>NC_084823.1:42515228-43233012 GCF_958449725.1 Rosa rugosa
GCTGTGCTCTTCTCATTCAAAGCCGTCTCAATAACTGGTACATATTTGTGTGTTCTCTTTCTTCCCTCGCTACTTACCGATTAATATGTGCTCCTTTCTTTTCAATAGATTTACCATATCAATCTTAGATAATCGTATGCAACTAGAAAGCTGAAATTTAGAAGGGTTTTCACGCACAACTCATCTCTCTAATTCTAATTTATTTGAATTAGATTTAGACTTCGGAGGCTGCTTGAAATTTTCTTTTCATCATAATTCATTCTATAGTTTCCTGATTACTCTTTTGCATTCTTGCATAAGCATATAGTCTGCTATTGTGTTTTCTTTATCATATAATTAAGAACTCGTTGTATGTTAACATTGTTCCATTAAATATTGGCAAGTTATTTGTTTAGTTGCCTGCCACTAGAGTAATTCATTCCATAGCTGAGAAAAGGTTAGTTAAATGCATTAGTAACTGATGTCTGGGATTTTTTAAATATATTTTGGTAAATTTATGATCCCAACAGATATGAAAGTTTTTTTTATTTTTTTTATCTTCTTTTTCCCCCTCTCTTCTGATGTTGTTAAACAAAGGTAACATTTCTGTCTGTGCCTTAATGCAGGAATGGAGTCACAACAAAGTTTCGATGACACTGCTATCTATTGTCCTCAAGTGAAGGTTGATCTGATTCCTGTAAAGAACCAAGAATTTCATACACTAGAAGACGTTGAGACATTTTACAAAAGCTATGCAAAAGAATCAGGGTTTGATGTCAAAAGTTTTACTAGCGAGAAGAAGAATGGTGTGATTGTAAGAAAGGCGTATGTGTGCTCTAAACAAGGAACATCAAAGGTAACAGGAAAGAAAAGAAATAGGAATCAAACAAGAGTAAATTGCAAGGCAAGAATAGTAGTTGTAAGACGTGCTACGATCGGCAAATATGTTGTCACTATTTTTGATGAGGGTCGCAGCCATCCTTTAACTACCCCACGAAGAAAACATCTGACAAAGATCCATCGTGAGGTTTCATCGATTCATAAATCATTAACGAAACAACTGACTGCAGTCAATGTGCCAACATGTACACAATTTGACTTTCTTGGAGTGCATTCAGGAGGAGTAGAAAACATTGGGTGCTTGCAACAAGATATTTATAACTACAAAATGGATTGTCGCAAAGAGGTGAAGGGGCATGATGGAGATATGTTGCATGAGTACTTCCTGTTGGAGAAAGAAAAAGATCCTTCATTAATTTTCAAAATAGAGGCTGATAACGAGAACAGGATCACACATATCTTTTGGGCTGATGCAATTTCTAGACGATCTTACAAGTTTTATGGTGATGTTGTAATATTTGACACAACTTACAATACCAATATGTATTCGTTGATCTTTGCACCTTTGGTGGGAGTAAATAATCATGGGCAGACAATAATTTTGGCTTGTGCATTCTTAAGCAATGAGACAACTGATTCTTTTGTTTGGTTCTTTAAAGAATTTTTAGATGCAATGCCAGGTGATGCTCCGAGGATGATTATTACTGATCAAGATCCAGCAATGACGAAAGCTATCTCTGAAGTACTCCCACAGACATTTCACAGGTATTGTAGTTGGCATATTCTAAATAAATTCTCTGAAAAAATAGACCCAGGAAAATATACTCGTTATTATGATGAATTTCAATATTGCATATGGAATTCAGAAAATAGAGATGAGTTTGATGCAAGGTGGACATCAATTGTTGTGAGTAGTGGTTTAAGTGATAATGGATGGTTAAAGACTATGTATGATATTCGGTCAACATGGGTGCCTGCATATGTAAATCATATCTTTTCAGCTGGGATGTCAAGTAGTCATGGGTTTTAACCTTGGTTAAGAGAGATGAGTTATGGTCCATTAGATTTAAGTAAATTGATCCAAGGGCTACGAAAGGAGCCTCGTACTTTAATTTCAGAGCGAGGCATAGCTCTGGATAGGATCTGTATATATATATATATATATATATATATATATATATATATATATATGGGCCAGTTCGAGAGCGGACGTCCGCAACCCAGAAAAAGTGCGGACGTCGCTCCTCCGGCCTCGATCGAGCGGCGACGGCGCGGCGCGACTTGCCGGAGGGACGCTGGGGGTCGTGCGGAGGGGTATGCGGTCTGGTGGAGTCACCGGCGACGGTTATGCGGTGCTGCACAGAACCTGCAACTGCAGGTGAGGTGGCTGCCCAGAAACCGGCAAGCCCGACCTCCTCCGACCTCGAACGCCGCCCAGAAGAGGTCTGGGACGCCTACGGCCTCCCTCCTGCCAGCCCCGCGCCGCCGCCGCCGCCGCCTGGAAGCCGCTGCTGCATTGACGTCCGCACTTTAGCGAAAGTGCGGACGTCCGCTCCTGATCGGGCCTCTATATATATATATAACACTTTGCTCAGGTGCGGATATCCGCAACTAAGAAAAAAGGTACGGATTTCCAGTTTTAACTAACTTTTCGATCATATTTTCACATCTTAACCGTTCAGTTTTTAGGCTCTAATGTATAGATCACCTCTGCAAAATTTCAGCCAAATTGGTGATCGTTAAGGCATCCAAAATTGCGATTTACACGAACGAACTGAATCCATCGAACCGGAACCGTTCGTGTACATTGTTGTAAA
This sequence comes from Rosa rugosa, assembly GCF_958449725.1. Lineage (NCBI taxonomy): Eukaryota > Viridiplantae > Streptophyta > Magnoliopsida > Rosales > Rosaceae > Rosa > Rosa rugosa. Next base: position 42,517,865 of record NC_084823.1, read on the forward strand.
TTGCAGTTTTGGATGCCTTAACGATCACCAATTTTGCTGAAATTTTGCAGAGGTAATCTATACATTAGGACCTAAAAACTGAACGGTTAAGATGTGAAAATATGATCGAAAAGTTGGTCAAAACCTAAAATCCGTACCTAAGAAAAACTGCGGACGTCCGCAGTGGAGAAGAGCTGTGTGTGTGTGTGTGTGTGTGTATATATATATATATATATATATATATATATATACAGATCCTATCCAGAGCGAGGCCTCGCTTTGAAATTTCAGAGCGAGGTTAGAGTTTAGGGTCACTTTTTGGTCGCATATCCACATCTCAACAGTTGAGTTTCTAGGTACCAATGTATAGATCGTCTCTGCGAAATTTCAGCCAAATTGATGGTCTTTAAGGTATCTAACTCGCTTAAACCAATGGACGAACTGAATCTGTCCAACCTGAACCGTACTAGCTTTAAGGCAGTTAGCAATGCCTTAACGACCATCAATTTGGCTGAAATTTTGCAGAAATGATCTATACATTAGTACCTAGAAACTGAACGGTTGAGATGTGGATATGCGACCAAAAAGTGACCCTAAACTTTAACCTCGCTCTGAAATTTCAAAGCGAGGCCTCGTTCTGGATAGGATCTGTATATCAGGAAGGTATGTTGTTGCAATATATGTGTTGATAGTTGGTCATTGGCAGGCTTTTGATAACACTTACAAAATTGGTTCGAGTTCAAGTATGAAGACAGAATTGAGCAAGTACTTGGATGAAGCAAGGCTAGAAAGAAAGCAAGAGTTGGATGTATTTTCTTGGTGGAAAATGGAGCAAATCCGATATCCTATTATTTTTCATCTAGCTCGTGATGTGCTCACAATTCCCATTTCTACCGTTGCATCTGAATCGGCCTTTAGCATTGGCGGGAGAGTTTTAGATCAATACCGCAGCTCACTGTTGCCTGACACAGTTCAAGCTCTGCTTTGTACTCGAGATTGGATTTTTGGTAACAAAGGTAAGCTCAAAACAATTTGGTTCTATTCTCACTTTATCAATCTTTATGTTATTCTAATATTTTTCTTTTTTGTTTGTTTGTATTTTAGAAAAAGAGCGTGCTGAATTGGATGATCTTACTGAAGACGTATTTGATTTGACATTGCAAGATAGATCTAGAGAATGAGAAAGCCGCAATTAAGATGACTTAGACGTATTTTATTTAGTACATTAAATATGTATTTCGAACCTATTTCAATCTTTGCATCTACTATTATCATTGATGCTATTTCATCACTTATTTAATTATATCTACTAGCTTAGCTCAACCAACATATGTATCTATTAATTGATCTGAATATTTTTTTTTTTTTTTTTTTGAAAAAAAAAAAAAAAAAAAACCCCACCCCATTCCCACCCTTGATGGGGCTCGAACTCCTGACCTCTTATGTATCTATTAATTGATCTGAATATATTTCTCTAATAGTTGATCAAAAAATGAATCGAAAAATTACATAAGTCTTAACGAATTTTAATGGATTTGGGAAAAAAAAAATTATATACATAAGTGGTTCTAGTTGCTTAAAAAAAAAAAAAAAAAAAAAATCTGTTAACTGGTTTTTAACGGGTTCCAACGGATAACCCGCAAACCTGCTGGGTTTAGCCCGCGAAACCCGTTAACTTAACGGGTTTTTACCAGGTCAGCCCGTTAAAAACCCGGCCCGTTAAGAACCCGCACCGTACCCGCACTATACCCGCACGTTGCTAGGCCTACTCCTATGGCTTCCAATCTGCAAAAGCTCGATCAACATCAAGAAGAAAATTATGGATGCAGTTGAAGATGTTATTCAATGGCTTGATGAGAATGAGAACCAACTCGCTGATCAATTGTAAAGAGTATGAGATGGAGAGCTCTGAAGCTGCAAGGTTGGTTAGGGATAAGGACGGCTTTCTGATCGAGGAGATCAAGTCTCTACTGAAACTTATTTGTTGCAACACATATGTTGTTTTCCAACCAAGGGAAATGCAACAGAGTAGCTTATAGTCTTGCCAAGTTCGTCTTGAATGTGAATGAAATTTTGTATTGTATTGAATATGGGCCAGAAGGGCCTATGGAATTGATGAATATCGATTCCGATGTTTGTAACTTTTCCCCTAAATGGTTACTTTGTTGATAAAAAAAAAATAATAATACTACGAGGAGAAGATAAAAAAAGCTTGAAAATCTCTGCAATGGAAGATATACTCCTCTTGCCTTCATATTGGGCTGGGCTTGGCTCTCCTTGATGGACTTTTTTTCTGCACTGGTGGGACTGTTTTGCTTCTTTCTTACGAAAATCTCTCAAACTCGGGGCCTTTCAAACAACCCTTGGCTTCTGCGAAGCTTCGCGCTCTCTCTTCTTCAATAGTATGCAAAAGACCCTGGACCTACGTCTCTTGACTCGCTGAAACCCTCCACACTACTCCAAAATATTCACACAAGCTCATCTCATCAAAGTACCAAAACCTAATACAAACATCTCCGCATACACTTTGCATTGTATGGATCATTCTTACTAGCCAGCTATATATGATTCATCCTAGCTCGGTCACAGTTTTAAGGGCGAAACATGTGTCCTCCGGGCTCCGGCCGTTTCCAAGAGGACGCTTCAGACCTTCCCGCCGGAGAGGCACACTAACCTCGTACGCCGGCTGGGAGCCCTCATCTCCGTCCCCGGGAGGCTCTGGAAGGCTCCGGAGACCGGCCCGGAGAACTCCCAGTACCTTTTGACGAAGCTGCTTCTGAATGTGACGATAGAGATCGAGGAGCTTGGGGCCTGTACACGTGGTGATGTTTCCGGAGAACACGGTCAGTGATTTGATAAAGTCCGCCGTAGAAGGAGAAGAGAAGGCCTTTGGTGAAGGAGACTGATCCGCACCGTTTCGAGCTTCACTACTCACAATTCAGTCTGGAGAGTAAGTAGTCATGTCACAAGAAATTAAGATTCGTCGTTCATGAACTTGAAAGTTCAATATTTGGCCATATTAATTTCTTGGAAATTCTTATATTTTGTTATTTTCTTTAAATGTTAGCCTGTTTGTAGTGACAGTTTTTAATGAAAGATTTTGGGTTATAATTACAGGTCTGAAGGAAGATCAGAAGTTGATAAAGTTGGGGTCTAGAAATTTTTTCTTGTGCTCAAAGGCATCAGATTCAGATGCCCTTTTATCTAGCTCTGTCGTCAATCCTTCGAATTGCTCAAAGGAAGCAAAGAAGGAAATCAATTCTCCATTTCCATTGATAAAGTTAATGGATTTCTTGCTGTAATTGCTCTTCCGTTAAGTTCATATATATATGTCATGTATATGTATGTATGTTTGTTTCTACAAAGAAATATAAGATCGATGCTGTCGATCTATTGTGAATCAATGCTGATCGAGCATGACTAACCCAAGAGAAATTCCATCATATGTAGCGTTTGTTTCTAAAAATTTAATTCTTAAAAAAAAAATTATAGTAATTTAAGTTTTATGAACAAAACTATACAAGTATAATTTTCTACTTTCAAACAATCTCATACTCAATTTCAACTTTCACAAATATTACAAGCATACCTCAAAGATCTTTTAAGCTTGAGATTCAACTTGTTTTCTTTAACCATCCTAATGTCTCGTTCGATCGAGTTTGACATTATATTGTCGAGTGAAAACTCATAGTCGACAAGAATACAAACTTGAGTTGTATCGACCAATTTACATCCGTATTTGATTAGGTTCTTGCTTCCTCAATGGGCAAGGCTTGGATGCCTTTTTATGGGCCTTGCCCTTTCATCCCCTGTATCAAATTCTCAATTTCGAGTTTTATTGGGCAAGTGGGAAGATTTTTCTGCGCTCTGTAAATATAAAAAAAAATAGGAGAAAAACAAAGTAGAGGAATTATACTCATCCTCGGGCCACCGCATTGGCTTGACTCTGCCGTCTTCGAGTCTCCTCCGACCATCGATATCAAAAAGAAAGAGTCTTCTCCGATCGTTTTCGTGTATCCGCAGCCAGACCCGGCCGCGCGCCTCTTTCAGGCCATCTCATCATCCATACTGGGTTATAAATTCGCAAACAGAGATTGAGTTAGTAGCAAGTAAAAGAGACAGATTGAGCATAAATGGGGGATCTTTACGTTTGGCTAATTTCCTTCTTCTTCCTCATAGCCCTTCTTGCTCTAGTTGTTTTCCAGGTGGGTCAATCCCCAAAACTCGTTTGGAATTTTTATCTCAATTTATTATGAGTTTATTGGCAATTTCAGTTATTAAATCAGAAAAGGATATCACTTCTTGCATACTAGAAGTAGTTTTAGTCTAGAGGGATCTATCTGTATGTGGTAAAGTATGTGTTTTTGGTGGGTGATCGCTTTTGTGTTGGTGATAAAATCAAGTACTTTTATGGCAAATGTTAATAGAAGCACATAGGTTTAGTAGCTTAATTTTGTCTGAATAATCATATGTCATCCTGTAATCTCGCTTTTGAGTATGGTGATATGTGTGTTTGTGTTTTGGCATTCAGTCATGGCAGTTTTTCTTGAATATAGATTGAAATTGGTTTCCACCCAGCATTAGGTTGAAGCCGAAACCAAGTACCGTCAAGAAGGGGTGTTATTGAAAGAATTTCCGAGAATCTACCAAAACAGTATAAATATGGAGATAAAACTTTTTCAAAAGAAAATGAAGACATCTTTGATTTAATTTCATAACCTTGTGTCAAACATGAGACCTTATTCAGTGGCTGTTACGTTTTACCCAGGGAGCAGCAATTTAGGATTTTCTTATGTCGCCTCGACTTTTCTTCAGTTTTATTAAACTTGGATTGGCAAACCCCATGCTGTCAACTTGTATTGTGCTTGTTGAACACCAATTCATCTTGTATTAGGTGATGGTAGTGCTAATGATACCATGAGAAATCGTTTTAATGTTGAAATTGCTGTTGAAACGCCGGCGGGGAGGCCTCATCTCCGTCCCCGGGAGGCTCTGGAAGGCTCCGGAGACCGGCCCGGAGAACTCCCAGTACCTTTTGACGAAGCTGCTTCTGAATGTGACGATAGAGAGGAGCTTGGGGCCTGTACACGTGGTGATGTTGCCGGAGAACACGGTCAGTGATTTGATAAAGTCCGCCGTAGAAATATACGTGAAGGAGAAGAGAAGGCCTTTGGTGAAGGAGACTGATCCGCACCGTTTCGAGCTTCATGCACTACTCACAATTCAGTCTGGAGAGTAAGTAATGATGTCACAAGAAATTAAGATTCATCGTTCATGAACTTGAAAGTAAGTAATCATCTACGCCGAAGTCTGAACCACCTCCTGTGTTGAGAGAAGTCCCTGTGTTCATCTTCTCCGGCATCAAAACAAAATTCCAAACACCCAGTAACAATGCCTGGTTCATTTTTCTTGGGGCTTTTCATCACAACTACAATAACCCCCTCAGGTACTCCGCGTTCACTCTCTCGTTCTCTGCCTCTTCACTTTCCTGAACTCTCTTTATGGTGATTACATGTCTGAAGGCTCTCCCTCTTTGATCAATCTCATGCCTTGTAAGTATTTCTGGGTTGTTTAAAAACCTTTTCCTTTCATCTTGGCCGGTTGCTTCAAATTTCTAGGACATTGATTTCAGGTTTCAATTTTCAAATTTTTGCAGGTGCATGTAAATTTTCTGGTCATGTCAATCATGTTATGCATTTTACTCTCTGGTCAGTTTGGTTTTGGGCTTAAGTAGGTTTCAGCTTAGGTATGTAGATGTTCCAACATTCAAAAAATCAACCTGCATAGGGTGCTGGCAGTAACTTTAGAAGGGTTACTCCCCAAAAAATTGTGTCTGATTGTTGTCCCTCTCCCCCCATGGTCCATTTCCTTCCCATTAGTTGCTTTTCATGGGATATATGTATCAATCAACAAAAATGATTTGAAAAACAAGTTGTGGCTACTTCTTTCTAGTTAGTGAATGCTAAGATTGCAAAATTGAAGATGAGACTAGTTTAGCCCAAGTTAAATCAGAAATCATATTGTACAATATGGCCAGCATTTCTGTGCAATAGAAATCGGCAAATGTGATAATATCTGCAGAGGAAGGTATAAACAATTGAACTGTAGTCCTTCAGTAACTGAGAAAGTTAAAGTATCTGGTTCTAATCATTATGCTTATGATGTACAAATTTAGGGTGACATATCGAAATACTATTACTTAACGGACAGAGCTACACAAAGTTACACCCATACGTCCACTGATCTTCTGTTTGAACTTTTTCTTTCTGGTTGGTTAATAATTGTTTTAAGCTTTTAGGAATGTTGTGATATATATTTATCTGACACTCCAGTTATAAATAGTGCATACAGGTCCCTCTTTCACGCTTCCTAATTTTTCATCAGACTCATACTTTAGCTTCTGTCTGCATTGCGTTTAGTCTCCTGGCTATATGAATGCTTCAGTTTTCCCTAAACTCATAGTTTTAATTTCCAACTCACTTTTATTCGTCTATTAGATGATATATAAGCGTACGAAGAAATTTAGACTGCTAGTATTTACATTAGTCTAATTTCAATGGGCATAATCGTTAATCAGGTTTCATCTATTTCTAAACGAGCATTCAGATTTTCGGCAGACTAATTCATATATACCAGTGGAATATATGATTTTATTTACCTGTGGAATTGTGACGCCAGCTGATGAAAACAAAGGTGTCATGGCTGGGGTTTAAAGATTAATGTTCGTAGCTATATATAACTATTAAATTGAGTAAAATGAGCAACAGATTGTATAGTACTGTATTAGTTGATCTTATACTTGTATGAGGTTATTGTATCATTATTGATTCCTATATACTTTGGTTCATTTGCATCTCTGTTTCAGATTGTACAGCTCTGACAAATTTCATAAACAAATAATATTTCAGAAACTTCAATAATCTTTTTTTTGGAATAGTTTCCGAAACTTTTTTTTACCACGGAAAAGTGGATTTCTTAGAATTACATCCCATATTTCCATCTGAGTCAGATATTGGTTCTGCCACTGAGGATGCTGATGTAGGACGAGATTTTAGCCAATTTCAACAAAGAATCTCGAAAAGAAAGAAGCGTCTTCACATCAAGAAGAATAATTTGAATATTGAAAACTGGTATTCAAATAGACTTCTTAATGATGGAATTAATCATAAATTACTATTTTGGATATATCGGGATTCTCAAACAAAATCTTGGTTGGGATTCCAATTATATATTTACGTAATATTCTTTAGTATCTAGGATTTTATTTCTGATTTTTATTTAATGAGGTTTAATTAGGTTTTCTAGTTTTAGTCTATAATAAATTATTCTTTTTGTTGTGAAGACGCTTCTTTCTTTTCGAGATTCTTTGTTGAAATTGGCTAAAATCTCGTCCTACATCAGATGCAGTATCTAAAATTTTCCTTGCTATTTCGTAAATCCTGTTATGGAGCTTTCCACATTACAGAATGTTGGGCCAGGGGCTTCGATCTTCAAGTCCAGGGCAGTGGTCAGGCTCCGAACACAGTCAAATGTCTGTTGGCGAATGATGTATGAGGGAGGTTTGGTGAACCCAAGACCTCAGCAGATATGCACCTTAAAGTAGTGAGTGTCTGTTGTTCTCTCTAGAGATGTGCTTCTCTTAATTAAGCTACTTTTATTTCGGTTTTTGATTGGATATGCTTTTCTACTTTCATTTTCAAGGTAAGAAATTTAGTTCTGATGAAAATGTGGTTGCATGTGCTTTATGAATAATAAGTTGGAATGGCTATTAAGACATTATTGGTTTTATTATGCATCTGCAAAACATGACATATTACCTAAAGAAACTCTGTGAGAACAAGAGTTTCTTCATTGCCAAGTTTTGTTGAGTTTGGCCTCATCCAATTATATAGCTTAGAGCTCAATTATAGTAACTGGTTTGGTATCGATCAAGTCATGCCCTATGCTTGCTACTCTAATTTAAATTTTTTAGATATATGATCCAAGCCATTTGTTTGATGTTTCTGATTTATAAGTCTTGCATGATTCCCTATCTTTGGGCATTGGACATATTGCTTTGTGTAGTAATTGTCTGCCTTTCCTATATTTATACTATATGAACTTTCTCGGATGGTTTTAACTACTGTTCCTTGTTATTTGCATTGTTGGCAGCGTTATGGGGGAAAGCTCTCTGAGAAGGGCTCCTCTGTAGATGAACCAGAGTCTGCTAGTGTCAGCAGGGGTGCTGGTGTATTTCGTTTACGCATGTCAGGTTAACGTGGGAAGCCTTTTGGATGGCAGTGGTTATGGATCTTAGATGGATTGCCTCTCCCCGATTAATATAACACGTGAGTTTTTTTTTTAACCCTTTGCTGCTTTGCAGAGTTGAGCATTGCACTTGTTGGTTAAGTTAACTTTTTTTCCTTCTCCGTTACAGCACATTTTGTTGAAGGGGACAAAAGAAACAGATGAACAGAATTACCTTCCATGGATAATAGTAAATGGTGTTGCAGAAGGTGAGATGCCAAAAGTACATATTTAATTCCTTCTTGACAATATACTTGGTTATTTAATAACTGCAAGATCTCTATCTTATTAGGAAATTATACTTCCGTCTCAATTTAATTGGTTAGTTTGTGGTCCAAGTTCTATGTCTTTGTGACATGTTATTTGTACTTGGGATGATTCTATTGTGTCTGAAATAGTCAAGTTCGTAAACAGTATTATGTAGCTCGTACAAACGCGTTGATTCCTTTGATTTCTTTTTCAAGGATAATGGATAAGCTAATCAATCTTAACTTTCAAATTTCTATTTGCTCTGAATATCACAAGCCTTACCATTATTTTCTTCTGAAGTAGAGCAGAATTTTGCTTCTGGCTCCGTAGTGATTGATAGTGTCTGGCAATAAAGTCGGCACTGTCACGACTCAACCTGGATGTTATGGGCTTGGTGTTTTGCATTTGCATGAAGCTTTTAAAGATAGGTACGTTGACCATAAGAGGCCAGAATGATTTAAAGGTTGAGGCGATAGGACCAGATTGGTGGCTGCCTGAATGGATTTCCCCTTGCAGCTGCTTCAGGTTCTAGAATTGCCCTTTTAGGTGTTTTGCATTTGCATGAAGCTTTTAAAGATAGGTACGTTGACCATAAGAGGCCAGAATGATTTAAAGGTTGAGGCGATAGGACCAGATTGGTGGCTGCCTGAATGGATTTCCCGTTGCAGCTGCTTCAGGTTCTAGAATTGCCCTTTTAGGTTTTGTCGACGAATTCTTGATATCTGCAGCCAGTTGCATCAAAGTGTTGACTTGTAGTTTCCCTTATATAACTTGGACGACAGTATCTCCAAATGGATCTACAATTCTTAGTGAAGTGACCCGTTGTGATATATTCATGAGCTAAGTATCCCGTTGCAGCACTTGTTTCCAGAGTGCAGAAGACATTGTCATCAGCAAGCAGCTTAGGAAGACCTGAGTCCGAAATCAATGGCTATAAATTGCTGACCGATATCGATGAGAACCTTTTGTACAAATATGTTTTGGTGAATCATGGCAGGTTTGTGTTCATCATTGCTGTGCGAGTATCCAATACCTGGTTGCAAAAGATAGCTGGGTTCTTTCTTTTGTTCTTCTAACTTTCTTTATAGAGGTCATTTTTTTTTGGTCTGGTTCTCTATAGAGATCATGGAATGATAATAACATGGATCTCTAGCTGACTTCGCAAATTCATCTTTTTATGTTATTCTGTTGCCCCCCCCCCCCCCCCCCCCCCTCTTTCTTTGGTGTTAGTTCTGGCTTTTGATGGACGGTATGTCTTTTGTAAAAAGTTGGATTGCCTGCGCATATAAAGGCAACAGTCTAAGCAAGATAGGTCTTTCTCTTTTTCATCTAGTGAGGATAACAATTGTAAACCCTCAAGCATGAAGCAAAGAAACACTTCGGCTCATCGTATAGGCCAAACTCCTTTGCTGTGTGATATCGTCCTAGTTTGATGGTATAGATTATGTTTCCAATCCTAATAGACATATTGACTTGTCACCAATTCCTCTCTTTTTCATTTAGTCCACAAAAAATAATAATAATAATAATTGTTTGTTTCAAGGACGTTGCTTTGATTCCTAATGTCAATCAGATTCCTTTGTTTGGTGAAAAAGTATTCCTTTTGCTATATGGAGACCCAAACGGAATCATCAATTTAATATCTATATATAGTGGAGTAAATCACATTCATCGATTACGTGAATTTTTTTTGCCTTTGTACACGTACTCGAATAAATGTCAATGGCTGTGGCGGCAAAAGGCGAAGGTCCAGCGATCGGAATCGATCTTGGAACAACTTACTCATGCGTTGGCGTTTGGCAACACGGGCGCGTTGAAATCATAACCAATGATCAGGGCAACAGAATAACACCGTCATATGTTGCTTTTACAAACACTGGGCGTTTAATTGGTGATGCCGCCAAGAACCAAGTTTCAACGAACCCCTTCAACACTGTTTTTGGTAAGTTCTTCATATTTTCTATCATAAATATAATATGGTAGTTTCATTAGTGTGATGTTGAATCGTTTGATGTACATTATTGTTCTTCATACTTGTTACTTATATTAACTTTTTATGTTTTTCTTTAGATGCAAAGCGCTTGATTGGAAGAAGATTTAGTGATGTAAATGTCAAAAATGACATGAAATTATGGCCTTTTGAGGTTCGTGGAGTCGGGGACAAACCTATGATTATGATCAATTATAAGAATGAAAAAAAGCAGTTTGCCGCTGAGGAGATATCTGCAATGGTTCTCAATAAGATGCGTGAAATAGCAGAGGCCTACATCGGATCAACGGTAAAGAATGTCGTTATCACTGTCCCAGCATACTTTAATGACTTACAACGTCAGGCTACAAAGGATGCCGGTGTAATTGCAGGAATGAATGTTATTCGTATTATCAACGAGCCAACAGCTGCAGCCATTGCCTACGGTCTTGATAGAGAAGGCACCAATATTGCTGGAAAAAACGTTCTTATTTTTGATCTTGGTGGTGGTACTTTTGATGTTTCCCTTCTTAAGATTGAAGAAGGTATTTTTGAGGTGAAAGCTATAGCTGGTGATACTCATCTTGGGGGTGAAGATTTTGATAATAGAATGGTGAACTATTTTGTACAAGAGTTTCGAAAGAAGCACGAAAAGGACATTAGTAATAACCCCACAGCACTAAGAAGATTGAGAACATCTTGTGAGAGAGCAAAGAGAACTCTTTCTTCCACTACGCAAACCACCATTGAGATTGATTCTTTATTCGAAGGTATTGACTTTCACTCGACTATAACGAGAGCAAAATTTGAAGAGATCAACTTGGATCTATTTTCCAAATGTATGGAGCCTGTGAAACAATGTTTGAGAGATGCTAAAATGGACAAGAGCATTGTTGATGATGTTGTTCTTGTTGGTGGATCTACAAGAATTCCCAAGGTACAACAGCTATTGCAAGACTTATTTGATGGCAAGGAGCTTTGCAAAAGTATCAATCCTGATGAAGCAGTTGCATATGGTGCCTCCATTCAAGCTGTAATTTTGAACGGTGAAGAAAATATCGAGAAGGTTCAGGACTTGCTCTTGTTGGATGTCACTCCCTTTTCCCTTGGTGCAGAGCGTTTTGATGGAGAGATGAAGGTTGTCGTCCCAAGAAACACTACCATCCCCACTAAGAAAGAAAAAGATGTGACAAATGTCGAAGCGGGACAAGTATGCATGGAGTTTAAAGTGTACGAGGGTGAAAGCAGAGTAGCTAAAGATAACAGATTGCTGGGTATATTTGAGCTCAAAGGCATCCGTCCTGGCCCAAGGGAAACAGCTCAGGTCACCCTTTGCTTTGAGATTGATGCCAACGGTATTATGGTTGTCTCTGCCAAGGATAAATCAACGCGGAAAAGGAGCCAGATTACACTCACCAATAACCACAAAGGCAGGCTATCACAGGAAGAAATTGAGAAGATGATAAAGGAGGCAGAGAGGTACAAGTTAGAGGATCGGGAGAATAAGAAGAAAATGGAGGCTAAGCTTGCATTGAAAGATTATGCATCTAACACGATGGACACAGTTTCTAACATACCAAATTTGAACGAAGTGGACAAGACAAAAATTGTAGATGCAGTTGAAACGGTTATGCGATGGCTTGATAAGAATGAGAACAAACTTGCTGAATGTGAAAATTATGAGAATGAGATGAGAAAACTTGAAAACCTCTGCAATTCCATGTGGCCTAAGATGAACTAGGATGCTGGCCGTACTAGAATTCGCTAAGAAGTAAGAAAGGAGTTGTTTATTTTTTGCTGCAGTAGATCTCAATCATTACTTATCTATTTAGTCTTGAATAGTATGTAGCTCAAATGCCCAACTGTAGAGTTTGGTTTTGATTTTTATTTTCGATCTGAGTGACATGAATGAATTTGGTCTCAAAATATTTTCCAATCAAACATATTTATTTGTATGAGATGGATGTGCCTCTCTCTTATTATACTGGAATTCTTGGTATATATCCCTGCTGCCCCTATTATGTCAATTGCTATTACTACCACTTTTTAGGGTCGGCATCTTCTTCATCAAAACCACGAAGTTCTGAAGCTACTGGCTATCTCATGAGTCTGTATCGCACCACTTGGAACCAGAACTTGAGGAAGGAGAATCACCGAGACTATTCGATGAAACCCAATCGTCCCATCGGGTTGATCGATTTTGAGCCCTTGATCTTACTCTGAATAAGAAGAAGAAGTATCACCCAGACACAGAGGAAGTTTTGATGTTAGTCACAATCCAAGTTTGAGGCTTTTTTTTTTTTTTTTTTTGCTGCCTTTCGTGGATGCATGTTACCTTCTTCCAAACCAAGTTGTGGTGTTGTTCCTTAAACTCCAAAACCCAAAAGAAAAAGGGAAAGAAAAAAAAAATCTCTTACCAATGAGGTATTCTAAAATACCTCTGTTTTGTAAAGGGTGTGTACATAAACTAATGCTCCTTGTCAAAGTTCAGTGAACTCACTAATTTAGAAATGCTTGTAATGAAGCATTAGTGATGATGAATTACATATACGTGATAGATTACTGATCGCTGATCATATTCTACTCCTCATATTCCAATGCTAGTTATGCTGTAATGCAATTGGAGTCGACTTCTTTTTCTTTCTTGTTCATGGAAACATTTTTTTTTCCCTTATTCTTAGGTCAGTATATGTACAGCATCAATCTGAAATTTCACATCATAGTATAAAGGTTATACGGTTTGATGTGGCTGTGTATTCGAACAAGTTGGTTTCATTGTTAAATAGACACAATGGTTAGACCAAGTGGCCCTGCACCTTCATAGGATCTTCCTTTTCTTTTTTTTCCCTTCCAACCATTTTGGTGTCTCTAACTTACCTTATGCAAGCAAGTATGCTTCTTCCCCAACCAAGTATTTCTTTACAATTTTCAATTGCGGCTTTTGAATTGAAATGCTGCAATTGGTAAAGGCATGAACTTATGTAAAGGGTATTATCTGCATACAAATGCCCCATTCTCTGTCCACTTGTGCTGAGTATTCAGCATTCTTCTCATTTATATCTTGATTTCTTGAGAGGAAAAGTTATCATGTTAATCATTTAGGGTTTGAATTTCTTTTTAGAAATCTGTCATTTTGTTTCTGAACTTACAGGAGATTACATTATCAGCCTTGATACCTTTTGTTTCTGCATATTTGTAAGGGTTTTGGTTTAATCCATCTTCTTCTTTGGAGCTTCTTTCTTCTGTGAACCAATTATTGGTTTTGCTGTTTTCAACTCCAGGAGCGTCTTGAGGCAGCTGCTATTGCCAAAAACTGCACCTGTTGGATATCTGGTGATTTCAATATATATAAGGAGGCTTCAACTACTTCTGATGGATTTAAATGTTCACAAAGTGAGCTGGAGATGTAAGTTTCCTGTTTTTAGATTATCTTTCGTGTACAGTTAGTGCTTGACAGAGGAAAAAAACAAAGAAAAAAGAAAATAGCATGGCCAATTAGGTTTTCTGATAGGCAACTGAATCAAAGAAGAAAATTTAAAAGGAAAAAAAAAAAAACTGAATCATGAATTCGTCATAACTTGCAGTCATTACTTGATGCCATCAAAAATTTTGGAAATGATCGAATTGAATTAGTAACCAGGTGGAGATCCATATTAGCAGATTATGCAAGGTTTACTTCCATGCTTTCAGTACTCATAGTAAGATTCTGGAGTCAAATTTACTGTTTCCTCTCGGTTACTGGAAGTTGGATGTCTACCTTACCTTAGGACTTCACCTTTTAATAACAGATCATGGGGCATGTCTGAAAGAAAAATGCATTTATCTAGAGGCTATACTCGAGTCTTGGTTCTGTGATAGAAGCTGCCAAGAGGAATGTTATAATTCTAATTTTTCACCTTAAAGTGGATCAGTAGGTTTCAGGAAATGAAGAGATGGTCAAATGATCACTTGGAACCCTGCCTTACTGAGAACTTGAGAGTTGAATAAATACCACTTTTGCTGCTTGTTTCATACAAAGGAGGAGTTCTGGTTAGGTTACATGGTGTATACATGAATAAACCCATCAATGATTTCAAAGAGGGTTCCTGGTTTTCAGGATAGTAGTAATAAAGAGCAAGATGTTGAAGGAATATCGATTTAGTGTGCCTTATCAAACTAGGAGTAGCAATAGGAGAGAAGGTTCTAGATTTCCCAATCCTACACGGATTGGTATTCCTTGTAACATTAGAACTAGTACTTTGTAATCCCTATATATAGGGCTCCTATTCTCAATAATATGATTACAATTCTCTCTACAATTTCTCTCAAATCTCTTTTTCCTTAAACACGTTATCAGCACGACTCTAACCACAAAACAGAAAACCAAAACTCATTCACAAAGCAGCCCCTAGCCCGAGCTAGCCGAGCCTTCGCTGCAGCCCGCGCGCCCGTGCGTTTGCAACCTTGCACAGCAGCTCCTGCTGTCCCCTCCCTGCAGCCCCCTGCGTTCCAGCCTGCTGCCACCGAAGCATCCCTGCTGCGCAAACAAGCCAACGCACACCCACTGCATCTTTTTCCCGTTCCTGTGCACATCCGTCCTTCTGCAAGCCTCTAAACATCTAGTTCGGAAGCTCAGATCGAAAAACTTTCTTCATAAAAGTTGTTCGTCTCTGTCTCTTCCATCTAACCTCCGAATTTCAGCCTTATCGGAGTTATATTGAGATCTGTACACCAATTGAAGTACAAGCTGTTCAGAACAGAATCTGCTCCGAATTTTCAACAAGTAAGTTTTTAAATTAAAGTTCCTGTTTTCCGAAGTTTAAATTCTCCTTCTTTTTCTTCGGGGACTTGCAACCTCCCTTCTTCTACATCCCACCTTTCTTATAACGTGGGTTCGATTCTTGAAAAGCGGAATCGTGGGGATTCACGCAATTAACGAACTAAGAGCGTTCGTAAGACTTCGGACTAAGAGCGTCCGTAAGCATCGATTTAACGAACTAAGAGCGTTCGTATGCTACGGACTAAGAGCGTTCGTGAGCATCTATTTTGACCATACAAACATCATTGTTTCGGTCTAATCCAATTATTCTTGGAAATCGATTTCTTGGTAGCATAGCTCGGAAATCTTATTTATATTAGTTTTCGTGGAAGCATTGACTCCGAAACTAACTTGTTCTTGTTTTCATCTTTCAGGATGTCAAACATGAACAAACTCGATTTTGTTCCATTGGATTATGCAGGCAAAAGGTACCTATTTTGGGTCACTGATGTCGAGATCCACCTTATTGCCAGTGATTTATTGCATACTATCCAAGAGCTTTGTCCTATAGAAACAGCTCCAGACCCTCAAACTGAGAAAGATAATTCCAAGGCACTTGCCTTCATGAAACGTCACATGGATAGTGACCTACAGTTTGAGTTCATAAATGAGGATAGCGCCATAAAGCTTTGGCATGCGCTTCGCGAACGATATGGCAATGTTCGTGACTCCATACTTCTGAATACAGAAGCAGAATGGAAAAATCTTCGCTTCTCTGAATTTGACACGGTCATGCTGTTTTATTCGGAAGCCCTCCGCATCAAAGTAATGATGCGTCTCTGTGGAAAGATGATCACAGAAGACCAGTTGATTGAGAAAACCCTCAATACCTTCCCCGCCTGTGCTATGAGGTCCTCTGACTTATTCCGGACTCATGTAAATGCAAGACGGATCACAAGTTTTCAACAGCTTATTGAAGCTATGGCCACTACTGAAAGACATGGCAATGAACTTGTGCAAAGAAGATTTGATAGGCTTCAAGATAGCTATCAAGAGCATCGTCCTATGGCTAGAGAAAGTCGCCATCGACGTCATGATCCATACGATCGAAATGCTCAAGAAGGTAATCGCTCAAGGCGACAATCGCACGACCGTAGGAGGCGTGATTTTGAGGGAAATAGGGTTGGAAACCATGGAGCCAACGTTGGCCATGGGCACCACTTTCCAACGCCACCAGTCCAAGGGACTATGCATATTGCGCCAATGCGCCTCAATCAAGGGAGAATCCTCTTTATGGTGTCTATTTCTGATATGGAACGTCTGATCAATGGACCTGAATTTGCAATGCACCTACGAAGGTAGCCGCATCATGGTGATCAAGACATCGAGTTCACAAAGACTTTAAATCTGGCGATGAAGACAAAATGCCGCAGATTTTTATTAGAATAGTCTTTTATACTTTCCAAGAATTTTGTAATGGCAATTATGCCTTCATCAATAAAATGACTTATTGGATTATCTCTTTTCCTCTAGGCGTACTCAATTAAGTATGATGTCTAGGAAAGTAATTGAGATTAGTGGTCCTTAAGAGAGCTTCGCTCCACCGACATCTCTCTACTTCCCTGGTCATATTTAATTGGAATTACCGAACGAATTGAGTGACTACAATTTGCCTAATGTTTGATTTTACTTTGGATTAGATTATGGTCACGAAACTTTGATGTAATCATTGGCTATTATTAATAAAGTATCGATTTATTTTATCTCATGTCATGGACATATTTTTCGAACTTTATTACTTAAAAGATATAAGAGCCAATGGTTTTCATGTGGAAACGCATTGTGAGAATGGACAAGAGTTCCTTTGCATCACCTCTAATGACTACGGACATAAAAGAGTCTTAGAGAAACTTATGTGTCGCTCTAGTGGGTTGTATGCAACCACTATTCGAGTCATTGAATCCAACCATGTCATGAGAGATGATTTATGGGATTCCGACACATATAGGCTTTGGCACGACCGTTTGGGACACCCAAGTCGTGACATGATGATCCGTATATTAAAGACTTCACACGGACATCCCTTTTTCCGAACGAAAGGAAGTAAAACTCGAAATTTGGATCAAGGAGGAGCACCTGCGCCTCACGGCGCCTTCCCCCTTCAAGTCCGGCCACCACTAGCCGGCGCCGCCATCCCCCTGCGGCTCAAGGGTGGCTTTGACGCCACCCCTGCTCCCCTGACTCCAATTTCTACTTCTAACGTCACTTGTGACTTTGTGGCTCAACCGAAATCCTCATTGGTTGTTTCTAAAGCCCATCATTCGTTCTGCAAAGCCTGCTCTTTAGCAAAGTTAGGATCGAGACCATCCTATGCAAAGGACACCAAAGAAAATATACCATTCTTGCAAAGAATCCAAGGTGATATTTGTGGACCTATTCAACCATCATGCGGACCATTTCGATATTTTATGGTATTGGTTGCTGCATCGACACGCTGGTCACATGTCATGCTATTGTCCACAAGGAACGCTGCATTCGCTAAACTCCTAGCACAAATAATTAAGTTAAGGGCACACCACCCTGATCATCCTATTAAGTCTATAAGATTAGACAATGCTGGAGAGTTTACATCAAAGACTTTTGATGATTATTGCATGTCCATTGGGATTGATGTTGAACATCCTGTTCCTCATGTTCACACCCAAAATGGTCTCGCAGAAGCCGCCATTAAAACGACTACAAATGGTCGCTAGGGCATTGGTAATGCGCACCAATCTCCCTATTTCTGCTTGGGGCTATGCAATATTGCATGCAGCTGTGCTTATTCGTTTGAGGCCCACTGCCACTCAACCCTTCTCTGCGTCCCAGATGGTTACTGGGTATGAGCCTGAAGTCTCACACTTACGCATATTTGGGTGTGCAGTTTATGTGCCAATTGCGCCTCCACAGCGCACCAAAATGGGTCCTCAAAGACGATTAGGCATTTATGTTGGATATGATTCTCCAACGATTATCCGCTACATAGAACCCTTGACAGGCGATCTCTTTACCGCTAGATTTGCGGATTGTCACTTCGATGAGACAGTCTTCCCATCGTTAGGGGGAGATAAGAACATCAATGTTCAACAGGAACGACAGGAATTGTCGTGGTCTGTCCCCACTCTGTCTCATCTTGATCCCCGAACCGCACAGTCCGAAATTGAGGTGCGAAGAATTCTCGATCTTCAGAACGTAGCAGAATCGATGCCTGATGCGTTTTCTGATATCGCTAAAGTGACGAGATCACACATACCTGCTGCAAACGTGCCTGCAAGGATTGATGTCCCTAAAATCAGAGGACATGACGCCATCTCAAGGGCATTTGAGCATGGCGCCAACGTCCCTAGTGATGGTAACGTTGTGGCTAGGTCCACGACTCCTGCCAGGAAGCGCGGGAGGCCCATAGGTTCGATGGATTCTCGCCCAAGAAAGAAAGCGAGTTTGGCACAAAATAATCCATTAATCATCGATGTGAATAATCCATCTCATGAGAATATTCCGGATTATGGTTATGTCCAAGAGACATCATTGGGGGACGCTCCAATGTCAGAACCAACTCCAGAGAATAGAGAGATCTCCATAAATTACACTAGTGTACATGAGATGATGGATAGAAATTCTATGGCGATTGATGATGCATTTGCATATCATATTGCAAAAGGAATTATAGAATATGATGATATCGAATCTCGCTCTGTTGAAGAAAGTCAACGAAGAGCAGATTGGCCTAAATGGAAAGATGCGATCCAGGTTGAATTGGATTCAATAACAAAAAGACAGGTATTTGGGCCTGTAACGCAGACACCCCCAAGTGTAAAGCCTGTTGGCCATAAATGGGTCTTTGTTAGAAAGCGTAATGAGAAAAATGAGGTGGTAAGATATAAAGCCCGCCTTGTGGCGCAAGGTTTCTCACAACGCCCTGGAATCGACTACGAGGAGACATATTCTCCCGTAATGGACGTTATAACGTTCCGCTACCTTGTCAGTTTGGTAGTTTCTGAAAAAACTTGACATGCAGCTTATGGATGTGGTTACAGCATATCTCTATGGGGATCTAGATTCAGAGATATATATGAAGGTCCCAGATGGACTTCAATTACCCAAATCAAGTGGCTCTAAACCACGGAGCGCGTTTTCAATAAGTTTAAAACGCTCACTATATGGATTAAAACAATCCGGACGGATGTGGTATAACCGTCTAAGTGACTACTTGATTGGGAAGGGATATATTAACAATGAAATATGCCCATGCGTGTTCATTAAAAGAACAAGTTCCGGATTTGCAATCGTAGCAGTTTATGTCGATGACATGAACCTAATTGGAACTCTAGATGAGTTGAAGGAAACTGCTAAATACTTGAAATCCGAATTTGAGATGAAAGATCTTGGGAAAACACGGTTTTGTCTCGGTTTAGAACTCGAGCACCGTAGTGATGGGATTTTGATCCATCAGTCTGCATATACTCAGAAAATTCTAAGGCGCTTTAATGAAGATAAAGCAAAGCCTGCGAGTACTCCCATGATCGGCCGTAGTCTTGAGCCCGGAAAAGATCCGTTTCGTCCAAGGGATGAGGACGAAGAACCATTAGAAGCCGAAGTGCCCTATTTGAGTACAATAGGCGCATTATTGTACTTAGCTCAATGCACAAGACCGGATATCTCATTCGCAGTGAACTTGTTAGCTCGACATAGCTCTGCGCCAACACGCCGCCATTGGATTGGTGTAAAGACCATCTTTCGATACCTAAGAGGTACGATTGATATGGGCCTATTTTATCCCTACAGAGAGAAAAGGAATGACGGAAAGTTGGGATCGGACCCCAAAAGACAAAACGCCCCCGTCCATGGAATGGCCGCCGGCCATGTTGCCGCCGCCGGCGCCGCCGCCGCTCATGGTGGCCGGCGTCCTCCTATCTCCCTCCATCAAAACGACAATGATGTCTTGATGGGTTTTGCTGATGCAGGGTACCTCTCTGACCCTCACAAAGGTCACTCCCAAACAGGTTATGTCTTTACCATGGGAAGCACTGCGATATCTTGGAGGTCTACAAAGCAGACCCTTGTCGCTACTTCCTCGAATCATGCAGAGATTATTACACTACATGAAGCCGTTCGTGAATGTATATGGCTAAGATCAGTGATTCGACATATTCAAGGAAGTTGTGGTTTGAAGTCTACCACAGATGAACCTACATGCATTTATGAGGATAATGCAACTTGTATTGAGCAAATGAAGTTAGGTTTCATCAAGGGCGACAACACCAAGCATATATCGCCTAAGTTCTTTTATAATCAGCAACAACAATCACTTCTAAAGTTTGAAGTGAATCAAATCCGATCAGAGGATAATGTAGCAGACTTATTCACTAAGTCGTTACCTAAATCCACCTTCGAGAAACATGTGAAGAGCATCGGATTGAGAAAGTTATCCGAACTCCCACGATTGTAGCAATCAGGGGGAGATATCGACATCAGGGGGAGTTATGATGTCTACATGTTCGATCTCGAAGAGTGAAGGACGTGTTGTGCTCTTTTTGTCATTCGACCAGGGTTATTTTTATCCCACAGGGTTTTTGTTACCTGGCAAGGTTTTTAACGAGGCAACGGATGAAGCGTCACCACCAAGTTTGAAGCGGCACAAGGGGGAGTGTTGAAGGAATATCGATTTAGTGTGCCTTATCAAACTAGGAGTAGCAATAGGAGAGAAGGTTCTAGATTTCCCAATCCTACACGGATTGGTATTCCTTGTAACATTAGAACTAGTACTTTGTAATCCCTATATATAGGGCTCCTATTCTCAATAATATGATTACAATTCTCTCTACAATTTCTCTCAAATCTCTTTTTCCTTAAACACAAGAAGTGTAATAGTTTTTTCTGTCCTTATTTACACAACGAAGATATCATCCCTATATGTGATCTTTAAGGGGGTTTTCCTTGGGAATTAAATGTTTTGGGAATCCAGCCAGATTGGATTGGTGCATACAAAGCCCCCGGTTTGGATGAGTCTCGTGCTGTGTTCTTTAAGCAAAATCAGAAAAACTTCTACCGTCAGGGATTTCATGCTTTAGTGTTGGAATTCTTAAACTATTGTAGATTAATCTCATGAAGTGGAAAGCACTCTAACTATTCTAGCCCCTAACGTGGTAAATCTGAAGACTATGGTCAATTGTAGCCCAATTAGCTTTATTACTACCTTTATGAAGTTGTCATCTATTAAGCTTGTGGTTAGCAGGTTAAGGCTTTTAAGTGAAGAAGCTAATTAGTCCTAGCCAAGTGAGCTTCATTTGGGAAGGCTTATTTCAGAGATATATACTGATATTTGTCATGACATTCTGCATTGCTTCGAGAACATTAGAGGTAAGACAAGTTGAACGCCTACGATAAAATAAAATGGAAACTTACAATAGAGGAGATAACTGAGAATGACATTTCTTGGTGACTTGTTATTTTGGAATATTATATATTTTCATATCGCTGATCAGCGCTGCTTGATGAATGTTCTGAATGAGTGAATGAAACTGTTCCATCTTTCTTAAATAAAGATAATCACTATTGACAATTTAAAGTAAAGAAGCAGCACTTGTTGTTTTCCTTGCTCTTGTTCCTACTCTCTCCATCTCTATGAATCTCAAAACCAATAAAAGGATTTTGCATTTGGTGTAGGTTCCTTATGGACACATTCTCATTATCAAAATGCTCTTTTCATACAGGTATCGTCCTCTTCAATATACGAATCGAACGGAACCACTTGTGATCTTACAAACCAGCCTCAAGAGACTGAGGTATGAAGCTATGAACTTTGTTTAGTTTCCATTTTTCTGTACCCATCCCTCTTCTCCTTACTCTATATGCTTTTTGCAGGTGAGATTTGTATTCTCAGAGCCGAGAGATATGATTAGTTCAATTACAGAGATATCTACTTGCAAGTATATATGCAGTTATAATTCAATGTCCCACACTTTGCAAGCATCCGTAAGCCTCTATCACTTTCCCCCGTTATCTCTCTATTTAGTGAATCTAATGGCTACTTTCAACCAACAGATTATTCCAAGCAGAGAGACCGGTATGGCAGACCATTAATTATAATGTGCTTCCCAAGGATTACAAGGAAACCTAAGTTGAGGATGAAGAATCTGAAATTAAGCAGATAGTTATGGTCACAGGCAGTGGATCTCATTCCAATGATGAATCTGACGAGTAACATTATAAATTCAGAAAATTTTGTGAATACTAATGATAGCCAACCTTATGTAATCTTGTATTCTTTTACACCTTTAACAAGTTTATAGAAACCTAGTCATTGGTTGTCCTCTATAACCTTGTTGCCCTTATGTTTCAAGATGGATATCATATCCTGAATTGATACTAGTAAATCATAATGTTTATACCATGTTTATACCGCATTTACTTAAAAGCAGCAAATATGCTTTTTTATAATTGCAGAAATGGTGAAAGGCAGGTTAGATAACCTACATGGCACTAATATTAGTCTTGAAATAGTTGGGAAAATGCCGGATCAAAGACATTGATCATCTGGAACACCATCACCATAACTAGATCCATGACCTACTGTCTATTATATATGTACATGCATGGTTGTTAAAGACGCAATTCTTATTGGCAAAGTGATATTTACTTTGTTCCTGCTGAATTCAGTAGAGCCTAGTAATCACTTATGGCTTCACCTTCTCTAGCAACTTCAATGTCATAGTCAGTGAAAGCATCTCCTTGTGCTAGTTCTGCAGCAAATTCGCTTTTCATTTCTGCATCACGCACTACTGCATTTTCTTCAGCAAGTTCGCTTTCCATTTCTGCATCACACTCTGATGCATTACTAGACGTTGAAGGACCTCCGACTTGACCATTTTGATTATCAAGCACTGGAGCAAGAGAATTTGCAATGTCAGTTGCAACATCAGATTGGCTATTGTTGTACACTCATATTGAAATTAATCTAAGAAAATGAAAGGAAGATTGATATGGTTTAACTGTCAAAGTTACAGGGCCACATGTACTTCATAGTAATACAATGTCTTCAATAAAGTAACTCACTCACCTCAATAACCTTTGGATTGCATAGAGATAAAGCCTCCTACAAGAATGAAAAAAAGGAAGAAGATACAAATTAACCACTGAGATTAGGGACATAAGTTGCTGTAACAAGCATGGACAAGCCATGTAACATGCAAATTTCATATGAACGGAACTATAAGTTGCAAAAAGGCACCAGCAACGAACCTCCTCCATGCTGAGCATTTCCAATGCATCTTGGTAATTTTGTGCTTTAATCAGTTGCTTTGCATTGGTATGAAGCATCAGGCCCATCATGATTGCCCCGTACTTCAAACTCAAAATGGGATTGCATCCCCTTAATTTCCCATAAATATTTCTAACTTGAGAACAAAAATTACTGAAACCTAATTAAATCATACAGCTGATCAGTCTCCGATCCCATTTGTACTTTCTTCCCACTCTGATCTTCAAGTACTATGTGGAAATCTTCAATTGGCAATGAACCATCAGCGTGTCTCTTCGACAGCACAGTTGAAGCAGCCCTATAAATTTAATAGATAAACAGCCTGGTTAAACCAAAACACAGACATATGCTAAACAAAACACAGAGATCTGAAAGATAACCTTCCTTCTGAAACCAAAAGCTCATAGATAATTATAAGGTCTAGACATTAGACAAAACTTGTTGACTACCAAAAACACTATTTGTTCAATCAATCCGAAACAAAACCCTGAATAGAGTGTTCATCAGATAAACAGCCACCATAATCATACAAAAACACACTCTTATGCAACGAAACCTGTTCCAAACAAACCCATGACTAACATGACCATAGTTTTCATAAAGCTAAATGCTTTCATCAAAATCAATCAACCGTACCCCATGACTAACACAACAAAATTGGAACAACTTAAATCAAATCCATGGCATAAACTATTATATTCGATATGAAAATTATAGAATCTAATATGACACGGCATTAGATCAAAATATTATATCAAATCAAGGAACTTGATCAAAATATTATATCAAAATATTTATCAATCTCACGGCTAACCTGACGGCGTCTCTTGGTCTACAATTGTTTTGATTCATTGCAGACAACTCCATAAAACATAACCTACTTTTGAATTAATATGAAGACTAGCTTATGAAATTATCATATATTGGCTTCTGTTTACATTATTACGTTAATGTTGCATAAGCATATTGGAATTTGTAATGGCTCTCAAAACATTTGAATTGATGTACTTATACCTTTGATCTAAAGAGATTATATTGTTTAATCAGGCAACTGACTAGAAAGGGAATCAAGTTGATCTTGCGGCATATGAAGCCGGAGGGAGGAGCATAGCTCAAGGTGGAGTGTAATGACATTCTCATCTTTCTAAATTTTAAAGAAGCCACTATTTTCTGTGTTATAGCTCATCTGTCCAAAAAAAAAAAAAAAATGATTACACATAGTGCTTGGCATCACACTTGAGTAAGGAGATTTACGAAGGCTGTCGTGAACTCGTGATTACACATAGTGCTATAATACTGCTGGCTTATACTGCTAAAAAAACCTTATCATCAAAACAAGGTCGGAGTGCTACATAACACTGGATTTTGTGTATTTACACTTTGTCAATGTAGTTTCTTGCCGAACCAAAATGTGTACAACTACTGTGGGTTCTTGAGCAGCACTGTATAGACTATTTTTGTATGGTTGTTGCACCATTTATCCCTTTTTGATTTATGGACCTTGTCTTTTCTTCTCAACTCTTATACCACTCTAGGAGGTTTCCTCAATTCAGTTACATTTTGCTCATCTTCGTTGTTGTTATGGTTTATAATTTGGTTATTGAACCATTCAATTTGAAAGACAAAAGGATAGCTTTGGATGTATCAAAGCAGCAAATTTATATCTCTCGGATTTAAGACTCCAGGAATGATCAGAGACGATAAGATTACTGTAGGTCCAGTGTAGGAATGGTCATCTCTCTAATTCCACCTTTTCCGCCATCATGCTCCCATAAGCTACATGAAGTTTTAGAGGATCGAAAACCAGAGCCCTTTTCTTCGTGGACCTACCTCACCAGTCTCTTTAATCAATTTAACCAACAAAGTTGAGTGACCTCGTTTACAGATTGGTTAGTCATCCCTCAACAAGTTTGTACCGCATTATTTTTGCAAATGAAAAAAGGAAGGATAGTAATGTTAATTACAAGTCATGCAAGTCAGTTCCCAAAATCTCCCAAATTCCTCGGGTAGTTTGTTTGTTCAGTATTAATCATGGTGGATCCCGCAACAAGTTTGTACCGTAATATTTTTACAAATGAAAAAAGTAGGGATAATAATGTTAATTACACAAGCAATCAAGTGTATCTATGCAAGTCGGTTCCCACAATCTCCCATATTCCTCGGGTAGTTTATATTTTCAGTGTTCTAGTGGATCAATAGTTAATGATTTAATTTTGAATAGAAAAATAAGAGAATGAGAGGGTTAAAAAAAGAACAATATATGCATAAACATAAAGGATCCTCTTGATTAACAGAAAATTACAACTTAGAATTTAAAACAACAACAACAACTCGTAACTAACATAATAATGCTTTACTGAGTGGATTGGGATTTCTTGGAAGATGCTTTACTGAATTTTGGCTTTAGTAGAGTATGGGTGAACCTCATTATGTCTTGTGTCACTACTGTATCGTTCTCAATTGTTCTTAATGGGAACCCAGGGAATTTCTTTTATCCTTGCAGAGGTCTAAGGCAGGGAGACCCTCTATCACCATACGTGTTCCTATTGGTCAGCGAGGTACTATCCCTCAGATTAACTAGAGCAGTAACGGATGGATCCCTCCTTGGTATTCACCTTAGCAGAAGTTTCCCGGTCCTCTCCCATCTTTTCTTTGCAGATGATGCTTTGTTTTTCCTTAAGGCAACCCTTCAAAATTGCTGGCAGCTTAGCCTGATTTTCAAGGAGTACTGCTTGGCCTCAGGCCAACTGATCAACAACGAAAAATCAAGTATTTTCTTCTCTCCGAATACCCCCTGTCAAATGCAGCGGCTGATGTGTGAATTACTAGGTATGGTAGTGGTGGATAACCCAGGGAGGTACCTAGGTTTATGTCACGCCCCGAATTTTGAATAATCAATTCAAATCCGAAACATGAATAATAACAAATTACAACTAACATCCTGAATTTTTTTCTCACAAACAACCACACTTCACAACTCTCAAATTTACAATAACCCAAATCCTCAAGTTATTTATTACAGCACACTCCCACCAAATCAAATTGTAAGGCTCAAATGAGCTTAACTCGCCTCACTATTACAATTGCTGTAAAACTATAACCATTGCTCTAACCGCACGATCACCGTCCTGGTTCTCCTGTCCTGTAGGATTACCCGCTACACAATTTGAATAGTGTACCGGGAGTTGCAACAACACAAAACCCGGTAAGCTTTTTACAGCCAGTATGAGTAAACAAGAAAGAACTGTTGATTTATTAAATTACAATTCAAGTAAAATTCAACAGTATTACGTCTGCAAAGAGACATCAACCCACTCATGGAAACCACAAGGAATACATTTTCACAATCCTCAAATCACAATACACCACACTGGTCCTGTAAACACCCAACCCACATAACACCACTCTGGTCCATCCCAATAACACGTTAGAGCTCTAACTGCCTCGTTACCTCTGACACCTTGGCCTAGGGTCAAGCAACGGCAAAATACTTCGGTTAACACTATAACCGTCGCGCTTTGGACATCCCCGTCCTCAGCACCATATACTTCGGTTAATAATAAACCGTCGCACTTTGGACATCCCCGTCCTCAGTACACAACTTCGGTTAATAATAAACCGTCGCACTTTGGACATCCCCGTCCTCAGTACACAAACACTCCGGTTATCCATAACCGTCAAACTTCGGACACCTCGTCCTCAGAATCCTACATTCTCCAACTCTATACATACTCCAATGTAAATCATGAATATTAACAAGAACTCATCAATCATGATCATCACATATAAATATGATAAGTCAAATTTCAATTCATAGTATTTTAATCATCCCAATTTCCACACTCTTCAATGTCACACCATTCCACATATAATCACGTAAATATATATATACGTAATCACCCACTCAGGAATGACCACTAATACCAACTATAGTTCACACAAGAAAATCGTGAAATTCATTTTGTATAATAAAAATCATTTTACATCCCCATGGACCGTGGTTGATCAAGTCCATATGATTTTAAAACAAATATTTATTTCATAAATATTTTCACGCAATTACGACAAAATAAGGTAATTAAATTTATTCGGTTCGTAATATGAACCACGTGAGGTTTACTCACCTCTAAATTCCCGCTGCGTCTTCTTAACAGCTCAAAAACAACGATCCGAAATCGTTCACCAATCAATCCATCAACCACCTAGTCAAACACGATCTTAACTTAGAAATCATTCATAGACCACACATATACAGAAATCCAACGGTCGGATTCTAATTTAATGATGATCCAACGGTCAGATCAAATTTATATGATGATCCAACGGTCGGATCCTCACGGATCGCCCTTAGGATCATCCTCCAAAATTATCACGAAGATCCAACGGTCAGATCTTCCTGAATCGCCCTTACTAACATCTCCACAAAATTATATGAAAATCCGACGGTCGGATTCTCACGAATCGCCTTCCGAATCACTATTTCTCAAATATACGAAGATCCAACGGTCGGATCTTCGCCCGTGACCTCACAAAGTCACCGGGACAGTCATACGATCAACATATTAAAATTTGAAGTAAAACCGATGGTCTGATCTTCGTAGATCGTAAACCGAAGATAAAACGTAAAAACCGTAAATAGTAACGTAAAAACGTAAATCCACTATTTACCAACTTTTTCTAACATAACCTTGTAATATATCAAAACGCTCGTATGGATGCATAGATCATCGCCCAGATAATGAAAACTCGAAATATGGTCTGATGCGCCGCCACAAGCGGTGGTCAGTGGGCGGTCAACGCGGCGGTCAACGCCGGTCAACCACCTCAGATGGCAAAGTGACCAACTACAAACTGGTTCAAAATGAAAGGGTGGTCGACTTCCATACCTGGAGCTAAGTCTGGTTTGGCCTAGATCGTCCTAGATCAAGCTTGGAAGTCGGATTAATCCTGTGCGTCCGATCAGATTTCAGATTAAATCAGGGACGTCGAAAAAGTCAAACCATGATCTAGCGTTCTATACACAAAATCGTGATGAAAGGCTTACATGGGGATGATCAGCATGAGGAGGAGATCACAAAAATGGGAACGATCGGCCCATGCAACGCCGGAAAAGTGGTTTTCCGGCCGGGTCCGAATCAAGAGTCTGGGTGGCTTCGATCCAGCTTTTGGAGCAGCGTCTGGGCGAAGCGATGGGAGGGGACGGCTGGGCGTGGAGCGGCGATCACGGAGGAGTCCGGGTCCGGGGCTGGAGGAGGCCGGAGGGGAGAGAACCAGCCGGGTCGGGTCGAACACGACCCGCCGGGTCTGAGGGTTTCGATCGAGAGAGAGAGAGAATCCGGGGGACTATTCCGCAAAAACAGAAAAGTTTCGTCCTTAATGAAAAAAGTCAACATTTTGTTGATATTTATAGAAAATTCCCAATTTTCAAATATTCATAACTTATTCATACGAACTCCGAATATTGCGTTCCACATATGCACGAGATCGTATCGACGAGCTCTACAACTTTCATGAAGAAAGTTTTCCCAAATTCTGTACGTATAAGAAGTCACTTTTCAAGACCCCCTAAATAACGTTCGTTTTCGAAATAAAATCGTTCGAACTAATTCCACAACTCCTTCAAGCTTCGTATTCGTGCCCACGCCTACGAAATCATTTCCAAAATGTCATCGGACATTAATTTGAATTTTTCGGGTATTACAATCTACCCTCCTTAAAGAAATTTCGTCCCGAAATTTAAGCGTAAGTCAATTCCTCTTGATTAAGGTTGACCTAACCATCGAATCTCCATCCTTCCCAAAACTGTAGTAATCCACAAAGCCACAGCCCTTCGTATAAAAATACATTCCTATGGCCACTAAATCCTTTCATCACGATGTAAATTCACAAAACCAGAATTCACAAATGAAATCCTCATTCCCACTTAAGTCATCAACATGACATTCCTTCACCGCATCATTTCTCAAAATTACAACACAACAATTGCTTCAAG
This sequence comes from Rosa rugosa, assembly GCF_958449725.1. Classification (NCBI taxonomy): domain Eukaryota; kingdom Viridiplantae; phylum Streptophyta; class Magnoliopsida; order Rosales; family Rosaceae; genus Rosa; species Rosa rugosa. Next base: position 42,547,377 of record NC_084823.1, read on the forward strand.
CAACCCACACTCAAATCACCACGTGGCATTGCACATATTGTTGTTTTCACACTGATCGTCATCCTGTACTGGCATACAACCACAATAAACACTCCCACAAAGCGTTTCGCTACTCAATTAGCATCACTCAAAACAAATCATTCTCAAAAGCACGCCAATAAAACATGTCACCTAGTGATGATGACTTGGGCTTGCTCAATCCTTGGGCTAAGCATTAAGGCTGACCAATTGGGCCGAAGAAATCGAACCATCCACATTTAAACCGGCCCGAACCAATTTGGGTTTAACATTTGGGCCTACCATTCGGGCCGAACAATTGGGCTTACTATTTGGGCCTACCAATCGGCCGAACAATTGGGCTTACTATTTTGGCCTACAAATCGGGCCGAACAATTGGGCTTACTATTTCCAGCTCGGCTACGGTATGAAATTGTACATACCGTATATACGTATGTATACCGTACAGACCGTATATACGTATGCATACTGTACAACTGTATATACGTATGCATACCGTACAGGCCGTATATACGTATGTATACCGTACATACCGTATATACGTCCGTATAACAAGTATATACGAGATCCAAAAATATTTGTAAGAGGTAAGGTTCGAACTCCCGACCTCGAACACGAAGGTTTTGCTCCCAACCACTGAAGCAAGAGCTGCCTTCATTAATATATGCTCAGGTGTTATATTTATTATGTCATAAGCGAACATAATAAAAATAAACGAGAGGCAAGGTTCGAACCTCTGACCTCTTGTACAAGAGCCTTGCTCTTCAACCACTAGAGCACCAGCTGCTCTCGTTACTATCCATGCAACTTCTTTTATTTATTCTATCATAAGCGATAGAATAACAACAAACTGTCGGTACACTCCACGTGCCACGACACGTCTCTTCCGTGATTTACGGAAAGCAAATCACTTTCGGCTAAAGCTGTCTGCCACAGCGTCTCGAGGTTCGGCCTGTCCCCTTACACGCTCAACACGCGCCAACAGCTTTTCCGGGTTTCGGGGCGACTTTAATCCAACGCGTGGATTCAAATTCTGAGATCGTTCATCCAACGGTGGAGATCTGCTCACCTTGTTCTATAAATAGGTGCATTCTGGAGAAAAACTGTTCACTCCAAAAGAAAAGAAATTTTCTTCCGGGCTCAAGTCTTTCTCTCTCAACTCTTCAGCCTTTCTCTTCTCAAATCCCCAGTTTTTTTTTTTTTTTTTTTTACTCTCAGATCTTCAATCTTTTCCTCCAAATCTTCAATCCTTCTTTCTCAGATCTTTTCTTCCATTTGAAGATTCGATCTCATCTTTCCTCTGAGAATCTCAGATCTCCAATCACCAGTTCAACAACTCCAATCCTTCTAACAAAATCTCCCTCAAACACTAAACCATGTATTCCTCGATTTCCACATCCTCTCACCCCATGACCCAAGAGCCACGAACTCTGCAACTAATGGAGCTCCAAACCCCGCAACAAATGGAACCACAACAACAGCAACCAACAGAGGAGGGAGGAAACACCCAAGCAGCTGGAAGTAGTGCCAACATGGATTTCTGGCGAAGCCGTACCAGGTGGATTCCTACTCCAGAACAAATAAGAATCCTCAAGGATCTTTACTACGTCAAGGGATTTAAGTGCCCAACTACAGAGCAGATTCACGAGATCTGTCTCCAGCTGAACCAGTATGGGTATGTTGAGGGTAAGAACATTTACTTTTGGTTCCAGAACGTCAGGGCTCGAGAGAAGCAGATGAATAGGTGTAATCAGGCTGCTCCAGTGCCCATGAGAACTAGTTCTCTTGGTACTGGTAGATCCATTGATCTCAATTTTGGGTCCACTGGTTCTACTGGTGCTGGTGGATCCATCGACATCAATTTTGGGCCAGCTGGTGGATCCATTGACATCAATTTTGGGTCCACTAGTTCTACTGATGATGGTAGATCCATTGATCTCAACTTTGGTTCCACCTATTCTACTGGTAATGAAGGATTTCTTGATTTAAATTCTGTTTCATATTCTTCCTCACACTTCAACACTAATACTAGTACAACTCTTTTGGCACAACAGGAGGACAAACATCCCTGCAACAACGAGGAGGAGATCACCAGGAGGTTCAAACTCTTCCTCTGTTCCCCGTGCACGGCGAGGACGTCTTTGGTAACCTGAAGGCTACTTCCGAGGAAGGTAGCGCTTTTGGTTACTATTCTGGTGGCTCAGGCGGTTACCACAGTGGCTCAAACGTTTCTCTTGAGCTCAGCCTCAATCCATCCGGAGCTGCTGACTAGGCTTAGTATAGCATAGTCCTCGTTTTCCTCTTTTTTTTTTTTTTTTTGTAATGTAAAATCAATAAGATGGTGTGCATGTTTTCTTTTCTTTTTGTTTAACCAACAACAACACCAAGGATCGAACCTTGGTCACCCAATACTCTTTTCAAAACCATCGAGAACTCTGCTGCACACATCTTTTAAAATGATTTATCACAAACAATCATTCAAAACCTAGCAATCAATTAAGTCACACAGAGGTCAAGCTAGTATCCTCTGAGTCAAACCAAACACAATAATTTCGTCGCTAGAATTAGGGATTAATAAAGCTAAACACTTCCTGAGTTAGCTAGGAAAAACCCACATCTTTAGAGTTACACTTACAACTCTAAAAAAAATCTCGATCATTCCATCTATCAATTGCTTCAACAAGCAATATGTACCATCTTAGCATCCACTAATCGATACTGGTACAACACTCAGTATCTCACCCACGAATCACCTCACTGCTCATTTGGTGGTAAGTCAACATCTAGTGGTCAAAATTCTGTGATTATAGCACTTCACACTAACCACGTCATAATCCATAATCTGTCCTCACAACAGTATCTGGCCTCATAAATTAGTTATACAACCCTAGCACTCCTAGAGTTGAAAACAACGTTATTACCTAAGCTCATACATCAACACAATGTCTCTTCACAGTCAATCCTATCACGAGGTCATATCAATCTTTCCATAAGTCAACCATACACAAAATCCATCATAGTAACAACGAATTATGCATTACTACTCAACAATAGTCAGTGAAGCAGCACTCCACAATAATTTCCAATACCCTCCGCAGACCTCAAACCACACCCCGACATTTAGCTAATATATAGTAGCTATCCTAAACACCAAACAACTGTGCATGAATGAATGCTCCATTATAACACAATTCCATCACTAAGCAACCAATAACTGCTAAGTATTCTTCAACTCAAAACATCTGCATATCCAACTAATGGAAAGTATCACAACTACTAGTCAAATACTCGTAACGACTTTAGATACAAGCATTGGTCAAACACCATGACCCCAACAACCAACGACTACAATGCACATAAGGATACTGTTTTTCGTGGAAACCATCCTCAATAACTCCACCAGAGTTTAATCCAAAGGTTCCCATTCCTCAAAGGTTATAACTCAAAGAAGCTACACAAACTCCACCACTTCACTTACAAAGTCAACCTATGCCATGATCACTTAACATACTACCCTTATTAAAGGTAACATAAGTATCTCCCAAATTACATCACTACACTCGTACACCAATATAGTCTTGAGAATTCTGTCTCATAATCTCTCACACTCCTATCATCTTGAGTTGGTGAGATCAATTCTCTTTTCAACTATTCCTAGGGTCTCAATCTCTTTCACCATTTCAACCCAAGAATAACATCCATCACATCAACTACAGGTAGACTAGGCAACTCAACCTCTAATGCCTCCACCTCATCCTCAACTGTCTCCATAGAAAGATCCTGTCCCTACATCAGACTCGACCTCTACCTCACCGACTCATCAGAGTTAAATCCAGAGGTTCCTATTCCTCGAAGATCACAACTCGCGGAAACTAAACTTATTCTAATACGAACTTAGTAGACAACTCTACCGTCCTACGGACTTGCACGTTGTCTAGACCCCATACTAAGACATACCCAATGATTTTACCAGTACCGAAGAGTATATGATGGGGATCCGCTGCAGACGGGCCATCACTCGGGAGGTACTGATTATCACCAAATATGTACCTTACGCTCTGATACCAAACTGTCACGCCCCGAATTTTGAATAATCAATTCAAATCCGAAACATGAATAATAACAAATTACAACTAACATCCTGAATTTTTTTCTCACAAACAACCACACTTCACAACTCTCAAATTTACAATAACCCAAATCCTCAAGTTATTTATTACAGCACACTCCCACCAAATCAAATTGTAAGGCTCAAATGAGCTTAACTCGCCTCACTATTACAATTGCTGTAAAACTATAACCATTGCTCTAACCGCACGATCACCGTCCTGGTTCTCCTGTCCTGTAGGATTACCCGCTACACAATTTGAATAGTGTACCGGGAGTTGCAACAACACAAAACCCGGTAAGCTTTTTACAGCCAGTATGAGTAAACAAGAAAGAACTGTTGATTTATTAAATTACAATTCAAGTAAAATTCAACAGTATTACGTCTGCAAAGAGACATCAACCCACTCATGGAAACCACAAGGAATACATTTTCACAATCCTCAAATCACAATACACCACACTGGTCCTGTAAACACCCAACCCACATAACACCACTCTGGTCCATCCCAATAACACGTTAGAGCTCTAACTGCCTCGTTACCTCTGACACCTTGGCCTAGGGTCAAGCAACGGCAAAATACTTCGGTTAACACTATAACCGTCGCGCTTTGGACATCCCCGTCCTCAGCACCATATACTTCGGTTAATAATAAACCGTCGCACTTTGGACATCCCCGTCCTCAGTACACAACTTCGGTTAATAATAAACCGTCGCACTTTGGACATCCCCGTCCTCAGTACACAAACACTCCGGTTATCCATAACCGTCAAACTTCGGACACCTCGTCCTCAGAATCCTACATTCTCCAACTCTATACATACTCCAATGTAAATCATGAATATTAACAAGAACTCATCAATCATGATCATCACATATAAATATGATAAGTCAAATTTCAATTCATAGTATTTTAATCATCCCAATTTCCACACTCTTCAATGTCACACCATTCCACATATAATCACGTAAATATATATATACGTAATCACCCACTCAGGAATGACCACTAATACCAACTATAGTTCACACAAGAAAATCGTGAAATTCATTTTGTATAATAAAAATCATTTTACATCCCCATGGACCGTGGTTGATCAAGTCCATATGATTTTAAAACAAATATTTATTTCATAAATATTTTCACGCAATTACGACAAAATAAGGTAATTAAATTTATTCGGTTCGTAATATGAACCACGTGAGGTTTACTCACCTCTAAATTCCCGCTGCGTCTTCTTAACAGCTCAAAAACAACGATCCGAAATCGTTCACCAATCAATCCATCAACCACCTAGTCAAACACGATCTTAACTTAGAAATCATTCATAGACCACACATATACAGAAATCCAACGGTCGGATTCTAATTTAATGATGATCCAACGGTCAGATCAAATTTATATGATGATCCAACGGTCGGATCCTCACGGATCGCCCTTAGGATCATCCTCCAAAATTATCACGAAGATCCAACGGTCAGATCTTCCTGAATCGCCCTTACTAACATCTCCACAAAATTATATGAAAATCCGACGGTCGGATTCTCACGAATCGCCTTCCGAATCACTATTTCTCAAATATACGAAGATCCAACGGTCGGATCTTCGCCCGTGACCTCACAAAGTCACCGGGACAGTCATACGATCAACATATTAAAATTTGAAGTAAAACCGATGGTCTGATCTTCGTAGATCGTAAACCGAAGATAAAACGTAAAAACCGTAAATAGTAACGTAAAAACGTAAATCCACTATTTACCAACTTTTTCTAACATAACCTTGTAATATATCAAAACGCTCGTATGGATGCATAGATCATCGCCCAGATAATGAAAACTCGAAATATGGTCTGATGCGCCGCCACAAGCGGTGGTCAGTGGGCGGTCAACGCGGCGGTCAACGCCGGTCAACCACCTCAGATGGCAAAGTGACCAACTACAAACTGGTTCAAAATGAAAGGGTGGTCGACTTCCATACCTGGAGCTAAGTCTGGTTTGGCCTAGATCGTCCTAGATCAAGCTTGGAAGTCGGATTAATCCTGTGCGTCCGATCAGATTTCAGATTAAATCAGGGACGTCGAAAAAGTCAAACCATGATCTAGCGTTCTATACACAAAATCGTGATGAAAGGCTTACATGGGGATGATCAGCATGAGGAGGAGATCACAAAAATGGGAACGATCGGCCCATGCAACGCCGGAAAAGTGGTTTTCCGGCCGGGTCCGAATCAAGAGTCTGGGTGGCTTCGATCCAGCTTTTGGAGCAGCGTCTGGGCGAAGCGATGGGAGGGGACGGCTGGGCGTGGAGCGGCGATCACGGAGGAGTCCGGGTCCGGGGCTGGAGGAGGCCGGAGGGGAGAGAACCAGCCGGGTCGGGTCGAACACGACCCGCCGGGTCTGAGGGTTTCGATCGAGAGAGAGAGAGAATCCGGGGGACTATTCCGCAAAAACAGAAAAGTTTCGTCCTTAATGAAAAAAGTCAACATTTTGTTGATATTTATAGAAAATTCCCAATTTTCAAATATTCATAACTTATTCATACGAACTCCGAATATTGCGTTCCACATATGCACGAGATCGTATCGACGAGCTCTACAACTTTCATGAAGAAAGTTTTCCCAAATTCTGTACGTATAAGAAGTCACTTTTCAAGACCCCCTAAATAACGTTCGTTTTCGAAATAAAATCGTTCGAACTAATTCCACAACTCCTTCAAGCTTCGTATTCGTGCCCACGCCTACGAAATCATTTCCAAAATGTCATCGGACATTAATTTGAATTTTTCGGGTATTACAGTTTACCTACTATATGGGGTCGATCTAAAAAAGAGGCTTTGGTTTATATCAAGGAGAGAATTGTAAGTAAAATTGAGGGCTGGAAACAGAAATCGCTGTCAATGGCAGGAAGGGAGATTCTAATCAAATCGGTGGCCTTGGCAATCCCTGCTTTTCCTATGTCTTGTTTTAAATTCCCAAAAGGGATTTGCGAGGTGGTTAACTCTGCTTTGGGTAATTTCTGGTGGGGATCTACTGATAGAGGTTTCAAGTTGCATTGGAAGAGTTGGGACTACTTGGGATTGCCTAAATCAGATGGTGGGATGGGCTTTAGGGATCTGCAGCAGTTCAATATTGCCCTCTTGGCCAAGCAATGTTGGCGTTTACAGCAAGATCCTACTTCTCTTTGGGCTCAGGTCATGAAAGCTAGATACTTCCCAAATGGTACCTTTCTTCAAGCTGTTAAAGGTCATCGAGCTTCTTGGGGGTGGTCTAGTTTGATTGAAGCTAGAGATCTAATTGTTAATGGCTCGTGCTGGCAAGTCATCAATGGCTACTCGATAAACATTTGGGAGGATAGATGGTTCCCTCCCCCTTTTCAGGATAAAATCTGTATCTTAAATCCTATCCCCCCGGATGCTCCTAGGATGGTCAGCTCTTTAATTGATTGGGAAAATCGCTCTTGGAATTTAGATCAGATATCACATCTCATCCACCCACAGGAGGTCCCAAAAATCCTGGCAATCCCAATTGGTGAGCATGAGGGTGCTGACCGAATTGTTTGGCCATGGAACAAAAATGGTATCTATTCTGTGAAATCTGGTTATCACAGATTACACACAAGCCTATTAAGACCCCATTCTTCCAATTCTAGCTCTTCTCACGTGATTAATTCTAAGGGATGGAAGCAAATATGGAGTTTTGACACTCTCCCAAAAATCAAATGCTTTTTTTGGAAGGTTTTTAACGGAGCAGCTCCATCAATGTTGAACCTATACAGAAGGAAGCTAGCTCAAACTCCTGTTTGCCCAATTTGTGAGAGCTTTGAGGAATCCTTTGAGCATATCCTATTCCTATGTCCATGGGTTGAGGCAGTTTGGTTTGGCTCTCCCCTTGGAATTAGAATTGACAAACAGAACTTCACAACTGTGGATAATTGGCTACAACTCATTTCAAAGAAACTTACTAGCTCTGTGCAGAGAAAAAGAGCTCTTACCTTAATCAGCTGCATCTGCTGGGCGATTTGGAAATCACGCTGCCTTTTTGTCTATCAGCAAAAGCAACTATCTCCTGTGCTCACTTTAAATTCCGGTGTGAATCTGGCCTTTGAGTATTGGGAGGCCAACAAAAAACCTCCACATCCTCACTCTGCCAACAATCCAGACCCAATTTGTTGGTCTCCGCCCCCTCCCCTTTTTGTGAAAGTCAATGTGGACGCGGCGTGGAAACCTCCTTTTGCTGGTGGATTGGGTGTAGTTATTCGGAACCATATGGCCTCTCTTGTTACTGCAGCTTCAAGATCGGGTACTTATGGATCTGTGGAGATTGCAGAGGCACAGGCTGCTCTTTTGGGTGTCAATATGGCAATTGAGATGAATCTGAAACGAGTAATAATGGAGAGTGACTCTCAGGGGATTTTAACAGAAATATCATCACCACTCAAATGCAAAAATTGGAGAATCTTTCCAATAATCAAAGAAATCAGGAGGAGAAGTACCTTCTTTGATGAAATCAGTTGGGACTGGGTTCCCCGTGAAGCGAACAAAGCAGCTCACATAGCAGCTTCGCTTGCCTATCGGTCGGTGGGTGGGCTGATCAGCCACCACCTTCCCTTACAATGGTGCTCCGAAACGATGGCCTCCCTTGCCCCCATGTTGAGGAGATATGAACTGCAATTGGTTTTGGCAGTTTTTTCTTTTTGTGTTTTCTCTATTAGTTTGCTTTCGACTCTTCTACTGCTCTTGTCTGGAGTGCAGTATGAGTCTCCTTTTCATTCTTGTAAGTTTCACTGTTTGGGCTATTTCGGGCTCTTTGGGGCTTTGCCTCTTTAATGGAAGTATTTCATTATCCAAAAAAAACATAAATTCAGGAGATAACAGTAAACAAACAGAAGAAAAAGAAAAACACTATTTGCTTGCCGCTCTGCAACATCATTTTCCCTCCAGCGGAAAGTTTTGCCCGATGAGTTTGAGCCTTGAGAAGGAGGAGGATGATTGGTGTTTGGTTTCTGGTCAATTAGACCAGTATGTCCAGGTTCTTTTCCATACGGACCCGGTTTTGGTTGTGGGCAGCTTCTCTCTAATTCTGATTTTTCCAAATTTTCCATCATGAGCAACAGCAACGATCCATGGGCATCCGGAAACAAAAATAAAAACTGGTTCGAGGGGGATAAGCAACTCAGAAGGCGGGGTGGCAGAACTTATCCCCTCGAACCAGTTTTTGTTTTTGTTTCCCGATGCCCAGGATCGTTGTTGTTGCTCATGATGGAAAATTTGGAGAGATCAGAATTAGAGAGAAGCTGCTGTAGAAACAACAAGAAGAAAATGTATGAAGTGCGAGGAGAGAAGAAGCTGAAACTTCAATTCATAGCAAAAGTTGGTTACGGTACTATTGGCTAATTGAAACCGGAGCCATTTTCTTCACAAGAACCCACATCTTCAAGAGGTCCCCATATCTTTATCACCTCATCAAAAATCCCCATATCTTCAATCTCCGTAGGTCTAGTGTTGTAAGTTGATTGTATACGAATTGGTGATGGCAAATTAAGGCAAGGATCAAAGTACGGTGGTCCTCTTACTGACTTTGGATTGAAAACAAGAAGAAAAGGTATGAAGTGCGAGGAGAGAAGAAGTTGAAACTTCAATTTATAGCAAAAGTTACTATTGGCTAATTGAAACCAGATCTTCACAGGAACCCACATCTTCAGAGGTCCCCATATCTTTATCACCTCATCAAAATCCCCATATAATCAATTTACACAAGCATTGATTGTATACGAATTGGTGCTGGCAAATTAAGGCAAGGAAAGTACGGTGGTCCTCTTACTGACTTTGGATTGAAAACTGACCAAACAGAAGTACAGAACCACATGGCCATGAGTTCTATGAACATTATTGGGTTCTTCCGGCCAAAAAAAAGTTAGTGCATTTTCGGAACTTGGATTTGAAATTGTGGGAAAGGCATACACTCTTTGATATTGCAAGTGGTATTGGCATTCATGTCAGAGTGGATAATAACACTTCGGAAATTAATGTGAAATTTGGTGTCCTTTTCTCAACATTCTGATGAATGGGAATTGATCGAACCAACTAAGTTTCTCAAATTAAGCTTAATTGCATTATATCTAGGATGATTCGGAGATTAAAAAAATTAACGATTAAAAATTCTGCACATAATGTTTTGGTGATTTAGTTGCAATGAACTTTTATCTAAATGAAGTCGAAATCTTCATTCAATTCTAATAAAGCAATACCACATTTACCTTAAATATAGGGGTCCCAGCAAACTCTACATCTACATGAAAATAAATTGTCTTCCCAAGGAAAGCTTTATAATTGCAGTCAAACAACCAAGGCTGGTAACTCGAACCCTACTCTACATACTTCGGCTAAATATATATGCACATGTGTGTACGTCTTGCTTGTGCTTTTTTCATTTTGTTTGGCCATCTTGCTTGTGCTTAACATATATGGCGCTTTTGTACTTGTGTTTAACTGTGATTATGAAGTGGTAACATAAACTCCCTTTCAGTTTTTTTCAATCTATACCAATTAAGTTCATTGTAAATTTCAGTTTCACTTTTATCCCTAAAACAAGTTCAGAAAAGGAAAATCACTTCTTGCTTACAAGAAGTACTTTTAGTCTAGAGGTTCTACATGTGCCAGAGATTTTCTTTTTTTGCTTTCTTTACTTTTTTTTATTTTTTTTTTTTATTTTTTTTTTTTACACGGTCATTCCTATGTTGGTTATACAAGAAGGAATAATTTGACGTACTTCAATTGCAAAATGTTAATAGACAGAGCACATAGCTAGCTATGACTTCGTTCTAATAAGCTTAAGTTTATCTACTTCTCACACTTCATTTTAGGTTTTCACTTTCAACCAAATATATGTGTGCGTTTTTCTTTTCTGCATACTATATGTGCGTTTTTCTTTTCTGCATACTATATGTGCGTGTGTTTAGAGTTTCAAGCTCAATGGAGCATTACTCCTTGCGGCAATATTGTTTTTCATAGCTAGGTTTACAACTACTGTTACTTTGTAAATGCTTGGAACCATTTTTCTTCTTCTCTGCTTTCTTTGTTGTTATTCTTTCATATATAGTGGAATGCAGCTGGTTAGTCTTTTTCGCGCACCTCTTATTCAAGCTAGCGCGCCTTTTCTTCAAGCTCACACGCTTCTTTTTAAATCTCAAGCACCTCTTTTGAGACCACCCCTGATTTTTTTATTTTTTTTTTGGTTTCATTATCATTTTATTCATAAAAAATTTATCATTCAAGTTTTCTGATTGTCCAATTAGTGAACGCAAAATTTTAAGGTTTCAATCATATCGTGCTAATTTTATTTTCTGGATAAAAACTCATTTATAACAGGGTATACCGGCTCTGACTGATTACCTATTCCGCTATTCCATTAATTTCCAGATTTGGTGGTAATGATTGAAGCTATATACATCAAGGCCTGTACTGGTACTGGTTGATAAAGAATATAAAAAAAAAACACACACACATATATATATATATATATAACAGAAAACCTAAGAAATCCACAAAAGGGAAATCCACTAATGGAGATCGACCACATTTTGGATGATGGGTCCACATTCACACTTAATAGTGTTCACAAATCATTTAATTCAATGTCCTTTTGTTTCGATAACTCATATGAAATTGGTGTTACATGTTTCAATGTTGAATGTTCTATAAACCACCATCGTGACCGGGTCCTAACAAAAATGAGATAGCATCAATAAAAAACAAGAATAATATTAGGGGGATTATCTTTACCGTAAATGTGAAGCATTTTTGCTCACTTCTTTTAGTTAAGGGTTATATATTCACCTTTCCTCTAATATGTTATTACCTATCAAAAACTAATGAGTATAACCAAATAGTTAATATTTTCATTTTATCATTCCATAATTAATGCCTATATTTAATTTAAAGATAAAGAAAAGATGAGAGAGAGCGAGAGCTCCTCTTCCGTGTTGAACCCTAGGGCCGCCGCTGATAGGTGGCTCCTCTGGAGGCTTCATACGCCTCCTCTCCAGCGTTCGCTCAAGCGCACGAGCCTCCCCCTCCATGGCTGCAAGCTGCTCATCTTTCGACGGAATTTTCTTCCAACGGTGAGTGATCTAATAGGCTGGGTTTTCTTTGCCCAATGGCTTCAGGTCTGGGGCGGTCTGAGGCTATGGGATCCCGGCGGTGCGCTGCCGATCCTAGTCGGCGATTGGTGGAAGAGAGGTCGGATGCAGGCACGATGGGGATTGTTGTTGCTGGGTTTCACTTGGATCTGGTTCAGGTTGCGAATAGACATCGGCCAAGGCTGGCTTCTGCGTCCTTGCACGGTGACGGATGGGCTTTAATTTGGTGGCTGATTTGGTTGCGGTCATTGTTGGGATCATAGATGGCATAGCGTCTTGGTGCCCTGCGTTGGGTGCCCAGAGTAATCTGGGTGTTCCTAGTAGGCTGGTGTTGGGCTCACATCAATATGTTGGGCAAAACTTTCCCATGGGTTTGGATTTGGGACCCGGGTGACCCTTTGCCAGACTCTATGTTATGTTGGATTATCCCTTTGAGTGTGCTGCGGTTATTTTCAAGTGGATCGAGCCTTCCTAAATTCTACAAAAAGTCTCGGCATAGTCACGCTGTGAGTACTACAATTGCGTGCATTGGCAAGCAGTGTTCTTTATGCTGGGTCGAGTTTAGGTTTGATTGGTCTGCTGATCTTCTGCATGCCCGGATTGCAAATTCTGATTGTTGGGTCTACAATTTTCAAGGTCATGACAATGGTTCCGTTGTTGGTAATTATCTTGAGGATGATGAGGATTTACCTTCTGAATTTGCTAGTTTTTCTAGAAAAGTTTCAGAGCAGAGTTTTATTATACAAGAACAACCGGTTGATGTAGTACATCTTCTAGTTTGTTCTATCTTAGCTCTAGCACCTAGGCGTTTCTTGCCTTTGTATGCTCCCAATTGGGATGCCCTCTTAAGCGATTTCAATCGCTAATTCAATGAACTTTTCTTTCAAAAAAAAAATAATGCCTGTATTTTTTTTTTTGATGGAAATAGGTCAGCCCGGCCTCTTTCATTAAAATTCAGCAAGCAGTACAAAAATGAAACACCCCTATGGGGTCGACAGAAAGAATCGTTCCTTAGAACCTCATGGAACCCTATTCTAGTAGAATAACATCCCAAAAAATCCCGAGTACACCCACCTTTTAGGAAATCCACGCACCATTATTCTACAAAAAACCAAGAAACCTCGAAGCAAACATAAAATGATTCAACTAAGGCACTGATTTTTGTGACCCAAAATAAAATTAAACAAGAACCAATAGTGTAGTCAGACCCCCCTTATAAAAAAGAGGAATAATGACTACTAATAAAATATAAAATAAAACCTTAATTTTCAGGTGGGCCAAAAACAACCAAGTCCACCATATTCCAACCCAAGCCATTAAGAACCCTAGCCCAACAAAGCTAGGGTTCCACAAAGCTTGCAAAAAGCTCCAGCCAGCCGCCGCCGTAAAAGTCCATCCGGCCACCACCGTCAGCCAAATCACCCTGACCACCGCCGCCAAGATATCCCCACCACCCCCGTCGAATGGGAATCCCAACAAGAACCTCTGACCGGAACCAAGCCAGCCAAAGTCCATGCCCGAGCTACCGAGCAGAGCCCCACAACTGCCGACAAACCTTAGTTGCCACAACCCAAAGCATCATCAAGCAGCAATCACAGCCATCCACTTCAACCACGAACCCACTTCTACAGATCCATTTCTGGTTAGGCACCAGATCATCCCCATGGCCACCATCTGGGGCTTGAGAGAGGAAATTAGGTAGATGTAGCCAGACTACCCCGCCTTCATCACCACAACTTGGATCAGACAAGGAGGAGAACCCATCCTGCGAGATCGTAGATATCCCACCACCGCCAGCCAAGAAGAGAGACGGAGGAGAAAACTCTCTTATGAGAGGCAGAAGCATAGCAAAGTTTTTTTTGGAAGCACATTAATGCCTGTATTTTTGGTAAACAAGACTAGTTGAGATATGATTGTTCTAGGGTTATTGTGTAATTTTATTTTCTTCACAAAGATAAAAAAAAATTGCAACCATTGCCAAAAGTGAAAGAAAATGCTGTGCTAACCCTGTTTACTAGATAACCAACAAGCAACATATCATTGGCAGTCAAGCTCATATATGCATTTTCTAAAACTCAAACCTCAGTTTGTTTTCTTTAACCACCCTAATGTAAGTTTGACTGATCAATGCTCAAATTGATATGAACATGAGTTGTATCAAACGATTTACATCATATCTGTTTTCCAATTTGGTTAGGTCGCTCTTGGTTCGGCATTGGGCAAGGTTTGGATGCCTTTTATGAGCTGCCTTTTCCCTTGCATCCCCCTAGATAAAATTCTCAATTTTGAGTTTTATTGGGCAGGTGGGAATATAAATAAAAATAAAAGAGAAAAAGAAAAGGAAAAAAAGATAGAGAAATCATACTCCTCCTTAAGAAAATTCCGGTTGGATTATTACCAATTAAGTTTCCGATGTGGGACTTTGATTGTTACTTGATTTGACCAAGTCTCCAATATGGGACTTGTGCCCCAATTTAATTGGATTTGTTAATTGATTTCACATGCGCGCAGATTTAGAGTTAGGTTGCACGTGAAGGGATGTGCTGGAGAGGAAATATCTCACATTAAATATGTGACGAAAGACAATTAACTTATAAGTGGGGGAATCACACTCAATTTTACTGAGGCTTTTTGTGTTAAGACCCAACATCTAATAGGTGGTAAGTTTGAACAATATTGATCGGTACATTAATAGTGGGCCACTGGCCATGTTTGTCGCTGTTTAACTAATCATTGTATGAGCGTTTTGATATTCTCTCAACATTTGGCTATGGATGTGCATATCGACGTTTCTTTCTTTTCTAATTGATCTAGTTAAGAGGTGGCGCCAGTTTTCTTACAGGATGTTCTCTACCAGAATTCTTGTAATGCTAATGTGAGCGTTAGGGGTCGTACAGATTTTATGTCTTCCCTTATGCAATGCAATAAAATAAATAATAATATATGCGTGGGAATGAGCTTCTCAGCTTGATTAGGTTCTAAATCTATTTTCAAAAAATAATAATAATAATTCCCTACTATACTCGTGCCAAGTGAGTGAAATTGCATCAAGAAACCCAGTCAACAATTCTAGAATCTGCTCGTATAGAGATAATAGATGAGTCACCAAGATAAGGCATCTGGATCAATAGTAGAATTGAATCCATATATATGCATTCTGGCTTTAGTTATAATTGCTTTTGAATTCTTCAAGGAGTTCAAGCAATGAGTTAACTTACATGAATGCATGTGATCCAGACCTACTACTACTGCACTACCTGCATTTTTCTTGTCCTCATACCTGATTTGAATGAGTAAATGTGCTTTCAACCTGCTTCTTTTGAACTTGTCTTGTATTTGTGATTTTCAATCCCAAACCATTGTCATCTTTACCTTGCTTCCTAGTATTTTCATTTCTGTAGCTCATAGTATATATTTTCAATTATGTGGCTCACAGTATTTTCATTAGCTCCACCCCTAACTTTTGCTATAAAAAGGGACAGCTAATGGCTCTTTTCATTGCATCAAGAATCAAGCATGCATATATAGTTGTCTTCTATCAACATTAACTATTCCTTTTAGAACATTGAAAATCATGAATTCCGTGAATCAGGGTAACCTCAAAACCACTCCAACCCTACCAGCAACAAAGGGGCTAACAAGACCCTCCCCCTATCCATAACCAACGTACACAACCCTCATTATGATAGGAAGTCCACAGAATCTCAGCTTAAGGCTGAGGAGGCCTTGAAGAAGGCAGCGGCAAAAAATGAAGAGCAACACAAGTGAGAAGTACGTGAGGACCCATGAGTTAGTTGCGAATTCAAGAATAAGGATCCCAGACAAATTTTAGTTTTTTATAGGTGTTATATGTGTGTTTATCTTTATATATATGTTTGCATGTTTTTTAATTTAATAGTATTGTCTTAAGTTTTAATATGTTTGTACTGCTCTTGTAATATCATGAATTAATATAGTGGGATCCCTTTAACTTATAAGCCAAATTTCCTATGAAATTTAGATTTTAAATACAAAGCATTTTTATTCTCAAAAAAAAAAAAAAAGGCTACCAATAATTCTAATCAATTCAATGCAATTTTATTCATGGCAATTTGCCTGGTTAACTGAAACCCCATGCACGCAACTGCTTTTCCAGATATACGTACAATGCTTTTGCCCCACTTCCAAGTTCCACCCAACATAGATTGTGTTGCCTCGTATATAATTTCCTCCAACTGAGACAATTGGTTTAACGTCAAAGTTGTCTCTCACAAAACATATTTGTATCAACTATAGTTCCCAGCCATGCAATTAATGCCAACTAAAGTTCACTTAATTTACATGCAGCAGAACTAGATCCCACTATATTAATTCATGATATTAAAATGATAAGCCAAATCTCCTATGAATTTGGAAGTCTACTAAAATGATGACTAGTTGAGAACTTTTGTGTTAGACCCATTTTTCGATCACATTTCCGCAAATTAACTGTTAGATGTTTAGATATTTATATGTAAATCATTTATACAATTTTTCAACCAAATTGAAAATCGTTAAGACATTCATAATCATAATTTATCAGTTATGAATATGATTTAGTTCATGTTTGACGGATTTGGTTTGTCCATTGATTTGATCTAGTTCGATACCTTAACGGTTAGCACTTTGGAGAAAAACTTTCAGAAGTGATCTACTCATGCAATCATGCATACATAAACATCTAACAGTTGATTTTTCGTAATGTAATCGAAAAGTTGGTCTCCCAAACCGTTGATTAGACAGTCTTCAACTATTCCTTATTTAAATGGTCCTCATTAGAAGGGGTCTCTAGAATTATGTTGGAGAGAAATTATCTCACATTAGAAAAATGACAAAAAACAATATAACTTGATTCACACGTGCTTTTCATGATAGCCTCCAGGAAGGCCTATTCAACCTTATCATATGCCTTGCTCGTATCAAGCTTAAGAGGCCCAAACCTCTGAGCACCAGACCCCTGAGCTTAAGAATTGTATCAATAGTTTTTGTGTTAAAACCCAACACCTAATAGGTGGTTAAGTTGGAACAATATCGATATAATGGTTTTTTTTTTTTTTGAACCAATGAATAATTCATTCAAAAGGGGAAGTTACCCCAATGGTTTACAATCATTCTTTAGAAGCTCCAGAATGAGGTATGGAGGTTTTATTAGCCAAACATATGAACTATAGTCGTCATAGGCCGAGTTAGCTAATCTATGAGCTACTCGATTACATGCTCTCGGTGTATGCTGCAAAAAGATATGAGGTCTCTGATGAAGTACTTGACGGATATTATCAATTAAGCCTTCCTCAAGCACATACGTAGACTGCATATCACCAATACTCGAGATCACATCCATGCAGTCAGTTTCGATTACTATTGTGCTCAATTGTAAAGTGGCCACCAAGTTTAAACCTTCCTCTACAGCTCGGAGCTCTACTGCCTGGCAGAGGCCACATTTGGTATCGGCTTTGCAAAGGCAGCACGAAACTGACCTGCACCGTCCCTTAAAACACCCCCACACCACCAAGAGTTGTGTTAGGAATGAAACTCCCATCCACATTTAACTTCCAAATTCCTGACGCCGCCGGTGTCGAGGTTTTCCTCGGTTTTGAGTGGGAAGACTTCTCTACTAGTGGTGGGCTAGCATATAATGGTGGGCTACATTTGTCGCGGTTTAACTAATTACTATATGTATGTTTTAATCTCCTCTCAGCATTTGGCTATGAAGTTTTTTTTTTTTTTTTCCTGACCTGTTTAAGAAGGTAAAAATGGATTAAAGTAAACTTCAATCTATTTTTTTTTTTTTTACTAAGATGGTAAACCCCAAGTGAGTGAAATTGTATGAAGAAACGAAGTCAACAATTCTAGAATCTGCTTGAACCTCTATTATATTGAGAACATATAGAGGGATCTAGTTAAGACGGTAAAAATGTATTAAAAGTAAGGATTAATTTCAGTTTAGTACCCTGTGGTTTGGGGGTAACATCATGTCAGTCCCTACTCTTTCAATTTGATCAGCAACACCCTTGTGCTTTCAATTTCAATCAGTCGTGCCCAAATTTAATGTTCCGTCCAATTTGAACGTTAACTTTGACTGTGGGGCCCACTTTGGGGGCTAAAAATGTCATTTCATATACATTTTCTTCTTTTCTCCTCCTCTCTCTCAGCTCGATGGTTTCTCTTTCTCTCTCTTTCTCTCCTCCCTCTCTCTCTGGGCCGCACGACCCCCTCTCTCTCTCTCTAAGCTCCGATGGTTAACTCCGAATAACCCAGCAAGCTCATCTCCCTCTAAGGCTCGTCGTCTTCCTCCACTTCCCTCCTCTCCAAACCCGACAACCCACTCTCAATTTGCACCATAAATCCTCCACCATAACCTCTATCGATTTTGCAGATCAAAACATAAACACAAAGAGCAAATCTAACAGTAACCCATTCAACTTTAATTCTTAATCGTCAATAACTAAACTTACAGAAGAACATGGCACATCAAGTTCACCATTCAAAACTATATCTGGACGAAACAACCAAAGTTCAAACAATAACCACAATCTCTAGCTTACCTCAGACAAACGAATTCAAGATTGCTCTTTGAGCTACTGCCTTTGCTTTCTCAACAAAGAACACAACGACTGGTTGTCCCCATCACAATACCAACACCGAATTCATTGTTCACACACTTCATTTCGACGAAAATGGCTCCTTCCTCCTAAAGTCACAAAAATGTATATATCACAGTTGCAAATTAGGTACCAATTAACTACGAAACAGATATAAATTGAAACCCAGAATCCAAACTATCACAATTGGATTGAAAATCGAAGTGATTCTTCGATATAAATAAGGGAGAAATTCCAAAGAGCAACCCTTCAAAACCCAATTCTCCCCTTTCGAAAAAATATAACACCCCAGACCAAAACCAATCAAAACCCAGAATTCAGAAGCCAATAATTCAGTAGACCCAAACAGAAACGTGACAGAATTCTTCAAAAGCTTTGATTTTTATACCCAGAAAATTTTAAAGAAACAGATAGGAAGCTTGATTTGTAGATCTCTGAGAAGCATCCGGCGTGGAAATAGAACTTAGCGGCGAGCTTGTCCAGGTCGCTCTGCATCAGAAGCTTGCTGCTGTAAGAAAGCTTGAGGAGACACGTGTGGGAGCGAATCTGAGTGTGGAGGTTTGGGTGGAGAGGCGGCGAGACTTGAGGAAAGGGAGAGATGGCGAGTAGTGTACGGTGGCTGGGCTCATGCCAATCATCGATTCTCTTTAGGTTTGGGTCGAGTTTGTGCTGTGGTTCGAGTAGTAGTGGCGATGTTAAGAATCGGTGGCCCGACGCCATGATTTCCGGCGGTGGCAGTGTGTGGGTGAGAGAGAGAAAGAAAGAGGGTCGTCCGGCCCAGAGAGAGAGGGAGGAGAGAAAGAGAGAGAAAGCGAAACCATCGAGCTGAGAGAGAGGAGGAGAAAAGAAGAAAATGTATATGAAATGACATTTTTAGCCCCCAAAGTGGGCCCCACAGTCAAAGTTAACGTTCAAATTGGACGGAACAGTAAAATTTGGGCACGGCTGATTGAAATTGAAAGCACAGGGGTGTTGTTGATCAAATTGAAAGAGCAGGGACTGACATGATGTTACCCCCAAACCACAGGGTACTAAACTGAAATTAATCCTAAAAGTAAACTTCAATCTAGTTAAGATGGTGAAAATGCATTAAAGCAAACTTGAAAAAAAAAAAAAAAAAAAACTGATGTGTATTAAGATGTTAGATTTGTGTGTATATATAATTCAATATACTCGTGCCAAGTGAGTGAAATTGCATAAAGAAACGAAGTCAACAATTCTAGCATTTGCTTGAACCTCCATTATATTGAGAACATATAGAGATAGTAGATAAGGACATGTGGATCAATAGTAGAATTAAATCTATGCATGCATTATGGCTTGAGTTTTACCTGCTTTTGAATCCTTCAAGCTCGCAATGAGTTATACGCATGTGATCAGACCTACCACCACTGCACTAGCTGCATTTTTCTTGTGCTGACACCCGATTTGAATGAGTATATGTGATATGTACGTACTTCTTTTGAACTTGTCATGTATTTGTGATTTCCGCAGACCGTTGTCATCTTTGCCCTGCCTAATTTTTTCTATTTAAAGGAGGCTCCATTTGATCGGTTTACTCCATTTAACTTTCATTCTCATCATTCCCATGAGAGCAAATCAACTGCGCGCTACCCACTAAACAGTGGCGGAGCCAGAAACTAAGGGTTACTGGGGCACAAAAATAAAATAATAATATCAAAACATGAAAAAATCTTGGAAAATAACAATAAATTTGTGATTGAGTTGAGAGTCGATACATGTTGCAAGTATGTTTTTCTATTTTACAAGAGTTTTCCAAATCACTAAAAAGTACCAATGAGTGACGGAGGTAAAACTTCATCTTAGGTGACCTTTCGAAATTGAAAAGAAAAAATTTTAGAACTCAAATTATATATCAAAACTTAAAATTTCCGATAAAAAAATTTGATAGAATTATTATAATCTAGAAATAAGATTATTTAAGATAAAAATATTGTTAAAATTATGTCAAGTTCATAATAGCAAGCCACACAAAAAAAAATAGTAATATTAATAGTTATTAGCGCTGCAAGGTAGAATTAAACCTTTGGAAAAAATTTAAACAAAAAGTACTGAAACCTTTGGAAAAAATTTATCAAAAAAATAGTAACATTAAAAGTTATTAGTGTTGCAAGCTAGAAATCCTAGAATTAAACCTTTGGAAAAAATTTAAACAAAAAAGTAGTGAAACCCTTCGGAAAAAATTTAAACTTAAAAGAGAAAGTATTGCCGGTGGCCAGAATCAAATCATGGACTTGTAATATATCAAGACAAAGCCAAGACCACTGCACTATGCTAGCTGCTTGTGATTCCTTGTAACTTAACTACTTTTATATTAAAAGCTTACTGGGTCAAGGGACCAGTGTACCCCAATGTGTCTCCGCCACTGCCACCAAACAAGCCCTACAGGGCAAGAAGGAAGGTACTAGCCATAACAAAATTAATCACAAAGCATTTCACAAGAAAAATAGTTGGCTTCATTCATTTTTCTTGTGAAGTGCTTTGTAGTTTTGTCATCGGTGGTACCTTCCTTCTTTCCCTTGTAGGGCTTGTTGGGTGGGTCAGCCGTTGAATTGCTCCTATGGCTTCCAATCTGCAAAAGCTCGATCAACATAAAGGACAAGAAGAAAATTGTGGATGCAGTTGAAGATGTTATTCAATGGCTTGATGAGAATGAGAACCAACTCGCTGATCAAATGTAAAGAGTATGAGATGGATAGCTCTGAAGCTGCAAGGTTGGTTAGGGATAAGGACGGGTTTCTGATCGAGGAGATCAAGTCTCTACGGAAACTTATTTGTGGCAACACAGATGTTTTTTTCCAACCAAGGGAATGCAACAAAGTAGCTTATAGTCTTGCCAAGTTCATCTTGAATGTGAATGAAATTTTTATTGTATTGAATATGGGCCAGAATGGCTTATGGAATTGATGAATATCGATTCCGATGTTTGTAACTTTTCCCCAGATTAGTAAATGGTTACTTTGTTGATAAAAAATAATAATAATAAGTATGAGGAGAAGATTAAAAAAGCTTGAAAATCTCTGCAATGGAAGATGTACTCCTCATTTGGGTGGTCTTGCCTTCATATTGAGCTGAGCTTGGCTCTCCTTGATGGACTTTTTTTATGCAGTGGTGTGGACTGTTTTGCTTGTTTCTTCTTTTTTGTAATAACTCTCAAACTCAGGGGCTTTCAAACAACCCCTAGCTTCTACGAAGCTTCGCGCACCTCTCTTCTTCAATAGTATGCAAAAGAACCTTGGACGT
This sequence comes from Rosa rugosa, assembly GCF_958449725.1. NCBI lineage: Eukaryota > Viridiplantae > Streptophyta > Magnoliopsida > Rosales > Rosaceae > Rosa > Rosa rugosa. The sequence continues at coordinate 42,569,522 of NC_084823.1, forward strand.
CGTCATCTGACTCACTGAAACCCTCCACATTACTTCAGAAGTTTCACAGAAGCTCCTCTCAACAAAGTACAAGTGTACAACCTACCACAAAAATTTCCACATTCACTCTGCATTGTATATATGGATCATTCTTACTAGCCAGCTATATGATTCATCCGCGGTCACAGTTTTACGGGTGGAACATGTGTCCTCCGGCCGTTTCCGAGAGGACCCTTCAGACCTTCCCGCCGGAGAGGCGCACCAACCTCGTACGCCGGCCGGGAGGTCTCATCTCCGTCCCCGGGAGGCTCTTGAAGGCTCCGGAGACCCGCCTGGAGAACTCCCAGTACCGTTTGACGAAGCTGCTTCTGAATGTGACCATAGAGAGGAGCTTGGGGCCTGTACACGTGTTGATGTCGCCGGAGAACACGGTCAGTGATTTGATAAAGTCCGCTGTAGAAATATACGTGAAGGAGAAGAGAAGGCCTTTGGTGAAGGAGACTGATCCGCACCGTTTCGAGCTTCACTACTCACAATTCAGTCTGGAGAGTAAGTAGTCATGTCACGAGAAATTAAGATTCGTCGTTCATGAACTTGAAAGTTCAATATTTGGCCATATTTCTTGGAAATGGAAATTCTTATATTTTGTTATTTTCTTTAAATGTTAGCCTTTTTGTAGTGACAGTTTTTTTATGAAAGATTTTGGGTTATTACAGGTTTGAAGGAAGATCAGAAGTTGATAAAGTTGGGGTCTAGAAATTTTTTCTTGTGCTCAAAGGCATCAGATTCAGATGCCCTTTTATCTAGCTCTGTCGTCAATCCTTCGAATTGCTCAAAGGAAGCAAAGAAGGAAATCAATTCTCCATTTCCATTGATAAAGTTCATGGATTTCTTGCTGTAATTGCTCTTCCATTAAGTTCATATATATATATGTCATGTATATGTATGTATGTTTGTTTCTACGTACAAAGAAATATAAGATCGATGCTGTCAATCTATTGTGAATTTAATGCTGATCGAGCATGACTAAGACTAACCCAAGAGAAATTCCATCATATGTAGCGTTTGTTTCTAAAAATTTAATTCTTAAAAAAAAAGTTATAGTAATTTAAGTTTTATGAACAAAACTATACAAGTATAATTTTCTACTTTCAAACAATCTCATACTCAATTTCAACTTTCACAAATATTACAAGCATACCTCAAAGATCTTTTAAGCTTGAGATTCAACTTGTTTTCTTTAACCATCCTAATGTCTCGTTCGAGTTTGACATTATATTGTCGAGTGAAAACTCATAGCTGACAATAATACAAACTTGAGTTGTATCGACCAATTTACATCCGTATTTGATTAGGTTCTTGCTTCCTCAATGGGCAAGGCTTGGATGCCTTTTTATGGGCCTTGCCTCTGTATCAAATTCTCAATTTTGAGATTTATTGGACAAGTGGGAAGATTTTTCTGCGCTCTGTAAATATAAAAACAAACAAAAATAGGAGAAAAACGAAATAGAGGAATTATACTCATCCTCGGGCCACCGCATTTGGCTTGACTCTGCCGTCTTCGAGTCTCCTCCGACCATCGATATCAAAAAGAAAGAGTCTTCTCCGATCGTTTTCGTGTATCCGCAGCCAGACCCGACCGCGCGTGATTTTTCTGCCACGCGCCTCTTTCAGGCCGTCTCATCATCCATACTGTGTTATAAATTCGAAACAGAGATTGAGTTAGTAGCAAGTAAAAGAGAAAGATTGAGCATAAATGGGGGATCTTTACGTTTGGCTAATTTCCTTCTTCTTCCTCATAGCCCTTCTTGCTCTAGTTGTTTTCCAGGTGGGTCAATCCCCAAAACTCCTTTTGAATTTTTATCTCAATTTATTATGAGTTTATTGGCAATTTCAGTTTCTATTTTATTCCTATTTAATCAGAAAAGGATATCACTTCTTGCATACTAGAAGTAGTTTTAGTCTAGAGGGATCTGTATAAGTATGTGTTTTTGGTGGGTGATATGCTTTTGTGTTGGTGATAAAATCAAGTACTTTTATGGCAAATGTTAATAGAAGCATATAGGTGTAGTAGCTTAATTTTGTCTGAATAATCATATGTCATTCTGTAATCTCGCTTTTGAGTATGGTGATATGTGTGTTTGTGTTTTGGCATTCAGTCATGGCAGTTTTTCTTGAATATAGATTGAAATTGGTTTCCACCCAGCATTAGGTTGAAGCCGAAACCAAGTACCGTCAAGAAGGGGTGTTATTGAAAGAATTTCCGAGAATCTACCAAAACAGTATAAATATGGAGATAAAACTTTTTCAAAAGAAAATGAAGACATCTTTGATTTAATTTCATATCCTTGTGTCAAACATGAGACCTTATTCAGTGGCTGTTACGTTTTACCCAGGGAGCAGCAATTTAGGATTTTCTTTTGTCGCCTCGACTTTTCTTCAGTTTTATTAAACTTGGATTGGCAAACCCCATGCTGTCAACTTGTATTGTGCTTGTTGAACACCAATTCATCTTGTATTAGGTGATGGTAGTGCTAATGATACCATGAGAAATCGTTTTTTTAATGTTGAAATTGCTGTTGTGAAGATTATGTTAGGACATAGAGCAACTATATATGACAGTGGAACAGATTTTGAAATTACACGGGCTATGGTTGATTGTGTATTTAGCGTCTGTGTTTGCATAATGTTATGGCTTCTCTACTACTTTTTTAAGGGATCTGAAAACTGAATCTTAACACTTCAAAAATTGTTGCAGCTGATGTGCTTAGCAGATCTAGAGTTTGATTATATCAACCCTTATGACTCTTCAACACGGATTAACAGAGTGATTTTGCCCGAGTACATCCTAGAAGGACTATTAGGTGCCATCTATCTTGTAACAGGGCATTGGATCATGGCTCTATTCTGTGGTCCGTACCTCTATTATAACGTGACACTGTAAGTCCTGTTGCATTACATATAAACTGATGCTTTTTTATTCTGATTACTGTAAACTTGTAAGAAAAAGAGAAGGGAAAGATGAAGAAGAGAGTAAGAAAGAGTCCCAAACAAAGCCTGGTTTATCAGCATCAAGACTATGCAAAAATAAGAGTAGACTGGAAATAATGGAAGGGGGAAAGTAATTATTAATAAGAAGTAAATAACACTTGGAATCTAAAGTTAATTGGGGAGCGAGGGAAGGATATACATAAAAGAGGTATAAAAAATTTAATTCTAAATTTATATATTTCTGCTACAGCATTGATGTTGAAATGGTCTTATTTTTGGTGCCATTGGCACACACAACAGACCAAAAGTTAAACCTACACATTCAAGGACTATAGCAACAGTTACAGATAATGTACCATCAGATTTCTTTTCGGGGGCTGGGGCCTGGGTATTTTTACAGATGATGTACAATATTGTGTTCAGCTAAGTATTAGAACAATACTCCAAGGATGGTTACACTATCACTGGTTTGTTGATGCACATGAAAATGGTTTATGTCACACGCAAGCTGGTTGATAAGGATTTAACCCAATTGCCATGGATAAACCTGATAACTCCATGATTTATAGACTAGATGATGGTACAGTAGTTTATCATGTCTTGGTGCTGTGAAATACTGAATGTGTTCTTTTCAGTCTTATGACCTTAGTGTTTTATCCTGAGTTTATGATCTTACTAACTTTCTCCTTTTCTGAGTAGGTATACGAGTAAAAGGCACCTCGTAGATGTTACTGAGATATTCAATATGCTCCACAAAGAGAAGAAGCAACGACTTTTCAAACTCTTCTATCTTGTTTTCCTTCTCTTTCTCTCAATTTTCTGGTACTGTGGCTAAGAAAGTTACACGTCTTCCTTGAAATATTCAGTCTATGTATGTTTAATCTGGCTTATCTCATATTCTTTCGCCCACCTTTGCAGGATGATTCTAACTGCATTGGAAGACCACGAGTAACACAGACAATTGCTGCATCAACTGACTGTTTACCGGAACTCTTCAGTTTGTTGCCACTAAGTTGCCACTTTTTACAACTTTTATTCCATCACCACTGATGTAATTTGTGCGACTTCCACTGATGTTGTATGATTATTGGATGGTAGATTTCCTTAGTACAGCTCTGTGACATTCTTTTCAACCCTTATATCATAGCTGTAGTTCGAGGGATTCATGATTTGTATTCTTAGTATTCTTAGGTTATCAGGTTCAAGCAATCTAAATTTGTCGAATAAATCTATTAAATCAGACATTGTTCTGTTTCAGTTTTCATTTGTGTATGGTTGATGAACAACTCCTAGTTGCATGCACTTGAAGCTGATGCCTTGATTTGTTGTGATCACACTTGCATTTTTCACTGGTTTTGTAATACCACATATCTAGAGAACCCTGTAATGCTGTGGTTCTGAAGGAGTGGATTTCTTTGCCAAATAAACATTTTTCTGGCCATTTGTCTCTTTTTGCATTCTTTAACCCAAAGTGTGTATAATTTCTTCAAAATTTTTAGGACATACAATAAACCACAACTAAGATAGAACTTCTCTAGTTTTAAGCCATTCTTGGTTTGTGCCTACTCTTAAGTTTGTATGACATGTCATTTCAAATGATTTTGTTATCCTTATTAATTTATTAAACTTATTTTAAAAGAATCAAATGAATGATATGTACAAGATTAGTATGGTGCTTAAAAATGATACGCATATATCACAGAAAAAAAAAAAAAAATTGACCTTAAAATCTTAAATCCACCACGGAGGAATGTGGGGATCGGGTAAAGTGTGAAGTTACCAAAGACAAAGTGTACTGAAATCGTGACCAAGTTAACGAACTAAACTACAGGGACAAAATTGAAATTTACACAAAGATAAGAAAATAAATTTTTTTAAAAAAAAAATATATATATATATATATGGGTGAAATTTGCAGCTTGTAGCGTCCAATAGAAATCCAGTGATTCCCAAATAAAGCAGAGACAGCCTTCGAGTCTGTCCTAGAAACTGCGGAAGCTCCCGCGGCTCTGCAACAGAAAGAGGTCAAGATTCGATCTTGTTCGTATCTGTTTTGGAAATTTAAGTAGTTATTAATCAATTCTTGGGCTTTATGGTTTTTGGGGACTTGGGTTTACCTGAAGAGCTGTTTTGGTGTGTAATTGAGTTTGATTTTTATAACAAATGAATGCGTTGTTCTGGGTTGGGATTGGTTTCATATGCTCATGTTTGGTATAGTACATCTTAGTATCTGTAGAGACTGGTATTGTTTATCTAAAGGCACTACTTTCAGTGCTTTGATCAATTCTATATTTTCGGCTTCTGATCAAGAATGCAGAGAACATTTACTTCCATATGATAGACTTGTAAAACTAGACCTTGAAGAACACTGTTTTCGGGGATCAAAACTAATGTACACTGTATTCTGTATCATTCTATGTTTTATGAGTTATGATGGGTAGAAAGGCAAAAACTTGTATTGCTTCTGTAGTTTAGATCAGGTGCTCTAAAGTAATTTGTTTTGTGGGTTTTGAGTAAAATGACTTTAATTCTTGGATACTACTTCAGTTCTGACACTGAAGCATTGCTGGTGATTGGTATAATCTTATTCATTTTTTAATTTATTTCAATAGCTAAAGAGATTAGAGACTGCTAGTTTCTGTGAGGCTAGTATCTTCATTACTTTGATCAATTCTTTCGTGTTGTGGGTAGCATTTGAAATGATACCGTTAAAATGTCGCTTAGCATATCCTCTATGTCTTCTATGGTCAAGATAAAGGATAACTATTCTCAAAGGAAGTTGTGTTCTCATTCCTTGGTTTTTGTTTTTGCAGTTAAGATTTTAAGGTTGCTGATACATTATGGTGAATGCTACTAAAGGATTGTTTATCTCTTGGTAAGATGCATGTACCATTGTTGGGCTGTGCTTTTCTTATTTTTACACATAATCAAGTATCCTCTGTGAAGATCTGGGTTTAGAATCCTCCTCACCTTTGTATAAACAGAAAGCTAGCTCAAATGTTTGGTTGAACTCAAATAAATGAGAGCATATAGAAAAGGGAGCCATTATCTGTGCTGCGGTTAAGTGCCTAGAAGGCATTGTGTGCAGCATTAGGTCTTCAAGCAACTGCGCGCATCCTGAATTTTTTCTGGTCCTTTATGATGGTTCTAAGGCAGATTTGGTTTGCCTGTTTAGGACCAGTAGACCTTTCCCAATGTGACAATAGGGTTTTAGGAAGCCTACATAGGGGCCTTTAAGAGTCTTGCCTCCTTGGTTACGTTGGGTGAGACCAAAAGACTGATGCATAAGCCCACCAAAAAAAAAAAAAAAAAACTGTTTATGTGGTAAGACACTGGTACCAATTGTGTTTTACGTGTTTCCTAATAAAACTAAAATGGTTTTTGAGGACATTATGTTCTGGTTGCTCCTGTTTCATATAATGTATGTAATTATGAAAGTATGAAATTTCAGCATTTTGTATTGCGTAAGAACTATTCTATCACTTGGGACTGATAGTTTAGTGTTTTTGAGATGAAAGTGAGGGTTTAGTTTTGGACATTCTGGAAATCACGTTCTGACACTTTCTAGCTGCTGACTTGCTGTTACATCAGATTCTATGCTTTAAACATCAATCAAGATTAGGTTGTGCATTTAGTGGAAATTCATCTTTTAAGCCTCATATTTAAGTTCTTATTAGCAGACAAATCAAGCAGTAGGTTCATCCTGAAAGAGTAGTTTGAGACTTGGAGTTGCCTTGTTTGCTTAGTCAAGCTCTCTTTTCTGTCTCTGAAAGCATCTGTCTTTCCCTTGTGCAGTGACATACCTATGGCGCAATTCATCATCAATTACAACAATTCACTGCCTCCATCACAAAAGTTCATAATACACGTCTTGGATGGCACTCACTTGTTTGTGCAACAGCATGCAGCTGAGATGATAAGAAGTGCCATTTCAGAATTTAGAGACCAGAATTCTTATGAGAAGCCTACTTGAATATCTTCTTTTGACCGGATGTTTACATTGTACGATCATCCTTGTATTATCAATTAGTGAATTACAGCTTACTCGTGTAGTAAGCATTTACCTACCTTGTGAACACAATAGAATTGTTAGGTTTGCTTCCATTATATACTTATATTGAATTCAGTGTTCATGAAGTGAACATTGCTTTGATTTTGATCTTCTAAGAAATCACATTTGATAACTTAACTTGCAATCGGAGCCAATGTACAGTATAGTTTTTTTTATTTTTTTTTGGGAGAATATGTACGATATAGTTTGGTTCATATGTCTGGTCATTCTCTAAATTTGTCTTAAGCAATTTTCAAGTGCCTCAATCTGTGCTTCCCTAGGATGTGTTATGTTGGTCAACTATATATAGAAGTTTCTTCGCCACTGAATGAAAAAGTTATAAGGAGGATACAGTTGATTACAAAAGTTATTGGAGGTGCTCTATGAGTATCAAACTTGGGTTCATAACTAAAACTTGACTCGAGTAAATACTTAAAGTCTTAAATTCAAATAGAGTAACAAGACCCCGGAAATTTTAATAAACTGATTTTCTACTCTTTCTACCGAAAAGAATCAGAGTTAAATTAATCCAATCTAGCAATGAATGTGTTCAAGAAATATCAACTTGGACCTTCCTTAGCGGGTCGGGTCGGGCCGGATGAGGCAGACCCATGACCCGACTCTATTTGTCTCTCTTTCTAAAACAGTTTAGATTGGTTCAGAAAAATCTTTCTTTTCCCTCACAATTCTGTGCTCGGCGAAAATGGCAGTCTCTTTTGCCACAACGACGTACACTCCAAGCCTTCAGGCCCAAGCTAGACTCTCTCACCCTCCTCCCAGGTTCTCTCTTTCTTTTGTTTAATTTTCTCTGTTTCTAATCCAAAACAGAAAAAGATAAATGTTATTGATTGTAATCCGTAATTGGTGTTCCACAGTTGCTCAATCAAGCATTTTTCTGGGTTAAAGCCTGAATCTTTAGGTATGTTGGGTCCTCATTCCTTAATCCCATATGCTAATTTCGGCCTTCTTTTGTAGGATGTAATCGGTTTTTGAATTTTGTTTTTCTTTATCTGATAAGGTACTTTTGGAGCTAAAAATCCAAACTTGACGGTTGAGTTCTACAGCAAAGTTAGTAAGAGCCTTCTACCCAGGTAAGTCATTATGGGCTTGTAATTTATTTGCTTAATCCTTATGCAATTTGGTGGTTGAGTGACAAGATTAGGGTGCTGTCAACTTAGTTGTTAACAGCAATAAGTTGGATTTAAATTATGTAATCTAGTGTAGGTATTGGAATCATGCTTCTTAAACTCCAAGAAGGCTTTTACTAGAAACAATTTATGCAGTGTCTGACACAGGGTAGGCTTAAGTTGTAACAAGATTTTTAGTTAAAGAAAAAGACATGAGAATACAGCGTTCATGCATTCTTTCTCCTTCGATAAGTTTGTGCATGTATGTGTAGCGTTGAGGCTACAATTATGGTATTTTAGATTTATGTTTTTGAATAAGCAGACGCATATTGAAGGTTTTCTTGTCTACTCTTTAACCTGCAGTATAGATGTAATGGTGAAAGTCATGTTTTAGGAGGAAAAATTGCTTACATGCTAGATTAGTGTGCCCACTTTATCTGTCAGATTCAAATATGTCTTTAGAAGTTTCATCGTTGATTCACCGTCAATGGAGAAGCTCATTATAGTGATTTATTTTGATTACCAACTGATACTTTAGTATAGCATTTTTCAACAAAGTGAAAATGCTCGATTTGGTCTTGTTCTCATAAAAAGAGTAGCTATACATTTGCATTGTACACTCTTTTCTGGGGATTGTTTAAATCTCTAAATCAGGCTGTTAATGCATGGATGATGCAGCTTTATATTTGCACTTTTCAGGACAGGAAACCACAGATCATCGCGTGCACAAGTTCGAATGATGCCAATAGGGACACCAAAGGTTCCCTATCGAACCCCTGGTGAGGGAGGTTGGCAATGGGTTGATCTGTGGAATGCTCTAGTAAGTCATTAGAGTTAATTTCAAATCAAATGAACATGCATTTATTGAGCTAGGGAGGTTATAGGTAGAGGTCATTAATAGTAATACGATCTGTTGGTATCAACACCAAGGGGCTTGCAGCTAACTGACCCTAAACCTTATCTGAACCAGAACTTTCTTTAACATCTCTTTAGTATCTTTTCTCTTTTTAAACCCATAATATTTGAAAGTGCGGTGGAGTCTTTCTTGAACATGTCTTCTAGTGGTATTAAAGTGAGATTAACTGACATCCTATGTCAAGAATGGTGCTGCATCTCTGTTAAATCTTTTTCTCTTTTTAAATTTGTTCCTATACAAAATATTTGAAAGTGCCATGGAATCTTTCATGAACTTCCTTGGTAGTGGAATGACAATGAGAGTAACTGACATCCTATGTCAAGAAGTGTGTTGATTTAAACTTTTTTATCCAGATTTTACTGGAATCTCATTTTATTGTGCGTCTCTAAGACCATCTCTTGTTTTCTGGGAATGTAGTACCGGGAACGTGTTATCTTCATTGGGCAAAATATAGATGAAGAGTTTAGCAATCAAATTCTGGCAACAATGCTGTACCTTGACACAATTGATTCATCCAAAAGGCTTTATATGTATATCAATGGTCCTGGTGGAGATGTAAGCTTTCAGTTTTTCATGATGAAATTCTTTTACTTATTTCTTGATCTTGTGGTTCCATGTGGCATATGTCTAAAACTTGCACCATCTACAGCTTACTCCGAGCATGGCTATCTATGATACTATGCAAAGCTTAAAGAGTCCTGTTGGCACTCACTGTGTGGGCTATGCCTATAATTTGGCAGCCTTTCTTCTTGCAGCTGGAGAAAAGGTAATGTTCTTTCCCTTTCTAAATCCAGGTTAATGACAAGCATCATGAACCTGGTGGGGTATGTCAGTTTTTTAATTTGCTTCATTTCTCTTTTCTTTTGCCTCCAAAGTGCGGAAGTTAAGCAGTTAAATAGTTCTATGATACATTTAGGAGTCTGGCCCATTAAGATTTTATAGAAAATGACTCCATTTCATTATATCTGAGCTTGTCCTTCACATGGCCCTGTGCATTAATGATTTGATAGACTATCATCATGTTTCCAATAACTTGTAAGAAAAACAAAACACTGCTTTCATCTATTCTAACTTAGATGGTTGAACTCTGAAATTCCACCTTTTTGTTGTTTTCTGCTTTGATTAGGGTAATCGATTTGCAATGCCACTGTCGAGAATTGCACTGCAGTCTCCTGCTGGGGCTGCTCGTGGTCAGGTATAACCTCATATTTTGGTATGTGATTCATTGCTTTCAGGTTTGCAGATTTTTGGATCTTTCTTAAATCATTCAAAAATTTGTGGCAGGCTGATGACATACGCAATGAGGCAAATGAGCTTCTCAGAATCAGAGATTACCTTTTTAATGAATTGGCAGAGAAAACTGGCCAGCCAATTGAAAAGGTTAGCTAGTTTGACAAGTAAAACTTAGAATTGCGTCTGGTTAGGTGGTTTGATGACTTCATTAAGCATGGTCACTTGCTTCCTTGAGTTAGTGCTGCAACTATTGCAACATGAAGCATTATTTCTTTATTTAATTATTTTATTTCCTTATTTTGGAATTCAGTAGCCACCCTTTTTTTTTTAGAGTTGTTCATTGACCTACTTCAGAAATTACCTACGCAAAGTGGCCCATGTGTTTACCAAACAAAAAAAAAATTGCCTATTTGAATCTTAGGTTGAAAATGGTTTATGCCCATTTGAATCTGCTTGGTCCTTTATAACACCATTGCAATGTTTAACTAAAATATTTATCATGATAGGATGAATGCTCATTCTGAAATGTGTATATGCAGATTAACAAAGACCTAAGTCGGATGAAGCGCTTTAATGCACAGGAAGCTCTTGAGTATGGGCTCATTGATCGTGTAGTTAGGCCGCCTCGTATTAAGGCTGACTCACCTAGCAAAGATGCGGGAACAGGTCTTGGTTAGTACAGATCTTGGCTTCTCACTGGCCAAATTGGCTAACGACAGCTATAGTATTCAAAATGTTTCTGCAGTTCAGTTTTCTGTTGTAGAATCTTCTACCTAGTCAGTATTGCTGCATAGAAATTTTTCATTTTCTCTTTAGAAGGCTTTTGGAAAGAACTATTTTCTGAAAACAATGTGCTGTATCATTTATACACCCACCCAGAGCACATAAATCTAAATGGATATTTAATGTGGTTTAAGACTTTTAAGTGTTTCAGCTTCTGTGGTAGATAAAGAAAATTGAATAGTGATATTAGGGCGTGTTTGTTATGAGGGACTGGACGGGATTGGATGGGACTGGGTACCATAACACGAGGTAGCCCGTGTTTGGCAACAACCGGGACTGTGTTAAATGAGACTCTGCAGTCCCCAAAACACAGCCCACACCGTCTACGAGAGCGACGCCAAAACTCACGGGATTATGGAAGCTGGTGTTGTAGACGCTGAAATCCATTCTCGCTGGATCTGCTTCGCCTCAACCTCATCACTCTCTCTCTCTCATTCCATTCTTTTGCTCTTCGGGTTCAATTTCTTGTTCTCTCTCTTTGCACTGATTATTTTTCACTCTCCCCTTCAACCCTCTACCTTCTTCTTTCTCTATCTCCTGTATTATAGATGATTTGTTTATGGGTTGTAACTGTTTTAAGGATTTGGTGTCTGGGTAGCTTGACCTGGTAAGATTTGTGATCAGTTTCACGTTTGTGCTATTCTGTTCTTCTGGTTTTTTTTTTTTTTCTGTTTTTTTTTTTTTTCCGGGTTTAAGAACTGGTTTTTGTTAAATGTTGAGATTTGTCTCTGTTTTTTGCATAGTTCCTCAAGGCTTGATTAATCATTAATTGAGTTGGTTCTCCTCTGTTAGTTTTCAATTCCACCAGTCAAGGCTTATTCTGGTGTTCTTGCTTCTGTGGTTCTTTCTTATTGTCAGTTGGAGCACCAACATGGATCAGGACTCTTATAGAAATAAGCCAGGTAATAAGAGTCCGGGACTGTTATAGAAATTAAGGTGAAGGATGATAGTCCTGTGAAACAAACATCACCTTAGTTACAGGTTTCAGAACTAATTCTGTCTGCCTATGTTCTGTGCCATATTAGTGTTTTCATTCATTTGTGTTGTCACTCTCCACTTTTCCGGTAACTATCTGATGAGGGGATGTGAGCCTTTGACTGTACAGTATTTGAGATTAGCAAACCAGATCAGAGTATATTAATAGCAATCTTCTTTACAAAAGTTGTCAACTGAAAAAGGGTAGAATTTTGGAAGGCAACAACATTATATAGAAAGGTTCACTATTATTTCACCTCAAAGGAGACGATGAGGCAGAAAATATTTTACAGAGAGCTATAATTTGGTTGAGGTTGAGTTTTGTTTGTATGATCTAGTTTGCTCTACATATTCAATCTACTTTGTGGAGAAAATTTGAGGGTAATGTTTTTACAACTGTAAAGATTATAAGGGATTGATGTAACCAAAAAATTGCAGGGGATTGCATAGGCTATCCCTTAGCCTCTCTTCTCGCCATCCCTTGTAAACCCTATCAATGAAGTTTTCAACTCTCGTCTCCAAGTTATCATCAGATTCATCTGTGTCTTCCCAGCCAATTTCATCATTGCTACCATTGTCGTCGTCATCTTCATTGTAACCGTCAGAATCATATTCTCCATCTTCTTCTCCACTTTCATCAACTTGATCATCAACATCCTCACTGCCATTAACATGACCATCCATATTGCAGTGCTTGTTGCTACCATCATCCTCAATATCATAAGTTGCATCCTCTGCTGAACCTGCTAGGAATGGTAAGATGCTGTCAACTTCCTCGGTAGGTGGCCGATGATCTCCAACAATGATGGCAAAGATTATGATGTTACATAGCGAAAACACGAATAGAGGATTCAATGAGAATTGAAGATTTTTTTGTTTCGAAATCGACTGAAACAAAGAGCTCAGGACAAGAACAATAGCTAGGAACAGCAATAGAAACACAGGCCTAGGTACCCAAACGAGCCTCATGCCCTGGTTTACAAAAAAAAAAAAAAAAAAAATAGGTGTGATTGTGATAGTTTAATTCTGAAGTCTCCTCTCTGAACATGCATATATATAGAGATGATTGCTTCATTGTATTTGATATAGGAGATTTTCCGGGAAAGTTTGAGAAGAGTATATTATTTGTATACTCCATTTCACATTAAAATGTAGTTTGTTTAGGGGTTAACCCAAGTCAAAAGTGAAGAAAGCTTCCAAGCATATAACAACATTTCTGGGTTTATGGGTTCCTTGCTTAGAAGCTTAGAATGGAGCTAAAACACAAGCCAAGTCCACGTATGCACATATCACAGTTGGGTGTTAATTTGGGCATATATAAAAGTAATAAAACTAATGAAGCCAATACAAAGTTGAAATGTGGGTTATTAGGATGTCAATTTGATCATAATTTAATATAATTTAGTATCACAATGATTGTAAAGATTTTTTGTTAATCTTCACAAGAAATTGGCCAGGATTTGTGAATCTGAATCAACTTTATCAGACCTGTGAGGTATTGAACAAGAAAACGAGTGACTTGGGAATGTTGGAAAGTCAGCAGTTCTATTTTTGGGTTTAACACAGTTGCTGGGAAATTTCCATGAGAGGTGCTTTTCCTTTTTTCTTTAGGGTTCTGCTGCTTCTGCATGAGCCATGAAACTTCACGTAGTTGACAAAAACAGCCGCAGATTTGGGGATGTTTCGAAGTTGACATATTGAATAAATATTATGTTGAAGTACAAGTCAAGATTTGTGTTTCTGACCAGATTCTCATTACATATTGTTGCAAGTTAAAGAACTGGCAACTAAGAGTTCATGAAAAGAAAAAGAGCTTTGCCGACGACCTTTTCTGACGAATAGGCTTTGGCTAAGAGGCCTCCAATAAAAAATAAAATAAAAAAGAGTTATAGGTATATTCATCGAATCATCGCCTGAAAACTGAAGCATGACAATTTAACTATGAAATTTCATTCGCAAAAATTTATTAAATTTCTTTATTCAAAAAGAAAATAAAATAAAATCTTTCTTTCATTAAATGATTAACGATTACAATTGTTACGAATGACATCCATTTTAAGTTCAAGTCATGTTTGATTAAGATAAAGCATAAGAAGCACGCAAATGAGCCACATCATTTGCGTTTCTCGGTACATAATTAACCTGGAATTGAGGATGATCATCTCTCAAAAGCACCTTGATTTCTAATATCTATTAGAAAACTCATCGTAGACAAATCCTGACCTTCTCGGTTAATAGCTTGTACCAAAAGGGAGCAGTCTGTCTCAAAACATACCTGCGCATATTGTAAAGAAACTGCCAGCTTCATTCCTTCCAGCAGCGCAGCGAGCTCGGCGTGATTGCTTGAAAGGGCGAGGTAAGCAGAGCACCTGGTCTAGCAGCGCCGGCTTTGACTGCCACACTTGGCTATTACAGGCCGGTTCTTCCAAATGCCCCTAGCAGCATAAGCATCTTAGTCACCTGTTCCTTACTCAAATTAAATGGGATACCGCCTCCATCAACCAGTGTTGGAAATTATTGAAAACTCCCCCATTCCACTGAAAATCCTCTCTATGCCATACCTCCTGCGCATGTGAGCAGGCCACGAACACATGCAGGCTATTTTCCAATGCATGATCACACCGTACACATCCCATCTCCCCTACATGGCCTCTAGTACTTAGCTCATTCTTGTAGGCAAGATATTGGCTGCCACTCTCCACGCATTCATAGCAACTTTGCTAGGGACTGATATTGCATTTTTGATGATTCAATCTTAGTTATCAATTGCAGCGAAAAGCTTTTATTAATAGATTCATCTAGTGTGTTATATATGCAATCTTTATTTTATGTTCATTCTACCAAGGGAGAAAATTTAGATATTTGTTGGGTACATTTAGAAATTTTCAGAGCCGCCCATGTCCATTGTTAGTTTGTTACTGTTGAAAACGACCTAAGCTCGAGTAGTTGAGTGGGCAATTCCCTTGGCACAACTCTGTTGTTTCAGTTCATACACGCAATATTAGGTGCCAAAAAGGTGGGGATTACTCAGAACTGACCGTGAGTGTTTCTTCTATTATGACTTGTTTAATCAAGATGATAAATAGCTTCTCATGATGTATCACTTGATGTTGACGGTAGCTGACTTGAGTTGACGCTAGGGTTTGTCATGCTTGCTGGGATTGGAAAGAGACTGGGAAATCTTTCAAAAACAAAACCTTCGCAATCAATGTTTTATTCTTAACCATCAGAATCACAGGGGTTAATAGATGAGACCATTGCCGAGTTGAAGCAACATAAACAAACAAATGAAACAAAAGCGTGAGATTGTCACAAACTTCTAAATCACATTGCATCAATCCAAAGAGATTACGAGAGTCAGATTCCGGTCGGGTGCTAATATTACATCACACTACTCTACATGACACAACAACAGCAGTAGTGCAACAAGAGCCTATCTAAGCGGCTAAATTAAATGATACATCAAAGTGGTGGGGGGCAACCCCAGATGAAGCTGGACGACTAGTAGTCAACAAGTTTACAGACAGCAAACAAGGTGAAGTGAGATCCAACAGTTGGGGACTGGGAGATGAATTGCCGTTGTGGTCAGTGAGAAACCTCATGTTGCAACAAATAAGCATGGACTCTTCACATTACACCTCCAGGCAATGATACATTAATGTCAGTCTTATTTTTATGATCGGATTGATACGAAGACCAATTATCACCACGGAAGGAAGTCGAAGATGAGAGGTTTGTCTTTGGTTCAGCACTCGAAACAGGAATAGCCATAGTTGGTGTTGCATTAGAAATGTATTCATGTTTCTGTTTCTTGGGTTTCTGCTCATGCTGGTTTCCTGCCAGAAAACTGCCAACTACAACCTGATATAAATCAAGAAGAAATATTAAAACCATGGCCTATTGTTTTCCAAATTTCAAACCATCCTATCCCATCCTAGAAGTTTGGACCCCAGAAACTAATCCATACCTGCACAGGACTTGCAGCAACTAATAGTCCAGCAACTCCACCACCTACGACACGCCCATCTGGACTTGCTAAAGAAACACTCATCCCACCTGATCTGCTTCTTGTCCCTCCACTTTCATTTGGCATAAAGGAACCAGATAAAGACAGTATCTCGAAACGACCCTGCAAGAACAAGGCAAAGAGATGGGATATCCACTAGTGGTTAACAGACAATGTTCAATAAACTGTAAGAGATTCAATATTAGAAATTGAAAGTTACAAAGATAAAACATGTTCCATTGTTTAGAAGTATCAAATGAAAAGCAAATCATTAAAGCAATGGACAATGTGGACAAAAAAAATCATGGAGCGGCATTTGGGAATGGGTGAAAACCTTGTGGATTGAGGTTGCAACAAGCTGACAAGACATATAAACAATGATTGCCCAATGTCAACCTAATGGAAAATAGTTACGCAATGATGATGGACAATTTTCTGTCCTCTTCGAGGTCAAATCCGGAAAGACAAACAAAATTCACTTAGCTTTTTCCTATGATGAAGTTTGCATTAAAGCACAAGTATACGTCTTCAGTGATTCTAATCACCCACATTAGTGTACACCTTAGTTCCCATTCTCTCGCCTGTTAACTTCTTTAGTTATGCACAGTAAAGCACCAAGAGTGCTAGATGTTCATCAGTCTATTAAGCACACTTAACCCCAAAAAGAAATGTAAACTTGAGTAAAGATGGGGGCTTTGACTACAAATTGACTAGCTATAAGCCTCACCATCCAAATTATGACATCATAAACAGAGTTGAGGGGAAAAACTTCTTTATTTGAAGGGAAAAAACACCCTTATTTAAATGTCCACTATAAGGATAAATATTTAGTAATACCAAACTACACAAAGAATCAAGAAGTTTCAAACTATGCTTTAGAGATTAGATAAAAAGCACACTACTGGATATAACCATACATAGGAAAAGCATATTATGCTGATAATATATATAAGCATAAAATTGCATAAAAGTCGCATATTATCTTACTGAAAAAAAAAACTACCAACAAAATAAGGATAAGATGCGTCACCTCATATGTCAATGTACCACCAGAAGAATCAGGTTGACGAAGTGTAACACTTGATATAACACCATTTGCGGAGAGCACACATATAGCTCGAGGACCTTGTTGAGAAAATGATATAATCTTCATCATGACATCCTAAGACAACAGAGTTGTTACAGAAAAAGTTAACTTTAAGTGCTTGAAGTACTCAATGAAGTTAGAAACATAGAAACAACTAAAGAAGTTACTAAAGATCTGAAATGTATACTGGCTATCAAAGACAACTGCTGAATCTAGTTGTCATAATTCGCCATCTCCAGCTATTTAAACCATGTAATGTACTCATTTGGACCAACAATTAACCTAAACTCAATTCTTCGAGTTAATTACCTCGCCAGAATTAACATTGATGATATGAGGAGTAAAATTAGCACCAACAGAGCATGCAACCCATTCACCTACACAAATGAAATCCTCACATTATCAGACACCTGGAAAAGAGCTCTCCACTTTGCAATAGATTCTGTGATATTTGCACTACATCAAGTTATTTGTTCCACGAAACAAAGTAAGGAAAAGTGATATAGAGTACTAATTTAGAGATCTTTAACAATCTAATAGGTTCCCTTACAAAAGCTTTAATCTTTTGTTTTACCAAACAAAAGTGTTGACTCAAAATTCTGCCAATTGCATATCTCACTCAACAAAACCAACAATAACACCCTCGGCATCAACCATACACAACATATTAGGAAGTAACTCTACAACAATATCAAGAAATACTAGCTTAATGAAGATATTATATGCATCAACATATTAGGTAGTGTTTACAGATTCCTAATCATTTTTGTTGGACAGTACATGGTGTAAGATAGTAAAAGTTTTACTCAGAACCCTTGTTCCCAGAAGAAACTTTATGCCTGGCTACTCACGCAGTACAAAGGTAAACATTCACAGAAGTAAAGTGGCAGTTTTTGTTTACGCTAAAATCAAAATTGATACCATTCCTTATCTATCTTGTTTAAGAATAACTAATCATGCAAAAAAAAATTGAAAAGAAAGTCCAAGTATCTGTTTATAAGCATATACCCAGTGCACAAAGCAATAATGGAAATACCTGGGATTCTTGTATCAGTGATAGAATACGCAATCAATGGATTATCAAAAAGGACAAATGAAAATAAGCTGAGCTATATTTAATGCATTGGTGAAACGAATTCAGTGAATGAATGGAAATACTGAGATGTAATTAAGATGGATGATCCATCTGGAAAGAAACCAGCAACTGCATGCGAACTTACAAAGACAAATTGATTTGACTCATTAGAATTAACAGCCAAAGAAGTACTCAAAATTCCACATGGCACATTTCTGCTAATAACCGGTAGCTCAGATTTTAAAGATTCCACCATACATCTTGCAGAGAATAATTCAGAGAATTACAAATCATGCTGACTCAAATGAAAAACTAGCAGTACATGATAAGACTCGAAAAGCCAAAGACTATCTCAATCTCATCATGAGAAACCAACAATACAACACACAATCAGAGCTGGGTATCTTCAAGAAGGACAAAACTATATCAAAGAGTGGGAGAAAGGGGGATATCCTTCTATAGGTTCATGTCAGCAAGTTTAAGACAGGTTTCAAGTCCAAGCAGTCTGTTCACCATCACTTGCAGACTTTAGCAGGTACACAACTTGGCACCTGGCATAAATCTCCTTGCTCAAAAAGGTGAGAGAAATGCCAAAGGACAGCCATAACAGGAAGATTCCATCATTCCCATACCAACCCACAAAAACTCATCTTTTCAGACCACCACACAAACACCAGGATCTGTCTCTCTCTCTCTCTCTCTCTCTCTCAATAACAGCATCCAATCACAGGTCCCACATCTACCCAACCAAGAATCCCATAAACCCCAAAGCTCTCTATCTAACACCCTCTTAAATTCTCAGTCCCTCCCAATAAAAAGACTCAATCTTTCCCCCAATCCCCACATAGAAACAACACTAAAAATCACAACTTGAGCTCAGAAGCAAACTATAAATATAAAAATCACTGAAAAACTCAAAAGGGTATGTGCATCAAAAACAAAAAAACCGTTCTTTCATTACCTAAATTCTCCATCTCATACTTGTTCTTGCTCACTGAGCTGGCCGGCTTCACCTTCCCCCGCGGCTGCTTCTCCGCCGCGAAATCAATCACCGGAGGCGGCGCCGCCGACGATATCGGCTTCGGCGACAGCGCCATAGTCACGCTCCCATCTGGCCCATACTTCCTCGGCCTCCCTCTCTTCTTCTTCACCGCCACGGACCCGGGCCCCGCCGGCATCGCCGCCGCGGGAGGCGGCGCAACCGGCGGCGCAGGTGCTGATCCGGCGTTATTGGCCGGGTTTTCGGCCCTCGGAGCCACGTGGTAGTCTGACGGAGCATCTGATCCCACCACTGTAACCCCACTAGTATTCACAGCTTCCCTACCCTCCATAGATATAGTTTACCTTAAACCCCCAAAGTTTGTTTCTTTTGAGATTTTTAACAGAAACCCATTTTTACTTTACTGATCTAAACCACTCTCAGAAAACAAGAAGCTCAGTGATTTCACAAGATTTTTGGAAACAGAAAACCCACAAATGATACAGAAAACCCAGATGGAAAAAAAAAATTAATTTGGGAAAAAGACTTGAAATTTGAGGATTTTGAAAGCTCCCTAAAGCTTTTGAACTCAAAAACTACAAGATAAAGCAAAAAAAAAAAAAAAAAGGTTTCTGAATGTTTATTTTACTGAAAGCTGCAGAGTTAGCTGGAGAAACTGGGCTTCAAGGGCAAAGAGATTGAATTTTATTTTCTGGGGAAAGGAAAAGAAATTTTAGATTTTTATTTGTTGGGATGGGAAGAAAAAGATTGGAGTATTGAGGTGTTTGATTTGTGATTTCAATGGAAAATGGTGAGATAATAATAAGAAAGCTGGTTTTTGTTTTTCAGCTTATTGGGTGCCTAACTTTCCTAAGACTGTCCGAATTGAGATTAAAAAAATGAAATGAAATGAAAGAAGAAAAGAAGGAAATATTAAATAAATATGGGCATTTTGAATGTGTAATGATTTATTTAAAAAAAAAATGGTTAAAATACGAAGTTTCTGGTTTTGGTTGGAATCCGGTGAGAAATAATTATTAGTTAATAAAAAAAATTGGTAGTGGGTAGGGGGATTTTCTTATTCTTCCTTTTTTTAAGTATAGTTTTTTGCTTGAAATATGGGCAAAAGTGAAGTGAAGTAATTATTGTTTTTATTATTTATATAGTTTTTAGGTGAATGGAAAAGTAAAATTAGGTTGCCAAGGCATGAAGAAAGAAATTGTCTAGAAAAGGGAAAAAGATGGGGTGGGGGTGGGCTTCGGTAGGCATCAACTTTTTTGAGTTATGGTACAAATGAAAAAGATAATTAGGAAAAAAAAAAAGACCAAAATCAAACCAACCGAGAAAATAAAAATTAAAAAGCAAAATCATGGAATGATAAGTCTCATTTGCAATAGGCAATTTCCACATACTTATAATTTCCACATTTAGAGGTACAACTCTCCTTTCACTTATAATTAGGGGAATGAGCAACTGGATGCTTGTTTCTCCTAAAATGAAAATTCTTTGACCTTTGGTACTTGGTGGGATAAGCATAATCGACTCCTGAAATTAGGCTTCTGAGATTGGGTGAGCAAACAATAGCAAAAAAAACAGTAAAGCTAAAAGTCTAGAGGGAAATATGGCATTGTCATAATATCCATAATTACAGTTTTGAGTTACTATTTTTTTAGATCACGATGAGAAATCTCTCTCGAATAATTTATGAAGTTAGTGTATATCTTAGCTATAGAAACTTAAAACATAGACGTGTTCCGGTGACCTGTTGATAAGTTATAAATCCAACATAGTAAAGGTCATGGATTCAATTTTCACTGGCATATGTAAGGGTAGGTGGGCGGGCTAAGAGTTTAAAAAAAAAAAAATAATATTAATAAAATCAATACTTGAAGAGGTTTTTAGTTACTATTGAAATGCAAGATCTCGAGTAATTCTGAAGTTAGTGTATACCATCCGTAGAAACTCAAAGCATAGACGCGTGCACCGACTTCACAACATACGTATATTAAATTATCAATACTTGAAGAGGTTTTGGGTTGCTATTGAAATGCAAGATCTCTATTTTATAAATCCCAATAATCTGAGCCAATAAAGTCAAGTTGCATTCTAAACTTTTGTACGTTGTCTAAAATATTAGTATCTATCATATCAACAACCAAATTATGATTTTTTGATCGAGAGAGTCGCAAAAGAAACATCATATCTTTTTCATGTTAATGGAGTGATGGCTTAAAATAAAATCATACTCATAGCAATTGGGTTAATGGGGTTCAAATGACAAGGCAAAGTTGTGTTTTGTTTAAGAGGTAAAAGAACCAAAAGAAAAGTGCTTGAAGTTTATAGCGTGCTTAAATAAATATGGGGCATGTTTAGTGGCTGCACAGTGCACATGTTAGAAGCCTTATCTCATATTTTTAGTGTCTTATCGGTTAAGAGATAATAGTTATTTTTAGTCATAGTGGAATCATATGTACTTAATTAGAACCATGTTAACTACCATTTGGCGTTTGACGTCCGGCAAACCGCTTGGAGTTGTTAAAGCTTATCTTAATTTGGACAAGATTATTAAGACATCAACTTAAAAGCTGTTTTTTTTTCTATTTACATATATGGAGGTTAGAAGATTTCCTAAACTTGAAATTTGAATAGTTATCTTTTGATATGTTACCGTTATTTTAAAGCAAATGAAATAGTCAGTAATGGCTCTGCTAGGGTTGCACTCCAGCCGCCCTTGGCCTCTCCTCCATCACAGATGAAGATCTATTCCGATCTCCTTTTCATCGGACCTATTGCGCGTGCCTGCTGCTATCTCCTCCAAGAGACCAAGGCCAAGGCTAGGCTTTTCACCTATCTCCTTGTTCTTTCACTCTCAATCTGCTTATGGAGCTCCCAGTGTTTCGCTGGGGACTGTAGATCGATCCTTATCGTGGTGGACTGAGGCGTCAAGGAGAGGTAGATGTTCTTACCCAAATAGAGCCCGCTTGAAATCGTCGTTGTCGACCAAAGATTTGGGCTCCATGGAGGCTGTGCAGATGAGAGACTTTGCTTGGGCGCTGCCGGCGGTGAAGCAAGAAGAGGCCAGCCTGCGATCTGTAGCTCTGGTGATGAGCGGTTGTGCTCATAGCTGGAGGAATACGGCGGCGGCAGGGGTCACGCTATCGGCGCCGGAGTTTGCTGGTTTGGCGGATCAGATTCCTCCTCCAACCTTATCGTTGATCTGGTTCCGTCCAGTTTCAACGTTCCATGGCATGGGCTGGGGAGTCCTAATGGTGCAACTGACCTTGTGGTTGCACTTGAAGCTTTTCGATATGGTGGTCATCGTAGCGGCCGGTGGCGGGGCAGTCCGTGGCATGGGGCTGCTGGGTCATGACTGCGCGACGCCAAGATTAGCTGGGCCTTTTGGGCTTGCTTACTCCTTTTGGGGCTGGGATGAGGTCTTTGGGCCTTGTCTTGGGCCTCATGAGAAGTGGGTCAGCCTTCTAGGGTCGGGTCTCATTTAAGTTTTTATGTACTTAGCCTATTTACTTGTCTTTGGTAACATAGTTTATAGGCTTTCTTGAATAAGTGAGCATGGGTACCGTCAAATGATCGGATCTAATCTATGTATCGCTGTGGTATACCACAAACTCTTTATCTATCCTGAGATGGTAGAGGGAGGATATGTAATGGTCCTTTCTGGCCTGAGTTTATTAATATATCAACATGATATTCTTCAAAAAAAAAAAAAAAAAAAAAACTTGAAATTTGAAAATCTAGTTTAGTGATTAAAATTGTTCATTTTATATCGTTTTTGAGTGTACAACAAAAAAAATTATTAAATTGAAAACCTTTTAGCCATTTAGTATTTTAATTACCATTTCTTATACAAATTTTATTTACAAAATTATTTACACAGGTTATTGCAGACAATTACAAATCTGATTGATTTTCTCTGGTGATAATTGTTGCGTAGGAATTCAATAAAACAACGATTGATTGTGAAACTAAATTTTATAATGGTCAATGATAATCTTTTCTTAATTATTTTCAAAAGGAAGTTATGATCTTGATATCTGAGTTACAGGACTCTAGATCACCATCCCTTCTCTCATTGTCGGAAATTCTTATCCTCTTTATATCTGGCGCCATGTATTCATGATCACCATTGAGACATAACCATTGTGTTCTTCCATTCCCTCTTCTTCATAGCCTAATAACAGTGTGAGAGGAACAATGTTGTTCACTTACGATGAAATACTTTTTTTTTTTTTTAATTGAGATCACACGGTTCCTCAAAGGCTTTTTAGGCCTCATCTATTCCCTCCCCCCCCCCCCCTCCCGGGACACTAAGAATATATTGGGATAATAAGTGTCGGTGGGATTCGAACCCGAGTGTGGGGATTCCCCATCTAGAGGCTCTTACCAACTCAATCACCTGTGGTGGTTATGAAATACTCTCTTTGTTCATCGTCTTCCTCGCTGTTGTTGGTTTATATTTAATCAACATTCTCGATTTCTTCATAATTACAATGACAACCACAAGAGTGGTAATTATTAGATTTGGCTACAAGGGTCATTATGGAATACTAATTGGGAAACGGAGTTCCAAACTTTCTTGAACTCGTTTGATTGAAATATTTATGATGAAATCACAATAAAATGAGCTTTCAATAGTACAGACGGAGGCGAAG
The DNA here is from genome assembly GCF_958449725.1 of Rosa rugosa. NCBI lineage: Eukaryota > Viridiplantae > Streptophyta > Magnoliopsida > Rosales > Rosaceae > Rosa > Rosa rugosa. Next base: position 42,593,394 of record NC_084823.1, read on the forward strand.
CCATAAAAGATAAGATAATAAATTTCTTCTTCTTCTTTCTTCTAATGGGTGGAATAGCACATTTGTTGTTTTTCTTTTTTTGTTGAAGGAGGTCAGACTTTATTGATAATCGAGAAAAATCTTAGAGTACAAGCTTTCTTATTTAGAAAAGTTGCAAAAAATGCAAGAAAATAGAAAGGGAAATAGAAATATATCAATAGAGCATGCGCTGTTTTACCATTACGGATTGTTGCCGTGTAGTGAACTTTGTAGTCGATGGTATGACTACCCATGCATATCCAACTCACAAAATGACAAAAGTCAATTTGAAGAAGAACAGAGGGCAATCTTCCATCAAAAGATCGAAGCTGGTAAAGGGTGTCAGAACATGGCCGTGTTGGCATACGATCCCTTTCTAACATATACCATAATCCCGGGTCCACGACCCAATACAAATAAACATCAGAATCTCAAAACCAGTGTAATAATCAGAAGGGAGCTCAATAGAAAATTTGTATCACATTTCTAGGTCGGATCCAAGACTTACCCGGATCCCATATCCTGATCCAGCCCAAACCCCGCACCAAGTATTGCCTAGAGTCCAAGGGTGTTCAAACCTTCCGCCGCCGACGTACCATCCGACCATCAAACTACCTGGTGGCCCGTCGCCTGCAACACTGTCTGTACCACTCCGTTGACGAAGGTCATCAACTGTCAAGAAGAAGTCGACATCACAAGCCACGAACCCACATTCTGGTAGTAGCATCGTCAAGTGATCTGGCCGGAGAAAACCCACTCTGATCAACGACAGCACACTCGAAAAGCCACCATCCTCGCCGAGATAAGTCGGCCTTTTGAGAGTTGAGATGACCATGGAAGAAAGGCGAGAGATCCGACCCTCCTGGATCCCACCCTCCACCACCAACAAGACGGACTCTACCACCATCGTCAAAACCTAATCTCAGCCTGCCTTCAATGACCTCCGCCATAGAAGAAGGACTGTATTCGCCTCTGATCTCATCATCCTCGATCGCCGAAGTAGCGAATTGACAACCACTGATCCCCACTCTCGCAGCCACCAAGCCTGACGCCGACCGCTGTAATAGTGTTGCTCATAAATTTACCCGTCATTTTTTCTTTGTGATAAATAATATATTTTGTTTTGAAGGCGCGCCCCGGTTGTAAATTCTATTATAAATTTGTGGTTTAGAATTTTTTTTTGAGGGAAATGTGGATTTCATTAACGCATGTCAAGGTGGCCATTACATATCCTTCTGCTGCCTTCAACTAGACAGATCAAGAAGTTGTAGTAAGAGAACTACTTTGATACATAGAGACAGACCATCTATATTCGAACTAACCGCTCACTTATTTAAAAGTGAGCCTATAAACTATGAAAAAATAGAGAGACATAGTAAATAGGCTCCTACCACAGCCATCTAGATCTTTTCCTTGCCCTTCAAACTAGGGCTTGGGGGTGTACCCGAGTACAGCACTGTCATGACCTCCTCAGCAGAGACCTTCTTTGTCTTTGGATTTTTATTTTTAGATCCCAAAGGCCTTCCTTTCTTCTTCTTTGTCCCTGGCAGCTCAAGTACTGGCATCATGACCTCAGCCGGCACCAACATACCTTCAGGGCTTTCCACAAGGCCCAGAGACTTAGCACTGAATTTAGAAGAAAATTCAGGCATCTTCACTTTCTTTGCAGAAGCAACCGGACTGGTTTTACCTTCAAGTAAGTCAGACATCAAAAATTGCAATTTGTGTGGGGAGGGAAAAGGTCTACCTCGTTTAGCCTGGCTCTCAGTCTCAACCGGCACAATAGCACGAGAATTCTCATCACTGGCTACCCTTGATTCAGCATTCCTGATGATCACCGGTCGCCTAGGCCTGCTGGACTCAACACCACCAAACAGGGAACGCCCCACTGGTGGCAGGATAGGAGTAGTGATGCCCCGAAACTTGAAAGTCCCTTCCTTGAACTGAGGACCATGGAATCCCAGAAACTGATTAGTGAGCTCGAGCTTTCGGGCCACAGATTGCTCAACAGTCTTGACACTAGATGGTACAGTATCTGGCTTGCATGGACCATTCTCATGGAAAACACGAGCACAAATATCACACTCGCCTACTAGATTTTCAAACAGAAATTGTACCTCCTGCTCAACCCCTCGAGCAAACTTTAGGGTTTTTGTCGGAAAGAAAGGCTTCAGATTGAATGGGAGACACGAACCCTAATCTCTCCCGTAGCATCAAACAACTTTCCATCGATGTCCAGGTACTTCCCTGCAACAGAGGCTACATTGGCAATAGTTTTCCGTTGTTCATATGCCGGTGGCATATTTGTTATGCGAACCCAGAAGAATAGGTCTTGCATTGGTATTGATTGCAGCGGAGCAATACCATCATATGGCTGCATCACGACCAGAGCTCGGCCAAAACTCCAAGGCCCCCCCATCATCACCTTCCTGCAGTCACTGCGAAGGTCAAAAGAGAACAAGAACCGAGTTGGAGTCCTTTGTTGGACGGTAAAACCCTGGTTCAGTACCCAAACACGCCTGAAATGACGTCTCAGGTCCATGGCTGTTGTCGGTTTTGGGGAGAGCGGCCATGCAAGGAGATAGAACTGCGATGTTCGCTGCGCACCTCCATCCGACATAGCAGAGATGTCAACCACATCATTGCTCGCAATGGCGAGCGAAATGGCGAAACTTCTGGTGACAGAGTCAATATTAGACATGCTAGGTAGTGAGGCCGGCGGAAATCCGGTTGATTTGGCTGCAGAAAGGCCGACACAGAGGCCGGAATTAGGAGCTAGGGTTTCTAGGGGTTGGGCGGCCGTGAGAGCCTTTAGGGTTTTTTCACAATTCTCAAAGGTCGACAAGTTTTGACTTAATTTTTGTGGTTTAGAATTGTATAAACTTGTGGTTTAGTAATTACTCTTAAGAAATATTAATTTGTTTTCTTTGTCCAAATGGAGAAGAGTAATCCAACTGTTTCATGACACTAGGATGGTACGTAGAAAAATCTTCTGTGTTTGTCCTTTATTTTGAGAAAATCTAAGATTCGTTTTCCTATTTCAAAACTTGTATAAACAAATTGAATAAAGATGGTCTTACCGAAAAATTTATCAAAGATGGTAGAAATTTTGGAAGTGATCACACATGGGAGCACATAATAAAATCAACACGAATAAAGGACCACAAGCATGCATTGACCAAAGAAAATGCCATCGAGTATGAGTAAAATATTCAAAAGCCTTAATGCATCCTTTTCAAATTAAGCACAGATAAGTTACCAAAACACCAGAAAAATGTTAAAGAAATTAAGGGTAGATAAGAACAACTAATTATTAAATTATGTGAGCAATTGAAAAATATGGTGATGAACTCGATGCACATTAGCTTCCACAAGTTTGTGTTTATTTTTATTTTTTTCCGAGTATTATTGGCCTGCAAGTTTGGCATCATTTTTCATACCCTTTTCATTTTTTAATCATAATGGAAATGAGACTTTATTATTGGAATTTTTTTTCATTGGTTGAATAAACCATAATTATTTCAAATGTTGGCTTCACAGAGAAAAAGTTATCTCAACAGATAATGAAGCACGAAAAGTAAACTTACTAATAAATAGTTAGAATAACATAATGTATTATATTATAGTTGAATTTGACACTTTGCCCTATAAGAAATTGGCACCTCTAGCTAGCTCCAAATATGCGTTGCACCATGTCCATATCAAAATTAAAAACAAGACTATGAAATCTGAAGGAGAATACGAGCAATAGTTATTTTCAAAATATTGATGAATACGTATGTGATCGATTATGCATGTATATACATATAGAGGCCTTTCCACTAAGAGATTCCTTTTTTGGTCTTTTTTAGGGATAAGGCATTAGACCAACTTTTCGATTATATTTTGCAATCTCAACCGTTCAGTTTTTAGGTCCTAATGTATAGATCAACTCTGCAAATTTTCAGTCAAATCGGTGATCGTTAAGGTATCGAACTAGATTAAATTAATGGACGAACCGAATCTGTCCAACTTGAGCCGTTCATACATATAATTGTAAATCGCAGTTTTAAATGCCTTAACGATAAGCAATTTGGCTAAAAATTTGCAGAGGTGATCTACACATTAGGACCTAAAAACTGAACGGTTAAGATGCCAAAATATGATCGAAAAGTTGGTCTAATGCTCTATCCCTAAAAAAGACCAAAAAAAGGGGATCCCTCACTAGAAGGGCCCTGTATACATATATATATACATGTAAGTATAGGTAAAATTAAGTAACGCCACGATAATGGCTGGTTACAGTATATGCAATGCTTGCTGCGTATGATACAAGCAGCATGCTTATAGTATATAACACGTAGATTACTATGTTTGAGAATTTAGGCAGAGACTTCAGACAGTTGGAATATCAGTCAAACCGACTGTTGACTACTGCATTCCAAGTTCAGATCGATCCATCTTAATTAATACAACGTCGAAGACTAGTCAAAATTAGTTGGTCAAGTCTCTTCTTCCCTGTGTCTCTCATCAAAGCCAATAGTGTTATATATGTTTTTCCTCTATTCCTGTTGTGTTCTGGTTCTAATTATCTTTGAATCTCTATGACTTTATCCCCCAAGTGTCTTCTAAGAAAAGAATACGAAACATGTATTTCCGTTTTATACTTGGCTAGATCTAGCGAGAAGGTGCGTAAAAGAATCTTTTGCGGATGTTTGTTTTTGACATACGTAAAATTATGATTCAAACGGAACATTCTTATTATCTTTACAAAAATCCAACATAAGTGATTGATTATCATCAATTTCATTTTAATTTTTTCTTTGGCACAGTTCTAATTACCAGGCCCAAACTGAAAGTGCTTATTTAACAAAAATTATTAATAAAATTTGTTGTCTCATGCTCAAAAAGAATATAAAAAAAATGTATGGTCGGCCTCCGGATCTGAAAGCGTCCTTGGGGTGATCTGGTTTTTCTTATGGGGTGGAGGTGATGGGCAGATGGGGTTAGTGCTTGGATTTTTGTTTTATCCTTTTGCTGCATATCACTCGAATGGTAGAAAGGAGTACTTCCTCACGTTTATATAAGACCAAACCCATTTAACTGTTTAAGAAAGATTATCAATCCTTTTCTTTTTGAGTAATTCGATCTTCATGAGTGGTTGTGAATGATTACCGTTTGTTAGTATTTCTAACCTTAGTTGTGAAATTTTGAGCGGTACCGGAACTGTTCCGAGTCAAATAGCAATGATTCAAAGGTTTCTTACTTTTATATTAGGAACCAAAACATTGTTTTATTAGGATGGTTTTTCGTTTTCTTTATGAATGATCCTTACATGTATAGGAACCTTGATAATGAACAATTTCATGGTTGCCAAGAGGCAGGTTCAAAGAATCATTTTTGCAGACGTACTTCCGAAACGGCTGTTGTTTCCTTTATGTTGATGTTTGTTTTGCATCCACAACATCAATTTAGGGTTGGGGGTTTTGGCTTTAGCTGCTTAGGGCCCAGTAATTTGAAATTTCATACTGAAAAGTACATATCAAATCGGAAAATGTGGTGACTAATTGGGGCTAACATGCTTGATTGGAACTTCTATTGGCATATTTGCTTGTTTGCTTCAGCTCTTCTAAGAAACAGAAAATTCTATAATGTAACACGTATGACATACATACAATTACCTTAAAAGTGGTAAAATGGGTCTTAGTTACCACATGAGTCCTCAAAATAGTAATATTAGTCCTCAAAGTGGTAACATGAGTCCTTAAAGTGGTAAATTTTCTTAGTTTACCATATGAGTCCTCAAAATAGTAATATTAGTCCTCAAAGTGGTAACATGAGTTCCTAAAGTGGTAAAAATAGTTGATGTATGAGAAATGTTAACATACCATAGCTTTACCCCTAAGAAAGAGAAAATCTAGTTGAAGCATAGCATATGCATGGATTGACAGGAAAACAGCCTGATTAACCTCTTTCTTCAAGTCGTCCCAACATGAGTTGACATGAAGAAACAAATATGCATGTGAAGTTGTTGAATTTGTACATATATGAATGACATTTCGTTGACAGAGTCGGTCAGTACACAGCAGTCACTATTGTTTCATCAGCAATTCAACTGGAAAATTCAACTCAACTTAAACCGTTCAATATCTACGATAGGGTGATAGATTCCCCCTTTCCAAATAGAAAGGGACTTACAGTTAGCACAGACATTCCAATTAAGGGCTTAAAGCCATGCACTTCCCTTTGTTGGTCAAGCTCTGATAACTGACACCACCTTGTTTCAGATCATCACACTTCTGGCTCTTTGGTGTTCTGCTTTTGAAGCATCCAGCAAATTTCATTTGAAAAGATGCGGGTGCTTTCTTTTCATGGTATATTTTGAAACTAATCCTTCCACATTAGTTCATTAGACATCTCGTATTTTCGTTTTTGTAAGGAAGTGGATGAAATAATAAAACTCCCCCACATGTGATATATGTAAGAGTTAGATCCTTGAATTACATCGACACTTGCATTTAATCTTTTTTACAGTGATTAAGCAAGGAACAATATTAGCGTAATGAGAGAAAATCGAAAGATATATATGGAGTCTCAGCGATTGATATCAGAGGTATGATTCGGTTGAGGAGCCACTGTTTGGATTTAGGGTGAAGCAGGTGGGAATTGTGTGGATCGCATGGGTCATGAGAGTTTATATCAACTGATTAAGTGAGGTATTTGGTTATATATTTTCTAATGGGCCTATCTAAACCTGCTAATCCTTTAAGAAACCTCTCTTTTGAAAGGCATCCAGTTGTTAATCTGGCATGATAGTGGGCCTGTCTCTTTCTTGCTTAGCAAGTCTTACTTTGTCTTAATCAAGTTTAGCCCAAATCATTAAGCATAATACAGGCATGTGCAGTTCTTTTCCAAATCATTTGTTCTCATTGGGCTGTGATTTAGTTTTCTGGTTTAGTTTTGAGTGCTGATAGAAGCTACTATTTGTGGCAATATTTCAACCTTCCTCTCCAAAGCTAGTTCAAATTCTGGCGAGTTTACACTAGCTAATTCAAGCTTCTATTCATTTTGGTGGATTCAGATCCTTAGGTTGTCATGTATTTGCTTATTTATGACGATGATAGTTTCGTTTTCGATGGGCACTTGGCTTTTGAAGTTAAGGGTACGTCTTCTTAATCAATACAGTTGATTTTCTAATGCTCATGTTCCCCGGCAGGGGCGGAGCCAGAAACATAGGGTTACTGGGGCACAAAAATAAAATAATAATATCAAAATATAAAAAAATCTTGAAAAATAACAAGAAATTTGTGATTGAGTTGAGAGTCGATACATGTTGCAACTATGCTTTTCTATTTTAAGAGATTTTCTAAATCATCACTAAAAAGTAACACCGAGTGACAAAGCTAGAACTTCATCCTAGGTAAGGACCTTTAGAAATTGAGAAGAAAAAATTTAGAACTCAAATTATATATAAGAATTTTTAATGAAAATTCCGATTAAAAAAATTTGATAGAAATATTATAATCTAGTAGTAAGATTAATTTAAGATAAGAATATTGTTAAAATTATGTCTAGCAAACCACATGAAAAAAATAGTAATAGAAAAAACTAGTAATAGTAATAATAATTAGTGCTGCAAGCTAGAATTAAACCTTGGAAAAAATCTAAATAAAAAATTCTGCGGTTAGCCTGATTCGAACCCAAGACCTGTAATGTAGCAATAGCATGGCAGACCATTGCACTATCCCAACCATATGTGCTACTTGGTCACTTAATTATATACATCTATCCGAAAGTTTACTGGGGCACAGGACCCAGTGTGCCCCAATGTGGCTCCGCCACTGTTCCCCGGCATGAGAAGTAGTAAATGGGAATAAAAAGTACTAGAATCCCTCTAAGTCTCAACTGGCCGGCTGCTTGATTAATTTAAACTACTTGAAGCTCTTGGTGGTTTGGTTAGTTCCATCATTATATTGAGTAGGCAACCATACGTACCCAGATTTAGGACCAAGAATGACATCCGATGGATAACAAGGAATCTTCTTATTCTAATTAAAATTCTCCTTAATTAAACAACCCTTTGTGATAATTAATGACTATTTAACAGATAGACGTACGGATACCATAGCTTCTACTTGTATATTTCGGTCAACCAGAAATCGAATTCAACGGTTGGTTAGTTCTCATAAATATAACTAGGGCTAAATACAAATTACTACTCTGTGGTTTAGGTCCAAAATCAATTCAGTCCCTGAACTTCCAATTTCATCAAAAACACCCCTGCACTTTCAATTTTGATCTAATAGGTCCAATTTGTTAGTTTTCCGACAATTGAGTTATTTAACTTGTTAATGTGGCTCATATATGGCCTATGTTTTATGATGTGGTGTCGAGGTGGTTTGCATAGTCAATTTAGGAGTGAGTCCTACTATTAAAAATAAATAGTTTTTCAACAAATAATCCAACTATAACTTGAACCCATAACAGAATATTAACAAATTGGACCTATTAGATCAAAATTGAAAGTGTAGGGGTGTTTTTGATGAAATTAGAAGTCCAGGGACTGAATTGATTTTGGACCTAAACCACAGAGTACTAACTAGTATTTAGCCCATATAACTACAAGAAGAAGCCAAATGCTGGCATGGCTTTGATTCTGCTTACAAATAGAAAAGGACCCTCTTTAGCATCCGAGATTCCAATTAGCTAGAGGCCTAGAGCAATTAGCTAGCCAGCTAGGTCTCTCTGGTGAAAACTAGCGCTGACTTTGTTTCTTGAAGTTGATTAAGATGTTAAACCAATGATAATAAGGTTGCTTGAGGAGGTTTATTGTGAGACTTCCGATGAATTATCCAGCCTATACAATTTGTTAGTTCCAATATGATAGGATTAACAAGGAAAACAATGTTTCCTGCAACTGTGACATTGTGTTTCTCCCCCTAAAATATGGCCTCATATGTTTGTTGCTATCTGGGTATCTCAAGGGTCAAACTGTTCTTCTTTTGCCAATAATCACTTCCAGGTCTCAATATTCCTAGTCCAGCTAATCCTTTAGGTCTTTTTATTGAATAACCTCGGCGATGTGAGGGAGATCTCTATTGGCAAAAGATTAGAGTATTCAAGTATAACGAAGAACCTAAAGTCGTAGGAAGTTGCAACTTTACAACTATTGGCTAGCCACAATGTTTTTGAATATGAGAATCTTCCAGGGAGGAGATTACTAGAAAAAGAGGTAGCTTAAAGAGAAGGGGAAAGGCTTTGTGAACTTGCTGACGAGATCAGAAACCAGATAATACATGTAAGCATGTACCGACTTATTACAAAAGCTATGTGAAATAGTGAAAAGGGAAAGGGTAAGACAAGAATAAAGAGAGAGAATCCATACATAAAGATTGCGGCTCATGGCAGCAAAAAAACAAGTCTCATTTGGAAGCACAAACTTTCCCGGATTCGCCATATAAACTTTCCTAGCTAAGGATATGGTTAACCTAATATTCTGCTTTCAGTCCAGGAATTATGATAATTAAAGATTTAAACACTGGGTTGCGCGTAATGTAAATTCGACTGATGGAAGGTTTGAATTCTCATCGACAATGGTGGACAAAGAGACATTAATTGTTGGTAGCATGCATGAGCTTTAGCACTCATAAATTTACATTGAATGTCAACTTAATTAATACCATGAGGAATATTAACTTGTTGGAAGACAATCTTTAGCTCTTAAGTCACATTCAGTATAATACATTAGGCAATTCACGGAACAAATGCTTTGTTCCCTATATATTCACATGATTGAGATTCGTCAAGTAATTCGCATCACTATCATTTGGATTCAAGCCGGTTTGGTACATTATTACATTGTATGCCACTTGGCTTGATCAGTCCCATCATCATCTAGCGTAAGAGCCATAGTCTATACAGTAAAGAATTTCATATATCCAAACTAAATGTCAAGTTGTGTATGATGCCAGATTATAAGACAAAAGTGCCTGATTCATTCCTCACGCATCTATTGAAACCAGAATTAGATCAGCATATGCTCTTTTAATTGCATCATGCATAATTGGAAATATAAACAGTTTGTTGAACTACAACAAGAAAAGGCCAAGAAGGCATTTGGATATATACAGATTCCAAATTCCAACCAGAAAAGGAATTAGAATTAGCAGCCAAATTAGGATGGGACAGAAAGTCCTTAAAAAATACTAACAAGCAACTGATTAATTTGTAAGTTACCACAAAGGGAAAGAGCAAAAGAAAAAGACCCATGTCATCGGAAAAAAAAAAAAAAAAAAAAAAAAAGAGAAAAAGACCCATTTCACTAGAATTTAGGATACACAAAAAGAGAATTATTCATAGTACAACACAACTTTAGTATGTGGTATAATCTGTAGCATAGTTGGCTGAGAATCTCTCCTTTATTCTTGTTTACAAAAACTAAGTGGTATAGCTAGCTGTTAGATAAACTAACTAGGTTATGCTTTGCATTACTTATATACTAATAGGACTAACTTTCCACGCATGGATATATAAATGAAGTAGTGCAAAGCTGTATGAATGTGAGAAGTAGAATTTGCCAGAAAGATAGAGAAGCATATAAAAGAAATTCCACTAACTAAAGAAGCTAAGCAGCTTGATTCAAATAAACAAAGTGACCACTTTGTTGGAATCTCCGATCGAACATGTTTGATATAGGAAACGACCAAAAGAGTACTTGGATTATGTATTGGATAGCTGGTTGTACAATTGGAATGAAAGGACAATTGAACAAATAGTAAACTAGTTGATTAATAGGTCGTTTTGTCTATCAGAATGCTAATTAATCCTCTTGGCTTATGTTGTGTCAGTTGTGGGAGACCCATTAAGCTGATACGTGGGTATAGATGTTATGAGGTAAATGCCAATACAGAGAGTTGGGTTGTTTGGAACTTTGGATTGATGTTTGTCCTTGTGTTAATTATCTGATAGAGAAAGAGGGTACAGAAATATGAGGACAACAACTAGAACAGGAGATTTTAAGACTCAAATGAGTGTAAAACAATATGCATATGGTTAGACAGCCGATATCCCAAAAGTTTAAGTTGTAGTGTTGTACCCTCTCGGTCAATTTGTATGCAGGGAGACAGAGAAAAACTAAGAGATGAAGGAGTCGAACTCAAGACCCCTTATATCTTGTTAGACAAATAATATAATTTTAATAATGCCAAATATCAATGTAATATATATATGCATCATGTACTACGAATGATCAACCCCCAAACGGATTATTAATTCTACTTGACCAAACATTACCATGTTAGGTGTTCATTACTGAATGAACAAGTGAAAAGATAATTATCCGTAGTTCTAGTGATTAAGTGTATACACCCTTAAATGTCTCCATTCTTTTAGTATGGCAATTTGCAACCCTATATAGTTCGTGCATCTTTAACTATCCCACCAAATCATCGATGCAATGTTACACTCATGAATCATGACACTCTGCAGAGCATACATGTTTTCTTTTCTCCACTAATAAAATGGCACTGTCAAAGTTGTCATTGTGGAACAAGTACTAAACCAAATACATGAATAATAGCAAATTGTCAACGAAATATCTTCTATGTTTATGAGGATTCACATGCACACAATATTTTGAAAACGAAGGCTGAGGAGGAAGCATGAGGATTGCCTCTTACAAGTCGCAATGGCCATTTTTGTAATGCCTTGAGAAATGTTCAAAATCATAGGCACATAGGTAGCTCCATTACCACTAGGCACTAGGCACATAGGTAGCTCCATACCCAGTTACCATTTTCCTATAACCAATGCATGTGTGACTTTCTCTGAGCATCAGTATCAGCTTTTTGAGCCCCCAAAAAACCATGAACAATAATATCCAAGGTATCATATCCCTCAAAGCTAGCACACACAGAATAAACAAGTCTATGTAAAGCAGAGCGGCAAGAGCCAATTAAACTCAGTGACAAATTAAATTAAGGGCATGTGGTTAAGTTTGATTCTCAGGCTGCCGATTCATTGAGCTATAAAACAAAAACTAACAAGGCCAGCCAGCTATGGTGGAGCTGTGCATTTTAACCGGCGTATTTAAAGGTAGGCGAGGCAGGGCTTTTAGTTGTAAACAACCAACCAGCTGCCAAATACAATAACCTTGGACAATCATTATGATATGTACTTCACCATCCTATGGTTGGTGTGAGACGTCGTTCCCAACCTCAAGTTGAAATTTATTGCGAGAATGAGAATATTGTCCTATTAATTCAAAACCGGTAGAATTGTTATTTTTAATTTTTTTTTTTTTTCCGAAATGAAGAGTTGTGAATCCCTCATAAGTCACTGAATGCTCCACAACCCTAACCGACCCCATTGAGGATTGAGACCAATCATATATGATATGTTTCGACCTAGCAGAACTCTGCTAGGGTTGGGAGAGCGCCGCCCTCTGGCTTGGCTTCTCTGTACCTCTCTCTGTCCTGTATGGAGTATAACTATGGCGTCTTCTTTGAGGGCTCCTAAATCAAGACTAGCTATCACCATGTCTCCTCTGTCGCAAACTCTTTCTGTGCCATCGTTGCTGGCAAGCGTGGTGGCCTGTGTCCTACAAGATTTTCTAACTCTTGATGTTGGTGGCTCGGTTAGGCCAAGGCGAGCAAGGCTCAAAGGTCAAGGTGGGTTACCAAAAACGCGGGCAACTCCGATTCGATCATGGCGGTGGGGCTTGGAGTGTTTGATCAGGTCGGGTCAGACTCTATCCGAGTCTTCTCTCCATGCATGGCAGCACACTGGTGGTGGACGGGTTAATCGGCCTCTGTGGGTTGTCTGGCAGCAAACAGAGAGATGCAGGGTTGTTGCTGATCTGCTGCTTGATTGGTCCGACTTCCAAGATGTCGTCGTTGGTTTGGCCAAATCGACTGGTTTGTATCCTCAGTGTCGGCAGGTTGAAGGCACAGTGGATGCCGGTGTCCTCTCCCTGCACGGGTCGTCTGGTGGAATGGGAATCCGTAGTTTCCTGGGTCGGTGGTGCAATTCGACCGGAGACATGGTGGAAGTTGAAGGAATGGATGGATTTCAAAACTTTTTAATTAGTGCGGAATAAGTTTAACAATTAAACTACTAACTAAACATAAAATCCATTCCTTTAACCCATGATCTTGGCTTATTGTGATATGTATATAAACATAGCATGCATGGTAAGGAAGAACAAAGAGGGAGTTTATGTTCTACTCACCCTTGGAGCGTGATTTTAATCCGATCCAAGTGAACCACCAAAGTTCCTCTCCTTGATCTCTCCTTGTGTGTGTTTCCTCCACCTTGAAGCACCTTGAATTAAGAACTCCTTCTTATACTCCTTCTTGTGCTTGTAATCTCCTCCTTGATGTAACAAGTAAAGCCACAAAAATATATGGCCTCTAAGGATCTTCACCAAGTGAATCAAGAGATGAAGAAAGATGAAAGAAAAGAAGAAATTATGCAAGTGTTCTTCTTTCCTTTAATTTCTGAAAAATGGACCAAGAGAGAACTCTCTTTCTCTCTCTCTAATCTGAAAATAATAGTGTGGAGACACTCACTTTTCTTTGTCCATGCTTTCCCTTTTATATAATAGGAAATAACTCCAATTACTAAAAGAAAAATATTGACTTTCATAAAGCCAATATTTTGGCTGGTCCATACATGTTATTGGGCACTAAAAATGTGTCTTGGGCTTTCATTTAAATCTCATTTAGTGAAGCCCAAGTCCACACCAAAAAACCCGACAATCGTTTAGGCCCAATAGGTTCGGTTTTACCCGAAAATCCTAATTATGTTCAAATAATAAATCTAATTAATTATTTGCTCATAACCAACTCTTGTTTAATCTTCTTCATATACAATCTCAATGATCCACTTATATGGTGTGCGATCTCTTAGGTTCTAATTAACAAGGCAGTGAAGTTTATAGAAACCATTCTATTTTGTTTACGAATCAAAAACTCCATTTTTGATTCTCCCTTGTTATTAGGATAATAAATGTTTATTAATCCTCGGGGACTTCACAAGTCATGAGTGACGTCTTGCAACATATCATGACTACCCTAGTTAATGTAGAATGACAAAGAACCTATTCAATTGGAATTACAATACAATACGGTCCTTCTCTTACACTATGTTCTAAATCACATCATCGGGGTATGGAATTGATATGTCAATCCCCTAATGTGATTTTCATTCTTATGTGATTCTTAGAATGTGATTAAAAACTCCTTTTTAAATCTCATTCAATGCTTTGGCCAAAGACTCATTGAATCACATCTTTGAACATACACCTTATTTACTTAAGGATAGAGATTCCTTGTTGTACACTCACATGTCTCCATGACCGAATTGATTATACCAATGAATGCATCTATTATATCCATTAAGGGACACAATGTTATTGCATCATCAAGAGATAATCCATTCACTCATAAGACAACTATGGTGTCTCAGGTCAAAGGACTAATTTGTATTATTGCAATTTAGAGTTCAAGTTTGACATGTAAGTAAGACTCCATACAAGAACTTTAATGATCGCGTTCAGTATACTCTTTAAGTTAAGAGCACCCACATACTTGTATTAGTGTCTCTACACAAATGACAAGAGACATATCATCCTCCATATTGAGAATACATAGTATGTGCTAGTCTTTCCGGATTATCAATGTCCAAGTGATAATCCTATGACTAGGAACCTTTTAGGATAAGAGTGTGAAAGAGTAAATGTCTCACACATCTAACTCTTTAGATTACTTTCTCTTTAACTCATATTCCTTGGACCTTGTTCAATCAAATATTAAGTATAAGCAATGAACAATAAACTTGCCCTTTTGAATAATAATAATTACAATAATAATTACATCAAAATGATTGTTTTAGGACACAATTCCTTCAATCTCCCACTTGTACTAAACCCAATCAGCCATGAAACGTACACCCATCTTCTCAAGATGTTGTTCTAGCTTTGCTTGTGATAAAGGCTTAGTGAATGGATCTGATATGTTATCAACAGATGCTACTTTGAGAATGTTAACGTCTCCACGATTAACAATCTCCCTTATGATATGGAAACGTCTTTCGATGTGTTTGGATTTTTGATGAGACCTTGGTTCCTTGGCTTGAGCAATTGCCCCATTGTTGTCACAGTAAAGTGGAATCGGTGACTCAATGGTAGGAACAACATCAAGTTCAGTGATGAACTTTTTCATCCAAACTGCTTCCTTTGCAGCCTCTGCAGCTGCAATGTATTCTGCCTCAGTAGTGGAATCTGCAGTAACGCTTTGTTTGCAGCTTCTCCAATTTACTGCACCTCCATTCAAGGTGAAGACAAACCCCGATGTGGATTTTCTGTCATTCACATCAGATTGAAAATCTGAGTCTGTGTATGCTTCCACTTGCAACTCTGATTGCAAATCACCACCTCCATAAACGAGGAATAAATCTTTAGTCCTTCTCAAGTACTTAAGGATATTCTTAACAGCATTCCAGTGTTCTAAACCTGGATTGGACTGATATCGACTAGTTATGCTTACGCCATAACTGATATCAGGTCTTGTGCATAGCATCGCATACATGAGGCTCCCTATTGCAGATGCATATGGGATCTTGCTCATCTTTTGCACTTCCTCAATCGTTTGTGGGCACATTTTCTTAGAAAGGTGAATGCCATGTCTGACAGGCAGAAAACCCTTCCTAGATTGTTCCATGTGAAATCTATTCAGCACTTTGTCTATGTACAAGGATTGAGATAATCCAATTAATCTTTTTGATCTGTCTCTATAGATCTTTATTCCTAGTACATAGGCAACTTCTCCAAGATCCTTCATAAGGAAGGTCTTGGACAACCAAACTTTAATTGAAGATAACATTCCTACATCATTCCCAAAGAGTAGGATGTCATCTACATAAAGTACAAGGAACACAACAGCACTCCCACTGACCTTTTTGTAAACACAAGGTTCATCCATGTTTTGTGTGAAACCAAAAGATTTGACTGCATCATCAAAACGGATGTTCCAACTCCTTGAAGCTTGCTTGAGTCCATAGATGGACCTATGAAGCTTACACACTTTATGAATGTCATCTCTAGACGCAAAGCCTTCAGGTTGATCCATATAAAGCTCTTCCTCAAGGTTGCCATTCAGAAAGGCAGTCTTTACGTCCATTTGCCATATCTCATAATCATAGTGAGCAGCTATAGCAAATAATATCCGAATGGATTTAACCATGGCAACAGGAGAGAACGTATCTTCATAGTCAATGCCCTCTCTTTGCTTATAGCCCTTTGCCACCAACCTAGCTTTGTAGGTTTCTATTTTACCATCTGAGCCTATCTTTTTCTTGAACACCCATTTGTTTCCAATTGGTCTAATACCAGGTGGAGGGTCAACGAGAGTCCAGACTTGATTGGTATACATAGAGTCAATCTCGGATTCCATGGCTTCTTGCCATTTCTTTGAGTCAACGTTTGACATTGCTTCATTATAACTAGAAGGATCATGCAGGTTTTCATTGTCACCAAGGAGATTTAACTCCCCAAGGCTTTCATGACACAAACCATACCTCTTGGGAGGTATCCGGATCCTACTAGATATTCTTGGAGTTT
Organism: Rosa rugosa; assembly: GCF_958449725.1. Lineage (NCBI taxonomy): Eukaryota > Viridiplantae > Streptophyta > Magnoliopsida > Rosales > Rosaceae > Rosa > Rosa rugosa. The sequence continues at coordinate 42,610,009 of NC_084823.1, forward strand.
GTGTTATAGTTGGTTCAGGAAGTTGTTCAACGGGAAATGAAGTGTTAGTTTGTGGCTTGTTGGACACTTCCTTGAGTTCTACCATTTGTTCAACATTTCCATCAAGGACATAGTCCCTTTCAAGGAAAGTGGCATTCCTGCTAACAAACACCTTTTGTTCTTCAGGTTGATAGAAATAATATCCTAAACTATCTTTAGGATATCCCACAAATAAACACTTGCTTGATCTAGCTTCAAGCTTGCCTGCTTCTAGTCTTTTGACATAAGCTGGACAACCCCAAATCTTAATATGATTGAGACTTGGTTTCTTCCCATGCCACATCTCATATGGTGTAAGAGGGACGGACTTGGAAGGCACTCTATTTAACAAATAAATTGCTGTTTGAAGTGCATATCCCCAAAAGGATATAGGTAAATCAGTATAGCTCATCATGGAACGAACCATGTCTAACAAAGTTCGATTTCTCCTTTCAGAGACACCATTGAGTTGTGGTGTTCCAGGAGGAGCTAATGAAGAAACAATGCCTTCTTGTTTGAGATAATCAATAAACTCATTGCTTAAGTATTCGCCTCCTCGATCGGATCTTAGAGCCTTAATACTCTTGTCGGTTTGTTTCTCAACTTCATTTTTAAATTCTTTGAACATTTCAAAGGCTTCAGATTTGTGCTTCATAAGGTATATATATCCAAACCGAGAATAGTCATCGGTAAAAGTTATGAAGTATGAGAATCCACCTTTACTAATAGTGGACATGGGACCACATACATCGGTATGTATTAGGCCTAAGAGTTCTTTAACTCTTGTTCTTTGTCCACCATAATGTGACTTGGTCATTTTTCCTTTTAGACAAGACTCACAAGTAGGCATAGGATCAGATCCTAACGACTCTAAATATCCATTTTTGGATAATTTGTGAATTCTATCTTGGCTAATATGACCAAGCTTAAGGTGCCACATCTTAATGGGGTTAACCGTTTCCCGAGATCTCTTAGATCCCAAAGCATTTTCCTTCATACAATTAATACTACCATCTAAAGCTAGATGAAAGAGACCATCAATAATATTAGCATGACATATCATGCGTTCATTAATAGATACAAAACCACTTAGTTTATCAAAAACTACTCTATAACCATCCTTCAAAAGCATGGAGATGGAGATAAGGTTCTTTATACATATAGGAAGATAAAGACAATTATTTAACTCCAATGTATCTCCTGATGGTAACTTCAAAATATAAGTCCCCACGGCTTTGGCGTCAACTCTTGTGCCATTTCCAACACGTAGGGTGATTTCTCCAGCTTTAAGCTTCCTTGCTCCCACTAGGTCCTGCAACGAAGTGCAAACATGGTGAGATGCACCTGAATCAATTATCCAAGTGGAAGTATTATTAACTGTAAGTATTGATTCAATCACATTGATCATACCTGCTGTTGAAGACTGGTTCTTCAAGGATGCAAGATAAGCTTTGCAATTCCTCTTCCAATGCCCATCCTTGTTGCAAAAGAAACAAACACCTTTTGGTTCCTTTTGTTCCTTCTTCTTCTTCTTTTGGACTGCTCCTTTAGGCTTTGCCACTTGTTTCTTCTTCCCTTTGCCCTTGCCTTTGGACTTGGAAGAAGAAGCGACAATGGCCACACTCCCACTCTCTTTCTTGATTTGCTTCTCAGCTGTTACCAGCATATTGAGAAGATCAGAAAGACTATGATCCATTTGTTGCATATTATAGTTCATTATGAACTGAGAAAATGAATCATCTAGGGAGGATAGAAGAAGATCTTGAGCTAGCTCCGCATCAAGTGCAAATCCAAGGTCTTGAATTTGCTCAATAAGGCCTATCATTTTTAGACCATGTTGATGCACAGGAGCACCCCTCACATGCTTTGTCTTAACAAGCTCATTGACAGCTGTGAATCGCACATTTCTATTTCTCTCACCAAACAATTCAGTGAGATGAAGTAATATAGAACTGGCGCTATCCATATTCTCATGTTGCTTCTGAAGTTGTGAGTTCATGGATGCAAGCATAACACATTTAGCTTGCGTGTCATCATCCTTATGCTTTTGATAAGCAACACGTTGCTCATCGGTTGCATCTTGAGCCAATGGAGTGTGAGGAGGTGCATTTTGTAAGACATAAGCGATCTTATCGAATGTCAATACAATTTTCAAATTGCGGAGCCAGTCATTGAAGTTTGGGCCCTCAAGACGATTTTCATTGAGAATTTTGGTGATAGGATGTCCTGACATATTGCAGTCTACATAACATAAAATAAAAGAAGTGAGATTGATTTTAAAACCAAGTGACTCGGGTCTTAAGAATCAAATGGCACCCTCTCACTATTTTAACAAATTCCAAATCCCTCAAGGAATTCGAGAGTATAAATTAAAACTCTTAGTGAGTATGGAAGACTCATTTTCATTAAGCCAACCGCATCATAATAGAACTATAGGTCAACTTAATTTCCATGAGAGGATACTCTTATCCAATCACATCAAATGTGAATATCCATAACTTTGGCCTCTAAAGTAAGTAAGTCTCACCATAATAGGATATTGATAAATTACTCTAGTTAAGCTATACCCATCATCTCATGTAAGTATAGGGATCAAAAATTAAATCTCATCATAATAGAATATTGACCAAGATTTGTCCCTACCTTACAACATCAAATGTTGAATAACCTCTTTTTAATGCTCCTAGCAAGAAATACCCCCGTTCGGAATGATATTCACATGTAAGAACATCTAATAGGAGATTACAATGTTGGAAGGCCACAAAGAAGCATTCATAATGTCTTCTTCGTTTTTCAACTTAATATCACTTTGAGGGAATTTTAAGGTCTCATCTTTAATAATCTCATTAATAACAATCACATTGCATTTGCTTTGATCCTAATGCAATCACATTTTCATTATACTTGATCTATAATAAAATACTCCCACTTAATTGTTTTTCGGAAAAACAATTTGATTTCATCAAAAACATTTTTCAAATGGAATCATGGGAAGTATAAAATTACTTGATCAAGTGCAACGAACATGCAATTATAATAGGTCACATAGGATGATTATGGACTTGTTGTTTGATCCAACATGAGCCAATATGTTGGATCAAGGTCATGTTTGGGTGGTTGATTTTAATTACGCGTAACGATTACGAAAATTAAATAACTAAGCTAAGCTATTACACTTTGCACTTGAACTTATTTCAAGGCTTGATGACTTCAAACTTCTTCTTTGGATCATCATCATGTGCCTCCATTTTCGATTACAAGAGTGGATAAGGGGCATACAAGCTCCCATTTAAATTTAATCAAACTTGAATAAATTAAATAAGCTACTTAGTTACACAACCAAATGAATTAATCAAATTAATTACATAACCCAAATGAATTAACTACTTTAATTACATAACCACATTCATTCAAAATGAATAGTCGGCCAATCTCATGCTCAATTATATTAGGCCATAGTCCATAATCATCCTTTAATTAACCAAGATTAATAAGGTTAATTAAACAAGCATATTTAACTCAATCAAAATAAGTTAACCACTAAATTACTTTAATTTAAGCAAGTAAATTAGTTGAGTGATTTATGAGATGATGTCTTACATCATGCATCATTAACTTTTGGTGAGTAATTTAGGGGATAATGTTTTACATCATGCATCACCAACTTTTGGTGAGTGATTTAGAGATAATGTTTTACATCATGTATCACAAACTTTTGGTGAGTGATTTTAGAGATAATGTTTTACATCATGCATCACCAACTTTTGGTGAGTGATTTAGAGATAATGTTTTACATCATGCATCACCAACTTTTGGAGAGTTATTTAAAGAAACTAATAATAAAGATGACTAACTCTACCAACTATTTGGTGAGAGAAACATGGAAATGATTTTATGTCATCATTAACTATTAGGTAAATAACAATTCATGAATTTATGGATCAAAAGTGAGAGCAAACACCATGGAAAAATGAGCTAGTTCACAACTAGTTTAGAGATATTCCAAAAAGCTGGAAATAAAATTCCAGCTTTATGTTCTTCCATTGAACACTTGTTTACTTCATCTTTGAAGCCAAAACATGCATCCCCTAAAGCATATATCATCTAACATGTTTCTAAGATTAACATTTTAATTAAGAAACATATAGAACCCCTTAATACATATCTCATATGCATTAAAGTTTCATAAAACTTAAACCACTTCTTACATGTAATTTCTAGAAACCTTTTCTTGCTATCATAAAATCTACCTTACATCACATGCTTCATAACTTTTATGATAAAGCAAATTTTATGATCTAAATTACATATTACTCTAAGCTTAAGAAAATCACATCAACAAACATACTTAGCCATGTTTATAACATATCAAAATTAAGCCAATGGCTCTGATACCAATTGAAGGAATGGATGGATTTCAAAACTTTTTAATTAGTGCGGAATAAGTTTAACAATTAAACTACTAACTAAACATAAAATCCATTCCTTTAACCCATGATCTTGGCTTATTGTGATATGTATATAAACATAGCATGCATGGTAAGGAAGAACAAAGAGGGAGTTTATGTTCTACTCACCCTTGGAGCGTGATTTTAATCCGATCCAAGTGAACCACCAAAGTTCCTCTCCTTGATCTCTCCTTGTGTGTGTTTCCTCCACCTTGAAGCACCTTGAATTAAGAACTCCTTCTTATACTCCTTCTTGTGCTTGTAATCTCCTCCTTGATGTAACAAGTAAAGCCACAAAAATATATGGCCTCTAAGGATCTTCACCAAGTGAATCAAGAGATGAAGAAAGATGAAAGAAAAGAAGAAATTATGCAAGTGTTCTTCTTTCCTTTAATTTCTGAAAAATGGACCAAGAGAGAACTCTCTTTCTCTCTCTCTAATCTGAAAATAATAGTGTGGAGACACTCACTTTTCTTTGTCCATGCTTTCCCTTTTATATAATAGGAAATAACTCCAATTACTAAAAGAAAAATATTGACTTTCATAAAGCCAATATTTTGGCTGGTCCATACATGTTATTGGGCACTAAAAATGTGTCTTGGGCTTTCATTTAAATCTCATTTAGTGAAGCCCAAGTCCACACCAAAAAACCCGACAATCGTTTAGGCCCAATAGGTTCGGTTTTACCCGAAAATCCTAATTATGTTCAAATAATAAATCTAATTAATTATTTGCTCATAACCAACTCTTGTTTAATCTTCTTCATATACAATCTCAATGATCCACTTATATGGTGTGCGATCTCTTAGGTTCTAATTAACAAGGCAGTGAAGTTTATAGAAACCATTCTATTTTGTTTACGAATCAAAAACTCCATTTTTGATTCTCCCTTGTTATTAGGATAATAAATGTTTATTAATCCTCGGGGACTTCACAAGTCATGAGTGACGTCTTGCAACATATCATGACTACCCTAGTTAATGTAGAATGACAAAGAACCTATTCAATTGGAATTACAATACAATACGGTCCTTCTCTTACACTATGTTCTAAATCACATCATCGGGGTATGGAATTGATATGTCAATCCCCTAATGTGATTTTCATTCTTATGTGATTCTTAGAATGTGATTAAAAACTCCTTTTTAAATCTCATTCAATGCTTTGGCCAAAGACTCATTGAATCACATCTTTGAACATACACCTTATTTACTTAAGGATAGAGATTCCTTGTTGTACACTCACATGTCTCCATGACCGAATTGATTATACCAATGAATGCATCTATTATATCCATTAAGGGACACAATGTTATTGCATCATCAAGAGATAATCCATTCACTCATAAGACAACTATGGTGTCTCAGGTCAAAGGACTAATTTGTATTATTGCAATTTAGAGTTCAAGTTTGACATGTAAGTAAGACTCCATACAAGAACTTTAATGATCGCGTTCAGTATACTCTTTAAGTTAAGAGCACCCACATACTTGTATTAGTGTCTCTACACAAATGACAAGAGACATATCATCCTCCATATTGAGAATACATAGTATGTGCTAGTCTTTCCGGATTATCAATGTCCAAGTGATAATCCTATGACTAGGAACCTTTTAGGATAAGAGTGTGAAAGAGTAAATGTCTCACACATCTAACTCTTTAGATTACTTTCTCTTTAACTCATATTCCTTGGACCTTGTTCAATCAAATATTAAGTATAAGCAATGAACAATAAACTTGCCCTTTTGAATAATAATAATTACAATAATAATTACATCAAAATGATTGTTTTAGGACACAATTCCTTCAGAAGTTTGGTGCGACGGTGGCGGCAAGACCAAGGGAACTATTACGGTGGCTGCAAGGGCAAACCCTAATTGGGTTTGGGCTTTGCCTTTGTTTCCTGATTTGGACTTGGGCCCTATTGGGTTGATTAAGGCTGCAGAGTGTGTGCTTATTCTGTATTGGATTCGAATTTGGGATCCCGGTGGATTTCTTATAAAGATTTGGGATCCAGGACGACATCTCCAATTGTTCATTAATTTTGTTAGGTCGCAAAGATCATAATCTCTGAGGGTTTTTTTATCTTGCTTCGGAGATTAATGATTTTTGTTTGGAATAAAAGTGCGTGAACTGTTTAAAAGGTGGGTGTACTGGGGGTATAGTGGGTTCTTGTTCTTGTTTTAGAATAGGAGTCTCAGGGTACTCTGAGAAACGATTCTTTCTGTCGACCCCTTAGGGGTGTTTCGTTTTTGTACTGCTTGCTGAATCAATATAATGAGCTGACCTCTTTTCATCAAAAAAAAGAGTTGTGAATCCATTTTAAATCAATGAGTTTTTCTATTGAAACCTCCAAATTTACTCACTTGACCTTTATGTTTTTTACACCTGTTATCAAATTTTTAAATACTAAATTTACTCAGTAAACCTCACTAAACTTCCTCAAATAACATCACTCATATAATTTGCAAACAAATTATTATCTTTTAAAATAACAAATTTAGTCATTTCAATGATTTAATCACTCTATAAATCTTAACTAAATATACATTTCTTAATCAAACTTGAGTTTCAAAAATTAATGTCTAATCAATAAGAAAATGTCATGAACTATTATGTTTTTTTTTCTATTTTAGCTGTGCAAACAAAAAATGAAGAAATCATTTGTTTTTATTCTCAAAAAAAAAAAAATCATTCGTTTTTAATGTTTTTTTTTTCTGTATTTTTTGTACCACATGATTAATTATTTAAATGTTTTTAGTTTTTAGTTTTTTTTTTTTTTGAAATATAATGGATTGACTTAGATTTATGTCATAAATCATAAGAGGATTTATTTTGTTTTCCCTCACCAATATATCATACATTTTTATGTCACATGATCTTAATCATATTTTTAATTCTTATTAAATATATATGAATGCTTTAATGAGAATAGATAAGGAAAATAATAAGGAATACAATATAATACTATTGAATTGGAAAGTCTACATAAAATAAATATAATATTTTTTTGGTATAATTCTTGTCCTTAATAGTAATTTTATAGTAGGTTATATATGTCATTTAATAATTCATAATAGAGTGAGGTCAAGTGAGCAGATTTGGAGGTCCCAATAGAAACTCTCTAAATCAATCGATCAATGATTGCCATTAATAATCAACACAAGCCAGAATAGGCCGTTACATATCATTTCGTTGTCATTTAAGGGCATAAAGAGATAAGAAGATAATAGTAGTACTTACAGTGATACAGAGAAATAGACCTACCCATTATACCTTTAAATACGTAGAGGTAACGTGAATCCTCTTTTGGTACTACTCCAGAGGCGCTAGAGGTACATAGAGTGTGCACAAAATGCATAACTTCCTAAGAGACTAGAAAATTATTGAATTTAGATGACTAAAAACATAAAAAGGCCTAGGTCAAAACAACCCAGCCAAAGTAGGAGCCTACTAGCCCCAAGAAAGAAACCCAACTCAGGCCCAACAAAGAATGGCTTGACCCAAGCCTGCAGTCCATCTTCAGCCTCACTTTACGACCGCCGCCCGTCGGCAGCCCTCTTGGCAACCCGACGCCAGATCCTGCCACAACGTACCGACGCTAACCCTCGCCCCTGCCATCTAACACTAGACGTCGCCGCCGCCACAACGCAACGCCCAACCTCGTTGCCTCAACCCCGTCGAACCACGCCGAAACCAGTCCGATGCAGTCCGAACCAGCACTCCGCCACCACTAGCCAGCTCCTCCATCACGTCACCGATCATGGAGGTGCCTCTAAGACACGACCCGCGTTGTACCACCGCCCACCGCGCTTAAGATTTCATCTAGTGCTCATCGTCAAAACCACGTAGCCAAAACCTGAAGCCAAAATACATTATCCACAAGACTGCCAGGCATATGGTGATCAAATACCCGTTCGGCAGCAACCCATTAACGACGAGGCAGACTGACATCGACCATGAGTGCCACCGGACGAGGAGGAATTCGCAAACCTTAGACTCAAGACCGTCCGAGTTTTTAGGATATCTCGATTCTTAACCTTAAATAAGAAATATTAAATTGTTGAAAATCATGGGCTGTCAATCCATTAATAAAACGTAAATGTAGTTAATAACATAAACATGACCCACCCTTGCGGGCTATGTCAATATTGAGCCATGCAAGTAATCCTAGAGATACCTAAATATCAAAACCCTAAGTTAAGCACCAAAACCAAAATAACCATGACAATGCTAGGGTGATGGACCAAGGTCCGCCTAAGCTTATTCGAAAACACATGAGATCTCTCTACGCAGAGGGGGATTCCCTAGGAGCATGACTAGCAGAATCCATCAAAGTCTCATTCACACTATCATGAGAATCTATAGCAACCTCACCCACCATCTCCAGCTCACGCTTAGCAGCACTAAACCTGCACTTCTTGGCTTTCTTGGAACCCAAGACAGCAGCTTCCAGCTTCCAAGGACGAATGTACTCCATCTTAGGCTTATTCTTAGAACCCATAGGACGTCCCACCTTGCGTTTCTTCACTAGAGAGACCAACAATTTCCAATCCTGATAAGGTAGATCCAGATCATGTGCATAATCCAGAGCAAGAGGAGCAGACTCAGCAATTGGAGCCACAGTCTTGGCGCGTTTGCTATACGTCACCAAGTTCATAGAAGCAGGGCGCTTGGCACCAGCGATGGGCTAGCCCACAACGTACTGCAGCGCTGCGCTCATAAACCCTAACACCATCGGTGCTGGAAAGCAAAACCGATTGAGTTGCGCAGCCAATTCTGCTGCTGATTGATATGCCTGGCAAAGATAGAGTGAAGAATGATGACACTGATAGGAATAAATTAGGGCTTAACGCCTGAGTCACAAGTCTGCCTACACTCGACGAAGCCACACACAACAGAGAGATGCCACCGGTGAATTTGATGAGGAAGTCTTGAAGGCATCGCCATGTCTTCTTTCAATTTTGATCTATCGAGACCTGAATGCCAAATAACTTCTATTTAAGTTTTCACAAAATGATGTGGGGTTGAAAATATTTGTTAGATGCCAGAAAGAGGCACAGATCATGGAGTAATAAATGGGTAACAATAAATATAAGTGTATTGCAAATTGCTTCAAAGAGAGCAAGCATATAACTTCACCTTTTGGTGCTCCAAAAACATTTACTCCTGGACAGGCATTTGCAATGTAGTTACCATGGTTGATTCAAATTAGATAAATTATAATTTATTTCACGAATAAATTAAATAATGTAACATATTAATATTGAGTTCCTAGCGAAAGAATATATTCCACCGCAATTAACTGTTTAAACTTTTCAAAAAGATGATTATGTTAACATATGGAAATTCTTTATAGGATTTACAATTTAGGATTAGTGTTCTTGATTTGCAATTTAGGGTTAGGGTTTAAGGTTTGTGAGAGATTATTCAGAGCACCGCCGTGCACTTGCACCAACATAAATGAATGGTTAGATTGCATTAAATACACTTTTTGTTTATTAAAAATAAAGTTAATAATAAATATCAAGGGTTGAAATTATTTTATAAAGGTTGGGTCACTTGCACCGTCGATGCATAGAATAATTTTCAAAGGTTTGTAGGTTGGAAACTTAAACTGAAAGTATGATTAGTTAATTGTAGATGTCTTAATTAAAGAAGCAAATTAGAGGGCAATGCAGACAAAGCTGCAAGTATAGATATTGTTCGACTAGTTGTCGGGAGTCGTGTTGTTTATGCCTTGGACACATAAACCACATTATTAGCCGCTCTCTTTTCTCATAGTCATAGACAAAACTAATTTCAATTTTTTTAATTATCCATTTTATTTCTTTTTATCCTTTTGCTTGCCTTTGACTACTTTCAAATCCAATTTGTCTCAACCAGTTGATATATAATTTTGTTGGCTATCCCATCCACTCATCCGGTCGCTATTGGACCCAAAGCTGCATGAACTTATTATTCAATTTGAATTATCATGCACTAAAATAATAATCACATTCTTAGATCTTTGCTAAAATATGTTAGCCATACATAATATAAACTACCCATGTTGTCGGTTCAACTAGTAAGTGTCGATTGTGCAGGATCTATATGCTCTTCATCACAACTCACGAGAAATTGGAAGTTAGCATGAACGATATTATGTGATTTTATCTTAGTAAAAATTCGTAGATAGTTAGTATTGTTTAATTCGTTCGAGACTTAACTCACTCAATTTTTAAAAATGTTACTGTAATATCAGAAACTTAGTAAGTATTTATGATTTACTACTCATAATCTGTTCAGATTTCACATATTTCAATATTAAATAATTACGGGTTAATTTCGCTTGCATTTTACTTATATATGTAATGGTGGAATGACTGCGGTTATTTTTTTTTTTTTAAGAAGAAATAAACTTTTTTTGAAACCAAGATGAGAATTCGCGATGGTCGGGTTTAGTCGCATGTCTGAAGCTGATTTGACATCTAGAACATGGCTTGGATTTGACATCAAGAACATGGCTTGGAGAACACGGTTTCTCCAAACAAACCACTTCAGAAAAACTGGAATTCAACAGAGTCAACAAAATTACCAACTCCTTAATTAAATCTGTGATCTTCTTGCCCTACAAATCTTGATGATTTTCTTCTTTGACAAGAATGGAGCTTTATCTCTATCTGCAAATGACATTTTCACACACAGCTTATGGGTCCTGGTGATGTCATTATATTATATACTAATTGGGGGGGGGCGAAGAATACTAATTAAGGGGGATTTGATTCTTCCCCCATTGCACACAAAAGTGAAAAATCTTGTGGAGCGGACAAGGAGATAGTAGAAACATTCAATTAAAAAATATCATGTCAACCATTAAAACTAATAATAATACCTTAAATCATAGAGTTGCTATGTACACAAATCTAGCTGTGGTGCTTAAGATTCCTATTTCCTTTTACCTAACATTCTCTTCTTTACCTTCCAGCAATAAACCAATAAATTCACTACCACCCAACTCCCTTTTTTACACCCCCATCTGTTCGTTCCCTCTACTAAATTTCAAACACAAGCATTTAAAATGGAGTGGCCCTCCAATCTCTATCAATTCCCCCCAACCAGACCAAACCCACCTATAAGAGCAACTACTATCACCAAATTCCCACCTTCCTTCTTCCTTTTCTCTTTATGTACAATGCCAGAACCCCAAGCAAAGAATAATATACCATATCCATTGCCAAATACCAGCAAAGTGAATAACCAAATCTTCTACAACATCCTCAAGAAAAAGACCTGATGAGTCCCAAATTGTATAGATTCCTTCTCACTAAGCTCCCAAGTGATAACAGCACTGCCCCACCAACCCCTAGTGCTTGCTCTTCTCTGTCACCCTCTGAATGGCAAACGGATGGCAGTTCCTTCACTTTCAAGTCACTCAACCCTACTTTCTGCCTCACTGCATCAATGGTTTCTGGATCCGCAGGGTTTCCAATTGCATCGGTGACATAGAAAACATTTAGAGCCTTGTCTGTTGAGGTGGATATCTCGGCCCTTGTCACATTGAGACCGGCCTCTCGGAATGTTCTGGTGACATTAGCTAGAAGACCTTCTCTATCCTTGGTACACAATTCAAGTCTCACACCCTGCAATGACATAAAAAATAATAGTAATTAGCACAATGAACCCTAAACAAAATGAAATTACCAAAACAATCGGGAATACTGAAGATATGAACAATACCTCAGATGCTCTTCTTTCAATGGCAGCTTGTAAGCATTGAATTACACGATGTCGTTCGGGTTCAGAACTAATTGGGGTTCCATCAGTATGCCTAATGTAAAATTCCTGAAAACATAAATCAACCAGACCCAAGTTAGTTAATTGACTTAATACTGACACTTTAATATATTAAAAACAGAGCGCAGCATAAACCAACTACAAGGAAATGAATATATACCATGTGTGCTCTATCTCCTGCTGTTTTAATCGTGGCATGGAAAACCACATAGTCCATATCTGTCATTGTGCAAACAACATCAAACAAAAGCTTTGCCCGATCCTTGCACTGAATATTCACTACAGAATAGCTCCTTTCAGCCCAATTCTGCACCGTTACAATCGGAGAATCAGTGCAAAGCTGTAGGATGGGCTTCCTTTCATAATCGCGATCTGCAAACATCATCTGATGGAGTCTTCTTTCGGTGTGCGTGACAGCCATGGAAACTGAGGTTTTCGCGCTCCGAATGTCATTGTCTCCCTTGAGCACAGTCCTCAACCGCGCTTCAATTGTATCAATTTTCTGCGAGTCCTCAATTGGGCAACCCGAACCACAGTCCTTGACATAAATGAGTGAAGCAATTCGGCCGTTGTGTGTCCATACCTTGGACTCAACCACATTGCATTGCATCTCAGCCAGCACTGCAAAGACCTCGGAAAGAAGACCAACTCGGTCCGTTCCGGTTAGCTCCAGGGCTGTCAGGCCGTTAGAACAGTTGGAGGTCCCGAAGTGAATCGTTCCGAGTGACTGTCAAATACAAATAAATAAACTAGTTACAGTTTCAATTCTAGATTGATCTAATCAATTAATCATAAATTTGGGAAGTAAAAATTGAGATTAATGGTGCATTAAATGATTAGATTACCTGCTCAATGTAATTGATAACGCTCTCGTCCGTTAATTTGTTCCCATTTTGGTCAGTAACATGGAAAACTGTACCAAAAACATAACCCAATTTAGAAAGAACATTCAAGAAATAACACCCTTTAAAGAAAATTAAATTAAAGATTTGAAATTTCTTACCATCCATGAACCATTGTCCGTCAGAAGAAATATAAGCTTTTTTAATGGTGAGATTTAGGTCTGTGAGGACCTGAACAGCCTCTAGAAGAATTCCGTGCCTTCTAGCACTATCGACCTGGACAACGAAAACAGAGACTCGATCAGTCAATTTCCTTGAAAAAATCAAATCTTATTTTTTGGGCGACTTTCTGAATTGGGTTGCGTAGAAGCAAACCTTGACTAAAGTCGCAGTGGAGCAGACGGCATTGTCAATCACGACCCTGCAATGTAAAACCAACCGAATGGTCAAGTCAGATAAACACCACCACCGTCGTCGTCCAGAAAAGTCACAAATTTTGAACACGAGATTTTGGGAAGTAATTAAAATAAAATAAAAAATATATATGTTGGGTAAAACTGTTAATAATCTTCAAAATTATTACTTGCTGTAAAGGAAAGTAATTGAAGAAGAGATCTGAGTCTTTTGAAAAAATGTCTCAAGAAACGGAAGGAAAATTCGAGATTACAGGACTGATAATAGTACCAAACCCGGAAAAGCCGAAAATTTCAGAAACTGAAAACCGAAAAACAAACACAAAACCATGAATAAATGATGAACAAGGGAGAAGGAACATACCTAGGGGTGTTCATCCGGAAGACGAGTTTCTCGTATTCATCGAGACAAGCAGTCCACTCCATCCTTCAATTCTTTGTGAGAGGAAAAAACAGAGCAGACGAACTGAGGGCGTTTAATAAACCGAGAAACGAAGGCGCTCTTTGGGGCTTTAAAGAAAAGCACCCAACAAATTCTTCGCCACGAGACAATCGAAGAAGAAGAAGAGGAAACTTCGCCGCCGTATCAAACAAAGCCAGCAATGCGAGAGAGGTGAGTTGCCTCCGGACTCTCGCCTTCTTAGATCAAATCGCCACAACTCACCCAACACCAACACCAACACCAACCCCAACCTTCTCTGTTTCTCTCTCTCTACAAAGAGAGGTACTATTTCTCTCTCTCTCTCTCTCTCTATCTACTCTCAATTTCAAAAGCGCAAAGCACGCCTTGTTCTTAACAGTGTGTTTGCCTCTTTACCCATCTCGGTGGTCACCTCCCTTATATATATTTATTTTATTCCAGCAATAAAGATATTTTAATATTCTATTCATTATTATATTACTTTCCTAACCACGCCCTTACGCAAAGAGTTAGGGCGGGTAATTCCTACTACTGCTACTAATCACATGCCATGACTAACGCCTGCCCCAAAAACCCTGCCCGGTCTGACCGAACTCTCCCTCACTCGCTCTCTCACTCGCAAGTCGCAACCTCCCCACACATAAAGTCAACCAACGAGAGATACACGTGGCGCTTGATCCCTCATTGTTAAAATGGTTCACAGCCACCAGCTAGGATGCCACGTGTACATCTCCAAAACAACCTTTGCGTGCGTTCAACTCAATTACGAGAGACAAGTGGTAAGTAAATCCACGTGGTAGGAGTGTTGGGTCCCACATGACTTGGTAATGAAGGGTGCGATTTGCCGACCGGAATTATGGCCTTGTGACTTGTAAGTTGTAACACCGGCCTCCTTTCGGCTTTTCCTCTGTGACCGTTTCGGGCCGGTTTTTCTTTGTGTTTTTTGCCGCCATTAGTGCCAGTTTAGTAATTTAATCATGGCTTTTGTTAAGGTCTCGCCGTTTTAATGATACTTGTTGGCGAATATTCGGACCATTAGGAATTATAATCAAGTATTGATGACGGAGTCTGTTATGTTCAGTAACGTCCTAACTTGATCCAAAAATGTTTCCTTTCAGTCAAATGCGGGATGAGATGGCGGATCCTGATTGGCGAGACGAGGCACGACTTGCGGGCATGACCTTAGACGTAGTCGTGGAGGCACGCTTCGTAGGAGCTGTTTGAAATCTCTAACACGTCGACACATGTCGAGCAAAGGGAGAGCTACCAACTGAATAGTAATTCCCACAGCTCAGTCCTGGACCCACCTCGCTACCTAAGGTCCTTCCTTGTCTGACAATCACGTGCCTGCTCCTCAGAAAACACGTTCCTGCTTTGGCTGATGTCTCTTGCCACCGACGTCTTCCGACGTCCCCGACTTAACGGTCCCCGTACTAAAGACTGACAACGCGGGTCAGCGGAAAAAAGGAATAACAAAAATTTAACGGCGGGGCGTTAAATTTCAAACGGTACACACGTCCGCGAGGGATTCGAATCGTCGGTTTGAAGTGACAGGTGTGGGGGTGGGGGGGGGCGGGGCGGCAGTTATGTGGATCACTCAAAAGCGCGCCGCTCCATTTATAAAACTGCTGGCGGGAAACACCACCGCGTTTCGCGCCAAAATGGGGGTGGTGGTGGTGGTGGTGGCCCACGTCACGGGGAAAGAAAGATCCACATCGATGGTGACAAAGGGGTCCCATGGTAATTTCCTTGGCTTCAAAGAGCAGTGGCCTTTTGCAGGGAGAGGGGAAAAAGTTAGGTTGGGTTGGTCGCTCGGACATGTACGAGGACTAGAGAGAGCTAATGGCTACACGCCATTGACAGCTAAGACGGTCGGTCGGGTCCTCCGGTCTGGGTAAAAATATCTTCTTTTTAAACTACGAGTCTGGGAATTCCCGCCCTTTTTTTTTTTGGTAAGCTTGGGTGTCTTTTTGACCGTTTAGTCTTCGGCGCCAAAATCGAGGGCCACGTTCACGTTTTAGGAGGGAATTGAATACAGCGGCGCCGCAGATGGCTCCGTGAGACAGTGGAGGCATGTTTTAAGTTCAACGTGATCAGACATGCCGGGGGGTACAGAATTTAATTAATGGTTTAATCTGATCTTGGTTTTTATTTGTTAATTAATTAACGGCATGAACCTGGTTGTGTTTACCACTTTGCAGAGCGTATACACGAATGACACGTTTACTTACTTGGAATGGAAAATAATCATGAATCGGAGACAAGTGGAATGTGAGAAGAAAGGAATCGGTATTGATTCCGGAGGAATGATTCCTAAACCCATCTCCCCCCTTCGTAATCGAATTCCTGAGTATTCAGGAATCGATTCCTGATAAATAGGTGGGACCTACATCAATTCCGATTCCTTCATGTATTAGTAAACACATGAATTCTTTTACCTGGAATCATTCCGATTCCTTTATGTGTTAATAAACACAGAGGTGTTTTTACTCCGTAATCATTCCATTACATTCTATTCCATTCCAAGTAAGTAATCGTGCCCGAAACCTAATAAGAATGCAAGCATTTTCGTCCACGTCTTTTGCTAACTCAAAGATCTTAGGTACGTCAGAGGAAGAAGATCTTGGCCGTTAAATCAGGGTTGCAGGCTTTGCAGGTGTGGGAAGGTGGAGTCATGCATGCATTGGTCGAGATCTCAAAGGAAGAGTAGACAGTGTGACTTGTGAGGTGAGGGTGATGTATAGTACTAGCACAAATTGATATTAAAATACTAAAATATAAACCAGCAATATACATATGTCACTGTGCGAACCATGCGAGGTGAATTAAATTAACTTCTAAATGCATTTTTTCTTAACTTGAGATATTTTTTGGTATTAAGATTAATATTTTGTTAATCGGAATGATTGTTTCTTCTCATAATCCTACATTCAAATTATTAGAACATAACATCCGATACATTCGGAAGTTAATATGCTATTTTCTTTAAGGTTACTAAATAGAAGATGATTTTCGTTTCTTGATTAAAGCGCATCATGAAGGCAAAACATACAAATTGCCCTACATGTATATATCAATAGAAGCTCTTTTCGGTTGATTAATTTTTCTAGGAGGTTGCAATTTAGAAATTTTCAAATAATTATCGGGATCGTTCATATTTTAAGTTATTATTTAAAGATTATGTATTTATTTCTAATAAAAAGATATTGTTTAGTTTCGATTTTGTATGATGGATTTTTTTTTGTTAACATATATAATTTAAGTAGTCAAAATGATTTTTGATATCTGAATGATATTTCATAATGGTTATAATCTTCTTATTTCCTTGTCTCGATTTTTTTTTTTTTTATCAGATAAACAACTCAAATACTACAACTAGTCTTTCGTGAGTCGAACTCACAACCTCCCACTTACAAATGGGAGACTATGTCACTAGACCAAATGGTATTGGGCATTTCCTTGTCTAGATGATTATAAGTGCATTTTTGTTAATGCAAATAAACATTTTCCATCAATTATCATTAGTTTTTATTTTTTGGGTAAGTCTTTTTTTTTTTTTTTTTGTTGGGTAAGTCCAGTTTCATGTGTCATTATGTCCCTTTGCTTCAAGTCGTTCACTAATCAAATTTGCCAGATGGGAAAGTGAAGGTTAGGAGAAAGGACATTTTCAGACGTTGAACAATACGAAAATCCTTGATATTAATGTCACATTAGAAGATTGTAACTTCGATCATAAAAATAATAAGATTGTGACTACTTTCTCAAATTCCCCACCTAAATAAGTACTTAGTTTGACAACTTACGAGTGTAGCCATTATAGGCCTTTTGGCTCTCCTAGAGAAGACATGTACACACTTAATTAAACACGAACCTTTCCATTCTATCACAATTTTGGTTTTCAATAATTTTTCTCAACATTTTAATCATTATAAATTGTATATTTTATTCAGCAACTAGAAAATATCAGAATTCCTTCTTCTTATTAAAAATAAAAAACATGGAATTATGATAACGACTTGTATGACCAAATTTTGTACATGGCCTATTGGAGAAGGCGTTGGTCACATCAATGGAAGCTTTGATGGTTCTTCTACTTTTGGTTGGGGAATAAATATATTGTAAGCAATCTTGCATTTTCTCTTAATTAACGACAGTAGGAAAGGTGATCAAATTCAAACTCGAGTAGAGATAAATGTTCTTAACCAATGATTTACGAGCTCCCTTCTTATATTTGGTTGGAGAATACTCAAAAATGGCACAGTCACAATCTTATAGTCTCACTATTAGTCAAAAGATCATTAAACATATCATCAGCTAGCATATATGGTGAAATGTTCATACCGTGCTTGATGAAGAATTAAACTGAAGGAATTGTGTCCTAAAACAATCATTTTGATGTAATTATTATTGTAATTATTATTACATCAAAAGGGCAAGTTTATTGTTTATTACTTATATTTAATATTTGATTGAACAAGGTCCAAGGAATATGAGTTAAAGAGAAAGTAATCTAAAGAGTTAGATGTGTGAGACCTTTACTCTTTCACACTCTTATCCTAAAAGGTTCCTAGTCATAGGATTATCACTTGGACATTGATAATCCGGAAAGACTAGCACATACTATGTATGCTCAATATGGAGGATGATATGTCTCTTGTCATTTGTGTAGAGACACTAATACAAGTATGTGAGTGCTCTTAACTTAAAGAGTACACTGAACGCGATCATTAGAGTTCTTGTATGGAGTCTTACTTACATGTCAAACTTGAACTCTAAATTGCAATAATACAAATTAGTCCTTTGACCTGAAACACCATAGTTGTCTTATGAGTGAATGGATTATCTCTTGATGATGCTGTTTGGCTCCAATTTTGCTGCAGCTGGTCAACAGTCTCTTTTCTTGCACGGGCGTGCCAGCACCGTTCGGGTGCGGTCGTCGGGGGTGTCCCTTGACCTGACTTCTATCAAGCGATTGTAGACGAGGAGAGCACCAACCTCGTCGTGGGATTCTTTGTGCCTCGTGGTGAGGACTTTTGCTGAGCTTCTTGAAAATCACCAAATCGATACTCGATGTTGTAGATCGAGCAGAGCGAGAACCACCGGGAAGTGAGGAGAACTTGCTAAAGCGTGACTTTAGCTTGGCTGGGTTGCTAGGGCGTTACCCTTGCTTGGCTGGTTCCGTAACCGTTGTGGTCGCGGCACTACCGTCGGCTCCCGAGGAGACTAGGATCGAAGTACGTTGACAGAGGGTTTGATGGCACTGAAAGTCGGCTTCTGAGAAGACTAGGACTAGGAGTGTGATCACCGGTAAGAGAAAGAGAAGGAGAGGAGTTGCTCTTAGAGAGGTTTGCTCTAGAGAGAACTTAGATCATCTTAGAGATGTTGTTGTTGAATGTGAATGTGTGTTTTAGAATGAGAGGAGAAGGTGTTTATATAGGGAAGAAAAAGAAGAGTGAAATGATGAGTGGAAGAAAAATAATGAAAGTAGATCTAAGTTCACTTGTAAAATATGGAAAAGATAGAGAAAAGATGAAATGAAAGCAAAGCATGAAGGTGCAGCAACATGGAAGTGGTGATGATCTTTTAAAGAGATTGTAGAAGAAAAATATATCCAAGGAAAAAGAGAAAAACATCTAGCTTTCTTCATGTGGGTAGGAAACATGAACATGTGAATATTGAGCTGGTTTTAGGTCAGTTTCTGCCCCTTTATTCCTTCAATTATTTCTCCAACAAGACTTCATTATATGCCTTCGACTTCTTCATATGAAATGTTCCACTATGAGTGTAGATCATCCTGACAAATTTTCAGATTTTTATTCCATGTGGTTGGGCCGAAAAATTCTGCTGGACCTCTTACAGGTCCAGTTTTCCAGTTTTGCTTCTGTAGAAAATTGGATTGATTGTTTGAAGGCCTTCCACTCAAAAAAATCTCTGGCACTCTTCATAAGAAATGATCCTTGGGCTGTCTAGAATGGATCTGCAGAGTTTCAGCTCATTTCAAGTTCATTTGGTCAGTCTGCCGCCCCTCCTTCCTTGTTTAGCTCTGTTTCTCCTAGCCGAAGTAGGAAAATGTGCTAAAGTTGACTTTTCATGTTTCCATGCTTTCATAGTAGGCTTTATTTAGCCTCTAAATATATATTTCGAACTTGTCGACAATATATAGCTTGAGCCACTGACATTGGCTCAATTTCTCCAAGACACGCCTTGTCAGGCCAAAATGCTTATTTTGGGTCCAAACAGATGCAATAATATTGTGTCCCTTAATGGATATAATAGATGCATTCATTGGTATAATCAATTCGGTCATGGAGACATGTGAATGTACAACAAGGAATCTTTATCTTTAAGTAAATAAGGTATATGTTCAAAGATGTGATTCAATGAGTCTTTGTCCAAAGCATTGAATGAGATTTAAAAATGAGTTTTTAATCACATTCTAAGAATCACATAAAAATGAAAATCACATTAGGGGATTGACATATCAATTCCATACCCCGATGATGTGATTTAGAACATCGTGTTAGAGAATGACCGTATTGTATTGTAATTCCAATTGAATAGGTTCTTTGTCATTCTACATTAACTAGGGTAGTCATGATATGTTGCAAGACGTCACTCATGACTTGTGAAGTCCCCGATGATTAATAAACATTTATTATCCTAATAACAAGGGAGAATCAAAAATGAAGTTTTTTTATTCGTAAATAAAATAGAATGGTTTCTATAAACTTCACTGCCTTGTTAATTAGAACCTAAGAGATCGCACACCATATAAGTGGATAATTGAGATTGTATATGAAGAAGATTAAACAGGAGTTGGTTATGAGCAAATAATTAATTAGATTTATTATTTGAACATAATTAGGATTTTCGGGTACAACCGAACCTATTGGGCCTAAACAAGAGTTGGTTATGAGCAAATAATTAATTAGATTTATTATTTGAACATAATTAGGATTTCCGGGTAAAACCGAACCTATTGGGCCTAAACGATTGTCGGATTTTTTGGTGTGGACTTGGGCTTCACTAAATGAGATTTAAATGAAAGCCCAACACACATTTTTAGTGCCCAATAACATGTATGGACCAGCCAAAATATTGGCTTTATGAAAGTCAATATTTTCTTTTAGTAATTGGAGTTATTTCCTATTATATAAAAGTGAAAGCATAGACATAATAATGGTAGTATGTCTACACCATTATTTTCAGACTAGAGAGAGAGAAAGAGAATTCTCTTTTGGTCCATTTTTCAGAAATTAAAGGAAAGAATAACACTTGCATAATTTCTTCTTTTCTTTCATCTTTCTTCATCTCTTGATTCATTTGGTGAAGATCCTTAGAGACCATATATTTTTGTGGCTTTACTTGTTACATCAAGGAGGAGATTACAAGCACAAGAAGGAGTACAAGAAGGAGTTCTTAATTCAAGGTGCTTCAAGGTGGAGGAAACACACACAAGGAGAGATCAAGGAGAGGAACTTTGGTGGTTCACTTGGATCGGATTAAAATCACGCTACAAGGGTGAGTAGAACATAAACTCCCTCTTTGTTCTTCCTTACTATGCATGCTATGTTTATATACATATCACAATAAGCCAAGATCATGGGTCAAATGAATGGATTTTATGTTTAGTTAATAGTTTAATTGTTAAACTAATTACGCACTAATTAAAAGTTTTAAAATTCATCCATTCATTCATAAACATCCTAATTGCGTATATATTCATGTATGGAAACGCAGACATTTCATGCATATATGGTGTGAATCATTTTTCCATTCATATGTCATAAAGCCTTGAAATCCAGTTATAGTAGACACTAAATTTCCAATTGGTAAGTTCTTCTTCGTCTTCTTCTTTTGGTAAGTTATCTTTGTTGAACAAAACTTACGTCATGAGTGATCACATATGGTTTTTTTTTTTTTTTTTTGGCAAAATGATCACATATGGTTTGACGATGATTCAAAAAATCTCAGTAATGATGCATAATGACTATTTAATCGCTTAAAGAAAAATGCATAACGACTAATTTGATGAAAAGGTTGACTTATACGGTTCTTAATTATCCTTGTCTTGTCAAGGATTTGATTGAGTCTTAGAACAGCTAGCAAATTGGTGAACTAAATCTCCATGGTAATTGAAACTGTTAATCAGAAATTAACATAATGAGGGCAAATGATGCTATTCCTTTTTCGACAGAAAGTACATCGTGGGTGGACAGACACAACTAATTTCATTATGAAGAAGTAACTTACTTTTCTGATATATAGCATCACAAGGTGAGAATGCCTAGTATCTGTGATTAAGACATAAACGTTACTGTTTGACTGAGGTAATATTTCTGTCAGCAAAGAGAAGATCAGTACGTGACACCTTAAAATGTACCAAAAATTCAATTTTCTCAACATTATTCTATGGATAATACTTGGTTAATAATAGCAAGTAACAAGAGGATACGTGTCCAATAACCAGTTAAAAGTGATTGACAATAATGTGAAGAAGACTCCACCGTAATACAATACAAAAGTAAAAATTATGAGTATATTTTTGTTAAATAGGCACGTGTCTTCTTGTTATTGGTTGTAGTTAGCCTTGACTAATCAAGTATAATCCTTATTCTATTACATAAATCGAAAAAAGAAAAAAAAAGTCATTTGATTAAGAATTGCAAGACATTGTGCGTGATATTGTTCTATAACGCCTGCTCTAGCTTTTATAAGAGATTCCGGATTCATCTAGCACGGGTAAGAAATGAAGTTAAGGCTTATAGATCTTGCGTTGCATTACTAGTTTGTTTCATTCTTAATTGTCTTTGGCCGCAAAATACTGACCATATATAGAGTTATAGATATGGTCCCTAGTTTTACTTTTAAAAATGGTGTGTGGTTGATAAAATCTTATGTAAGTACGAGGCGAGCTGTAAACTCGTACACATAATTTGGGTCTTCATAATTATATATAATATATTAGCTTACTTGAAAAAAAATATATATAATACATACATACATACATACATACACGTCCAACTAAAAAATAAATTACGAGAATCTGACGATGTATTTACCCTAGGATTTGGGATCTAATGATTCACAAGCTAAAGACTAACTATGATAGTTTACATTACTTAATATATCCTCTTCCTTTGGGTAAACCGTAAACCCATCCATGCCAGCAGCATCATGAGTTGCATAAATCTCAAGGCTTCGACTCTGTTAAGGCCAGGAACACCTTCCTACCCTACTTGTCGATTTGCGCATAACGAAATAATGGAAAAGGCTCCACACACGAGATTTCTTAGGTGCTACACATTTAGCTAGAGATTCACACGACCCCACCTCACTTGCATAAGGTTTCCATCTTCTTCTCTGAACAGTACCACCAAACCTAAGGCCATGTTTGACTATTCTGCAGCTGCATAGAATCTCACATTCTTTGTACCCACACTGTTTGGCTTGCTACCAAGTCTACAGGTCTTTCATCCCCCCTCCCTTAATTTACTGCACCAATTATTCATGAGGACCAGACCAGAGACCCTTTGTCTATTAATATAAGAAAAATGGTGGCCTAATCTTGGGAGGGGTGGGTCCATATTTGAAGACTTTCTCAGGCTAGCTGCTACTGTGCTGGTCTCAAATGGTGGCAGGGTGACCCTTCTTGTTTAAATTTCACATGGGGTTTCGGTTACCATTGTGAGCATTGTCTATCAAAAGTCTACGGTTAAAGCCTTAAAGGTATTCCAAATGCACAGTTTCATTTTAGACATTAAAACCCTGAAATATATAATCACTAGCTTGTTGCCTATTCGCATGACATTGCAAATGAGTTGGCCCTGCCTTTTCAGGACACTGCTTCCATAATTGGTGGCCAAACTGGAACCTACCTCACAGCTTGAAAAATAAGTACTGCTATATGGGTTTTCACTTTTTCCAGTTCATATATAAATGTATGAACAGAGACATAATCAATGTAATAGGTATGAACAATGAAGGACATGTTCCAGGACTGAAACCAAGCTATGCGTTTGAAGATCTAACAGCGCTAGCTGTGGGCTTGATGATGGGCCGACGTCGGCCGTGGGCACTGAAGAATTAGAAAACTGCCTAAAGAGCTTGTTGGGCATTGAAGCTGCAGGGTTTGTAGTAATGGGATCATCCTCGGGTCTTATAGCGAGAAACACATCACAGTTTTGGAGTAGTGAGTAGCCAGCAGGGATGTCAGCGCCACCAGTCATATAACTGTACTGTGTGTGAGCCATAACTACGTTGTAGTGGTTTTGATCATTCTGAATCGGCTTGAGGTAAGCTCCTATTGCATCAAGATACCAGCCAGACCTCCCATGAAACCCAACAATTTTGTTACCAGTTGTCACTGGAAGTGAAAAATAGTTTCCTTGTTCAATTCCAAAAGGTCCATAAGATCTTTTGTTGCTCTTGAAAGTAAGCGATCGGACTGAGACTGTCCCCCATTCACTTATCTTGCCATAATACCCATGAATTGAAGTCAAAAATTCCTCTGGATAATCAAGCTTCACCTGCAGTAGTAATATACAATTAGCTAGCTAGTTTGTAAAGTATTGTTAATGTGCATGTGACTAAAATGACGGCTAACCTTGTCTGTTTTCCAGCCTCCATTTCCACCATGCTTGTCTGACCAAAATGAGCACCCTTTGCTATCATACTCAATCTGGATGGAGTCAATCCCAGAGCCATGAGCTATCACTAATTGCCTTACCGTTGAGTAAACTCCGTCATCCCACATGAGCCCAGTTTGGCCTCCCCATGGTCCAACTGATACCACTTTCTTCTCCGGTTCCTCAAAAGTACTCTGCGGCAAATTTAATGTCCAAGTAGTACTCTAATTATTAGTTACTTACAAGTGAACAAGAATTCAATATGTAATAATGAATGCATTGCAGAAGACATATAGTTAGTTACCATTTCGGAATAGTGATCACTGAAAGAGATGGAGAGCTAAGTGAGGCTGTGGATGAATGAAACTAAATGCTAGCTGCAATGAAAAGAACGATGTCAAGGGAATGAGGAATTTATACCGAGTATAAAATGTGTTTATATAAAATAGGTAGCTTGGAACAGTCTAGAAGAAGCTAATTCTGTTTTCCACTATGGAGCGAGGGGCACCCAAGTTAAAGAATCGAATTATTCAAATCCTGTATTCCTGTATGGTAAAGGAATGGTATGACCTCCATCGAATTATTCAAATCCTGTATTCCTGTATGGTAAAAGAATGGTATTATCCTTGCTTAGCTAGATAGCATTTGTTTTTTCTGTTTATACTACGGATCCATCGAAACGAATTCATCGAATTGGGAAACAGAAACCGGCAACCACTCACTCATGATGAATTAATATTGGAAGCTTTTCTAATCTGCGAATATAGGAAGCTAATTTTCTGGTTATGGCGTATTATAATGCATGAGGTAATTTAGAAACGCACACGTACTCTGAAATCTCTGATATTCCTACTTGATTCTATTCCATATCATGAATCGTTCCTTTCAGAATTTCTCAAGCAGGAAACGTTCTACTTTTTGGCAGTACTGGTTTGCTTTACAACATACCACCAAGAATCTAGTTAGTACTCCATTTCCACTTGCCAATATATTGACCACAGTTTTTGTCCACAGTCTAGTTTAAAATAATCCAGGATTGTGTACTAGCTAGCTATGATTTACCGCACCTGTAACATCGAGTTAATAAAAACATTTGATAACAAAGAACAGTCCGGGTTCATTGTTTCATATTCACTCTAATGCTCTATGAAAGTCAGCGTAACAATTATTCTGCAAATCAATGTCTGATCATAAATTGAAGAGAATTGATCATTGACTTCTATCCATTTATTTTAATCAGTATATTGTCTTCAATTCCATTATGTAAATCAAGCTTTTAGTTCTTACTTTAGATAGATGTACAGCTCTCGTATAAAAGCTAGTTAGGATTTGTATTGTAAACAGATTATTGATTACATTCAGATCGATTCCCATATTCTTCTTCTGTTCTTTACATGTATCAGAACAGAGTATTATCATTCAGTGAATAGAGAGATTATGGAATACAACTACATATAGAGAACATACTTGATGAGACAAGATAATAAAGTTTACCCTAGTAAACAAATTCTAATCTGGCTTATCTAGCTTTATGATTACCATCCGTATTTTTCTCTTATTTTCATCAATGAGAACTCAGAAGTATGGATATGGCCACATCCAAACATATATTATCAACCTCATCAAGCATGGACTCCAAAGAAGGATCAAAATTCTCAGGTAGTGAGGCAAGAAGAACTGCAACCTTGTCTTCCTCCATGATCCTCACCTTCGAGTCAGACAGTTCCTTCAGCTGTTCAGCATCTTGTTGAACTCCTTAATATGGTCCTCCATTGTTTTATTTCCACCCATGGTGAACCTATGAAGCTTCATCTTGAGGTTGATCCGCTTTGCAGAAGTTTCTACATTACAATTTTCAAGTTTCTCCCAAACCTCCTTCGCGGACATTGTCTCACTTGTGATAGTAGCCTTGATCTCCTTCGATAAATAGCACCGAATTATAGAACAAGCATAAGTATCAAGCTTACACCACTAGTCTTCCTCCATATTAGAGGGTTTTCCATCCAAAACAAATTCCAAATCCTCCTCGGCTAAGATATACCTCACTTCACGTTGCCATGTCCTCAAATTGTTCTTCCCATCATATTTATCGATTTCATCAATTTCATGCATTGTGGATTGGCGTACTTCTTGTACTTTGATCTCTCCCTAAAGCGTAGATATTACCCTATAGTACTGATCTGTGGCGCAATATATATATATATATATGATCATATCTAGAGCGGAGCTCCGCTTTGAAATTAACGTGTGAAATTCGAGTTTTGGGTCACTTTTCGGTCGCATATCCACATCTTGACCGTTCCGTTTCTAGGTTCTAGTGTATAGATCATCTCTGCAAATTTTCAGCCAAATTGATGATCGTTAAGGTATCTAACTCGCTTAAACCAATGGACGGACTGAATCTGTCAACCTGAACCGTACTAGCTTTAAGGCAGTTATCAATGCCTTAACGATCATCATTTTGGCTGAAAATTTGCAGAGACGATCTATACACTGGTACCTAAAAACTGAACGGTCAAGATGTGGATATGTAAAAGAAAAGTGACCAAAAACTCGAACTTCACATGTTAATTTTCAAAGCGGAGCTCCGCTCTGGATAGGATCTGTATATATATATATGGGTCCGGATCAAGGGACATCTCATTTTACACAAATTTTGACACACTTTGTAAGCCATTAGATTTTAAAATGTTCAATGGTCTAGATTCGTTGCTTGAATGATGTCAACACAACACCAAGTGATGTGGATAATGACGTGACATTATATATTTCTAATCTAAAATTATAATTTGATTACACTTTTCTTTATGAAATAAAAAAAAGAATTGAATACTGTTTGTATGAGAACTGTACACAATCAAAAGAAAAAAAGAAGAACAAGAATAGCACAAGAACAAACGGCAAAAGAAAGAGAAAAAAGAAAAAGGAAGAGCAGAAGACCAAACGTGCCATATCAATTAGGCAAAAACTTTATTAGGAAAATATATATACAAGAAGGCTCAATTGATGGTGCCAATACTCCCTCTTCTCCATGTCACTGATAAGCTTCCAAGATTCATCAACTTCTTGATTTTATTGTACCTAGAGATCACTGCATTTCAAGTAGCAACATCCTTCACATTGACCATGTCGAAAATCCCACGTGCCATATCAATTTGACCACAAAGAGAGTACATATGCACTAATGCATTGTGAACAAAAATATTAGAATCAAAACCATCACTTCAAAGCATGGGCACAGAACTCTTTTTCCCATTTCAATATAATATCACCAGTATATCCTCTTAACAAGAATGAGAATGTAGAGTAGTGGGGCTTCATACCCATCCTCTTTCATTGCTATATACATAGATATTCCATGGGAGCAATGTCTCCTAAACTATAGCCTTTGATTATGGTGTTCCAAATGAAAACACTTAGTTCAGGAATTCTATCAAACACCTGGTGTGCATACTTCATGTCACCAAATTTATGCATACAACATTACACTATGATTCTGTTGAGCAGAGTTGGCTATGATGTGAAACCTGTTTTAATGGTTTGGATATGCGATTGCTTCGATTACTCCCTGGTCTTCTTCTTTCTAGAGTCCAAAGTTTTTTCTCAAGCTCTTTTCCAACGTTTTTTCTCCTGCTCTTTTTTTTATTTTTTTCCTTTGATCGTGGATGTCATGTATTCTCCAAATTTTCATTTTCTTTTTTAATTTCATAAAGAAAAGTGTAATCCAACTAATAATTTTAGATTAAAAATATATAATGCCATGTCATTATCAACATCACTTGGTGTTGTGTTGGCATCATTCAAGCAACGAATCCAGACCATTGAATATTTTAAAATCTAATGGCTCACAAGGTGTGTCAAAATTTGTGTAAAAACACAGACACACACACACACACACACACACACACGGAGCCGTTCGAGAGCGGACGTCCGCAACCCAGAAAAAGTGTGGACGTCGCTCCTCCGGCCTCGATCGAGCGTCGACGGAGCGACGCGGCTTGCCGAATGGACGCCCGGGGTCTACGAAGCCGGCAACCGTTCTGCAGCGCTGCACAGAACCTGTAGTTGTAGGTGAGATGGCTGCCCAGAAATCGGCAACCCCGACCTCGATCGCTGCCCAGAAGAGGTCTGGCACGCCTCCGGCTTCCCTCCTGCCAGCCCCACGCCGCCGTCGCCGCCTGCTGTGTCGACGTCCGCACTTTAGCGCTTCTGCAGCGTTTCACGCAGCGACGACGGCGCGAATAGGGCCGGATGGAGGCCGGAGGCATCCTAGACAGCTTTTGGACAGCGATCAAGGTCGGAGGAGGTCGAGGTTGTAGGTTTCACATAGGGCATAATTGCTAATTTGCTACCCTAGGTTTCACCTTAGTGTCAATTTACTACCCTAGGTTATATATTAGCCAATTTTCTACCCTAAGTTTTCAAAATTAGCCAATTTGTTATCCTATGTTTATATTTAGCCAATTTGCTACATTTCCGTTAAATTTTATACTCTAGGTTTTCGAGATTAACCAATATGCTTCTTTAAGTTTTCAGAATTAGCCATTTGCTACCCTTGATTTTTAAAATTAATCAATGTTTGAACTGAGGAATTGACGTAAGGGTAGTAAATTCGCTAATTTTTAAGACATAAGGTGGCAAATTGGCAAAAATAATACTTATGGTAGCAAATTGACTAATTGTGAAAATTCAACATAGCAAATTGGCTGAATTAAAATTTAGCGTAGCAAATTGACAATGAATTGAAACTTAAAGTAGCAAATTAGCTATTATGATGTCTCTTTCTTTTTATAATACAATTAATAAAAAGGGCACCAACTCCCATTACAAAACCTGATATTGGGCGTTTGGATGAATACAACAACAACATACTCAACAAAAATAAGGATAACAATTAGGCTTAAAACAAGAAATTCAAACCAAATCCCACAAACACCAAAAGCCGATAACACTACAATCAGAACTTATGGAGTGGTCTTTACCGTCAATTTCTTCTGGATGGTTAGGAGGGATCAACTTTTGTAGAAATGTGTGTGTTTTCTTTCAAATCCAAGATGTTAATATTAGAAGTAAAGATGTATATTGGGCAAGACTATCCCAAATCATCACTATCCAAGCACCAATAATGATGGACCAGGCTGAGCGAGTCCGAGATATACTAATTCCATCTCATCAACACCAAAAACCAATAACACCACAACCAGAGCTTACGAGGTATTCTCCACTACCAATTTCTCATGGATTGTCAAAACAGAACGACATTATTAGAAATGTGAGTGTTTTCTTTTAAGCCAAAGATATTCACATTAGAAGTAAAAATGTAAACTAGGCAAGACCAACCCAAACCTATAAGGTTGACCCATCACGATCCAATAATAGACTGGGCCGAGATATATTAATCCATTGAACTCGAGAAGATGGAGATTTGAAAAATAGAAGACTGATGAGATTATAGGGTAACATTTGTAGATGTAGTGAATTATGTGAATTTTATAAGAATTATATGAGTAATTAAGAAGTAGACAACATGGTGTAAACAATTAATGAACCACCTTTTGTTGGAACAAGAATAAGATGTTCGATCCAATCACCACCGTACCAGTTGCACTCATCATTGAGCCACAACTTTAGATTTATTGCATCGTTTCTCATTATTACGAACTTTTTTTTTTTTTTAGGAAAATTATTACGAACGTAAATGAGGCTCAGTTTCTAGAACTTCCTTGAAATATTTAAAAGCTCACACAACTTAAAATTATGTTAACCACCTACATCATTTGTTATTGATCATTTCAACCCCCTTTCTCAACCTCTCCTCCTTCTCACATATCCTTTGCAACCACTCCTCTTGTCTTGCCATGAAAGTCTAGATGCACATGAATTGAGATGTTTTCAATTCCAATAATTTATAATTTGAATAGTTTCTACCATTAAGAGACAAACTAGTGTACTGGTGGGTATGAAATATCCTCATTTACAACTATTTGAACAAAAATTTACAAGTATTTGAACCAAAATTACAACATTGAGAACAAAAGTTACCATATTCATTTACACTATTTACATATAGTTAAACAAAAATTACAACATTGACAACGAATTTGTTCAAAAGCTTGTAAAAATGTCGTAAGAGGTGTAATTACCATTATTAGAACTAAGATTACAACATTGACAACGAATTTGTTCAAAAACTTGTAAAATGTCGTAAGAGGTGTAATTACTATTATTAGAACTAAGATTACACAAAGTAGGACTCAAATTACAATTTTGACAACAAAATTTGTTCTCACTTTTGTAAGTGTGGGTATGAGATACCCACCACTACACTAGAATTTCCCCTACCATTAAATAAGTAAGAAGAACAAATACATCATAGAAATCAATGATAAAATCAATCTTGATAAAAATGGAAAGAGAGATCATATAAAGCAGTATGATTTAATATCATCAAAGGGATGCACAAGAATTGAGATTTTTTTTTTGGAGGAAATATTTTGAATAGTTACATAGATTTTCATAAAGAAACAAAAGAAAACACATTAAAAATGTAAGCAAAGAAAAGATAATGAACACGGCTTAAATATAGAAGTGCAACATAGTCATGAAAGTATGAGGTGCAACATCGTTCGCACTATATTAAACTGCAAGCTTCTCATATTGGCTCGTCAGTTGTTGATCTCCGAGGCTTGAGTAATTAACTTGACACAACATAAGATTCATGAATGGGATAACTACTAGTACATTAGTCAATAAAACGATCAAATTAAAACAACAAAACACAGAGCAACATATAGGCAACAAAAACAATCAAACCACACCAACGCAATCAACATAATCAAAACACATCCAACACCATAAGTTCCGCTGAACCACCTTCCTTTCTTTCCCTTCTTATTCGCATTGCTAGTAGTTTTGTCAAACTGAGGGTCTAGAGTCTGATTAGGTGCATCCATGTATGATAGACCACCTTTTTTTAGGCTTCTTCTTATAAGTCTTCTCCTTTTTCTCCTTCTTTTCTTTCTTCTTGTTCCTCCTTGGATCCTCTTCCCCTCCAGCTTCCGCATACACCTGAATGGAGAGATAGTAGCTAGGCGCTGGGGCCGCTGAGTAAGCTGAAGTGTTTGGATCGCAAGGTAAGAGCTATATTAGCTGGGCATGAAGTTGTTATTCTCATCATATCTTGAATATCCCGAACCCGAACTATATTATTGACCCGAACGATCCGAACCCACCTGTCATACTGAATCCCAATGGTAGTTTTCCCCGAGTAATTGAAAACCCATATTACAATCCTAATCCTGGGCATGAGGTTCAGCCTGCTCACTTTGAGCCCCGTGAGAGCTATATTAGCTGGGCATGAAGTTGTTATTCTCATCATATCTTGAATATCCCGAACCCGAACTATATTATTGACCCGAACGATCTGAACCCACCTGTCATACTGAATCCCAATGGTAGTTTTCCCCGGGTAGTTGAAAACCCATATTACAATCCTAATCCCGGGCATGAGGTTCAGCCTGCTCACTTTGAGCCCCGTGAGAGCTATATTAGCTGGGCATGAAGTTGTTATTCTCATCATATCTTGAATATCCCGAACCCGAACTATATTATTGACCCGAACGATCCGAACCCACCTGTCATACTGAATCCCAATGGTAGTTTTCCCCGGGTAATTGAAAACCCATATTACAATCCTAATCCCGGGCATGAGGTTCAGCCTGCTCACTTTGAGCCCCGTGAGAGAGAGAGAGATGAGGCTCATGGGAAGGGAACCCATGAAAGGCGGAAAATCATGTTCTGAGGCTCCTAATAAGCCTAACAGCCGCAAGAACACGGGAAAGGAGAAATGCAAGGAGAAATGCTTTTATGAGTTCGAGTGGAGGAAGCGCGAGGATCCTCATTATCTCTAAGATGATTAGGCTTTTGATGCGGCTGGGATGGTTGCTAGGTTTGTGGGTGGCTGTTTAGGATCCCGATCCCTTGGTGTTGTTTGTTTTCATCGTTCTTCGCATGTGTTTTTGTTTATTTTGTTGTGGTGTCTGTTTAATAATTGGTTTTTGTTTTCGTTTATTTTGTAACTTAATTTAATGCTATAATGTAATGTTGGGAGTCCTGATCAGAGATGTGTCAACTATGGTGTTAATTTGTGTAGTCTTTTAATTTGATGCTTGAATAAATACATGATGGCTCTGTGAAACCCACATGCTGTCTTCATTATTATCCCACTTTACCTTACCGCCAAGGACTGAAAAAACGAAACTTTCGGCGAAATTTCGTTTTTTTTAGGGGCCGATATATCAGTAACATACCAAGCTTCTTTGAGAGCCCTGGCCAACTCTGTTGCACATACACTCATGCTATTTTTGCACTATTCTAATATATATTCAATTAGCCTACGAATCTGAAAATTAGATATTTATTTCAAAAAATTTCAGAGTTGTCGGCGATTCAGCATTTACCGTTTTTTGTTAAATTATAACAAATTACTATATAACAATGTTTATTCAAGGTTTTCTTTTCATATATAGTAGACAACTAATAAAACAAACATATCCAAAAGTTTCACTTAAAATTTCCATATTTTTCTTCAAATTTCCATAATTTTTCTTGATTTTTTATCGAAATCGATATATCCTCGATATTTCCGTCGAAATTTCCGTTTTCGGGACCATCGATATTTCCTCGAAACTTGATATTTTAGTCATTGGATGATAGGAGAGAGAGGGTTTGGCACCTTATTAGGTAAGTTTTGTTATTATGCGCTCAAAGGAAATAGTGTAAAAACGTTTGTACAAAAAAAAAATAGTGTAAAAACGTGTCGATTTGCTACGGTAGTGCTCTCCAAGATGCCCAATCATAATTGAGCATTCTTAGGCTTATAGTGAAACCGGTTGTGTGATATTACTATCGAGACTAGATTGGTACTTGTTCATCACTCTGGCACTTGTCAAGTCACTACTGCAATAACTTTAAAGCTGGTCTTAAAAGTCACGTGAAACGGAATCATCCTGCAGTGTTTCTCTTTTCCCCGGTTTCAATTGAGAGAGACTTTACTTTGTTTTTTTTTTTTTTTCGATTGAGAGAGACTTTATTTTATCAGAGTGGGGAGACCGGAGAGAGCTAGTAGAAAGTTAGTAAAAATGAGTGAGCTGTGATTTAAAGATTTTAACCCTTTTCCTCATGCACAACAAAAATAGTCAGATGCCTACAGAAATATGAACACAGTTTGTTCACTTGGGGTTAGGCAACAGCAAAGCCTACACAAAAAATAGTTTGGAGATATATATAAAAGGACCAAGTTTGAACACATGATAAGGGTTTACAAGAACAAAACATAACAACAAAAAGTGATTAAGAGGAGAACTCATAATCTCTAAATCTTTGGCTGCAAGTAAGCGAATACAATGTATCAACTCCCTGATCCATCTTTGCCAAATATTGGATTGCAGATGTTTTCTAGCTTTTTCATCTTATTCTCAATTTCTTCAAGAGTACAAGGTTGGTTCTCATTCTCATGCAAGCGGGAAAATCGTCCAAACAATGTCTGAACTTTTTCAGACTATTAATTTTCATACCTATATTTTGAAAAATATCAAAATGGTACCTGAAGATTTATGCCCGACCCAATTTTCGTACCTGGAGTCACTAACGACGTTAAGTCCGTTATATTTTCAAGGTTATTTTTGTCCTTTTAGTATTCATATTCTCCTTCTAACTTGATATTATTGTGTTCTTCCTATTATTCCTCTCTGACCCCAAATCCTCCTTGTCCTTCTTCCACCACAATTTTTCTTCTTCTTTTTCTTACTAAGCTCCTTAGAGCATCTCCAACCGATGTAGTCAAAAGCCAAAATGGCTTTGGCTTTTTTTGGGAGCATCTCCAACCATTCACTTTGTGTAGTCATTTTGACTTATTAGTCAAAAGCTTAAACAAAATGGCTAAGGAATGAAGAACGAAAGCCAAATGGCTTCAGATGGGGGAGATGTGGGCCCCAGCCGCACATGGCTTAATTGTTATTTCAGACATCATGGCTGTGATTGAAACATGCTTTAGCTAGCAATCATTCATACATTTTGAAAGTTGTGTGGGAAAACATCTTATAAAACGGAAAAATAATTAGTTAAAACTTAAAAGTTAAAAGACAGCTACAGAATCAAAGTTCCATGATTTCCATCGTCTTTCAATTATTATGGATGAGATCTTGAACATGGTTATTTTGTTAGTTTGTACCATCTTGGTCGACATAAAAGATACTCATTATCAAAACTCCAAAAGAAACCCCCAAACCAAAAAACAAAACCAATAAGAGCTTTACCTTTCCGTCAGGAACAGAATACTCCCACAAAATAATGGCACCCCCAGCAACTCCAAAGAGCAAATAATGTCATCCACAGCCTTTGGCTGTGGATGACGGTAAAGCTGTTAGCTTGAACAATGATTCTGAACAGTAAACTTTGAATGCAAACTTATAAGTAGCTATCTTACCTTTGAATGCAAACTTATTACTTGGAAGCCATTGAGTGCAATTAACAGAAACCTTGTGACCCGGAAGCGTAGTCAAAATTTGAGCAGTCTGCACAACCCTAAAGCCCAGAGAAAGCATCACCTTGCTCTTGGTAAACAGGGAGAGTATCTGTTTTCTCTTATTGCTCAGAGAGAGCATCCCCTTGCTCTGGTTGCACAGGGATAGCATCCCCTTCTGCGAAGTGCGGTTGAGGCTCCTCTTGAGGGGTTCCTGAATATCATCTGCCACATGGGATACCATCTATATGCTTCAACAAAGCAAAGTAAAAGCTCTTGTAAATACGCCATTCATTAATGTCTAGGAACATGACATTAGGATGAAAGCAGAAACTCAGTTAAACTCTAGTAGTATAAAAATTAGAGAACAAAAGGGTAGTAGAAGACATTTTTGAGTATGAAGTCACAACATTTGCCTATTTGGTCCAACCTTCTAATACACATTTAGTTAATCCAACCAAACTGATGCAACAGCTTTCTTTCAATTTTCAGGTTTCTTATAAAGGAAAATATATAAATCAAGGTCTCAAGTGTCTACCTAAATCACAACATCAGAGAATAAAAAGTCCTCAGAAAACCCAGTGCATGCATGATCCAAAGAAAGGGCTTAGCTGAAAAATACCAGAAATTCCTTTTGTTGAGCTTGAAGTTTCATTTCAACCATTTTGTACTGTTGAAATCTGCAAGCAGCGAATTGCCAAAAACAGTACAACCCCATAAAATTTCAACTTCCATGTCTTTTTTTTTAAGGACAATAGCAATGTATGAGAAGACCAACTCATTTGAATAACCTTCAAGTATGATTCAACCAGGATTGAAAAAAAAAAGAGTTTTAGCAAGTCAGCTGTTCAAAGTCTCTGACTTGGGAAATTGATTAGAACTATATGAGTCAAAACCCAGATGATCAACATGAAAGTAAGACTCTGTTTCCACCTGCAGACTCCACTCAGATTCTAATCCTCTCAATTTCAAACCAAAACCTCAACTTCGTCTTCATCCAAAAAAAACAAACAAACCTCACAAATATTAGCAGCAAAAACTCAATCACAACCACCACATTAACTACACAATTATCCAAGTCATTAAGGTATCAAAGTTCATGATCTCGACACCCGGTAACAACTACTTAGGGATCCACCTTCATAATTCCTGATTTTGCTGTTACCTTGGATGATAAAACCTGTCTCTTTGACAAGGTTCCAAACCAGAAGGACAGTATCATTGTACATCTAGTGTGGAATCCTGGGTCAAAATTTCCCCTTGTGACTGGGTGTGGTTGATGCAAGGACACATTTGCAAGCATGTCATCAAAGTCAATATGATCTATGAATCTCATCAAAGTTATAAACCTTCCATGTCTTATCAATCATTCAAAGAGTTGCTCATCAGCTTATCAAAGAAACCAATAGAGGATATAGTAGATGGGATGATTAAAGCAATCAAAGAGAGTGGAATGGTTTCTGCAGAAATCTTCTGGACTCATTTCCCTATTACATGTTTAAGCCCTCCGGTATCTAAGGGGGGAAGAATGTTAGGACTAGTGTTATAATGATTTTGGGCTCTAAAATTATTTGGTATGTGGACTTGGGTTGGGTTATCTTGAAAACGAGTATTTAGGGTTGGTTAGCAGATAAAGCTATATAAGGCAATCTGCCTCCATTGTAAGAATCTATCGACGAATATAACCTTGCTTTAACTTAATACCTTTTAGTTTCCTATAATTCACTTGTTCCAATTCCTTTTTTGGTTCAGATTCCAACAGTATGGTGACTTCCTCAAGAACAAGATGGTAGAATTCCAGTTGCAAGCATTTCTTTTTGTTTGTGTTGCAAGAATCATACCTCATGCTTGAAATTACTCTAGGCTAATACTTGCTTTGCATCTTCCACACCTTCACATCAGTTCCGTTATTCCACAACTCTTCAATTATCTATCCGCAGCTGCCTTAGTTCACCTCGGAAGGTGGGGCTAGAAGTTAGTGTTCGATATGCAGGATTTCTTATGTCAAGGCATAAACAGTCTTGGGAATGCGACCAAGCTCCCACAAGGCACCACCACTGATCATGTTTTTTGCATTTGTTTCTGAAAGATAGTGAATTCTACATTTTTCAGCAAACTTTCTACAGAGAATTAGCTTGTTCATGGTGGGATCAATAAGAAAGAGGAAAGGAAAGCTTACCATGTCGCGCTAAGTGGCCTAGTGCTAACTCACTGTGGCGCTTGGTTGGTGAGGATTATTAGCATTATGTACAATCATAAAAGTGCACTGTCCCCAATCAGAAGAGACCTTCCATTTTTGGTCCCCCTATAATTAAATAACCAGATTAGCTCAGTCCAAAGGATGATTAAACTGTATATGTTTCAATGCAATAATTCTTTAATAGTATTTGATAAGCACAGAATACAATTGAAGTCTTGAAGACAACCACAGGAAGACCTTTTTAATAGTCTTTTACCTTGTGTAGATGCCCTAGACTCGAATTTTGTGAAATTTGCAATCCCACAGGCAACTTGTGCAAGAACATCTGGATGCCCACATCTGACCATTCCTAGCAATGCCTTAATGCCACCTTCTGCCCTTAGCTTGCTCTGTAATTTATCTGAACAATGCAATTTCATTGGTGTTAGTGACAGCAGAATATACGACATAAAATTAGTCTTTATCTGGAAAGTAGATAAAGAAACACCCTGCTGAAGAATGATGTAGATCCTACTTTTAGCATTTGATGTGATTAAGAATATCATTAGGAAATTGACTACGGATTTGAACCATTTGATAAAGAGATTTACAGAAATTCACGAAAGTACTTGTAAGTGAACTAGCAAGGATTTTATTATATTTGATTGTTTGACAGGCCTCATAATTAGGTCATAATGTAATTTTCTTCAGACTGGAGCATAGAAGTTTAAAATGAAACCCCAGCTTCTCTCTAGTTCTTCTTCACTATCCGTTCCCTCTTTCTCTTCTTTTCTCCCTCTTCTATTATCTCTAGAGAAATAGTTCTTTGTTTTTAGTGAACCAGACACAGTATATAGCAAAACGACAATAGACACAAGCGCGAAGAAAGTTTCTCACAATAGAAATATGATTAACAAATCTAATATTTCTGGTGCAGCCTGTACTGTAACTTCTCGGTTGCTAAAAGTCTGCTAGCTACATTCTCATGCAATTCTAAGTAGGAGTAAGGTTTCATAAGATTTACTTGAACTCATTTAGAACTTCTTGCAACTTGGTGTAATGTAGAATTAAAAAAAGTTGAAGAAATGAACTTCAAAGAGGTCAGAAAGTTTACCGTTTCCGCAAAGATTAGCAATGGCTCCAGCAACCATTCGAAGGGTTTCTGGATCTTCACCATTGGCTGCTGTGATAGATAACAAACTAATTACCCCTTGATTCATTATCAGCTCCTGGTTGGTTTCAGAGTTCAAAGCCAAATTAAAGACCAGATTTTATTAGCCAATATTTGCAATATCTACGAAGAATCATGAATTAGGGACCAATATTTTTACCATTCATTGCTAAATTTGCAATGGCACCTGCCGCAACTCTATGTATGGTTTCTCAGAGGTTTTGAGTCAACAAAGATGTGAGATCGCCAGCTTCTACAATTTCTCCTGATTTACTTCTGCAAATTACGGGGGAGCAGTTATTATTGCTTGCTATGCAGTAGCATTAATTATAGTGATGCAATGAAGTGATCGTATCAGATCTGGAGATCGAGCTTTATTCAACATGGAAACTAATAAGAAATCTACATATAGAACTGGTTCAACAGCAAAATATTCTGACCCAAAATATATTACAAGGGAAGAGGGACCCAATTTTTGTACACAGCATTAGAAGCTAATATAGATAACAGATGAACTCAGTTTCACCACACAAAATAATTTATCAATCTTTACCTATCTTTTCATCTAACCATACTTGCCCTTTTACCAAGGAGTAGTAACTGCTAGTTGGACCACGAAACAGAACATACATCTTTAACTTTCACATAGCCAAGCTATTAATGTTCGCTACATGAATCTTTTTATTCCAAAACAATTAGCATCAATTATTCTCAGGCCAATTGATCATTACTTGAAGCCAAATTCCCTCTAGCATCTTCAATTAATAGTCGCTCTGTTTAACAACATATTTGGAAAAGGAAAAAGATCTTAAGAAATCAATTGTGCTAGTTTTTTTATCTTCTTTTCTCCCAGATAACTCGCACAGATCTTCTGGTATTGAGTGGTCCTTTAAAACTAAATGCTATTCTACTTCAAGCATAAAACACATACTTCTGCATATGCAATTACTCTGTAGTCTCCACATCTGAAGAGATGTTCTTAAAAGAAATTAAGCATTATGCCACAGGTAATATCAGTAACATGCTGGTGCATTGATTTTGAGAATTCAGAATGTAAGCATGTAATATGGCAGTAGCAAGGCAAGGAAGATGAACGAGGTAAAGAATTGAAATCACCTTCAGCAGCAAGATTTGCTACAACTTAGAAGGCATGAATTTGCACATCATTGTCTTCAGCTTCAAGTAATGACAAGATCTTATGCAATCCCACTAATAATATTATTTACCATTAGTAATAGATAAACAAAAGATAAGCAAGAGAAAAAGTTAATGAATATTATACAATATAGCATCAAGTGAAAATAAGCGAGCACTAGAGCCAACTGCAACCTTGTTTGAATATTTTTGCTATTGAGGCTATGAC
Organism: Rosa rugosa; assembly: GCF_958449725.1. Taxonomy (NCBI): domain Eukaryota; kingdom Viridiplantae; phylum Streptophyta; class Magnoliopsida; order Rosales; family Rosaceae; genus Rosa; species Rosa rugosa. The sequence goes on from NC_084823.1 coordinate 42,649,789, forward strand.
CTCATTTCCTGAATCCTTGAGCTGTAGATGCCTAACTTGAGTCATGAGGAAGTCAAGGTCACCAACTTTTCCAAGCCCACTCCTATCAAGTTGTCTACTTGTCTGCAAGAGCATATGTGTTAATGCACATTTTAGGACTGTGGAAACCATGGAATTGCATGAAATGGGACTATTTAATACCCAATGAAATAAATATTATAATACAAAAAGGTAGAGGAATGGATTGTCCCGGTTCATATGCAAAGTGTTGGTTCCATTTCAAAACGTTAAATTCTCCAGCATTACAAATTTTGTGAGAGTTGACTGTCTCAAAATGTTCTTGGAAACATAAAGTTCTAGTACAATGGATCTGGAGTGTTAATACTTGATGGATATGTTCACACTTTGTGATTAAAGAAATTGCATATTCAAGTAATTTGGCGAATGGAAACTAATTTAACCATTGCAACACTATTCAGATTGTCCACAGATATGGCCTCATTACCTTTCTAACTTCCTTACAAAGATATTACATCCCTTAGCCTGCCTGGTCAGCACTGCCGAAATTCAAGGCAAGGCTTGTTGCACTAGTTACACTAAGGCATGTATCTCTAATAGATGTCACCCCATTTTGAGCTAGAGTGCTTGCTGATGGCATGCATCCCTCATGGTTAGAAAGTGATAAATGATACTAGGTTTTGACTTGAAGCATCTTAGCCAGACCACACCAGTCACCAAACAAAACCATATTTTTATCATTTCTCACCAGCACCAACGAGAAACAAGGATCCTGATAACTATAATCTTTATTTCTGACCAGGGGATTTCATTACAAATGATTGACAATTTGACATGTAGGAAGTGAAAAAGATCCTCCTGATTTTGATATAGAAGTTGGTGGATGAGAAATTGAGTGTGGTTTGGGAAGTATAGGTGGTTTTTACTATAAATAAGGATGAGAATTTATATTAGTGGTGTATTAAAGATGGGATGTGTTTTAAGTATTTAGCAATGGGCATGATTGCTAATTTGCTACCTTAGGTTTCACCTTAGTGTCAATTTACTACCCTGGGTTATATTTTAGCCAATTTTCTACCCTAAGTTTTCAAAATTAGCCAATTTGTTATCCTATGTTTTATTTTAGCCAATTTGCTACATTTCAGTCAAATTTTATACTCTAGGTTTTCGAGATTAACCAATTTGCTTCTTTAAGTTTTCAGAATTAGCCATTTGCTACCCTTGATTTTTAAAATTAATCAATGTTTGAATTGAGGAATTGACGTAAGGGTAGTAAATTCGCTAATTTTTAAGACATAAGGTGGCAAATTGGCAAAAATAATACTTATGGTAGCAAATTGACTAATTGTGAAAATTCAACATAGCAAATTGGCTGAATTAAAATTTAGTGTAGCAAATTGACAATGAATTGAAACTTAAAGTAGCAAATTAGCTATTATGATGTCTCTTTCTTTTATTCTCTTTGGTTTGATCTTTTATAAAATGAGGAGACCTTTTTATTTTTACTTTTTATCAATGAAAGTATAATGCAATTAATAAAAAAAGCACCGACTCTCATTACAAAACCTGATATTGGGCGCTTGGATGAATACAACAGCAACATACTCAACAAAAATAAGGATAACAATTAGGCTTAAAACAAGAAATTCAAACCAAATCCCGCAAACACCAAAAGCCGATAACACTACAATCGGAACTTATGGAGTGGTCTTTACCATCAATTTCTTCTGGATGGTTAGGTGACGGTTAGGAGGGATCAACTTTTGTAGAAATGTGTGTGTTTCCTTTCAAATCCAAGATGTTAACATTAGAAGTAAAGATGTATATTGGGCAAGACCGACCCAAATCATCACTGTCCAAACACCAATAATGATGGACCAGGCCGAGCGAGTCCGAGATATACTAATTCCATCTCATCAACACCACAACCAGAGCTTACGAGGTATTCTCCACTACCAATTTCTCATGGATGGTCAAAAGAGAACGACATTATTAGAAATGTGAGTGTTTTCTTTTAAGCCAAAGATATTCACATTAGAAGATGTAAACTAGGCAAGACTAACCCAAGCCTATAAGGTTGACCCATCACGATCCAATAATAGACTGGGCCGAGATATATTAATCCATTGAACTCGAGAAGATGGAGATTTGAAAAATAGAAGACTGATGAGATTATAGGGTAACATTTGTAGATGTAGTGAATTATGTGAATTTTATAAGAATTATATGAGTAATTAAGAAGTAGACAACATGGTGTAAACAATTAATGAACGACCCTTTGTTGGAACAAGAATAAGATGTTCGATCAAATCACCACCGTACCAGTTGCACTCATCATTGAGCCACAACTTTAGATTTATTGCATCGTTTCTCATTATTACGAACTTTTTTTTTTGAGGAAAAATATTACGAACATAAATGAGGCTCAGTTTCTAGAACTTCCTTGAAATATTTAAAAGCTCGATCACACAACCTAAAATTATGTTAACCACATACATCATTTGTTATTGATCATTTCAACCCCCTTTCTCAACCTCTCCTCATTCTCACATATCCTTTGTAACCACTCCTCTTGTCTTGCTATGAAAGTTTAGATGCATATGAATTGAGATGTTTTCAAGTCCAATAATTTATAATTTGAACAGTTTCTACCATTAAATAAGTAAGAACAAATACATCATAGAAACCAATGGCAAAATCAATCCTGATAAAAATGGAAACAGAGATCATATAAAGCAGTATGATTTCATATCATCAAAGGAATGCACAAGAATTGAGATTTTTTTTTGTCGAAATATTTTGAATAGTTACATAGATTTTCATAAAGAAACAAAAGAAAACACAATAAAAATGTAAGCAAAGAAAAGATAATGAACAAGACTTAAATATAGAAGTGCATCATAGTCATGAAAGTATGAGGTGCAACATCGTTTGCACTATATTAAACTGCAAGCTTCTCATACTGGCTCGTCAGTTGCTGATCTCCGAGGCTTGAGTAATTAACTTGACACAACATAAGATTCGTGAATAGGATAACTACTAGTACATTAGTCAATAAAACGATGAAATTAAAACAACAAAACACAGGGCAACATATAGGCAACAAAAACAATCAAACTACACCAACGCAATCAACATAATCAAAGCACATCCAACACCACAAGTTCTGCTGAACCACCTTCCTTTCTTTCCCTTCTTATTCACATTGCTAGTAGTTTTGTCAAAAAATTTGATATGAACTCAATGCAAAGCCAAGGCTACTAATCAAAGGTAATTATATCTGTTAACTAGTGTAATAGTGGGTCTCCATAGTAATTAAATTTTTACACATCCCAATCATTCATATTAATCTCAATTGTTCCTCATCAAGGTATTTAAGTCTCAAACCAATTTATAGCATCCAAGAAACTCCAATATATATGGAAGAAAACGTCATATTATGGTACCTTTCATCAAACATCTATATCTATATGATGGGATCATTTGAATATGTTAAAGGGAATGGTCATCTCTATCACTCGTGCTTGTGAAATAATAGAAATTGAAAACCAACTAGGTAGCACCGCTCTCTCTTACGATCAAAGAATTGTAAGGTCTTGCATCTGATTATAGAGAACGACAGGAGGGGTGAAAGAGATGATTGAAGTTTTGAGTTGGTGGTTGATAATTGTTGGGATTGTGCATTGTACTATTGCATACCAAATATTGAATGGATGTATGGATTCAAAGAGAAATTTCAATATTGTTCATCAAGACCAAATAAGAGAGAATGAATACTTATCTAATTATTATAGGCGAGAGAAAAAATAAGAATGGAATGATAAAAACCTCAGGCTATATACGAAAAATATAAAAGCTACCAGACATGTTCTCCAATCTTAAAAATATTAAATCATTTCTCATTTTCATTTTTAAAATATATTTTTTGAAAATTGTTTTCAAAAACGTTACCGAACAGGATATAAATTTTTACACATCCCAATCATTCATATTAATCGCAATTGTTCCTCATCAAGGTATTTAAGTCTCAAACCAATTTATAGCATCCAAGAAACTCCAATATATATGGAAGAAAATGTCATATTATGGTACTTTTCATCAGATTTTGAATATATTTTTGAGTACAGGCCAATTGATATTTTTGTATTTCTAGGTTAGCATTCGACCCGGCTCAATTTCATAGTGATTCATATCCTAGGCTGACTGGGCCGAATGCCGTATTGGTATATCTGGGCTTGACTTGGCCTAGCCCGAATTGTTTATAAATTTACCCTCGTTTCTTCCAGTTTATTACGAACTTCACTCTTTTTCTTCCTTTAAAACCCGACGAGCGGAGTCACTCTCGACACTTCCATCTTTTATCTTATGGGTCTAGGAACCGCAAGAACACGGGAAATGAGAAATGCTCTGAAGAGTCTGAGTGGAGGAAGCTTGAAGACGGATATGATGCCAAGATGGTCAGGCTTGTGATGCGGCTGGGCGGCTAGGATGGTGGGGTGGCTGTTTAGGATCCCGCATCCCTTGGTGTTGTTTGTTTTCATCATTCTTCGTTTGTGTTTTTGTTTATTTTGTTGTGGTGTCTGTTAATCGTTCTTAGTTTTTGTTTTCGTTTATTTTGTAACTTAATTTAATGTTGTAATGTAATGTTGGGAGTCCTGAAAAGAGATGTTGTGTCAACTATGGTGTTGTAGTATTCGTGTGGTCTTTTAATTTGATGCTTGAATTTTTTATTTTTTTTATTTTTCCGCCAAGGAAGAGATTAAAATGAAAATATGCAAGGATGATCCGATGATCCATTATAGTAATCCCAACATGTGGATTTGTAATTACCACAAGACAAGGTGGATTGGAGAAAAATCCTTTTTTGTCTAGTTGTTATTATATGATATGTATTCCTAATTGTCTAAAGTTATTTATTCATACTTTACAAGAAATAAACAAGTAATTAGTTTTTGAGCTTAGCTCAAGTAGTGACGGGAGTTCTTTAATCTCAAAGCTTACTAATTATTTTTCACCTTACGCGTTTACAAGTAACCAACGTTCTTTTGTTAACAAAAAAATGTTGTTGATTAAGACCACAATGGAGAATAACCATAATCATTATAATGACATGCATGATAAAAATATCGGATATTAGATAAAAAAATACCTCGTACATCTAAGCACACAATTATAATTTATACACCAAGTGCTGCTATTTAAAATACTTGACATGAACTTAATGCTTGACATGAACTCAATCAAAAGTCATTATATCTATTAAGTGTTAACTAGTGCAATAATGAGTTTTCATCGTAATGAAATTGTTCCTTAAACTTTTATCTTTATAAAACCCACTTATTCACATTAATCTCAGTTGTTCCTTATCGAGCTACTCAAGTCCCAAACCAATTACAACATCCAATAAACTCCAACACATACAACAATATATCTTCGAATGCGGTATTTTTGAGCAGCAGCAGTGATTGATGGCTCTGTGAAACACATGCCTTCTTTATTGTGGATAGTATTTTTCATAACCCCACTGCTAATTGATGGCTCTGTGAAACCCATATGCTGTCTTCATTATTATCCCACTTTACCTTACCACCGCTAAAAATTAAAATCCCAACAAACAACAAGAATAAATTAAAAAAAATTATTTTTCTGCAAACTTCAAAATGCAAATCGACTTGTGAGTTGTGATTGGATGATAGGAGAGAGTAGCCTAGATTTTGGTTTGAACGGGGAGCGGGGGGCACGCGCTGTTTGAGTAAGTCGGGGTACGGTTTTGGAGTGAAAATGCGAGCCGAGCCAAAGGGGAGTGAAGAGATTATAATGATTTTTTTTTCCCGGCAAGGAAGAGATTGAAATAGTTAAAATGAAAATATTCAAGGATGATCCGATGATCCATTATAGTAATCCCAACATGTGGATTTGTAATCAACAGAAGAAAAGGTGGGTTGGAGAGAAATTCTGTTTTGTCTAGTTGTTATTATCTGATATGTATTCCTAATAGTCCAAAGTTATTTATTCATACTTTACAAGAAATAAACAAGTAATTAGTTTTTGAGCTTCGTTCAAGTAGCGACGGGAGTTCTTCAATCTCAAAGCTTACTAATTATTTTTCACCTTACGCGTTTACAAGGAACCAACGTTCTTTTGTTAACAAAAAAATGTTGTTGATTAAGGCCACACAATGGAGAATAATCATATTCATTATAATGACATGCATGATAAAAATCTCGGATATTAGATAAAAAGCACCTCGTACATCTATGCACACAATTATAATTTATACACCAAGTGCTGCTATTTAAAATGCTTGATATGAACTCAATGCTTGATATGAACTCAATAAGAAGTAGGGACTATTAATCAAAAGTCATTATATCTGTTAAGTGTTAACTAGTGCAATAATGAGTTTTCATCGTAATGAAATTGTTTCCTTAAATTTTATCTTTATAAAACCCAATTATTCACATTAATCTCAGTTGTTCCTTATCAAGCTACTCAAGTCCCAAACCAATTACAGCATCTAATAAACTCCAACACGTAACATTATATATATATATTTTTTTTTGACGAGACATAACAGTATATCTTCGAATGCGGTATTTTTGAGCAGCAGCAATACTGATTGATGCCTATGTGAAACCCACATGCGTCCTTTATTGTGGGATAGTCTCTTTCATTCCCCACATTTTCTCTGCAAGCAATAGTAAAGAGTAGCACTGAATAAACACAAGGATCAAGAGCTAGAGGAGTTGAGTTGTGGGGAGGGAGGACGCGTTCCTGGCCTTAATTAGGTCATTAGGATGACTACTACTTTTGTCGCCAACCGCCCTGCCAAATACGTCTTCCACAGCGACATTTAAGCATGCTTTCTTTATTGTGGGATGGTCTATGTCATTTCCCACTGTTGCTCTGTAAGCAACACTAAAGAGTAAAGAGCAGCACCAGCAGTGATTGATGGCTCTGTGAAACACATGCCTTCTTTATTGTGGATAGTCTTTTTCATAACTCCACTGCTGATTGATGGCTATGTGAAACCCACATGCTGTCTTCATTATTATCCCATTTTACCTTACCACCGCTAAAAATTAAAATCCCAACAAACAACAAAAATTTAAAAAAATTATTTTTCTACACACTTCAAAATGCAAATCGACTTGTGAGTTGTGATTGGATGATAGGAGAGAGAGGGTTTCGCGCCAAAGCGGCGATATTTCCTGCTAGAGTTCTTGGGTTGTGTAAAAAACAGAAATGGGGTTCATTGAATTGAAAGGTCTGTTTCTTTTGAGTTTTGAATGGAATTTAGATTTTTTTGAAGCAATGGAAATTACCATGCGACCTCTTTTACCATCGATGGAGATTTTCTTTCTCCGTGACGTGGGCCCCGCCTGTCGCTTTAAACCAACACTTCGTACTCCTGAACGGCCCGCCGTTAGTTTTTTCGTCTACATGCACTAGGCCAAAAAAGCTAACAGACAACGGGCAAAAATCATTGTGTGATTTGGACGATCTCCGTTGTGTATCGGAGCGTTGTGTGATGAAAAATGGCACAACGGTGGAAAGCCGTTGTATGAAACACAAACAGTCAACAGTTTATTTGTTATCAGCGTTGTGTCTTCCCTCGGCAGATGTCAGGCACAGCTGCTGTGCAGCCATGCTGTGTGTGGCAGGTGCATGCTTCAGACAACAAAACTTGTCTTCAAGCTGTTGTTGGTTAAGCTCGTCAGATAACATGTCTTTGAATTTTACTGTTGTGTGATTGCTCCTCCCACTTCAATTTGTAGACTATGGCTGTTGTATGATTTAATTTCAGACAACTGAATTTTAGTGTGTTATAAGAAGTCTGTTGTGTGAATTGTTGCTTGATTATTATGTAATCCGAATTTTGCATAATTAATACTCCATTGTTATCTAAATAACAGTACCGATCCATATTAAAAAGAAATCTGAATGCAATTCATCAATTCAAGTACTCCAATCCATACATTAAAGCATCAAATGTACCATAAACATAGTATTTCTCAATCATTCAAACATTAAAACACAAGAACAACATTGAGAACAATATTACTAAAGGCTGAACAGCTACTCTTCCTTGAACATCTTCTTCACTTTATCCAAGCTTTCAATATCCTTGTAAGCACAGACAAATTGAAAACAGGTAGAGCATCCAAGCTTTCAATATCCTTGCAACAGAAAATCAACATTCAGCATGGTATTCGCATGAGCATGCAAGTGTACCAAGAAGATGAAGTACAAATCATTTACTTGTCAAAAGTCAAGCCACAACCACTGAGAGAATATATTACTTAGGTGCTTGAAACTAGTACTAGACTATGGGTTCATAGAAAATGCAAGGTTTCCACTTTCCACTACCTGTCATCACCAAATCATGAACAACAGCTTACTAATAGTGTCAAATCCAAATAATACTAGTACAAATCGCAAATTAAACCACAACAACATTTGAACAAACCCAAGAAAATAAAACTGTGAATCTAGCAACTTACATCCACCAAGGTAATGAAACTTAGCAATTGAACATAATAATAAGTGTAGGACCACAGAGAGAGGTAATTAAATGAGTGAGAATTAAAGCAACCCCCATTAGTATTATCTATTGAGCTTTTAACCAAAAACAGAGTTCAACGATTGACAAGATTACATGTCGATCTCCATGTATTGGAAAGGTACCATATCAATTCCTAGTATAAATAACAAGAGACCATATCAATTCCTAGTATATTTACCAACCATACATGAACTTTGAAATGAAAGATTCACAAATCTGTGCATTGTCCATTACAACAATTTCCACATATGATGTTTACCTTAATTTAATGAAGGAAGAAGAAATAAAATTAAAAAAGATAGAAGTACAATAGCATACAGACGACAAGTAATAATTGAGATCTGTTAACAGAGTCTGAAACTCTGAATCTCTTCCACTATAATACCTTACCGCCGCAAAGCATTTCTCTTTCTGATAAATAAGCTGCACTGCACGGCTGCACCCAGACAATCAGTCTCCACCTCAACACCACCTAAACTTCCCTCCTTTACCATCTCCAACCCAGCTTTAATAGCTAACAATTCCGAGACCAAAGCTGAAACTGGAAAGACTCTTCCTTGCCGGCAGCCAACACAATAGCTCCCATTTCACTTCGTACAACAAAGCCTAATCCATATCGACCCGAGCTATCCGAGGCTGCACCATCACAATTCAGTATTTCAGTTTCAGCCTACCTCTACCTGGGGCCTGCCAACCACCCCCACCCACTCCACTTTCTATGTTTCCCCTAGCATGCACACTTTCCCTCCCATTCATATTCAACCCCTCCCCATGAACGTCCAAAACCAACCCCTCCCCATGCACGTCCTACCCCACCCATGCACGTTCAAACCATTCATATCTTGACCATGCACATTCAGTCTAGGGCTCTAGGCACATTTTGACCGTGCATATTCTGCCCCTGCAAGTCTTGATTATCATACACGTTCATCCTCGAGCTCCCATGCACAAATTCCCTCTCATTCACATTCTGCCTATCCAAAGTTGCACGCCCTTCCGCCAATTGCCGGACACCATTCTCAAACACTATCTCAGAAGACAATGCAGGTCCTTTATGAAATAACAAATTACGTTCATGCAACATGGTCTGCAGTTTTATCTTGGTTTAATAGAGGGATGGGCGGTGGGTTCCCGGTTCTTTCGAGATTGTGGGTGGGTGCCAGTCACCCCAAATCGGCTGTCGCAGAGGAACTAATATCGCCTAATCCTCTATTTAATTAAAAAAAAAAAAAAAAATTACGTTCATGCCAATTCCACCACAGTAACTGTGAACCTAATTCGTTATTTCATAAAGGACTTGCTTTGTCTTCTGAGATGATAACTGTGGTGGAATTAGCATGAACGTAATTCATTATTTCATAAAGGACCTGCTTTAATCTCTCAAAAAAAAAAAAAAAAAAAAAGTTTCCACCACAGTAGGAAAACAAGCAACTGAAGCTCCTCTTCCTCCAAAGCTTTCATGGCATGATCAAAAAACGAAATGAAAGAAAGAAACTGAGCGGATGACAAGTTGGAGAAGAAAGACGCCCTTTCGAACACCGGAATACAAACTCCACAACTCTGAGTTGCGTGTACAGGCGACTCTATCACTTGTTGACACTGGAAACATAATGCCGTCTGAGCGATCCTCTTCCAATGTAGTGCTTCCATAGTCGGTATAAACCCCATTGCACATCTCGATCCACAAAAAATGTTTCATCTTTTGGGGCACTTTAAGCTTTCACAAACGCTTCGAAAAATTCACGGGAGCATGATCGATTTACGTCGTTCACAGCTTCCCTGGCCTCCTCCTAGCCAACCAATTTCCACTCTAGCTTCACCGCGCGTATACCTCCCATTATATTCTTGCAATAATTCCAGATGCACAAGTCAGCTTTATCAGCGGGACCTTCAAAATGGCTTCCCTTTCCTGAGCACAAAACAAATGTTCCAACAACTGGACATTCCAGGCCCCAACCTCATTAATCAAATCTGGCACAACCAAATTTAATGGGGCCCATCACTACGTGTAAATCCATTTTTTAACTCGGGCATCCAAGGGTCACAAAACACCTCAATATTATCCCCGCCACCGACCCTCCATCTTACTCCTTCAGTTTTAACCCTGACGTACCTGCTCAGTGTTATTTACTTCTTCACTTCACTCTACAGAGAGGTAGAGAGAGAGAGCGAAGGAAGTGGTGCTGTTCCACCTTCCCTGCTACGCCGTTCCTTTTGTCCTCCAGGTTCTCAGCTGTGTTCCTCTGATTAGTTTTACCCGCAGAGAGAGAGTGTGAGAGTTGCAAATAATAGGTTCTGCATGTCGTGATTGTGTGAGTTTTCCTTCGATTTAGGGTTCGTCAAATTCGATTATTCAGTTCTTTGTATATGACTGATTTGGGGTTTACGATTGTCATATTGTGTTTGTCATCAACAAGGACAAGGAAGGTGATTTTTGGAATTGCGTCGCTGCAGGTCAGTTTTTGGTTTCTGAAATTCGTTCAATTTGCATATGAGTTAGAACTTGCTTAATTAAAGTATTTAAGATATGCTGCAAACACAAGTGGCAAATGGTTTAGAATGTCTTCATTTTGAAAGTAGGCAACTTTGTTTCTGGGGACTACTCTGTGTGCTTTAGTGAATTAAGTTAGAAAAATTGGATCCTTGGTTTGAAATTTTTGAGTTATCAAGTAGGAAATTGGTTTTAAATTTTGATATTGATTGAGATTTTCTTGATTTTGTTTTTCCAGGCAATGACAGAAACGAGTTTGGAGCAGAATCTCAGCCAAAAGAGGTTGAGGAAAGTGATTCTCAACTTCTGCATTACGAATTGGTTTACGAGTTTGAGTTGCGAATGGAATGTGAGGTCTTTGCAGCTGATTTATCAATCTGGTGAAAATTGCAATTAATAATTTTTTATGCCGAATTATCTTCAGGTGATTGAGCAGTCGGGAGAAGTTGAGGTTCCCGGACCATGTTACAGAATCATACCGGCTGTTGTTACAACTGCAGTTGGCCAAATGGTATGCAATTATATTGCGTTTGATTGCCTGTGTCTATTAAATTTGCTTTGTGTGGTTTATATATTGCAAATACTCTTTTCAATGCTATTGGTGATAAATAATTGTTACTTCTGATTGGCCTGGTGTGTTATGTGTTTTTATGTATGAGGGGTTCCCATATTGAATGTGACTTCGTTACTATATGGCTCATTGCCATGGCATTTTACTCCCATCAGGCCACAGATTGCTGCTATGATTTTCGAATGGATTTTAAAAAGATCACTTGCTTATCGGAATCAACCATCTAAGTTGGTTTCAACTGTAAAGAATAGTAAAAGAAAAAATGAGAAACAGGACATTCACTCTCTCTATCAAATGTTGAATTGAATTTTGGATATGCATATACCTAATTAACTTTGATTTCCTTACTTTACCTTTGTATTAACTCTCTGGCAGATTCAGTTAGTGTTTTTATTTTAAGGTTTTTTTTTTTTTTACACCTTAAAATAAGTATGCAATAAATTGAGTATGCATAAATTTTTTTAGGTTTTTTTACACCTGTTTTCAGCTTTTCAGTATGTAATAAATTGAGCTTTTTTCTGTTGTTTTTGGATATGGATATGGTTCGGTTTTAGTTTTTTTATCTGAATCAGAATGGTTTCTTTTTTATTGCACAGGAAATTTATGCAAATTTTAATAAGATGTTCTCACTTTTTGTGTTATTAATTTTAAGGTTTCATTGACTTTTCTGCATTTTCTTTGTGTTCAAGTGCAGCTTGCGATGGCTGGGGTTTTTGGTGTTGGGTTTGTTTTGGATTGCTTGCTTTTGGTCCATAAAGCTTGGTGATCAGTTTTCTGTAATTTTAGGTCAGAAATTGAAACTTTGATGACCTGTTTGTGCAATATCATTATTTAAATTCTGCATGTGTGTATTCTTCTCTGGAAAGAAGAACCCAGATTGGTGAATTAGTAGTTTATATCAAACCCAGATCAGTATCAATGCAAACATTGCTGCTTAGCTTCTTCCTCAAATTAAACCCATTTCTATTACTACTATTTGTTACCAATTCTGTGTTTTCAAAAAACACAGTCAATAGTTATGCACCCGCAGAACTGGTAACTATTGTGAATCAGGTTTGAGGCTTATTTAAATGAGTTGTTGATTGGTATAACTTGGCTCAATCACAACTGGTGCTTCCATATGGTGTGAGGTGTTGCAGCTACTAGCCGAGGATTAAAGCAGAAAGTGGAATTGAAGGTCAACATAATTTCAATGAATGTTGACAGTCCTTAACAATATGGTTTCAAGGTTATTCGCGAACTCTGTTTTCTTTTTCCATCGTGCACAAGTTCTGAGGACGCTTGGCAACTTCAGCTCCTCCGGTGCAACCTATCCTATTTGCAGGTAATTTCTTTTATGCTCGGATTTATTCTTCGCCCAATTTCTGTTCTTTGTCCTCAGTTTTTATTATGAATTTGGATGATGGGTTTTGTTGGATTTTGGTTGTTCTTATGGGTTTTGTTGTTCTTATGAGTTTTGTTTACGGTAAATAGATTGATGAAGCCTTTTTTGAGTGTTAGCTGCTCCACTTCATGTTAAATGCATTTTCCTTCTTCATGTTCATATTCGTTAAAGTCATGGCAAACTTTATCAAACAGAATAGGCCTCCCTGTGTTTGTTTTTTTCATGATGATGCTGTTGAGGCTCCCAGTGTTTGTTAATCCGATAGAAGGGACTGAAAAGTTCATGATATATGCTGTTTTGAAGCTGTTATTTATTTTCTGTTTTCAGATCTTATAAGATTTTGAGTGTATTGGAGTTTACTCTTACTGTACATTTTCGAAAGCAAGAGGGGGAGGTTGCAATCATATTCTGGTTTTCTACTTAAAGGTTGTACTGGTTCGTAGAACAATGTTATGGATGGTTTAAGTCTATCTAGGAACAGCACTAGGTTGCAATGTATGAGAGTAATAATGGTGAGTTTTCTGTGACTTTTGAGATAACAAGCATGATGCAGGACAGCACAAGGTGGCTTACTGCCCTATAATTTTGTGCTAAGCCTTAGATGGTAAAAACTTTAGTAATGGAAAGAGGTGTTTAGCGAGGACAAAAAGATAGTGTTATGGTTTTGGGTAGTTCTGGAGAAATTATAGAGGTTTGAAATAAGAGGGAGGTGAAGAGAGACTTTGGAAAGAGATCTCAAGGCACTACGACTTTAGGAAAATGGTGAAATCTATTTGTCAAAGTTTTTAGGTCATGTCATTCAACCATAAAGTGAGTTGTTCATAAGAATTTCATTTAAGTTACAAGTAATAATTAAGATAAACTGTGGGATTGTCTGTTTTTGAGTCAAATGGTCATTACTTGCATCTGGGTTTTATCCGTTTTGGATGTTTGGAGGTTTAATTTTGAGATAGGGCTTCATGATCTACATAGTCTCTGCAAGCCATGCAAGACTGAGTGCTTGATAGCCTAAAGATCACTGGGAGAGTTAGCAATGAATTTCTTAACTTCTCTGTTGCAATGGAGTTAGCAGATTTTCATTAAAGTTGAACCTTAACTGATTGTATTTTTCTGGAAATACTTTCCCTGCCAACCAAACAAAATCAAGGAGTGATATTATTCCTGGGGGATGTTGGGCCAAGGTTTCTATTACATTTACATACATGCATTCTGAATTTAGAAACCCATATGAACTGTAGGCATAATATATATTACTATGTATTCTGAATTTCTGATCTCATGAAGGATCAAAATAGTTTTAAAGAATTAAATGTTCATATACTCCAGTATTAGATATTAGCATATAGAAAATATGAACTTGGGCAGCTTCCTCTTATTGCTGGATTCTATGTCCTAGCAACCAGCTATTTTGGTCTTTTCTCTTGAAAAAGTTATCGGTTAGTTAGATTTTTTCCTTATGGTTTGTTTCACCGTCACTTCCATACATCTTTGTTGGTTAATGTGATGATTTTTGCATTGCAAGTTGAAATTTTAGCACAAAATTCAAATAAATGCAGTCATGGTTAAGTACTGTAAATACATAAATCAATGACAACAAATGAATGTGAATTTGGTGCATTTCTAATTGGCAATAACTATAGTCTGCCACCCCCTGATTGCATTGGATTACCTTACACAACTAAATAAACTTACTTCAGTTCTACTATAAATATCAAATTCTTTCCAAGACATTGGAATACATATTTTTAGATAAGAAAATTATAGTGTACTGAATTTTAATTGATCTGATTTGAGTTAGCATCTTATGTCTACAAACAAACAGCAATTCCAATTCTGATATGGTTTTTTAAATTCTGTTCATTTCTTCGGCATCTTTTCGTTTCGATAGCAGCAATTCTTTAGTTTTCATGGGGAAGTTAACAAAGTTTATTTTTGATACCGTTTTCAGTTTGTTATTGTGGAGCTCTGATGTTGTTAAATGAATACTATGTAAATGAAGCGGCTGTTGAACATTCGAATTATTCTTTATTGTCATTTATTTATGTGGTTATCTATGGCATCAGATACGTTGCATGGTCTGTTTGATTTTGCATTCAATCTTATATTCTGAAAGTCCTCCATGTACATACTGAAACGAAAAGATTTTGCCTTTTTTTCTCTTTGGAGAAGAGCTGGACAGGGGAGAGCTTGGAGACGTATAATGGGTATTTTTCAGCCTTTCGCCTCCTTTCATATGAAAACGGTCACAATAGCCTTTTGCTTATTTTATGTTTAAATTACTCATCCTCTACTTTTCTTTTTCTTCTTTTTTAACCCAGTGCTCATTGCTCTTTCCGAACACAGAACATGGGGTTGAAGGCCAGTTACTTTTTTAATAGTTTAGTTAGCAGCAAATCTATAATTTAGAGTTGTGATTTGTTGGAAGGGTGGAGCAGCATAGTCAGAGTGTTGAAGATACAAAGGAACTTTAATCACTTTTGGTGTAATTACACAGGTATCTACACTTTGGTGAAGTGCTTAGGCTTAGATTGTAGGGACAATGTCTTGACATTTCTGTATGAGGGAATAAATTTTGATCAGCTACCATCTCTACTTGCAGAGAAATTGAAATGTATACAAAGCATAGAACTATCATTTTAGAAGGTCTTGATATTTTTCTTCTTCCTACAAGCAAGAAAAAGCAACGAAGATATAGAAAGAACAAAGCATGTGAAGTTGTCGGATACTCAAAGTGGGGAGATTGCCTCCACCTATATGGCAATCTTTTGTACTGAAATCACATCTACCATTTTGTGATAAGATATACATATATTGTATATGGAATGCAGCTCCTAGAACTGAGTAGACACAATATAACCTAACTCATAAATAATTTTGCTTCATTTTATTACATCTTCATTTTGTGTTAGCATGAGCGTTCGTCCCTCTGCCCCTCTTAAAGACGTAGTTGCCGCAAGTATTGCATCTGATGCTCATCGCAAGCAATACGGACCTTAATCAATCTGTCAGGGAAACAACGAAGACCGACATATTTAGAGAATTCAAAATGAATGGTACTGTTTTTAATATATAAAGAGCTACTCTCGGATTTATTTATCTATTTTTAATATATATATATATATATATATATATATATATATATATATATATATATATAAAAAGAATGTTACAGCTTGTTAAGAATCTCTCAAACAAGACTAATTATGACCAGATTTCCATCTTCTTCGGCAACTAAACACATACTAATACTAAAAGACCGTCGCGACTTCTTATTCATTCATGTCATTCAGTATGGGACTGCACAAGTTATCGAGCTTTCTCAGCTTATCCTCATATTCTTCACATTCAGCAAGATGATTCTCATTCTCATCGAGCCACTCGAGGACCTTTTCAACCGCATCCACAATTCTTTTCTTGTCTTCTTGGTTGAGGTTTGAGCGATTATGAACTGTGTCCATCTTGTTGGTTGCATAGTTTTCTAATGCAACCATAGCCTCCATTTTCTTCTTGTAATCATCATCATCGGACATGTACTTCTTTGCCTCATCGACCATCTTCTCAATTTCCTCCTTGCATAAGCTGCCTTTGTTGTTATTGGTGATTGTGATCTTGCTCTTATTATTTGTTGATTTTTCCTCGGCGGAGACAATCAAGATTCCATTGGCATCAATCTCAAAGCAAATGCTGATATCAGGAACTCGCTTTGAAGCAGGACGGATGTGTGAAAGCATAAATGTACCCAACAATCTGTTCTGTTTGGCTATTGGACTTTCCCCCTCATACACATCAAACTTGATACATGATTGTGCAGTTTCAATGGTTGTGACAGATCGTTGTTTCTTGGTAGGGATGGTAGTGTTTCTTGGGACAACAATAGTCATATGTCCTTTATAATCCTCGCAACCAAGAGTAAGTGGAGTGACATCCAACAATAGCAAGTCTTGAACTTTCTCATTATATCCCTCAATGCTCAAAATTGCAGCTTGTACGGTCGCACCATATGCAACCGCTTCATCAGGATTGATGCTCTTGCAAAGCTCCTTACCATTAAAAAGATCTTGTAATAGTTGTCGTATTTTTGGGATTCTAGTAGATCCCCCAACAAGAACAACATCATGAACAATGCTTTTGTCCATTTTAGCATCTCTCAAACACTTGTCCACAGGCTTCATACATTTTATAAAGAGATCCAAGTTGATATCCTCAAATTTTGCTCTTGTTATTGTGGAGTAAAAGTCAATATCTTCAAATAAAGAATCAATCTCAATGGTAGTTTGAGAGGTAGAAGAAAGAGTTCTCTTTGCTCTTTCACAAGATGTTTTCAATCTCCTTAGTGCTCTGGGGTTCTTACTGATATCTTTTTCATGTTTTCTCTTGAACTCTTGTACGAAATGATTCACCATTCTATTGTCAAAATCTTCACCTCCAAGATGAGTATCTCCAGCTGTAGCTTTCACCTCAAAAATTCCCTCTTCAATCTTGAGAAGGGAAACATCGAATGTACCACCACCAAGATCAAATATAAGAACGTTCTTTCCGCCAACAGTATTTCCCTTTCTGTCAAGACCATAGGCAATGGCGGCAGCGGTTGGCTCATTGATGATACGGATAATATTCATCCCTGCAATTACACCGGCATCCTTTGTGGCCTGACGTTGAAAATCATTGAAGTATGCTGGAACAGTTACAACAGCATTATTTACTGTCGATCCGATGTAGGCTTCTGCTATTTCACGCATCTTAACGAGAATCATGGAAGATATCTCTTCAGCAGCAAATTTTTTCTCAACATTCTTGTAGTTAACCACAATCATGGGTTTATCCCCGACACCACGAACCTTGAAAGGCCACAACTTCATGTCACTCTTAACAGAGGCATCGCTGAATTTCCTACCGATCAAGCGCTTTGCATCTAAATTATAATGTAGATCAAAACATAAGTAATTTAACATGGCTGCAAAAGCTTAAAAAAAAAAAAAAGTTTTCATGGAGACTAAGAATAAACTCACCAAATACAGTGTTGATGGGGTTCTTGGAGACTTGATTCTTGGCTGCATCACCAATTAAACGCCCACTGTTCGTAAAAGCAACGTAAGACGGTGTTGTTCTATTGCCCTGATCATTAGCTATAATCTCAACACGACCGTGTTGCCAAACTCCCACACATGAGTAAGTTGTTCCGAGGTCGATACCAATCGTTGGACCCTCACATTTTGTAGCCATAGCCATTGCACGTATATGATTTCTTCTTGAATATATGAAGAAAAAACGTGTTTGTGTTATTGTGTGCGATGGATGTCTATATATAGAGATTTGAGTGATGGATGCAGTGTGTATTATTTACATGCTTAATCCTAAAACGTTTAGGATAGTAGCAAATCTATTCCTTTTTTTTTTACTGAAATAAACTATTCTAATTGACATTAGGAATCCTAATGTCATTGGTCAACGTACAAACAATTATTTGAGTCATGGAACCATTGCAGTTTACAACTTTGGGGCTCGTATCTTATCTTTATACTCTTTTTTACAGCCATGGCTTCTTCTTTTCAAAACCAAAGAAGGCTACTTTTCTACTGTCATCGCACAGAGTTGGTATTCAAGATTATGAATTTCCTGAAGCCAAGGTAGATTTTTCAATCAACAACTCAATTTGCCCAGTTAAACTCTTTATCAGTAATTTCTAATTTAGATTTCGTGCCTTTGTTGTTAAAGTTTACAACTTGGCCATTAATTCTGTGGATTTTGCTTGATTATTGGGATTTTAGGATTATTTTAGGGTTCAAATCATCAATTGGGTTACTGTCAGGCCTTTGGGTTATGCCTTGTTGAATCTTGACTGATATTCAATTGGGTAATGGTAGTGGGTATAAGCACCGAAGCCTCTATATGCTCAAATTTTAATGTTGCCATGTTCTGCATCAGTAGATTGATTTTCCTGGGCACTATGTTAAAATATCATCTCTAAAATACAATCTTGTGCTGAGATGTATGCATGGCATTATAAAACAATGTATACATTATAATTAGTAGTGTGTTCATCTTGTAAATTATGGAGTTCCGAATACATAGTTCTTACATACATTACTATGAAACAGGTGATTCTATTATTTCTCCAGGAGCAAAGCTCCACTTAATCCCCCTTGCCTTGCCGTACCACTTTCAAAAAATAGCTCAGGTATGGAAAAGGATCACCTTTATCTAGTTGATTATTGCCCCAAGAGTTCGCTTGTTGTTAAAGCTGTTGTAATTGTGAGCTATTCCTTGTGAACAGGTGCTGTAACTGCATAGCTCCAGTGGCCTACAGCTCCGCCAGGGTGAGTGTTTGTCAAACAATCTTGATCCATTTTTGAGTACTTTACTCATCTAGTCCAATCCTGCAGTATGGATATACTGGTAGTTGGGGTCAAGAAGCATGGGGTGTGGCTTTTAGCGAAAAATGTAAGTAAAGCAATGTGCAACCCTTGTGCTAATGTTTCAATGTCGTTTATTTTCAGATGTCTTGGAAATAATTGGAAGAGACCTGATAATGTATTAGGGTGTGAGAATTACTATCTAGGTGATGTTGATGCCTGTGTATGTGTGAAGACCTGATTTTTATTTAATGTGCAGAACATTGATAAATCCCTCTGGTGAAATGTCCTATGCTGGTAATACATCTAAGTACTTGAATATGTTATTCTGCATTTTGTTCTCTTGTTTTTCTCTCTACCTGTGACATAAACTTTAACTTATAGTACAGGGAGCATGTAATTGTTTCTGAACATGTTATTCTTCTAATACGGAGAAACTTATTGTTGAGTTGCAGGGTTAAGTGAAAAAACTGAATTTGATGCAAGGGAGAAGTTACAGTAGTACATAAGGTAGAAAGCCAGCAATCTATCCATTTCTTTACAGCAGTTTCTTCTTTTCTCTTCTTTCATCTGTTTATCAGGTATCATGTTTCTGATTGTTCTTCATGGCTTTATGGTGCTATCAAAAATTGCATGTTGATATATCTTTAGTCTTTACTATGTTCTTCTATATATTGCATTTGCAAATTACAATGAATGAATTTTACAAGTTTTCATGGCATTATGGCTCTGTCTGGTCATATGGGATCTGATATGATCACTTCTGATGGGTAATATTCTTTTCTTTCTATTCTTAAAAGAATTGTGCATCTGTAATGCATTTTTAGTTGTGTATAAGAAGTCCATTATGCTTGCAAGGAAAGGAGCTTATATTGTGTGCATTGATTGAAAGAGGAACCACGGACAATGAAAGGAAGACATTGAAGACCACCAGCTCTCCACTTGTTAATAGAGTTTCCAAACTAATTTTAGTTTTGTCTAAGTGTTTTGACTTTTAGCTGTGAGAGAGTCTCTCAGAGAGACTGAGGAATTTATAAGGGAAAATGCTCGTTTACCCAATTTTAGGCTAAAAATTGCCCACTTGCTCCACCAACTGTTTTTTAACCCCATTTACCCAAAACACTCTAAGGGATTATTTCCCCTTTACCCAATTAATTCTTTTTTCTTTTTTTTTTTGAGACTTTTTTGCCCTCTCCTTCTTTCTCACTTAGAGAGAGAAGTCACCCTCCACCTTGCTGTGCTCCGGTGACCAGTGGCCGGCGCGGTCTCCGGCGACCAGACTCCGGCGAACGGTGACCGGATTCAGGCGACCGGTGACACAATTCCGACAACCGGTGATCGGATTCCAGAATCCGGCTATTATTGCCCCCCAGTAATCATATTACTGCCCCCCAGTAATCATATTATTGCCTCCCAAAAATCATATTATTGACGTCCAGTGAATTGTATGAACTCCCAAAACCAAAATGAATACACTACAGGAACAATTGATCAATTTATAATCATATTACTGCCCCCCAGTAATCATATTATTGCCCCCCAATACAAAGTCTAATGTTTCTACTGCCTCCCAATAGACCACCAAAAATGCACATTTTTGTAGGATTCACAGATAATTTGACTTTAATACACAGAAAACAACATATAACTTATCAAAACACCACACTATAGTGATCCCTGTCCATCATATCAAAGTCTACTGGGGGCCAATAATGTGTCTACTGCCCCCAGTAGACCATCAAACAAACCCCACAGTTACATTGCAATTCCTTCCTCATTCTCGGGGTTCACAATGTACAAAAAAAAAAAAATGCTTCTGGCACCCAGAAATTGCTCTGGGCACCGGATCTGAAGGACAAGGGACGGAGGCACCGGCGCACTATTTGCTGTCTGATCGGCCGGCCAGAACTGTGAAATTGCAGGTGCAAATGGCCGGACCTTGAAGCTCCAGAATTGATTGGATTTGGGACGAGGTTGATGGTGGAGCTCATCGGCGGTGCACGTCGACTGCTTCTCCAGAAGCTTGACGACCTCTTTCGACTGGTCATTGGAGAAAGCTCTGACGCGGATCGACGTCGTCCACGGCGAGGAGGAGAACGACGATAGCACCCGACGTGCCCGGCGAGGAGGAGCAGTTTGTCCCGACGGTTCGGGTCTCTGACAACCCGATGGACCTGGACATGTACAACCAGTGGAGATGCTCCAGTGGCACTGGAAGTTCGACGATCTGATTCGTCAGAAGCCTAGGTCGCCGGAGGCCTGGGTTGAGCATCAGTGAGAGAGAGAGAGAGAGAAGTTGTTGCGGTCTGGTCGCCGGATTCATCGAGCGTGACGGAGTTCAGTGAGAGAGAGAGAGAGAGAGAGAGAGAGAGAGAGAGAGAGAGAGAGAGAGAGAGAGAGATCGGTGAAGGGGGGAGAGAGAGAGAGAGATTAAAAGGAGGGTAATTATGTCAGTAGAAGTTAGATTGGGTAAATGGGGTCAAAAAACTCTTAGTGGAGCAAGTGGGCAATTTTTTGGTTAAAATTGGGTAAGTGGTCACGACCCCAATTTATAATATACTTGTTTCTTCTTTTCCTCTTTGACGTATATGTTGATTAATGGACACGTGAGCTTCCATTTGCATTTTGTTGATATAATAATGTTATAACAATTCAGACTATAAAAATAAAAAACAATTCCATTTTGCTAGGCTTCGATAGTACTATGCCGAGCCTGATGGTTCGGAGCAAATTTTTTTAAAAAATGGAACCAATATGGGCAGAGAAATTTTATTCACATCCCAAATTTCTAAATACACATTCCACATTTTTTGAAAATTTTTTTTATCCCTCATTTTAGCTTTTAATAAAAAAAATTAAATAAAAAAAAATCCTTCTCATACCTCTGATCTGCGGCAAAGGTGAAGAAAATTCAAGCTCAAGTTATCTTTTAAGTGGTTTTAACGGAATTACCTTTGGTCCCTTAACACCAAGTTGCTACTACTACATTTTATTTGTGATTGATTGTTGGGTTTATCATATATACAATAGTCATTGGTAACTGGGGAGCTTCCTGCAATTTTTCAAGATGATTGACTGGTCATTGAATTGTTAATGCCAAATACTGAGGATTTCTTTTATATTTTCATAAAAATCACCTAATCTTTGTTCTTAGTTGTATAACCAATAATTTTTTTTCTGTCAAAAAAAAAAAGAAATAACTTATAATTGTTTTATCAAAAAGAGTCTTTGTTGTAGTTGCAGATGGAGAAGAGAGAGAAAATGGTTGAAGTAAAATGAAAGAGGGGGAAGGGTAGAGAAGGAAATATTGAGAGAGAATGTGACAAAAAAAAATTAAGAGATGTGTATTGAACAAATAGAGATGTATCAATAAAATATCTCATATGGGCACGGACAAGAAAGAAAAAGATTAAAATATAGGTGGGTACACATTAGCACCGAGTCCAAAAGCAATGGCTAATAAAAAGTAATAAAATAAGAAGAGAAACTGTTCAATGTCAGAAGGAGGGTGAGAGCAGCGCGTGAGTATTGGTGCTTTATGTGCGACGGACAGATTTAACGGTGGGCAATTGGTAAAAACCCCAAATGGAGTTGGTACATTTAGAGTCGGACATGATATTTGTCCCTAAAGGCCAATACCCACTAAACTCAGTCCCCAATAGACCCAATAGCTACTAAAATCTGGTGGTGGCTATAGGCCAAATAGCTAGTAGTGTATCTAGTTGCTACCACAACTAGTTAAAGTACATCCATAACGAGATTAAATCCAAACACCGCACCAAAATTGAAGGAACTCTACCGCAAAATAACCCTAGCCTTTTCATTTCTGATCATAGCAAGAGAACGTACACTTACAAAACAATCAGAGAATTTTGTTTTGATAAAGCTACTGATGCTCTTGTTAATTATGGTGCTTCTTCAGATAGGTTTACTTGATAGGCCGGATTCAACTCCTGATTTTATTGTTAGTCAAATATGTTGGGTCTTTCTAATTTTTGATTTTGTTAATTTGAGTTCTTTTTGTTAGAAAGATGGGTGCGTTACTCTTTACATGCCTTCCCTACCTCCATTCACTTTTTAACTTCTTTTTTTTTTATAAATAAACTCCCCTCGCTTGAGATTTCATAAAATATAATTAAAAAAAAAAAGAATTTCATCTGTTAAAATGATTCTTAGAGATTAGTACCTAGATAGCTGAAGCCTTCTGTAAAGCTTAAACATGACTGGAGAATGTACATGTCTGGAATTTTATTCCAAAGCCGCTCATACTGTTCGGATTGTATTTTCACTATTTTGGTTCAAACATATATAATTTTTGTGCAATATCTCAGATTTACATGCTCGATTACCACTATTTGTCACCCTTATGATTGGGTGACAAAATTTACCGTTTGTCTCTAATGAGAATCTGTCACGCTGTTTCAGAGACAAAATTAGTGACAAAATCATTTCGTCTCCCATGCCGGTTAGTGACAAAAGTGTACTATTGGCGACAAAACAGTTTTGTCACTAAAAGAGTTTTCTCTTGTAGTCTAGAACTAAAACCAATACATCATAAAATAAACAACAGACTGCTAATTAAAATAAAATTGAGGAAGGTTTATAATGTCGTTATTACAGTACGATACTATAAAAGGTAGAGGCTTATTCCACCACACCAAATAGAGGTCGTACGTGGAACCATGTTAGCTAACAATAACAAATGAATTATTTTGACAACTAGTTAAAGTACATCATAAAAAATTAATAATAAAAAAAATAAAAAATCCAATTAAACCCAAAGATCTAGCACCAAAATTGAAGGTACTCTAGCGCAAAATAACCCTTACATTTCTAGTCATGGCAAGAGAACCGTTACCAAAAAAGTAGAGAATTTATTCTAATCAAACTTTTGATGTGTTGTTGCTAACTATAGTGCTTCTTTTTTGAAGTAAAGTACTGAAAATTTTATTCAGAGATTACGAAGTAGGATTACAATCTTGTGAGACAAGGTCAACAATACAAGGTGGAGCAGTACCCTGCCATGTTGCTTGTCGTAAAGTTTCAAAAGCAAGATTAGCAAGTTTATGTGCAACCCTATTACAAGACCGGGGTGCAAATTTGATCAGTACACCCGGCATGGCACATAATTCCTGTTGAATGTCAAGCACAACGCTGCTCGTAACTCAGAGATTTAAAGCAATACTTGTGATCTCTTGAACTGCCACTAGGCAGTCTGTTTCAACTATGACATTCTGTATCTGCAGATTCTTGATGAACTGCAGGCCTTCCTTGATCGCCAACAGTTCAACTTGTTGTGTCGAGTTTACATGAAAAACCGACTTCGAGATAGCAGCTTGAAAGGCTCAACTTGGGCCTCTTAAAACTCCTCCAATTCCCTCATATGACTCTTACGAGATAAAAACGCTCCATCAACATTTAGCTTAGGAACTGTAGCAACGTGCCATTTCTTTGTAGTTTTTTGGACTGGCAGAGTAGTACTCATTCTAGCCTTGTGAAATTCTTCAAGCCATGTAAAGAATCCCAGCAGAATGTCATTTCATGACTACACCTTGTCTTCCAAACAATTTGGTATTTCAACTCTTCCACACACCCTAGATAATCATTAGTTTTGCGAAAACGTCAGCTTTTAGATTAAGAGACTGCTCTAGCATCCACTCTCTAAAGTCTAAGTTTGGCATAATAGTGTGTTTCAAAGAAAAAGGTTGACCTGAAAGTAACTGAAGGGCAACTGGGCACTTACAAAAAATGTGTACTGTAGTTTCGCTTTGGTGGATACCGGTCAGTTTTGGCTTCCACAAGTATAGGGTTATGATCAGAATTCGACGGAGGCAGTGTAACTACCCGACTAAAAGGGTCACGATCCCTCCATTGCAACGACTGGAACCCTCTATCCAATCTTTCTTTAGTAAATTTACTCGACCAAGTGTAGCAACAGCCAGTAAACCCCATCTCTATTAGGTGTGCATTCATCATCGTTCCCTGGAACAGGTTCATTGCAACAGTAGAGCGTGGTAAACCACCCGATTTATCTTCCCTACACCAAACCTCATTGAAGTCCCCGGCCATGAGCCACGACAGTGAGCAAACTTCACAAGCTAGGGTTTCAATTATAGACCAAGTTTGGTTTCAAACACCCCTAGCCGCAAAGCTATAGATTCCCGTAAAACGCCAAGAGACAGTTTCCCCTATTTTAGAGACCTTGACATCGATATAATGGAATGACGACGTACGTACATCAACATGGAGATCAGAACTCCATAGTACCTCAAGCCCCTGACAGTCAGGCTGCTTATCAACACAAATGTTTCCAACAAAACCAATACGAGCTGTGATCGTAGCAATCAGTTTCTGCTGTGCTAAATTTTCTGACAGGAAGATAAGATGAGGTCGTTTTGCTTGAACCATGTCAATCAACACTCTTTGAGTTTGTTTGTTTGTTTGTGATACCACGACAGTTCCAGACAAGAATATTTCCCTGCCACATATCGGTAGGGTTGGTGGAGCACACAGGAAGACCAGTGGCTCTTAGGTTTGACGGCGGCGCTTAGGATTTTAGGGTTTTTTCTTTTCAACCGGGATCATGTTTAACACACTAATCTAACTATATTGCTTCTTCAAATAGCTTTACTAAGAGAAATCCAGCTCTAGTTTTTTTTTTTTTTTTTTTTGAAAGATAGAAATTAAATTCATTCAATCAATCAGAAAGCATACATTGGGGGACATAAACCAAAACCCCAAGAAACCACGGTTACAGGTACTATTAGATCAATGGGTCTAAACTCTAACCACAATACACCCCTTTCCAAGCTAGGCTGCTTTGATCATATTATCCCGAATGACCCAGTCATACCTAGTAGTCGACAACAAAAAGACTGCGTCATTTTCAACACCGTGGTCAAAAAGTACCAGACCCCGTGTAAAGGATCGCTTGTCCCATAACAGTAAACTGAAGTTGAAACAAATCGTCCTCGGGTACACCATTTACATGGCATAACATCTTAACACTCCTGTTCTGGACAAAAATCTGCATAACCTGACATTGGAATCGTTGCCATCGTCGTGCACTCTTGACCAGATCGGAACAACCGTAAGATGAGTCACCGACATCATCCAAGGCAAAGAAGAGTCGCTATCAGCGACTTCGCCTCCATCCCCACAAAGAATCCAAATACCCGTCCAACAACAACCACCAAGTACCAACGAAGCTAGAGGCCCACACCAGCACTGGGGTGCCGCCGGACGAGACCGCACAGCCAAATACGAGAAAACTCAAGGTATACGAGAAAACCCTAGGAGCTCTGAGAAATTTGGGTGATACAAAACTCTTCAACTCAGCTCCAGGTTTTATTATGAGTCATTATAATAGGAATATGTTGGGTCTTCTTAATTTTTAGTTTCGTTAATTTTGGTGTTTATTGTTGGGAGTATGGTTATGTTACTCTTTATCCCTTCGATCCTTACCTTTATTCACTTTGTAACTTCTTTTTTTTTCTTCTTAATATTTTCTCTTGCTTGGTTAAGATTTCATAAAATAAAACTAGTCTTTATTGACACATGCGATGCATGTGTTAAACAATTTTATTTTTATTTTTAATTTTATTTTTACTTTTTGGAGGAAAAAAAAGTAGGAAGTTACAACTGTAAGATGCGGGAAGTTATATATGTAGAAAGTGGGATGAATTTCTTTTTCTTTTTTTTTCTGAATTTTTATTTATATTTATATTTTACTATTTACCATAACACCTCTTATATATTAAAAAGTATTTTAAATTAACCTATATTCTAAGGATATTTACGTAAATTCACACCCACTTTGGCTAACAAAGTGGGTTCTCTTAATAATAGTACTAGACTCCAAATGCACCCTATGGGTGTGGATAATTACTCCAAACACACCCTACTTAAGAAGTTATTCCACATAATGTGGAGAAAATTACTGAACATATTTTGTTTTTTATTTTTGATTTTTTTGGTTAAATTTCTTTTATTTGTGATTTGATCATTTTATCTTTCTCAAATATTTTAGTTTAAATTTTTTTAATATTTGAGGGATATTTTGGTAAAAAAAAATTTGTTTTAGCTGACAAACTCTTTTCTCTTAATAATAGTATAGATAAAAACAAAGATTTCTTCTGTTAGAATGATTCTTATATATTGACTAGCCAAATTTTAAAGATAAACTCATCGAATTTCTGTACAACGTAAATATGATTGAAGATTGTACATATCATTATCAAATTCCATAGCCACTCATATTGAGCAAATTGTATTTTCACTTTTCTGGTTCGAACATATATAACTTTTGTGCAACACGTATTGTAATGTCTTAGATTTACATGCTCAGCAGTATTATTTACTAAAAAGAATGAAACTTTTAATTCATTCATGCACTTAGAAGATTAAAACCAAACTAAACATAAATACTCATCGAGACGAATTAGATCAATGTTAATTAAAAGCAATTGATATGGAAGTTATTTCTACAACCTATATCAGGAGTACCCGGACCCCAGGCAATATGGGATTGCAAAAGATTTCAAGCTTTTTGATTTTCTTTCTTCAACATATATACATATGCATGTGTGGCAAATCTAGCATATGCCTAACTCGATCAACAAATTAATTTCAGCACATAGGCATCCAAGTAGTGAAAGACAATGTACGGATAAATTAGAGTTTGCAAATGTGTAATGGACATTGGGGCATTCAAACCAAACAATTTGCATCCATGCACAGTATACATTAAACAAAACAAGGACCTTAGCTGGTCTAAGATCTAAAAAAAACAAGAAGAGTGATCCTAGTACAAATTTATATCCGAGGTGTTACCACACTTGCAAATCGATCGTTCACTTTTCCCATAGGAGAAAAGTGATATTTCTTAATAACAAATATCAAACATCGCACCTGCTGTGGTTACAAAGCCAAGTCTATTGCATTATTATCAATATTGGAAGATAAAACTGAGTGATTCATTACACAGCGCACACAATCAATAGAATGATGGGTTAATTTAAACAACAAATTCTAGGCATCTAGCTAGCCTCCGGTGTAATCTGCAGACCCAAAAAAGAAGATATTTTCTGTCTTGATCAATACTATACGTTGTATGTATATGTGCGCAGTAGGTCTTCGATTTGTTTTTTGGCGGCCTCTTTCTTCATATTTCCCTCCGTATAATTTTCATCTCCTTTACCTTATATGAATATCAGATGTAACATGTTCAGATAACTCTCATTCACAGCAGAAAAATAGGATGTACCATGCTCATTAATTCTTCTTTCTCCACCATTTCTATTCTTAGCCTTCTTCTCTTCCCTCCTTCCTCCACTTCTCATTTTCTTCTGCTCAATATCTCCTTTACCGTTACTCTTCTTACCGCTCCTCTCTTTCCTCCCTCCACCCTTCATTTTCTTGATCTGATCCTCATCATATCCTTTTTCTGCGTTACAATCAGGTTTGGATTCCTTCATATTTGAACCATCATGTTCGTTATTTCTAGTACTCTTGGCTCTTCTCCTCCTCGGTTTCCTATCTTCTCCATTCTTATTGGTTTTCTTTAGCTTGTCATGCTCCATAGCCACCTCGTCAGCATTGTTTACCTCTTGACTACTGGTCGCCGTGGGTTCAACCAATATTGATTCAAGAATATCTTCACCAACCTCTTCCATCGTCTTTCGCCTCGCCACCATTGCTTCAAGAACACCCATCTCATCCTCCTCCACTTCCTCATCATCAACTTCACCTGTTTCACTAAGCTTTTCCCTCTGATTATCATTAACACCATCAACAAACTCCTCTTCGCTATCACTCCCTCCAACCACCTCATTCCTTTTTGCTTCCTCCAAAACCTCTTCTTCATCTGGTTTTTCCTCCAAAACCTCCAACAACTCCATTAACTTTGCAACCATGCGGAGATGCTTTTTTGATTGCTCATGATTCCTGCACTGCCGCTCACTCCTAAACACCTTCCTACAAACTACACACTCCCATTCGTCTCTCTCTTTTTCCTCCTCCTCCTCCTCCTTGTTACTATATTTTCTCTTCCTCTCAACCGGTTTCGTCCACTCCTGCTCCTCATACTCCATAGCCTTCACCAACTTCTCTTTCTTCAACCGCTTCCTTCTCTCCCTCTCCTCCTCTATCTCCCTCTTTCTCTCCTCCTCCCTCTTTGCTACCATCTGCATGACCCTCCTGTCGAGCCTTTTCGCAGTTTGAGTCAAACTCCGCACCTTATTGTTGTATTCCTTCTTTGCTTTCTTCCTCGCCTTCATGTTTATGCTGGACCATTCCTTCACCCCTCTGCGGGAGATCTGACTTAGATCATACTCATCATGTGGATCCTCCCAGCAGAAATCCATTATGGAACTAAAGTTGAGCCAGTAGTTGTAAAATTGAACAACCTCAGGATAAGGGGTGTCGAGATTGCCCATGTCTGGAGGCTTGTGAACCGAATTCCACGGCAGGTCGTTCTTCTTTTGAAAAGCGCGCTCGTTGGCGTAAATCCTTTGAAAAATGTCAGAGTAGACATTGTAGAAGCTGCGGCAGGAGCTGGAGTAGCCGTTGAAGACGATGTCGTCAAAGGGTACTTCGAGGTCGGGGTTGAAAACTTCAGGGACAGCGTAGGTCTGGCGGTAGGCGTTATAGGTTTCTCGCTTTATGGGATCCATAAGGATTTCGTAGGCTTGTTGGACCTCTAAAAATTTAGCAGTGGCTTCTTCTTGGGACAAGCCGCATTGGGATGATCTACATTTGTCCCAATGGTACGTGAGGATTAGTTTCCTGTGAGCAGCCTTGATTTCTTTTTCTGAGCAATTTGGTTCGAGGCCTAAGGTCTCGTAGTGGCAGACGCGCTCTGTGCTCTTCACCATTGTAGTTTGGTCGCTTGAATAAATTGTAAGGGTAGGAGTATGGTTTATATAGAGCAATGAAACAGGGTTTCATATTTAATAATAATTACATAAAAAAAACAAATAAATCAATACCCTAATTCTAATTGGAGAAGCAAACGTGATTTCTACTTAACAAAGGTAACCTACTCAAACCATTAAAGGAAAATAATAAAGGAACTTTCCTAAATTTATTTAAACTTCTAAACTTTCCTAAAACCTTCAAACACAGTTTTGACTTTTGAGGTCCTAACCTTTGAACTGTGGTACACTTTTTCGCTGAGTTCTCGTATATCCTTATAGATAATGCTCAGTTGTTTTTATGTTGCTTCGATCCAACCCCATGGATAGAATATGAACGAAGGTCATATGTTTGAAACTAATCAGTCGAACTCATGTAGTATAATGATGCGGTGATGCCGCCGCAACAGTGTTTTTCGAGGCAGATCCCAATAACATATGTAGCATTTTCAGTGGTTTCTATGTTTACTCACTACTTACGTACCCATTGGTGTTTCAAATCTAAAGAAGCAGATCCCAATAACATGTAGCATAGGACCATGATCTTCTCGCATGCACCTGGATGAACTCCACTTTTTATAGCCTTGATCTTGCCGGTCTTATGCCAACGAACAGCCTGTACTTCGAGCCATGCTCTCTGTCAAGCCTGCTACGCTTCGCTGATGCAGTAGAATATGCATTACATGTTTTATGAAATAAATGGAAGCTACTTCCATCTTCCTTTGCACCTGAAACAAAACCAAGTAAAATGATCATAATATTAGCTCTATGAAATAAAAAGAAGAATCAACACTACACAACTATTCATCCTTATACACAAAAAAATTGGGTCATTAGCAGACACCATTACTCTCAAGTCTCAAGCCTTAAATTTCCTCCAATCCTAATATCACTGTCAATGAAATCCACAGCCACGGATACACATAAAAATATACAAAACCAACACAAATATTCTCCCAGAACATAGCAGAAAATGATCGAATTCTTCAATGAAAGAGCTTAGACTGACTCTGACAGAAACACAACATGATGTACAAAATATTCGCATTACATAAATCATTAGCACAACATAATATAGGCATATTCAGCAGACCTTATTATTAGGAACCTCCATTCTATGCGTGATAGCCTCATTTTCAGACATCATGGCTGTGATTGAAACATGCTGTAGCTAGCAATCATTCATACATTTTGAAAGTCGTGTGGAAAACATCTTATAAAATGGAAAAATAATTAGTTAAAACTCAAAAGACAGCTACAGAATCAAAGTTCCATGATTTCCATTGTCTTTAAATTATTATGGATGAGATCTTGAACATGGTTATTTTGTTGGTTTATACCATCTTGGTCGACATACAAGATACTCACTATCAAAACTCCAAAAGAAACCCCCAAACCAAAAAGCAAAACAAATAAAGAGCTTTACCTTTCCTTCAGCAACAGAATACTCCCATAAAATAATGGCACCCCCAGCAACTCCAGAGAGCAAATAATGTCGGTCGAAGCCTTTAGCTGTTGATGAAGGTGAAGCTGTTAGCTTGAACAATGATTCTGACCAGTAAATTTTGAATGCAAACTCATTAAATAGCTATCTTACCTTTGAATGCAAATTTATTACTTGGAAGCCATTGAGTGCAATTAACAGAAGCCTTGTGACCTGGAAGCGTAGTCAAAATTTGAGCAGTCTGCACAACCCTAAAGCCCAGAGAAAGCATCACCTTGCTCTTGGTAAACAGGGAGAGTATCTGTTTTCTCTTATTGGTCAGAGAGAGCATCCCTTTGCTCTGGTTGCACAGGGATAGCATCTCCTTCTTCTGCAGAGTGCGGTTGAGGCTCCTCTTGAGGGGGTTCCTGAATATCATCCGCCACATGGCACACCATCTATATGCTTCAACAAAGCAAAGTAAAAGCTCTTGTAAATATGTCATTCATTAATGTCTAGGAACATGACATTAGGATGAAAGCAGAAACTCAGTTAAACTCTAGTAGTATAAAAATTAGAGAACAAAAGGGCAGTAGAAGACATTTTTGAGTATGAAGTCACAATATTTGCCTATTTGGTCCAATCTTCTGATACACATTTAGTTAATCCAACCAAACTGATGCAACAGCTTTCTTTCAATTTTAAGGTTTCTTATAAAGGAAAATGTATAAATCAAGGTCTCAAGTGTCTACGTAAATCACAACATCAGAGAATAAAAAGTCCTCAGAAAACCCAGTGCATGATCAAAGAAGGGCTTTTCTGAAAAATACCAGAAATTCCATTTGTTGAGCTTGAAGTTTCATTTCAACCATTTTGTATTGTTGAAGTCTGCAAGCAGCGAATTACCAAAAACAGTACAACACTATAAAATTTCAACTTCCATGTCTTTTTTAAAGAACATTAGCAATGTATGAGAAGACCAACTCATTTGAATAAGCTTCAAGTATGATTCAACCAAAATTGGAAAAAAAAAAAAAAAAGTTTTAGCAAGTCAGCTGTTCAAAGTCTCTAACTTGGGAAATCGATTAGAACTATATGAGTCAAAACCCAGATGATCAACATGAAAGTATGACACTGTTTCCACCTGCAGACTCCACTCAGATTCTAATCCTCTCAATTTCAAACCAATACCTCAATCTTCGTCTTCATCCAAAAAAAAAAAAAAAACAAACAAACAAACCTCACAAATATTAGCAGCAAAAACTCAATCACAGCCACCACATTAACTACACAATTATCCAAGTCATTAAGGTATCAAAGTTCATGATCTCGACACCCGGTAACAACTACTGAGGCATCTACCTTCATAATTCCTGATTCTGCTGTTACCTTGGATGATAAAACCCGTCTCTTTGCCAAGGTTTCAAGCCAGAAGGACAGTATCATTGTACATCTAGTGTGGAATCCCAGATCAAAATTTTCCCTTTGTGACTGGGTGTGGTTGATTCAAGGAAACATTTGCAAGCATGTCATCAAAGTCATATGAATCTCATCAAGGTTATAACCTTCCATGTCTTATCAATCATTCAAAGAGTTGCTCGTCAGCCTATCAAAGAAACCAATAGAGGATTCAGTAGATCAGATGATTATAGCAATCAAAGAGAGTGAAATGGTTTCTGCAGAAATCTTCTGGACTCATTTCCCTATTACATGTTTAAGCCCTGCGGACATGCCTTTATCTAAGGGGGGAAGAATGTTAGGACTCTAGTGTTATAATGATTTTGGGCTCTACAATTATATGGTATGTGGACTTGAGTAGGGTTATCTTGTAAATGAGTATTTAGGGTTTGGTTAGCAAATAGAGCTATATATGGCAATCTGCCTCCATTGTAAGAATCTATCAACGAATATAATCTTGCTTGACTTATTTCCTTTTAGTTTCCTATAATTTACTTGTTCCAATTCCTTTTTTGGTTCAGATTCCAACAGTATGGTGACTTCCTCAAGAACAAGATGGTAGAATTCCAGTTGCAAGCATTTCTTTTTGTTTGTTTTGCAAGAATCATACCTCATGCTTGAAATTACTCTAGGTTAATACTTGCTGTGATCTTCCACACCTTCATATCAGTTCCGTTATTCCACAACTCTTTAATTATCTATCCGCAGCCGCCTCAAGTTCACCTTGGAAGGTGGGGCTATAAGTTAGTGTTCGATATGCAGTTCTTATGTCTTGGCGTGAACAGTCACGGGAATGCCAACAAGCTCCCACAAGGCACCACCACTGATCATGTTTTTTGCATTTGTTTCTGGAAGATAGTGAATTCTACATTTTTCAGCAAACTTTCTATACAGAATTAGCTTGTTCATTATTCTCAAAAAAAAGAAAGAATTAGCTTGTTCATGGCGGGATAATAAGAAAGCGGAAGGAAAGCTTACCACGTCGCGCTATGTGGCATAGAGCTAGCTCAATGTGGCACCTGATTCGTGAGGCTTCATTATTAGCATTATGTACAATCATGAAAGTGCACCGTCCCCAATCAAAATAGACCTTCCATTTTTGGTCCCCCTATAATTAAATAACCAGATTAGCTCAGTCC
Source organism: Rosa rugosa (assembly GCF_958449725.1). Lineage (NCBI taxonomy): Eukaryota > Viridiplantae > Streptophyta > Magnoliopsida > Rosales > Rosaceae > Rosa > Rosa rugosa. Next base: position 42,684,084 of record NC_084823.1, read on the forward strand.
AAAAGGATGATTAAACTGTATATGTTTCAATGCAATAACTCTTTAATAATATTTGATAAGCACATAATACATTTGGAGTCTTGAAGACAACCACAGGAAGACCTTTTTGACAGTCTTTTACTCTTTTACCTTGTGTAGATGCCCTAGACTCGCATTTTGCAAAATTTGCAATCCCACAAGCAACTTGTGCAAGAACATCTGGATGCCCACATCTGACCATTCCTAGCAATGCCTTAATGCCACCTTCAGCCCTTAGCTTGCTCTGTAATTTTTCTGAACAATGCAATTTCATTGGTGTTAGTGACAGCAGAATATATGACATAAAATTCGTTTTTATCTGGAAAGTAGATAAAGAAACACCCTGCTGAAGAATGATGGAGATCCTACTTTTAGCATTTGATGTGATTAAGATTATGATTAGGGAATTGACTATGGATTTGAACCATTTGATAAAGAGATTTACGGAAATTCACGAAAGTACTTGTAATTGAATTAGCAAGGATTTTATTATATTTGATTGTTTGACAGGCCTCATAATTAGATCATGATATAATTTTCTTCAGACTGGAGCATAGAAGTTTAAAATGAAACAGTTCTTCTTCACTGTCCGTTCCCTCTTTCTATTTTTTTCTCCCTTTTCTATTATCTCTAGAGAAATAGTTCTTTGTTTTTAGTGAACCAGACACAGTATATAGCAAAACGATAATAGACACAAGCGCGAAGAAAGTTGCTCACAATAGAAATATGATTAACAAATCTAATTCTAGTGCAGCCTGTGCTGTAACTTCTCTGTTGCTAAAAGTCTGCTTGCTACATTCTCATGTAATTCTAAGTAGGAGTAAGGTTTCATAAGATTTACTTGAACTCATTTAGAAATTCTTGCAACTTGGTGTAATCTAGAATTAACAAAAGTTGAAGAAATGAACTTCAAAGCGGTCAGAAAGTTTACCATTTCCGCAAATATTAGCAATGGCTCCAGCAACCATTCGAAGGGTTTGTGGATCTTCACCGTTGGCTGCTGTCATAGATAACAAACTAATTCCCCCTTGATTCATTATCAGCTCCTGGTTGGTTTCTGAGTTCAAAACCAAATTGAAGAGCTGACTTTATTAGCCAATATTGGCAATATCTATGAAGAATCATGAACCAGGGACCAATATTTTTACCGTTCATTGCTAAATTTGCAATGGCACCTGCCGCAACTCTATGTATGGTTTCATCGTCAGAGGTTTTGAGTAACATCAACAAGGATGTGAGACCACCAGCTTGTACAATTTTCTCCTGATTTGCTTCTGCAAATTATGGGGGAGCAGGTATTATTGCTTGCTATATATGCAGTAGCATTAACTATAGTGATGCTATGAAGTGATCATATCAGATCTGGAGATCGAGCTTTATTCAACATGGAAAATAATAAAAACTTACATATAGAACCAGTTCAACAGCAAAATATTATGACCCAAAACATATTACAAGAGACCCAACTTTTGTACACAGCATTAAAGCAAATATAGATAACAGATGAACTCATTTTCACCACATAAAATAATTTATCAATCTTCACGTATCTTTTCATATAACCATACTTGCCCTTTTGCCAAGGACTAGTAACTGCTAGTTGACCACAAAGCAGAACATACATCTTTAACTTTTACATAGCCAAGCTATTGATGTTCACTACATGAATCTTTTTATTCCAAAATAATAGGCATCAATTATTCTCAGGCCAATTGATCATTACTTGAAGCCAAATTCGCTCTAGTATCTTCAATAGTCGCTATGTTTAACGTACTACATATTTGGAAAATCAATTGTGCTAGTTATTTTATCTTCTTTTCTCCCAGATAACTCGCACAGATCTTCTGGTATTGAGTGGTCCTTTAAAACTAAATGCAATGCTACTTCAAGCATAAAACACATACTTCTACATATGCAATTACTATGTAGTCTCCACATCAGAAGAGATGTTCTTAAAAAGAAACTAAGCACATCCAAGTAATTTGGGGAATGCAATTTAGACCTCATTCCAAAATTTCCTTTTATATCTAAACCATTGCAACACTATTAAGATTGTCCACAGATATGACCTCATTTCTAAATACAAGAATATATCATCCCTTAGCCTGCCTGGTCAGCACTGCAAAAATTCAAGGCAAGGCTTGTTGCACTAATTACACTAAGGCATGTCTCTCTAAAAGATGTCACCTCATTTTGAGCTACAGTGTTTGCTGATGGCATGCATCCCTCATGGTTAGAAAGTGATAAATGATACTATGTTTTGACTTGAAGCATCTTAGTCAGAGCACACCAGTCACCAAACAAGACCATATTTTTATCATTTCTCACCAGCACCATCAAGATAAAACAAGCATACTAATAACTACAATCTTTTTCTCTGACCAGGGGATGATACTCTAATTAAAAACTCCCTTGGGAGAAAAGGTGAGTTGGAACATTACTTTCTGAAGAGGTAATATTTTCAATTTTAAAATACCAACTGGTGATATTTAAGTCAATTATTGGTGTTTTTAGTCCTAATTTCATCCATAAAAATTTACAATTCCTACAGCAGAAAAAAAAAATTTCAGTGAAAGCTAGAACAAGGAAATAGATGATTCCCAACAAGACTTTTAAACTTCACATATTGCATACCTCATCAGCATCAAAGCTCAGTTGCAACAACTGACTGGAAGTGTTGCTATTTCTCCTTCTGACGTGCCTCTTCTTTCAGCATCTTTCGAAGCTTTAAGATCTCTGAATTTCCAGCTGCCTACCACATCAAAAGAATTTCTCTATGCAACATCTGCAACATTTCAAAGATAGGTTCAATGGTATGATATCAGAATCATTAAACTGGTGATAAAACGCACCTCTGACCTTTTCCATTGAGTCAGTTGACTCTTAAGATTACTGGCTTCCTCTACAGCAGCCTTCCTAAGACTTGTCTCTCCCTGGAGCAACTTTCTTAAATCATCAATTTCCTCAACATGCAACCTGCAAATCTATGTATAATAAACTTGTTAGGAATACTCCTCAACACAACATATAACAGAAAACAAGAGCTAAAAAATCGAATTGGCAGCGGTAATAAGAAAATATAGATCAAGGGACCACTACTTGATCGGTGGGAAAAACTTAATGTGAAAGGCAGCTGGAAACCAAGATAACGTTGTGCTTAAAATGACAAAAAAGAAGAAGCAAGCAATCTTCATAAGACATACAACGTATTCCAATCACCAATTGTGATAGCATTTAACTTTTGACCTTGGTAAAATGCATGATGATATGTTACTTCCCCGCACGCAATAGATAAAAGCTGCAGGATCATCTTTAGAGCCACAAACAGAAGAAATTCATGTGGACGAGTATCAACAATACCCACACCCTCCCAGTGACAAAACCTTTCCATATCAGCGGAAGGTGTATCAAGTATTATCCACAGAAGGTGTTGCGGGTAGAACCAATACCCGACCTACCAGGTAAGCTGTTTACCTTCTTTTGAACTGTTTATACCTTTTTCACTGATATATAAATACATACATAAAGCACCAAGTTGATTATTCTTTCTACTGCAGTTTTTCTTCCCAGAATTCTGCAATTTTATATGGATTGATCATTGAAAATCAAAAATCATTGCAAAGCGAACCGACGGCATTCAAAACAGATCTACCAATTGATTTACCCACTTTTCTCATTTAAACAGGTAAATAACAGTGAGAATGAGAAGTATAAATATAATAGGTCTCACTCAACCTGATTAATCAATTCACAATCCATAGAAGATAACAAATTTCAACTACAAGCCAGAAACTCATGTGAAACACAAACAAATTCACTATGAAACTACACAATTATCCAAGTCATGAAGCATCAAAGTTCATGACCTCGACATCTGGTAACAACTACTGAGGCATCTACCTTCATGGACTTCATCTCATCCAAAGCAGCAAGGATATCAATCTTCCTTTCGAATCCAAGGTTCTGTTCTCCAAAGATTTCATGGCATCTCCCATTTTTTCAGACTCCCTCTTCTGCTTCTCCTTATCTGCTTCCTGAAAACAAAACAACATATACAAATCGAGTCATCAAACAGCGTCCACAACAGCATAACAAAACCCGGAAACAAAAAACACATTTAAGAAGCACTATGCTTCAAAATCAACACTCAAATAAACCTACTTTCCTACCATAATTATTCTAAATTTGTTTACCAAAACAAAAATCAGCAACAATGACCAAAAAAAAAAAAAATCAGAAGAAACCCCAAAAGCTAAAAATGACTAACCTTGACCAATCTAGGATCAAAAACCACATCAGCCAGGTTCTGAAGCAACGCCGCGGATGCCATTGACGCTCTGCAAAGCTCCTTCAACCGAATTGTGTACCTCAGATGATGTATTAGCCAATCCAAAGGCTGCCTCAATTTGAACTCTCCAGAAGGCCTTGGGATCAAAGAACAAAACTTCATAAAACTACTGTCCTCGTGATACATGATTCCACAGCTAATATAACTATGGATTTGGCATGAATTCGATAATTCCTTGGAGTCAATGATGCAGAGCATTAACAACAGAAAATGGAAGCTGAGGTAAGGATTCAAGCATTGCAATTGCTTGTGCCTGAGCAACAACATCTTTGTCCTTCTCCAACTGATTAATCTGATATGGCAACCACCATAAAATAATCAATGACCAATACACTAATCTAACATGGAAGAGAAATAATCAATTGAGCATAAGTACCAAGGTGATTAACCCACATGTCTATAACTCCATGAAGCATGTAATTAAAATCACCACATCTCATATGTACCCACATCTGTACAGGTTGATTAAAATGAATTTCAGCAAGGTATTCAATCTAAGATCAAAAACATGACTAAATACATCCCAGGGCAGTGCTGGTTCTCCTTCATTAGCCCTGCATTTCAAACATTGCCTAACCCTTCAGATTCCCATCACAGTCTTACATTCTCAACACAAAAGCATTGCATTCCACAGTTCAAATTCCCAGCTCAAATACCATGATTTTCCGGCCTAAACTCTTCCCAGCAACCCCAACACTATACACAAAAGCTACAAACGAAACAAACAAAACGTACTCCTCGGTCCAAGAAATTGCAGCGAAAAGTTTCAACTTCTCTACCTAAATCCCAATCGAGCTAAACTTGCCTGGTTTTTTAGGCTCCAAAAAATCAAAAGACAAAATAAAAAGCCACTCAATTTCCTGCTCATTTTCTCAGCCACCAAACAAAAACGGAAACTTCAAAAAATCGAATCCAAACTCGAAAAAGCTTAATAATTCTGAGACTGAAAGCCTTAAACCTTTGAAGCGCTTAATAGAGAATGCTCTTTGGGAAACAACGAAGACCCAAACGTTCAACGAAGCGGTGGAATAGACCAGTATATAATATATTTAGAGAATTCAAAATGAATGTTACTGTTCATCTAGAGCTATTCTCAAATTTATTTATCTATTTTTAATAAATAAATCAAAAGAAACGTAATCATTCATTAACGTAGGAAATGTTGTTGCAATCATTGGAGTCATTCGTAATCAATATTAGCTACATAAAAATTCCAAGGTTTACAGCTTCTCTTAGGGCTGGGACACCTTCATATTTTTGATAAAAAAATAAATGTAATCATTCATTAAACGTTAGAAAAGTTGCAATTATCAGAGGCGACTTTAATTAATATCATAAGCTATTTTGGCCTAATTAATTCGATACAATACATGTTTTCATCTTCAAATAAATTGAACTAAACTAAACCATAAGCAACATTGTTGCCCTTCTTGGGTTGGAACAACATTAACATTATGCTTGTGCTACAAGTACGTTTTCACGATAACCTTAATCTCCTCCACTAGGTAAGTGGTAACCTTCTTCTCCCCTTCATATTATTTGGTGTTCTGTTTTCACTGATTTCTTTCATCTACATATTAAAATCGAATACTTTATACAGTGAGATTTACTTACTTTTCTGTACATTCAAGTTGTCCGCCTCTTTGTATTAATTGATGAGAGTTCGATCATGAAATTGCATTCATGATCGATTTATCCAAACAAAACAATTAACTGATACACTCAAAATGAGTGTCAATTTAAACCCTGCATCAGATTGTAGTATAGAATAAGTAGGGTATCGTTCTAAGCCGGGGATTGGGGTATACTTCCTATCAAAAACATTAAACAAATTAGTATTATTCACAAAATATAAAACAAAAATAAAACAAAGTATATATTTACAAAAATTACAAAAGATAAACAAAACAATTAACTGATACACTCAAAATGAGTGTCAATTTAAACCCTACATCAGATTGTAGTATAGAATAAGTAGGGTATCGTTCTAAGCCGGGGATTGGGGTATACTTCCTATCAAAAACGTTAAACAAATTAGTATTATTCACAAAATATAAAACAAAAATAAAACAAAGTATATATTTACAAAAATTACAAAAGATAAGAGGATTTTGAAAGTATTTATATTCTAATCTAATTAAACTAACTACAATGATCAATCAATCCATGAATCAAGAAGAGTTAAAGGGGACGGCAAAGATGCATGATATAGTCAACCACTATTAACATGAAAACAGAACACCAAATAATAATCCACGAATCAAAATATGTAGATGAAAGAAATCAATCAAGAACAGAGATGAACGCATATAAAGTCCTTATTACTTCCCTTAATTAGATTAACTAGATGAACGCACCATAATTAACCCTATTAAACATGCAATGCTAGTCATAGAACGCTACTCACTAACAAAACATATTTAACGCATAAAGATCAATGAAAGTTTGATTTATTTAAGAAGAACACACAAGTTAGAACGCTAATCAAGCATGCAAATCTCTTTGTTGATTTACCTAAGTAATTATAGGTTTTCCACTTAGCAATTAAGACCTAGAACGCTAGCATATCTTAATTTAGAATCAGATATATGCAAACCCTAATTGTTTCGAACCAACTAAGATAAACACATAAAATGTGGGATTGAAGCACAAAATCAACAAACAATCATCATCACATAGAGATATCGCATATTATTATCTGAAAATCCTAAAACGTTTATCATGCTTCATAGTATTCAAAAACTAAACATCAAAACATGCTATTTATTCTAACAAAAAGTCGAAATATCCAATTAAAACAAAGTCCAAGAACGCAAGTGAAATTGTTTACAAGGTTACAAGAACATAAAACCGAAAACAAAAGAATAGAGATCATGGTTACACTTTTGAAGAATTCAAGAACGCAAGAAGGTCTTCAAAGGTGGTGGAGGATGATGAGGCTCACGGCAAGGAAATGATGAATGGAGGATGGAACTTGCTTTACGGCTTCAAGTCTTGAACAATTGGAGAGGTATCGAAATTTTGAGAGTAAATTAAAAGGGAGGATTGCGATTTTGAGAGTAAAATGTATATAAATATGAGTAGGATTTCCAAAACCTTTTCTAACTTAAATTCTTTCTTTGTTTCGAATTGTGTGAGTATATATATGTTAGTTTTCGTTGCCTTCTCATCCTTTGTTCTCTAATTTCGTGTGATACATGTATGTCTCTCTCTAATTCTTTCTTTGTTGTCCTTCTAACTTTTGGGTGAACTTGTAAATGGTTTTTAATATTTTCAAAAATTTGTAAATTCTTCTCTTTGATTTCGTTTCACATGTTTGTACCCTCAATCCCCGGCTTGAACGATCCCTGCTTATTCTATACTAACAACTACATCTTTTCAGGGTTAAATTGGTGATTGCTTTTGCACGTATCAGCATCTATCTACTTGTATAAATAGTAGCTGCTAGGGCCACAATTGTATTCATTCAGTCATTTTCTAAATCGAAATATCAGTTTCTTCGTCTGCATTTTCTTTCTTTTCTCCAAGAAATACACAAAGCTTTCAGGTTGTTCAGTTTTCAGTTTCACCCCCTTAATTTCCCTTATTACTTCCTATTCGACCACCCACCTTTTTCTTCACCATGGATAACAGCAACAGTAGAGGACACAAGCCACAACCTCGTCCTAATGCTGGGTCTCTTTCTTACCAAGAGGCCAACCTAAAGGCCATTGAGGCCTACTGGAAAGCACAGTGGGAGCATGAACAGTTCCTGGAGAGGCAGAGGGAGAGGGCTGAGAGGGAGAGGGAGGCGGAGGAGGGGTGGGGGTCGCTATGATGGGTGACAATGTTGGTGTCGGAGGAGTATGCGGCTTTAGTGTCTTAATTAAGTTAGATTCAAATATGTGTTAGTGTCAATTAATTTCAATTTCAGTTGGTTAATTTAGAGTTCAGTGTGTTTTAGTGTCTTGGTGTAATTTAAATTTTAGTTAACTTTAATTTCTTGTAATTTTAAGTTTGAATGAATGAGAGAAGCCGCCTCCTCTTCACTACGTTTTCAATTCCTCACAAGTCCCCAAGTTTTTCCTATAAAAGCAGACTATGTCTGCCTTGCTCTCTTGCCTTTTAACTCTCCACTCCGATAATTTTTGCTTTTTACTTCCTCACTTCCAGCATGGGCGGCGGCAATGCGACGGCGGAAACGGCAACCAGGCCACAGGCAATGCAAGCCGTTTCCGCCGCTTGCATTGCCTGCATTTCCACAACCACCACGTCCACAGCCGAAACAAGGATGTCACGGTAAAAAACCCGCCCATACAAGGCCAATCACTCAAAACCCCCGCGGTGGTAATAATCCTCCGGTTCGGTCTGGGAAGAATTCCCAAGGACATGGGGGACGTTAGTGTGTGGTGGCCTCTGAATAGTGCTTCGGATCCCTTAGTGTGGTGTTTCTCTCTCTATGTTTAAATTGTTGTCGTGTGCTTTTAGTTTGTAATTGATGTTGTGTAATTTTCTGTGTTAATCATGTTTGCTTGTTGTTTTGATAGTTTAAATTTAATGTTGTAATGTTTTGTATAATCAAGAGGATCCTTTTAGTTAATGTTCATGTTCTTCTTCTATTTTCTTTTGTTCATTGTTTTAGTTTAAAATTAAGTCACTCACTGTTACTGGTTTGGTGATAATTAACATCAAAATGAGAATAATTTCGTTAAAAATCGAATACTTTATACAGTGAGATTTACTTACTTTTCTGTACATTCAAGTTGTCCGCCTCTTTGTATTAATTGATGAGAGTTCGATCATGAAATTGCATTCATGATTTATCCAAACAAAACAATTAACTGATACACTCAAAATGAGTGTCAATTTAAACCCTGCATCAGATTGTAGTATAGAATAAGTAGGGTATCGTTCTAAGTCGGGGATTGGAGTATACTTCCTGTCAAAAACGTTAAACAAATTAGTATTATTCACAAAAGATAGAACAAAAATAAAACAAAGTATATATTTACAAAAATTACAAAAGATAAGAGGATTTCGAAAGTATTTATATTCTAATCTAATTAAACTAACTACAGTGATCAATCAATCCATGAATCAAGAAGAGTTAAAGGGGACGGCAAAGATGCATGATATAGTCAACCACTATTAACATGAAAACAGAACACCAAATAATAATCCACGAATCAAAATATGTAGATGAAAGAAATCAATCAAGAACAGAGATGAACGCATATAAAGTGCTTATTACTTCCCTTAATTAGATTAACTAGATGAACGCACCATAATTAACCCTATTAAACATGCAATGCTAGTCATAGAACGCTACTCACTAACAAAACATATTTAACGCATAAAGATCAATGAAAGTTTGATTGATTTAAGAAGAACACACAAGTTAGAACGCTAATCAAGCATGCAAATCTCTTTGTTGATCTACCTAAGTAATTATAGGTTTTCCACTTAGCAATTAAGACCTAGAACGCTAGCATATCTTAATTTACAATCAGATATATGCAAACCCTAATTGTTTCGAACCAACTAAGATAAACACATAAAAGGTGGGATTGAAGCACCAAATCAACAAACAATCATCATCACATAGAGATATCGCAAATTATTATCTGAAAATCCTAAAATGTTTATCATGCTTCATAGTATTCAAAAACTAAACATCAAAACATGCTATTTATTCTAACAAAAAGTCGAAATATCCAATTAAAACCAAGTCCAAGAATGCAAGTGAAATTGTTTACAAGGTTACAAGAACATAAAACCGAAAACAAAAGAATAGAGATCATGGTTACACTTTTGAAGAATTCAAGAACGCAAGAAGGTCTTCAAAGGTGGTGGAGGATGATGAGGCTCACGGCAAGGAGATGATGAATGGAGGATGGAACTTGCTTTACGGCTTCAAGTCTTGAACAATTGGAGAGGTATCGAAATTTTGAGAGTAAAGGGGAAGATTGCGATTTTGAGAGTAAAATATATATAAATAGGAGTAGGATTTCCAAAACCTTTTCTAACTTAAATTCTTTCTTTGTTTCGAATTGTGTGAGTATATATATGTTAGTTTTTGTTGCCTTCTCATCCTTTGTTCTCTAATTTCGTGTGATTCATGTATGTCTCTCTCTAATTCTTTCTTTGTTGTCCTTCTAACTTTTGTGTGAACTTGTAAATGGTTTTTAATATTTTCAAAAATTTGTAAATTCTTCTCTTTGATTTCGTTTCACATGTTTGTACCCTCAATCCCCGGCTTGAACGATCTCTGCTTATTCTATACTAACAACTACATCTTTTCGGAGTTAAATTGGCGATTGCTTTTGCACGTATCAACATCTATCTACTTGTATAAATAGTAGCTTCTAGGGCCACAATTGTATTCATTCAGTCATTTTCTAAATCGAAATATCAGTTTCTTCTTCTGCATTTTCTTTCTTTTCTCCAAGAAATACACAAAGCTTTCAGGTTGTTCAGTTTTCAGTTTCACCCCCTTAATTTCCCTTATTACTTCCTATTCGACCACCCACCGTTTTCTTCACCATGGATAACAGCAACAACAGAGGACACAAGCCACAACCTCCTCCTAATGCTGGGTCTCTTTCTTACCAAGAGGCCAACCTAAAGGCCATTGAGGCCTTCTAGAAAGCACAGTAGGAGCTTGAACAGTTCCTGGAGAGGCAGAGGGAGAGGGCTGAGAGGGAGAGGGAGGCGGAGGAGGGGTGGGGGTCGCTATGATGGGTGACAATGTTGGTGTCGGAGGAGTATGCGGCTTTAGTGTCTTAATTAATTTAGATTCGAATGTGTGTTAGTGTCGGTTAATTTCAATTTCAGTTGGTCAATTTAGAGTTCAGTGTGTTTTAGTGTCTTGGTGTAATTTAAATTTTAGTTAACTTTAATTTCTTGTAATTTTAAGTTTGAATGAATGAGAGAAGCCGCCTCCTCTTAACTACGTTTTCAGTAATGTGTTTTTGTTTGTTTTGTCTATTTTACAACATATTTGACCTCTCTGCATTTTTGGGGTTTCATATTTTTCTTTCTATTATCTTAATCTGGGATTAATCTCTTGCCTTTAGACTCATGTTTAGTATATATATATATATATGAGTTTTGGATTTAATCTCAAAAACCCATGCCCATTTGGTAAATTGTGATTCCACAATATATTGCATAGTTTATTCTTGTATTGGCCTTTTATATTGTATATAATCAGGATGGACTAATAATTCATACAACATAGACAAATAGTTCTTAATTGATGGCTTGATGTCATTTGGGATAAATTTTAAATGTTATATTGGCCTGTATGTATGTCCATATGTTCACCACTTCTCAGAAAGCTTAAAGCATAGATAGTTATTTTTTGTATGAATGTATGGCTGCACCACAAAGTTCATTCTACGATGAAAGAGATCATGTTCTATAGCATGTATGGGTCCTAGCCAAAGTTGGTGTATAAACCCTACTATGTACTCTTAAGTCTATTCATAATTATTCAAGCGACCATTTAACGGGTTGAAGACTTGAAGCTATATTAGATAAGAGTGCCCATGAGGCCATGACTAAGAAAAGAAGCTATTTGGCTACAAACTCAGAATGGGTCTCCTAGTCACTAATGATAAAAATCAGGTGATTTCTTGGGCAGGTAGGCATATATTAATATTAATTACCCCCCCCCCCCCCCCCCCCAAAAAAAAAAAAAAAAAAAAAAAACCAAAACCAAAACCCATAAAGTTTCTTACCTCAAAATTGTTTCTTCATAAAAAGTCAGAGATTTATATATGAATTCTTTGATTCGTGATAAATGGAGTTCAGCAGTTACATTTAGACGTCAAAAAAGTTGAATTATGGTTGAAGGTATGTATTAAATCCACACTGGGGGTTTGTCTGGCCAGGTTTTGAATTCTAGGAATCTGGCCCACTCTGATAGTGATTGCACTAACATGGCACACAACTCAACTTTGGATGTTGATGGGTCATCTGAAATCTGCCCTTCTAGTCCATCATGGTCCTTGAGGGACAAGTCCCTTTCTCCTGTGAGGCTCCAACGCCCAAGAATACCATTAAATGGACCTCACCTTTGGGAGCCAGATGCACATGGGGTCTTTTTCAGAAATGGGAGTGTGACTAGAGCCTTGGGAGGACTCAGCCTAAATGATGGAGCCTAGGCTGACCCGGAATGCATTCCACCGTGGGCTTTCAATAACAAGAACAAGTTCTACATTGCTAACCCACACCTTCCAGTCCCCACCACTCTAAACTATTTTGATGGCAAAGTTGCTAATTTCCCCAAGCCTACTGCAGCCAAATTAGTGGAACTTCAGCCCACTGGAACTAGTGAACCCCAAAAAGAAGAGGGGAGCTCCAAGTCAACTGTGATTAAAAGAAAACGTAAGGTCAAGAAGGCTCAGGATGTGGATGGTGATGCCTTATCTACTACTAAACGGCTAAGAGTCTGCTATAGTCCTGGGCTCCAATTATCCACTACTGGGGGAAGAGGTAGAGGACATGGCCGGAGAGGGCGTGGGAGAGGACGATCTATGGGAGAGAGAGAGAGAGGAGTTCCACCCCATCTCTACCTCCTCTACGGAGGTCATTATCAGTGAAACTGAGATTAATACAGTTGAAGGAATCATATCAACAAGCAGGATGGACAATACGAATGCAGGTATGGAGGACCTAACCCCCCTCCAGGGCTGTGGCGGCTGGCCTAATGCAGCTGCAAGGGGTCAATGAATTGTATTTCTTGGAACTGTCAAGGTGTGGGTAAGTCCTTGACAGTTCAAACACTAAGGGAGATAACCCGCTCCCAAGATACTAATTTTGTTTTCCTATTTGAAACACACAAGAGTGACTTTTATGTTGATCGAGTAAGGAAACAACTGGGGTACAGCAAAGGCTTCAATGTGGCACCTATTGGAACCGCTGGTGGGCTGAGTCTATGGTGGAAGCCCACTAATAAGGTGGACATTATTGATTTCTCAAAAAACTTTGTTGACACAAATATATTACTTCCAGACTATACTCGGCCCATTCGGGTCACATGGATGTATGGCCCCCCCTACGGAGAGGACCAGACGGTTTTTAGGGAATAATGGTACAACTGCAATCATAGTGACGAGACTCCTTGGCTTGTAATTGGTGATCTAAACGAGCTGGTGAACCACCACGAAAGGGAAGGGGGGGTCCTCTACATCATATGGAAGATCTTTCCTTAGAAGTTTCATTTCCTCCAATTCCCTTTTGGACCCCGGCTTCAAGGGTCAACGATTTACTTGGGTCAAAAAAGAGGATGAGGTTGTAATTCTTCAAGAGCAGTTGGAACGTAGCCTAGTAACTGAGTGCTGGCTCCTAAACTGGCCCAACACCTGCCTTACCCACCTCATTAGAATAGGGTCAGATCACTGCCCTATTTTTTTCACCTCAGAGACTATTTTGACTAAACGCAGGGCTTCTTTCAAATTCGAAGCATCTTGGGCCGACGAAGCAGAAACTTACCAGATCATAAGGGATAATTGGAAACCACGTGGTCATATTCCGAGTTTGGTACAGTGGAAAGCCAACCTTGTTGGCTGCAGGGAAAATCTAAAGAAATGGAGCAAATGCCGTTTCCCAAACTGTAACAAGAGTGACATCAGTGCTTGCTTACTGGAACTGGAGGAGTTACAAGTAGCCTCTCCCTTCAATTCTACGGGTAAACAACAGGAATTAACTTGCAAACTGGGGGCCTTATGGATGAGGGAGGAAAAATACTAGCATTAAAGATCTTGTATTAGCTGGCTAACAACCGGAGACTCAAATTCTCGATTCTTCCACCTTTCGACCATACATCGGAGGCAGAGAAACTAGATTCTTAAGATACAAAATGATTCCAATACTTGGCTCATGGGAGAAGCTCAAATAAGAGCTGAATTTGAAACCCAATTTCAAAAAAAATTCACCAGTAATGGGTCTAGACCTTGGGGTGAAGTATTTGGGGGAGTGGACACTGTTGTCACTGATGAGATGAATGTGGGGTGTTGGCCGCTTTCACTTTGGATGAGGTAAGAATGGCGGCCTTCTAATTAGGTGCCTTGAAAGCACCTGGACCGGATGGCTTCCCGGGGTTGTTTTACCAGAAATACTGGAAGATTGTTAATAAAATTGTGGGGGAAGCTTATAAGGATTTTCTTGCTGGACAGCTTCGGGTCCAGAGTATCAACCAACCCCATATTGTTCTTATTCCAAAGATCCCGAACCCAGAAAGAACTATACACTTTCGGCCAATTAGTCTCTGCAATAATTCCTACAAGATACTTTCCAAACTCCTAGCTAACCGTCTTAAACCTTTATTATCCCTCTTGATCTCCCTCAACCAGAATGCTTTCGTTTCGGAAAGGTTAATCCAGGATAATATAATGGTAGCGCATAAAGCCTTTCATTATCTTCGTTTAAAAAGGGAGGGGGGTAAACATGAGTTTGGGTTGAAGTTGGATATGAACAAGGCTTACGATCGGGTTGAATGGGATTTCCTAAGGGCTACCCTCTACAAATTCGGGTTTGCAAGCGATTGGATCAACCTAATCATGGCCTGCGTTACTACTGTTTCTTTCTCTATGGTCCTCAACGAAAATCTGGGAGGGTTCTTCTCACCAACCCGAGGTTTAAGGCAAGGAGATCCCTTATCCCCTTACCTTTTCCTCATGGTCAGTGAGGTTTTATCCCTGAAGCTATCCATGTCCGTAAGGGAAGGTTGTTTAACCAGCATCAAGTTGGCTAGACCGTGCCCTATGCTATCCCACCTATTCTTCGCAGATGATTCCTTATTTTTTATGAGGGCCACCCTCCTTAACTGTTGGAAGCTATCTCAAATTCTTTAGGAATACTGTTTGGCCTCCGGACAACTTATCAGCTATGAAAAATCCAGCATTTACTACTCTCCTAACACCCCTATTCAGATGCAACGGTTTATGTGTGCTTTACTCAAAATTGAGGTCACTGATCACCCCAGGGCTTACTTGGGTCTCCCCACAATTTGGGGAAGATCCAAGAGTGAGGCATTGACTTTTATAAAGGAGAGGGTGGCTAATAAGATCGATGGGTGGAAACAAAAGACTCTGTCACGGGCTAGGAAAGAAGTTCTAGTAAAATCAGTGGCTATGGCTGTTCCTATGTACCCCATGACATGCTTTAAATTCCCTAAAGGAATCTGCAATGACATCAATGCTGCCCTAGGCAATTTCTGGTGGGGAAGCTCAGAGGTGGGCAACAAAATTCATTGGAAGAGTTGGGCGTATCTGGGGAGACCAAAAGAATCAGGGGGCATGGGCTTCCGGGATCTGCATCATTTCAACCTTGCTCTTATTGCCAAGCAAGCATGCATGGCGCCTTATACAGGCTCCTGACTCCTTGTGGGCTATGGTTCTAAAATCCCGGTACTTCCCGAATTGTAGCTTTGCTACGGCCAAAAAAGGACACAGCCTCCTGGGGATGGTCAAGCCTACTAGAAGCAAGGGATTTCGTCACTCAAAATAGTGGCTGGCAAGTCATTTCTGGTTCTTCGATTAACATCTGGTCAGATGCTTGGCTTCCCTCCTCAAATATTGGTCAGACCCCTAACTCCGGTTTAATTCTAACCACTGGCCCTATACCCAGCAACGCCCCCACCATGAGAATTGAATGGGCACTTCCATCACTTTTTGTCTAGTTGTTCGATCCGCTGCCTTTTTTTATTGGGAGAGGATCCTCTCCTAATCTATTCCCCTCCTAACCTGCCTAAGCTTTCAATTAGACTAGCCACGTGAAACAACGCCAATAATGCCCATAAATGATGCGGATACCATACACTTGTGGTATCGGGTAGACCACACCTAGTCCCACATTGGAAACAAAAGGGTGACAAGCCTATCCCCACACTATAAATACATGTCTCTCTACTCATTCAAGATAAGCTACCACTCTTCACATACTCCTACCTAGTCTACATTGTTACATGTATCTGACTTAGGCATTGGAGAGTCGAAGGCCGGCTAGCCCGGTCTTCCCTCTGACCTCTGTTCATGGTTGACAGGTATCGGATCTCGGAGATGGAAGCTCTCACCACCACCCCGTTTCTACCACTGAAACATTTGGCGCTAGAAGGAGCCCTAGAATTTGGCGAAAATTCTATTTCGTGACTATTAGGTGTACGTGTCTTGGGCCTTCTTAATAATAAAAAAAATCATAATCTAATCTAATCTAAAATAGTGTTTTGTGTTAGTAATAACTTACAAATTTGAGATGCCAAATCATCAACTAAACGTGTGTCTCAATGTCATCTCACCACCCCGAACTATTTATGGAGGTGTGTACTATGGAGGTGTAAAGAAACATTTAGCTTAGCACACAAAAAAAAAAAAGTGTTCTGAAACTACTAACTGACCAATGAAATTATATTTAACTACCTTTGTAAATTCAATGGTGGAAACAATTATTTTAAAGTTATAGATATTGGTTGAACATAAATTTCTTAGTCAGTTATTGACTATATGAATATATTGAGCACTAATATTTAACTATCAATATCATGATCATCTAATAAGAAGGGTTTCAATTTTTTCAAATGAACGATTTAAAGACCTATTGATTCTAACAACTGATTGCAGAGTTGATCATTCGAACCTTTCAATTCATATATGTGGAACTCGGACTTATGAATAGGGATATTTCCTAACTCATAAAGAAAAAAAGAAGTGAGTTGGACAAAACTTCTCTCATATTCCAAAATACATTAGAATTATCGATGATAAACAAATTCTTACAAAGGTCATATGATAACAAAACAACTTTGGAGAAAGAATCAATGGTTTAGCCGTGGAAGGTTCTGGACCATCTGCCCATTATAGACTAGTAGTAGTGCCCGCACTTTGCCGCGGAATGTAAAAAGTGTAATGAACTGTTTTCCGTAAACTTGAAATGGGAGTTCCCATTATTGCAGTTTGTTACAGTTGGTGGTGGAACATTTTTGAGAAGCATGCAGAATCGATCTGGTTGTAACTTGAGTTACTAAGTTCCAAATGTTATACGACATTCTAATTTTGGATCATAAGACCCTTGACCTCAGATGGTTGAGCCTTCGTTTTAGGAAGCCTTGTTGATTTCTTCTTTCTTCAGGATGATCCACATAATACTGCAGTAGTAAAAATCATAAGCAATCCAGTTTCAAGTTAAAAACCATGTCTCAAAAGATATGCAGTCCACACCATATGAAGGAAAATAATAATAATAATAATAATAACAACAACAATTACCTGGAGTAACTTCGTGTAGCACAGGGACAGAGAGAACTCAGGAGGGCTATACTCAGGTTGACCAACATCAACTTTTTCATATGGTCAACATCAGTGTCCAACTTTTTCATACCTGTGAAGGAAAAGTTGGAAAGTTCAGAGATATAATGTATTTATAGCAGATGTTATTAGTATATTGTTAGTGAAACAACATATAAAAATACCAAATTGGATTAGCTATATCTGTGTAATGTAATAGATAAAGCATGACTGTTAGCAAAACATGCAATAGCATTAGAACAAAAACCAACATTGCTTTAGTGATTAGTTGATGTCAACGTCTGAAATATCGTAAAACATGGAACAATAGCCTAGTTTTAGACAATGCACTGAAACATGAACAAAGAAAATATATAAAGAAGAGCGTAATCTGTGCTTCATTTCTTGATTTATATAAAATAGCATTATACCAATTATTTTGATCAATCTGTTCGAACTTCGAACATAATGAATTATCATTTAATTAGATCCTTCGCAGATGAAGCAACAATCTGATCTGTTATCATTCAATTTTGTGCACAATATCAAAAAGCTTGATATCAATATCAATGGAAAATGGGAAGTGTAGGCAGTTTTGCCTATATATTATACGCAAATGGTAGTGTAAATAGCTGGAAAATATGAGATTGAGCATAAGATAAACATACTCGTGTATAAGTCAATTCAAATTCTGTAGTTTTATGAAACAGAAACTAAATAGATGTGGGAGCATTGATTTAGTTATCAACCAAGATTCAAAAAGCAGAGACATCTATTTCAATAGAAGACTGCTCTAAAAAGCTGTATTCGAACACATCAACACTACAGTAAAGAGTATATGCAGAACAAAAGTGCTTAGTGTAAATAACGCAAACATTTTTAAATAAAAACAAACAATGTTGTGCAGTGAATAACTTCTAAACAAACATCATTGTAAATCATTAAAACAAACATCATCAAACTAAGTTATTATTTAATGGTATGTAAATTTAAGAGGAAACCAAATGAAATAAAATTGAATATTTTATTTACCTTTTAATTAAAATCAAGAAGATGAAATGCATACTGCGGAATTGGAGGCAACGTATGTCCCACTGGTTCAAATTTAGTTGACTCTTTGAAATACAGCTGAGGCATCATGATCTACAACTTTGTATTTGGATACGTGTTTCCGTCTGGAGAAATGGGAGATGTCGTAGATCTGTCCTTGTTCCATCTTGTTCAACACGTAAGGATAATCAGATTCATCAATTATAGTATGAATCGTATTTCCCTGTGTTCAATTGAATTGAAGGATCAGTAATAAGGTTGATGATTCAAATGTATTTCAATTTTCAAAGAATTGAATTGAATTTAGACAATTTGTAAAAAAGTTACCTCTTTATCAACTAACACATAATGGAGACCATCGTACATCTCATTGTTGTACTTCCTTGTCTCCAGATTCTGAAAACACAAATCTTGATTTGAAAAGCTCTTATTTCACGGATTAATGTGCGTCTGATCATCTCTTGAAACTGAACGTAGGAAAAAGAATGTAAATATAATTAACGGGAACTGATGAAAGTTGAAGAATAAACAGAAGAATCAATCAACGGATATTTGAGCTGTAAACATTGTAATAGCAAATTGTAGTAATAGCTACTTTTAGCTAAAACAACCCTGAAGATGATCATTCAGAAAACACAACAAATATATCATACTATCTTGTACTAAAAGGATAGCTCAGAAAGACAAACTTAAACCAATAAATAGATCATCAGAAACTTCTGAACATAAACTACACACAAAAATTAACTCTGAAAGTTAAAAACCACTACAACATTAATATCTGCTTAAGAGTGTCTAAAGTCTTTTGGAAGTTTCTGTTAGTGTGGTTTTCTGTCAAATCACTTCAAGAGTATTGTTCAATCAAACCTCAATTTTCAAGGCAAATTGACTAACCACCCAGAACCCAGTTTTGACTTCTTCTTTTTTTGTACAATCCAAAACTGAAAGACTTGAATGAATTTCGTATATGACAACAAATCACACACACGATTGATGAAGAACAATTCACTATAAAGAAACCCTCACATCAACAGAAACTTACAACCTTATCAATCATCATTACTTTAGAATTCAAAATTGACTATAACAGAGATCGTACAAATAGTGTTGTTAAATGCAAGGAAAGACAGAAACAGAAAAAGGAGAACAAATATACGCAACTATGGAATCAAGGTGTTAATTTAAACTGCATAATAACTAAAGATGAAGACTTTATATATAAATTGTTCATGTATAAAGAAGAAAGTAAACTGCTGACCAACAAAAACGATTGTTCTGTAATTTTTTATATTCATGTATCAAAGACCAATAGGAATATTTTTCATGAGTATTCAGAAGTTATCATGATTAGTTTACAAAAATAGCAACAGGATAATATGAAGATGAAGACAATTGATAAAGATGTTAGTAATTGATTGGAAATGACGAAAATTGACAGCTATACCTTGAAACAGCAGATTGACTTATCCAGATATGAAATCAGGGAACAAATAGAATCTGCATAAGACAAAGTTTGATGTTAATTAGATGGAAAGTTCTATGTAAAAATTGACGCAAAAGTAAACTAAAGAGCTTTTCATTAAAGATTGAAATATCTTTTACCTGTTTTCCACAGAAGTTTGTATTGTCAACTGAGGAACAGATTCTAACTGTGGGAGCTGTTGAGAAGTAAGAAGCAAATGGTATCATTAAGACAACAATTTGATTCGAACTGTCTTCCTTAAACAAAGAAACAAATAAAAAGACTTTTGAAAGATCTAAGCCATCTCAATTCACAGAAAGATCGATTTCTTTATAAACATCAAAACAAAGATGTTAGTTAAGAAATTGACTGTATACAATTGAAAGTGAAATCAACTTGTATAGGAATGATTATGCTCAATAATCTATTAATTGATTAAAGCAAATCATTATATCAGATGGAAATCTTACCATGCCCTGGATGATGGGGATGTTGATGGAAAACGTTAATGTCGGTTGAGAGTCTGTTATGAAAACGGTGGAGGCTTCTCGAAGTGCTTAGATGGTGACTTTCTTGCTTATATACTTCAGACTTTAGGGCAAAAGGGTAATCCTCAATTGAATCCCTTTCCATCACTGTTTGTCCCATTGGAGAATCTGGAAATGTCGGGAGTTTTCATGTTAAACACTGTTTCTAGATCAGATTTGGGCTTGAAGATCCATAAGGGTAGAATAGCCTTTTCACACACCTTATGGCAGCCCGAAATTGTGAGAAAAAAGTAAGGGCAAAACCGTCATTTTACTGTTATATGAACAGTAAGAACAGTAAACTCATCTTTCAATATATGTATAATTTTAACACGTGGCTATAGTAAATCTAATGGTCCACATTCCACAACAATGTCAATGTTTTTTTTTCTATTTTTTTTTTTCTGTCCCCCATTCTTCTCTTCCTTCACGCCTGAGAGAAGACTTCTCTCTCCAGTTCTCCTCCTCCTTCTTTCTCTATATGAGTAACCTTACACAATACAAATCTGGCCTGGCCAATATGACAAGAACAATCTCCAATAAACACTACAAAAGCATAACCCAAACAATTGTTGAAATCCAAACAAATCAATTCAGATCATGGTGGATGGTTCTTTGAACCTTACAAAAAACCCAAAAATAAATCTTAGTACATCCTCATCCTTAACGATGAACTTTGGCAAGGAAGATTTTTGACGAAGACAAATTTTGGCAGAAAGGTTTCCTCATCAACTACCCAAATTTTGCTAAATCCCATGAATTATATTCAAATTTAGCAATACCCATTCAGCTCAAGCCCAGATTCCTCATTTTCTTCTCCTCTTAATCAGTGAGCATGAACCCATCATGGAAACCAAAAGATGATGGATTTTATGTTCTGAGAATAGATGGAATTGAAGATTTGAAGCATAAAAAAATTGCATTCCATGAGAGGGAGACAAGATCTGGGAAACTGGCAAAGAAGAAACAGAAAAGGGAGAGGGTTGTCAGACCAAAAAAAAAAAAGAGGGGAAAGGGTTGGGTGGTGGGGGTGAGTTTGATTAGAGAAGAAGAAGAACTGGAGAGAGAAGTCTTCTCTCAGGCATGAAGGAAGAGAAGAATGGGGGACAGAAAAAAAAATAGAAAAAGAAACATTGACATTGTTGTGGAATGTGGACCATTAGATTTACTATAGCCACGTGTCAAAATCTAATAGAAAGCTTAGGCAGGTTAGGAGGGGAATAGATTAGGAGAGGATCCTCTCCCATATCCTCTCCCTTTTTTATTTGTTGTTAATTAACAAACTGTTTATCTCATAATTTTACAATCCACATATAGTTAATCAGTAATTTTTTAATGCATTGAAAAAATTATATCGGAAACTAAGTTGTTTTTTTTTTTTTTTTTTTTGAAGTTTAGAGTTATAAAACCTTACTCCAATCATTAATACATGCATGTGTCAAAACCTGTATTTTAGAAACATCGGAAGAGGAGGATTGGTAGTCGATAACTTGGAATTGTTTGACAGTACAAATGCTAGCTTAGCTAGTAGGTTGTAGTGGTTCCACTGGGAACCAAACATAGCTTATGCTTGAGATTACTCTACCCTAATACTTGTTAATCACTGAGCTCCTGAGTTACCTCTTCGTTTCAGTTCTGACCCAAAAAAAAAAAAAAAAACTAATTCACTGTTTGTTTCAGTTGTTAAACCCAAATTTCGGGCTACTTCCATAAGTTCCTCCCTTTTCCATATTAGGAGTACCAGCACCCTGATACATCTCGGCGAATATGCAGAGGTTTTCAAGCTTTTCCCTTTTATCGTCATATTCTTCACATTTAGCCAGTTGATCCTAATTCTTATCAAGCCATCTAATGACATCTTCAAATGCATCCACAAATTTCTTCTTGTTGACTCGGTTGATTTTTGGGAGACTAAAATTAATAGTGGCCTTCATGTTATATGCACTCTCTTCCAATGCAAGCTTCGCCTCCTCGTCCTCAGACCTAAAAAATCATGCCATAACGTAGTTCTGTGTTTCACCTCTCTTCCTTTGGAACGTATGGGTGTGGAAGAAGAACCCTAGCCTTATGCGCCGGTTATGAAATAAATGATCCCTTCCCGGAGGGGGCTATACTTCTCGGCCTCCTTGACCATCTTCTTGATTTCCTCCTTAGATAACATGCTTTTTGCTATTATTTGTAAGTGCAGGAAGCAGATGATCATGTATGGTTTGCTCCTAAAAGGCTAAAACTTCAATGCACATGACATTTAACCTTAATTTCTATCTGCATCGATCACTTGTAGAAGAACATCCTGATATACATGCTTGCCATCGACCCATATATAGTAGTACTGCGCTAAAAATTTCATCAAACGCAAGTCTTAGACATCGTTACTAGGTCAGAAGAAGAAAACATAATCCCAAAAACTTAAAGAATTGCTGATCGACCAGATGACATGGTTTAAAGAACAGCAATTAGTAAGATTAGACAAGACAACATCTTTGCCTTGAAACCATGATCGTCCCCGAATCTTAATTGGCACATCCTAAGCTAATTCTGTTAATAGTGCGATACGTGAAAATGACATTGCATAGTGCAATACGTAAGATGGATTACATGTTCCTCATTGGATCTTAGCTAAATAAAATCATTTCACAGCATAGATGGTAAAAATGTTCAACTATTACTCTTTTCTTTTTTTTCTTTTTCTTTTTGAATAAATTAGTCTTTTCTTTCTTTTTTTTCTTTTCTTTTTTTCTTTTTCAACTTATTTTCCATTAATTACTAATATGACAGTACATTTTCAGGTAGTGATTTCATAATTACTTTAGGAACTAAAATTATTATTAGGATTCATTTTCAGGTACCGACTTCCTAATTAATTAATTTAGGAATTGAGCTTATTATGAGGACTCTTTATTATTCGATATCCTAATGTTAATTAGGATTCCTTATAGCCTATTTTCTAATGTTAATTAGGATTCCTGTGTTCTAATGAATAAAGGAATGGATCGATTTGCTAACCGGCCTATCCTAAAACACTTTAGGATTAAATTTTGTATTATTCCTCCCTGCACCATATTTGAGTTCTCTCTCTATTAATAGTCTTATATTGCATCCATCACTAATAACACAAACACGTCTTGTCGTTTACGCCATCTTCATGCAAACAATGACTATGACTACAAAGGGCGACGCTCCAGCAATTGGTATTGATCTTGGAACGACTTACTCATGTGTTGGCGTTTGGCAATACGATCGCGTTGAGATCATAGCTAATGACCAGGGCAATAGAACTACACCGTCTTATGTTGCTTTTACCAACACTGGGCGTCTGATTGGCGATGCAGCCAAGAACCAAGTCTCCTTCAACCCTATCAACACTGTTTTTGGTAAGTAAGTTCTTCATGTATATTTTTAATTATCACAATTTTTTATTTTATTTAAATGGGATTTATTCAACTCATGAATTATATATCAGAAAAAACAGGGGGATCTCCAAGGAGAGATCCACACCAATAATTATCTCAACTCAATGCATACTATTAGACTATAAAGTATAATGAATAAGTTGCTATAAGGTGATAACCAGCTGTGTGTTAATTGTATGATCACTAGGTGGTACAAAATTATGTCTTTCATGAAAACGAATGTCTTAAATCTAAAAGTTCTAAGTTCCGACACCTGACTTGTCTCGAGTTACGTACATATATAGACGGAAAACTTTGGTTGGTAGGATGCTTCTGTTTACAAAAATTTAACTTTGTCGATACACAATTTAGTTATCTATAATTGTTCAATATTATGAAATAAAATCATAAAACTAACTTGATGGATTGATGTCGTTATCCATTGGTGATCTGCTGCCGTTATCTATTTGATCTTCTCCTAGATACACACCGTATCTCTCTTTATTGCTTGATGAGACAAACTCAATGAGAGCGTTTTTTATGTTCTAGCAGGGATCAAATTAAATTCCACTTTATTTATAAAGATGTTGAACACAGCAGTTACATGGCAGTTCCTTCCATCAAGGAACTATCAAAATAACTTCCTATCCTAAAAGATTTGTCTGGATAACCACACATTTGAATTTGAAATTCTTTAACAGATATTCTAATATATAAACTTAATTTGATTACTTAAAAAGTTTATATATATATTGGTTAATGTATTTACATTTGAATTCAAAATAGCTCATTTACATTAACTGATGCATACAACATATAATAGCTAGTTCATATCTATTGCTGTGCAATAGGTATGATCTTACAATCTCCCACTGAACTAGATATTATATGATGTATACCATGTAAATAACCTATTTCTTTATTATGCACTTGAATTCAAAAATACTATCTGTTTTACAAAACCCTGTCAATTAAGCCTTACTAAGCTGGATCATAGAAGAGAATGACAAATTAGCAAGTTGCCAGTCTTTTATAATCACATCATAGTAATCAAAATTACATGGATTACCTCAAGTGTGATCATGCTTGTTATGTAGTAATCGACCTCCACAAGCATTGGTGATCCTGATGGAGTTATTCAAACTGCATATTTGCTGATGTGAAATCAGCAATGTCTGAATGTATATATACACGCTAAATTATGCAGTACTATATTTGAATAAAACAATTTCATTCAAAATTGTATGAATGAACTTAATAATGACTGAGATTATTAATAACAATGCATTACTAAATAGTTGCAATACATACTAGTAACTTAGTACTAATCGTCAATACTGCTTAAAACTCCCATATAATTTTCCACATGTTTGATGAATCAATAAGTCCTTTGTCCATCTCTCTCTCTCTCTCTCTCTCTCTCAAGAAGAGGGCGGCTAGCTAGGGTTTCTTTAGGTAAGCTTGGAGGCTCTCGTCCGACGGCTCCCGTGACGTGCCAGGCTTTTAGCTTTGTCGGTGAGCGGTGAGTGCAGCCGGGCGGGGACGTTTGTTGATGGCCGTTTCTCAGCTGTTGCTGCGGCGGCATGGCTCGAACCTTGACGAGCTTGCAAGCCTTATGGTGGTCCTGTGTCTTCTGATCGCTTAGAGGCTCTGGCGGGAGCAGTCTGGTGGTACCAGCATTCTGTCCCTTGATCGGCGACGGCTGGTAGGATAGTGTGAGGTGGGGTTTCGACGGCCTCTTTTGGATCGAAGTTCTCCGATCTGATATAGGTGCTTCGGAACCATGCGGGGAGAAGGTGTTTTGGGGGAGGTTGTGCTTCTTGTCAGCGTGCTGGTGATAATGGAGGAGTGGATGGTGGCCGACGACTACTCGTGGCGGTAGCTAGAGTCTTGTAACCGTGGTGGAGGCGTGGTGGCTGCTGCAGCTTGGAGTTGGCTAGGGTTTGAGTGCTTTTGGGTCTGGGCGCGCTTTGCTTTGGGCCCAACTTCCTTTTTTTGTTATTTCTTTTTGTCTAATAAGGCTCCCTCTTTTATGGGTGGGTGCAGTGGGCCTTGGCCTTGAATACCTTGTTTCTCTAGGACGTTACAATGTGCCCAATGATCAGTACTGATATACACCATGAGGGTCTTAGGCGGATGTACTGATTTTTTGGTGTTATAGCTTCTTAGTGTTCAAGGCGCAGTAGTCTAGGCTAGTAGTCATTTTTAATGTGCAGTCAGTGCACTACTTGAGCAATGATTGTAATATGAGGGGTGTTTGTACCCTTCATGCTTGACCGAGTGAGGTCGTATGATTTTATATCAATGGATTAGTCTTCTGTTCCCCTCAAAAAAAAAAAAAAAAAAGTCCTTTGTCCATTTTATCTCAAACAAAACTAATTATGACCAGATTTCCATCTTCGGCAACTAAACAAATACTAAAAGACCGTCGCGACTTCTTACTCATTCATGTCATTTAGTATGGGACTGCACAAGTTATCGAGCTTTCTCAGCTTATCCTCATATTCTTCACATTCAGCAAGATGATTCTCATTCTCATCGAGCCACTCAAGGACTTTTTCAACCGCATCCATAATTCTTTTCTTGTCTTCTTGATTAAGGTTTGAGCGATTATGAACTGTGTCCATCTTGTTGGTTGCATAGTTTTCTAATGCAACCATAGCCTCCATTTTCTTCTTATAATCATCATCATCGGACATGTACTTCTTTGCCTCATCGACCATCTTCTCAATTTCCTCCTTGCATAAACTGTCTTTGTTGTTATTGGTGATTGTGATTTTGCTCTTATTATTTGTTGATTTTTCCTCGGTGGAGACAATCAAGATTCCATTGGCATCAATCTCAAAGCAAATGTTGATATCAGGAACTCGCCTTAAAGCAGGACAGATGTGTGAAAGCTTAAATGTACCCAACAATCTGTTCTGTTTGGCTATTGGACTTTCCCCCTCATACACATCAAACTTTATACATGATTGTGCAGTTTCGATGGTTGTGGCAGATAGTTGTTTCTTGGGACAACAATAGACATATGTCCTTTATAATCCTCGCAACCAAGAGAAAGTGGAGTGACATCCAACAATAGCAAGTCTTGAACTTTCTCAATACATCCCTCAACGCTCAAAATTGCAGCTTGTACGGCCGCACCATATGCAACCGCTTCATCAAGATTGATGCTCTTGGAGGCGAAGCTTGCATTGGAGGAGAACAGGAAGAGATTGGAGGCGAAGCTTGCATTGGAAGAGTATGCATATAACATGAAGGACACTATTTTTAATCTCCCAAAACTCAACCGAGTCGACAAGAAGAAAATTGTGCTTGCATTTGAAGATGTCATTCGATGGCTTGATGAGAATAAGGATCAACTTGCTAAATGTGAAGAATATGAGGATAAAAGGGAAAAGCTTGAAAACCTCTGCATTCCCATATTTGCCGATATGTATCAGGGTGCTGGTACTCCTAATATGGAAAAGGGAGGAACTTCATGATCGCACTGCAGGCTTTGATCAGAGGGACTTCATGATCGTACCGCATGCTTTTATCAGAACATGGAGGGGGATCAGAACATAACGTGTTTGGGTTGCCTGGTTGTGGACCTAACAAAAAATCTCTTTCTTTTGTTTTGTTTTTTTTTTTTTAACTTCTTTTTCATTACTAATATGATAGTTCATTTTCAGGCAATGATTTCATAATTACGTACTGTAGTAATTAAAAGTATTAGGATTCCTTGTTATTCTATATCTTAATGTTAATTAAGATTCCTTATAGCCTGTGATAATAAGAAAGAGGGGGAATGAAAGCTTTACCATGTCGCGGCAAGTGTCATATTTGTGAGGCTTCATTATTAGCATTCTGTACGTACAATCCATGACAGCGTGCCATCCTCAACCACATTTGCTCTGTCCAAAGGATGATTAAATTGTATATGTTTCAATGCAATGATTCTTCAGTAATAAGTCTCTAATTTGATAAGCACACAACATATTTGAAGACAATTACCACACTAATTTAATAAGTCTCTTTGTTGTGTAGATCACTAATTGAAATTAAAGAAATTCATTGAACAATTTATCTTCATTTTATTAGAAAATCAAAAGGAATGCGATCACTGATCGATTTATATGAAATACAAACTATACCCCTAATTACTAACAAATTCAATTTCATACCTAACTATGAGAGTACATGACAATTTCTTATTAATTGGTGGATCTATAAATATTTCTTTGTCAGTTGTGATATGAACATGTTAACGATAAATTATATCTGTCAGAATGTTCTTTAATGCATTTCAGCAAGCATATTTTATGAAACAAATAAACTATCTAACTTTCAATTAACGAGACATAAGAATGTCATATTTTAGATATGTGAAATATTGGAATGCCAAGTTACTGTATACTGATGTATTATCGTGCATTTGTGATTATTGACTATAGATATCTTGAGATTCGTCACACGTGTACAACTGTTGATGAACGGTTGACAATTGTTTACACACGTGTGAGTGACTATCTTAAGCATTTGCCAGTAGTAGTTTTATATATATACATGTCATGCAAGTTAATTTAAAAGTCAAGAAAAAAGTCTAAGCTTGAAATTAGGGATGATCAACAGTCATCAACTTATATGTTGTCGAATTCGACTCCGGCCAGCACTCGGGACTAGCTGACTGTGCAGGCACATATCAAACTGCTTTTTTCACGAGGAATTAAGGAAAATTAGCTAATATTTCAAAGAAAAAAAACAAGCATGATAAATAAACCACAAATTTCCAAACCGGCCCCAACTCTTCTATTCTCTAGGTCTACAGTTTTTGCATTGTGTGTCTGGTAACTAGAAAAGGAAGTGAAATGGAGATGGAGGGTGTGGGGAAACCAAAAGGATGTTTATCACTCTTTCAAACTAGAAGAAAATCACTCGATGAGAATTGAATGGGCACTTCCATAACTTTTTGTCTAGTTGTTCGATCAGCTGCCTTTTTTTTTGTTGACTAACAAAATGTCATTATCCCATAATTTTACATCCACATCTAGTTAATTAGTACTTTTTTTTGATACACTGAATAATTATATAATAATGTATAGTTATGCATTTCACGAATTTTATGTTTCACATATGACATGTTTTTAGTGTTTTATTTTAAATATTTCCGTCTCACTTATGAATTGGAATTTAAGCTTTTGTTTTGGAGGTTAGAGTTATAAAACCTTATTCCATTCATAAATACATGTGTCGAAGTCTGTATTTTAGAAACATCGAAAGAGGAGGGTTAGTAGTCGATAACTTGGAATTGTTTGATAGTACCAATGCTAACTTAGTTAGTAGGTTGTAGTGGTTGTGGTTCCATATGTTCAGCATTGATGTGGGTCATGGCCACCTTCAACTTTTATGCTTCTGATCAGTCCTTTTTTCAGTGAAGTTTTTAATGCAGTTTTTGATATATTGGTAATGACTGCTACATCTTTTTTCTATTGGGATGCTAACATAAACAGAGTTATGAGCATTTTAGTTGTACTTGGGTATCATGATCTGTTGCTTCAGTGTTTAGTTCTACCTATTTTTGACTTGTTCATTATTTGTTTGTCACCCATATTCTTGTTCATCTAGTTAGTTTAATTTGGAATATTGGATTAAAGTATGCGGTTTTACCGGTTTATACTTGTTCTGAAAATTGCATATATTGCCATTTATTATCAAATTGTAAAAACGGTTGCTGTACGTAATTGTAAGTTATAAATGCAAGAAAAGGGCGTCATTTGCCATTATTTGACTTGGCTGTGTGCCATTATTTCTTGCTTCTAAAAGTTTCACTTATTTGTTATCTTATGATTAAGGCTGGCTTTAAATATAATGTGAAGAAGTATACATCTCTTTGTTACCTCTTCATCTATCTTTGCTTGTGTTCCTTTTGCAGGTTAGTTTTGTTGTCATTGTATATTGTGTTTTGTGTGTTATGTGTACCTATCCCTATGAACTATCTATATGGAAACAACACAAAGCACTCAACCTCTCCTCAACATATCCAAAATGCATATCTTTTACTTACGGAACACCAAAGAAGGGATTCTTTATTGCAGAGTCTAGCTCAGACCCAGCTGAACGGAGTACTGCCATGTCAACCTTGTCTCTAGCTCAGACCCAGCTGAATGGAGTACAGCCTCGGTGGACTCAGCGAAGTTGGAGTGGGAGGTGAGCTCGACATGATCATGGTAATGATGTGATACTTACATGTCAAATGATGATGTTGTTCATGAATGCAGACGAAAAAAAAAACATTGTTGTCTTGAATGAGGCTCTTCTTCTTAAAAAGGGGTGGGAAGTTCTCTCTAAAGCCTCCCCTGCAGCTTGTTTTTTGCATGATCGTTTTCTGACAACTAGGTTTCAACCTTGTGCTTATTATAAAAAATCATCAGTTTGGCTTGGATTGAGGCAGGTTTGGAGGTTTTTGCTTACCAAGCTGCGTTGGATAATTGGTGATGGTGCCTCGGTTAGGCTATGGAAAGATAATTGGATGGGAGAGATTTTGGGGGAGGCCTTCGGCTTGAGTTCCCATGCGTTGGCTAATCTTGACAATACAGTTAGTGAGTTCATTGTTCACGGTAAATGGGCACTGCCTGACATCTTTGGTCAGGTGTTTCCTGGGATTGCAGCGGCACTTACCTCCACTACGCTTCCTTTAGAGCCAACAAAAGACCAATTAGTTTGGTCTGACTCTTCTTCTGGAACCTTGACATCGAAGGAGGCATATTTGACTCTAGCTTTGCCATCTCCAATGGTTGCATGGGGATCCCTATTATGGCATTCTACAATTCAGCCGCGAAAGAGTATTTGTTCTTGGAAGATTTTTCATGCGAAAATTCTTACGGATGAGCGGCTTCAAAGGATGGGGATTTCACTTTGTTCGCGGTGTAGCTTCTATGGTGTTGGAACCGAAAATTGGCGGCACATGTTTTTGGAGTGCATGGTGGTTTTGGATGTTTGGAAGTGGTGCTTTCACATGTTCAGTATTCCATTCCCTCAAGTACTCTCTTTGCATGGCTTACTTGCACGGGATTTACTCTCACGGTTTTCTACTTCTTCAAAACTTCTTTGGCGCATTACTGTGTGCAATGTTTTGTGGTGTTTATGGTATGAAAGAAACCGTCTACGGCATGATGGAGGTGTGTTTGTGTTGAGCAACTTCATGCGTTTCCTAGTCTCATCTTTGAAGGAGTCAGCTGGGTTGGCTTTTGTATCTTCCACTTCCCATTCTGGAGCCCCCATCTTTGGGTTTTTACATTTTTCGCCGCGGCGGCCTTGTGCTCCCAAATTTATTAGAGTTACTTGGACGCGTACGCCTAAAAAAAAAGAAAAAAAAGACGAAACTCACAAGGAAGAGAGCCTTTTTTTGTTATGTTTTTATACCTAATTTGTGGTCCTGTCAAAGCTTTTGTTTATCATGAAGCTGAGGAAGAAGACAATGGTGATCATGGTCGACCAGTTTCTGTTCCAAGATAAAGATTGGCATATATTTTACCAGTGTGAAAGTTATGTCTTGTGAATGTTGCCTTCCTTTTTTGTTCAAAACAAGCACTCCAATTTATAGAAAATTACAAACAAGTGTCACTTTGAGACTTATATTAGTCATAAGGCCACCTAAATTGTTTTGTGCATATAAGGCCACTTGCCTCTTTAAATTATTTTTTCTCTTCCATTTTACCCTTCTACCTAAGAAAACTAACCGCCTGGTATCAGATTAACCACTCTCCCTCTCTCTCTGCGACTCTCCCGAGGAAGCCCTCTCTCTTCCTCTTCGTCCTCCGACAAAACTCGTCGCTTTTGTTTTTCTGGCTTCCGGCAACGGCGGCCAAGACGACTACAGCCTTCATCAAAGCAGAACCAACGACCTTTATCAACCTAAGGCACGACCTGAAAGGCGAGAGGTCTCAGCGTTCCAAGCACAACGAAGGCGCTTGTTGAATTGAAGCATCTCGATGTCGCTCTTACGTCGCCAGCGACCGATTCTCCGGTAGTGATGATGAAGAAGAGCCGGAATGGTTGGGCTGTGCTTTATACTCGATCTGCAGGATTTCGCCGTCGCCGACTTAGTGCAAATTGAGTCGCTCAGAGATCAGATAGGCCTGTGCTTCGTCTTCAAAAATCTGATCACCTCCTCCGATATTATTCCCGTCACCGTCATCGACACATCATCCAGGTTAGTTGTACTTATCGATTTCTGATGTAAATCCCTATGCAACTGGAAACGGAGCTCCGTTTGATTTTCATTTTGTGGATGTGTGAATTGTTAGCATGGAGACTAGTATTAAGAGCATCGAAGAACTAAAGCGAGTGGATGCTTTACATTGATTCTTGTGTTTGATTCATGTTCAGATTTTCTTCTTGGAAATTGATCACTTTTTTTGTTACGAACAGATCCATCCATATGTTGTTACTTTGATTCTCCTGCTTCTGCTTCTTGTTAAATTGTAGGACTTTGTGATATTTGAATCATCAAGATGAATTCTTGTTAGATTTTCAGGGTTTTATCTTTCATTTGAAAGATTATTAATGAGTTGTGTTATTAAGAATTTGTATTGATTAGTGACAAAAGAATTTGTATTGGTTAGTGACAAACACTAGGATGGAGATGTACGACCTATTGAGCTTGATATGCTATTTGCTATTGCTCTAGAAAGGTAAATTCATTAATTACACCTTATTTATTAGTTTGATGTGGTATACATTGTGTTGGATTTCATAGGTAGTTCTGTTGTCTTCCAGACCCCTAGAGAAAAAATCAATAAATGGTTACCAGCATATAATGTAGCTTGTGCTAGATGATAATTGATAATTGATAGAAGGCTCCTACGTACATTTCGTGGTGGTCTTATTAGTCGCATAGCTGGAAGGTCATGACCCCGAGTATTCCAGCCCTTCGCAGGGACCAACCAAGACTAACCATTATGTTTTCTATACCAATTGCCTCCAATTGTGGTGAATCATGTAACTGCCATGCTCAAACATATTTGTTAAAATCTCTTTTATCAACCAGTGGAATTTTGGATTCAGCCGTTGGTAAATATGGACTACATGTGATTTCAATACAGTAATAGTAGTTTTTTATGCCTATGTTAATATATTTTCAAGCTGATGTCAGTAGGTTTTCTGTTTTTGTTTTAATTGATTTCAAGTCAGTAGCTTGCTATAACTGTTACAGTGATTTTTCAACACAGTGATAGTAGCTTTCTATCTCTATGTTAGTATCTTTTCAATCTAATGTCAGTAGCTTCTTTGTTTTCATTTTGATTGATTTTAAGTAGTTTTTTGTCAATAGCTTATCAAAATGAAAAAGCATGATCCTGAATGAAATTCAATTTTCTTATTGTTGTGATTTCATATTTCAAGCATTTCTTATTTGAAATTTGTTTACACTATCAACATGTATAATTAGCTGGTTTGTGTAATCAATATTTATGTCAGTAGCTTTTTTATTACTAGTCTAGTAGCTTTGTACATGTGTTATAGTAGCTTTATTTATCAAAATTAGTAGCTTTTTATTAATGGTCCAGTAGCTTTGTACAAGTTTTATAGTAGTTTTTTGTACCTATGTCAGTAGCTTTTTTGTTACTGATTTGGTAGCTTTGTACGTGTGTTATAGTAGCATTCTGTATTTATGATAGTAGCTTTTTAGATTGCTTATTTTTTATCTAGTTGATAAAGAGTGTCACGTTTGTAGCGCAGGGGTACATTGTTGTTTTAGCTTTCATTTCAAATACTAATATTTTGTTGTATCTTTGTTCTTGCAGAGTTCTTCTCCTTTGCATTTGTAGTAGTAGATTTAGAAAATCATGTGAATTTGGATATTGAAGCCTCCATTGACCAAGAGATCATTCGGCCAACCAAGAAATGTTGAAATGAAGTTTCGTGCTAAAGGTGGCAAATGATGCCTATGGGTTTAGAGCATCACCATTGAAAAATGATAGTAGCATTACAACATTGACAATAGCTTTATACAACTATTGTAATAGATTTTCACAACTATGGTAGTGGCTTTTTACAAGTATGGAAGTAGCTTTTTATATAGTTACATTAATGTTGAACCCAGCATACGTTTTGTAACATTGAATATGTTGTAACATTGAATATGTTTTCTTTTCTCAATTCCAATAGCATTTTATTTTTGTTGTATCCTTTATATTGTCATAGTTTTCTTAGTCTCTGAGAATAGCTTTCTCAGTCTCCGAAAGTAGCTTTTGTTCTACTTGATTATTGCTTTTGGCGTTGATGAGAGTAAGTTTTGGTGATGCGAGAGTAGATTTTCTTACTGCTGAGTGTAGCTTTCTGGTGTTGGTGATAGTAACGTTTATTAGTGGTGAGCGTAGCTTTTGGTGTTGGTGACAGTAGCTTTTGGTTTTGGAGAGTGTAGCTTTTGTTGGTGACAGTAGCTTTTGTGACATCGCTAGAAATCTCACCGGAGTAGCTTTTGTTGCTAGTGACAGTAGATTTTGTTGGTAATAGTAGCTTTTGTTGCTGGCGACAGTAGTTTTTGTGACCTCGCCGGAGATTGCCGGAAATCTCACTAGAGTAGTTTTTGTTACTTGCGACAGTAGCTTTTGGTGTTAGTGACAGTAGCTTTTGTGGTCACCGGAAGTTGGCCGGAGTTCGCCGGAAGTCTGCCGGAGACTCACCGGAGTTGGCCGGAGGTCAACCGGAGACCTGCCGGAGTTGGCCGGAGACCTCACCGGAGAGGAGAGAGGATGATTGTTAACTTTTTACTCTAGTGGCATTTATGTAAATATATTAATTTTCATATCCAAAATTTAACACATTTTTTATTCTAGTGGCCTTATGAGTGAAAAAAATAGTTAGTGGCCTTATGGCTAAAAGAACATTCAAATATGCACTTATATGTAATTAACCCTCTAATTTATAGGGATGGTAAGAGGGAAGACTATTGTGCAGTAATGTATGGGCGGGAAGACTATTGTGCAGTAATGTATGTCAAGCTGCCCCTAGGATTTCTTATGAATACAAGGAATTTCGTTAGTTTCATTCTAATGTTTATGTAGAAATTCATGAAATGTTGAGATGGAACATGATGATTGGATTCTATTTTTTGATCAACAGGACATAATATCTTGTTGGCTTTGGAAAGGTTTTTGCAAAATGCTATTGAGTTTAATACATGCTTTTTAGGATGGAACATGCTCCCTCGTAACCAAAAGAGCATAGTCTAATTACTTTAATAATTTTTAAAATTGTCTAATATTAATTATATGGTCACCATAATTTATAAATAAAAATTGATGGTTAAGAATAATCTATATGTACATAAAAATATTAAACGAACCATAAAAATAGAACTTTAACTATTTTATATTACTAAATAATTAGGGCAAAAAATGATTTCATGTCCAAATTGGTCATTCCATAAACAAAAAGCACAAGCCAATTTTAAGCTTACCAAACACTTTGCCACTGCTTTTGCCACTGACAGCACTTATAAAAAGCCAGTTTACCAAACACTCAGCTGCTTTGCTTTTCAGCCACTTATTCTCAGAAATAAGCAGAAGCCAGCTTTTCCTCAAAGAACACTCATACCAAACATAGCCTTAATTAGTAGGTTGGAGTGGTTCCACTGGGAATCAAACCTTTAGGATGTAGAGTCTATAGATGTTGAGGAGTGTGTCAAAATATGGAACTGAGGTTGAAGCAAATGGAACTGAGGCTAAAACTTGTGAAGGTCAACGTAAAGTCAACAAAATGCATTGTCAGCTTCAGGATCAATTCTCTATTGTTTGTATGCAAACTCAGTCACATCTCAGTGAA
Organism: Rosa rugosa; assembly: GCF_958449725.1. Lineage (NCBI taxonomy): Eukaryota > Viridiplantae > Streptophyta > Magnoliopsida > Rosales > Rosaceae > Rosa > Rosa rugosa. The sequence continues at coordinate 42,719,954 of NC_084823.1, forward strand.
ATTAGCACATGTAGGTTGGAAATGAAGGGGTCTAATGCACGTGAGGCGGTTAAAATGGTGAAAGAAGGTTGTTCTGGTAACAAATAGTTACGGTGGCTGTTAGGGTCATTGGGGTGTCAAATTGGTTAATTGTGAAAACCTAAGGTAGCAAATTAGCTTAAATAAATCCTAGAGCACCAAACTGGCACCAAATTAAGTGAAATCTAGGGTAGCAAATTTGCTATTAAGCTTATTCCTAACATTCAGCAGTCTACTCTTGAAACAAAGGTGTCTGATAAATTTCAATCACTAAATTATTTCCCTATAATCATGGAATTCAAAGGGTCGACCTCATGTAGAAATCAAAATATAAAAACCAAAGTGAATTTTTTTTTATTGAGTTGAAAAGGTCAATCTATTATTTATTTCAGCAAGCAGTACAATAATGAGTTGCTCAGAGGGTCGTCAGTAGAAGCCATTACATAGAGTACACAACCCTAACACACTCCTCATACGAATATACTACTTTGCATACCCCTAACACACCAACTTTTCTTTATTAACCGCAAAATCAAGAAACTAATTAACTCCGAAATTTAGATTTTTTTTTTTTTGACAAAGAACATTATAGAGATTTCATTAATGTAGGGTAAGGCCAGAATGACCATTACATATCCTTCCGCTACCATGTACAGATAGACAATAAGTTGTGATGCAGTAGACACCACGGTGATACATACGATAGGACTATTCATTCAACATTTCATGCTCACTTATTCAAAGTGAGTCTATCAACTACGACACAGTACGCATAGTAATAGGCAAGTTTAAAAGAAAAAACTAACTAGAGGGTGGGTATAAAAACCCACCAGTCACTCCGAACCCAAACAGGCCAGGCCCAGAATCTATCGTCCATGCTCTAGGCTGAACCAGCAGCCCATCAAGGCTAAAAGCCCCACTAGACATTCTGGACCTCAACAAAAGTCCAAAACTGACTAGGGCACCCAACCCAGATGGAGGCCCAAGCTTAAGGCCCAAAAGTAGCTTCTCTGCTGGAGACCACCCTGACGACGGCGCCGCCAATAACTTTGGCCGATCAAACATCCACCACAAGGAGAGAACTCCTACCATCGACGTCACCCAGATCCGGGTTTGAACTAGGGTCCAAAGACAACCCACCTGCACAGCTACCCAAAATAATCGGGGCACCCAGAGCCGAATCAGGTCCTTGGTGTCACCGCCTCGAATCACCGCCCATATGTTCCACCATAGCCAGTAGACGATACTCACTGCAATGGGAAACAAGAACACAGTGAGGTCAGCATAACCCAGCACCGCCTTCATCAGAAGCCAAACCGGCTCCGCCACACTCCAAATGGGATTCCAAATGAACCCAATCAAACCGGCACCGCCGCGCTCCACCGTTGTCGTCTCCAGAAGACGACCCAATCGCAGGTGATCGCGAGTCGTCTTATTCCGAACCCTTGGTCGAATCCCCCAATCCAGCCGCGATCGATCTCGAGTATGATTCACAGTTGCAAGATTAGCATCCCTGAACGCAGAAGGAAATCGGAGACAGAGAACCCAAAAGAAAGTCGTCAAGAGATCTCGACATTGAATTCCGGCGAAGCAGGTTCCGACTAGTGATGAAATCAACGCTTCAAAGCATCTTTGAATACCCAAGCCAGGGCGGCTAGGGTTTACCGGCGACAGAGCTCTCACTTCCATTGTAAGGATAATATATTGTCAATTTTAAGAAAACTCAATCATTTAGTGCATAACACAATGGTTGCTGCAGTTATTGTTGCATGGTGGTGGAAGAAATCTATGAAGATCTGAGAGGAGAAAAAAGAAAAAGAAATAAGGAGAATAGTAATGAGAGGGGGAAGGGGGAAAAAAAGTGAGGAATTGATTGTAGAAATTGTAGAAGCTAGTATTATTAGAATATAAGGTATGTTGAGATATCTCTGTCTAGAAGTCATGTACATGCCTTTAGGTTGTACATCTCCCATATTGTGTGTTTCATATGTATGGCCTATCAAAATTATTTTTCATGTTTACGCTTTCGCTGATATCCAACTATTTAGTCACCAAAATATTGACATACTCTATAACTGTTTGGACCTGAATTTAGCTACTCTCGCGTACGATCATATTTAGAAGAAATGAGACTGAGTTGGCACCCAATCAAGACAAATAGTTTGCAAAGTCATACGACCGAGGAAAAAGTGTCGGTCGGTTACCCAGCTTGATCCGGGGTTTTAGGAACGGACGACCCAAAATCAGGAAGTTGGACCATGCGGCCATATGATTGGTTTAGTCCAGGTTCAAAAGGGTGGTTACGCATGTGGGCCGAAATGAGAATTAAAAGTGTTCGGCCAAGTTTATGCAACAATATCGACTGAGGAATCCTCGCAAGGAAGGAGTTCGAATCAATTATAGATTTTGATTGTGAAGATTTCAGATATCAGCCAAGTCAGGATTTTATGAGACGAATCAATCCTAGAAGGAAGGAGAATCCTACTTCAATTCCACGTCTTGGAGGACAAGTTAGCTAGGGTTTTTGACTTGTATATATAGCACATTGTAACTCATTGTAAACGGTCCTGCACCACACAAACAAATCAATATACAACTTTTACACAAACCTCTCTCTTACTATCTCATAGGTACTTTGCCTTCGATTCAACTTTTATAACTTGTTTTTCATTTCTAGTTTCTTATTTCAATTCAGTACTTTACATTCAAGCACCTTACTTTCTTGTTCATTTATTTTATATGCACTTTGGTTTTCGCACTTAGGAGTAGTTCGTAACGTAGAATTATCATCCATTGATCTCTTTCGGCCAGTCCGGATTGGATCGATGCGATTTGTTGTTCACACACATATCATCTCACAACGTTTTGATAACCGAGTTCACTTCACCTTCGTCTTCACCGTGATTTGCGAGTACCTTCACCCAATAGATTTCTCGCTTGTCACCCGAACCTTTGAGTTTACCCAAGAAGTGAACGTGATAGAAGATCCCGGTCAGGATTGACGCCTAACCGAAGTCCTTGCAACAGAGGCAATAGAACCTAACGGCCGAGAGGGTTCCTTCCTCGGCCAACAATCATTTGATAAGAAGTCAGATATAAGTGCAAATCAGATCTGAACCTCGCTCAGCCATTCGGCCGCGAGTTGGCACGCCCGCGCAATTTCAGAAGGACGATTCAACCGCAAGTCCCTCGGCCCTCATTTCGGCCGAGACGATTTTGAGGCAAACATCTTTTGGCACACCCGGTGGGACCCAAAACACTAAGGCGTCATTTTTGGATGCACCCCAATCCATACTCAAAATATCGGGGAAATACTTGTCTTAAGTGTAACGAAGTCGGCCATACCTCGGCCGAGTGTCCGAAGCGAAAGTATACAAGAACAACTTCAGCCATGAGTAGTGGACCAGGGACGTCAGGTAGTGTGACACCATCACGTACCTCAACCCCGGTCACGTCTACGGTCACGACTGGTCATGGAACTACGGCCGCAACCCCGGCCGTCCTAGGGGCTACCAACACCTCAACCATAGGAATGTCAAGTATGGCCATGATCGTACCAAGCATTCAGACCGAATCTACGTCGGTGACACCATTTGGAATGCCTTCCGGACAAATGGTTCTTTCACATCAAAACTTATCACAGTCTGGACAAAACCAATGGGGGATTTATCCAAATTTCAACCCTTCGGCCGAGGAGATAGCTCGAATGATGGCCGACGAGTCTAGGAGGACTGTCCATGAGTTGAGGCTCTCGGTAGATGGTTTGGGTCGAGACTTGGCAGCAAGCATCAACAATAACACTAGTACCCAAATGGGAAATCTCAATAACACCCTGCTCCTTATCTACCAACAATTGATGGCTAACGGGAATAATGGAGCGCACGAAATCATGGGACACCAGCATAACATGCAGGCTCAAATCCAACCCAACCAAGTCAACATGGCTGCTACAAACCAGATGAATATGCAACAGCAGCCAAGGATGCCAAATATGCAACAGCAGCCAAGGATGCCATATCCGCCTTATGGCATGCCACCCGAAATGGGATTCGGCCAAGGATTTATCCCTCAGCCGAACCAGGTAAACAACAATGTGGCTCAAAACCATCAGCAGAACAATCATCAAGGAGGAGGTCAAGACCGACCGGTTCGGCTCAATGAGTTTCAAAATTTAGTTGAAGATCTTATGGGAGTCTTACCAAGACGGGTGGAGAGACCAAGTTATGCTAAACCGTATCCTGCATATATCGATACCATCCCGTACCCAGCAGGATATCGCATTCCCTCATTCACATTGTTCTCCGGAGATGCATATCAATCCACTGTAGAACACATTGGCCGATTCACGGCCCAGTGCGGAGAGGCTAGCTCTGACGACAACAAGCTAAGGCTATTCGTCCACTCCCTCACGGGACCAGCCTTCACTTGGTTCATCAATCTCCCCCCCAACTCAGTCAATAATTGGAGGGAAATGGAACGAGCTTTCCATGACCAATATTATCGAGCGCAACAAGAGATTAGGTTGGCTGACTTAGCCAAGACGTCGCAGATGAGTCATGAGACTGCACAAGAATACTTAAGCCGCTTCAAATTAGCTAGAGCACGATGCCGAGTAAGACTGCCTGAATCAGAGTTCGTAGATATGGCGGTAGCTGGTTTGAGCTTCAAATTCAGAGAGCATTTTGAAGGTGTTACCTTTAATGATCTATTCGAGCTCGAGACAAGAATCGACCGGTATGATGCCATCTTAAGGGAGGAAGCTCAAAAGCGGGCAGCATCAAAGGGTACGTATTACAAGAATCAGGCCGTTAATGCGGTCGACCAGTTTGGAGCGGACTTAAACGAAGACTCGGTTGATGTGGATTCGGCCGAAATGGTGATTAAGCAGCCCCGTGTGTGCAAAGCTTTGGAACGGGTTGACCCAAAGCAAACCAAACCACCACTAACCCAAAGCACAAACACTACAAAAACTAATGCACGTACTTACACTTTCAATATAGCTAAGGCCGATTTGATCTTTGATCAACTCTTGGCCGAGAAAATGATTCAACTTTCTTTCGGCCATATACTCCCCAAGGCCGAAGAGATCAAGGGGAAGACTTTTTGCAAGTATCATAATTCATGGAAGCATGCAACTAACAACTGTGTTATTTTTCGTGATATGATACAGGATCTCATTGACGCAGGAACTCTCAAGTTCCCTGAAAATAAGCCAGCAATGAAGGTTGACACCAACCCATTTCCCGAAGCTCAAGTGAACATGGTATATATCAGAGTCCCCAAGGATGGGGATGCTCCAAGCAAAACGGAAGATGCTAGCAAGACTACTGGTAGGCTCCAATCATCGGCCCAGCCAACGGCCGGAGGACTCACTATTGGGAGTATCAAGCTTGAGCCACCAAAAGTAGCTGTTTTATGCACTCGGTGTCAAGAAGAAGTCCTGCTTGAAGGGGTTTTGAAATTCCAGAAGCCAGAGCCGGTTGATAAAACTTCTAATTCGGCTCAAAAAGCCGAGAGTGCACCAACAGGAACCAAAATAGGGAATATACCCGAAAAGGCGCATTCTAGAGTAGAACCTCGGGGCAAAGGAATTATCTCGGCCGAAGTAGGTAAGGCCGAGGCGGACAAACAGAGATTCAGGTCTCAGGTTACCACAAAGCGACCATTGACCCCAGATACATCGGATAAGTATGGTCCGCACAGTCCAAGGGGAAGTCCGAAGGGCGTGTTCCATCGTCTTGATAAACCGGATAGAAGGGAGCCGGTAAGGAGGCGCCTAAATTTTGATCGGCCATTTTATGATGAAGAATACTACGGCCGAAACGAGAGGGACAAAAGGAAATATCATAGAGATGAGGGTTGTAGCCGTGATAGCTATGACCGTTATGGAAGCTCCCGGCCAGTAAGGACTTTTAAGCCTCCTTTGGTTTCTGACAATCGTTGGTACGGCCGTGTTTCAAGGGACCAGCCGATTGCCCCCATGACGAAAACACAATTGAGAAGACAGCAAAGGCAATTAGCTGAGGCTAAGAAAGCTCGACTGAGCGGGACAACCAGAACTTCACCTCCACGACCCGTTAAAAGGTCCGGATACGAAACGGCACCGAGAAGGATTAGGACATACGAGAGAAAGAGCAACAATCCTCATGTGGATAAATCAACTCGGGATACTGAAGATATGGAAATCGACTCAAGCAAGAAGGGGGTATTGAAAGTTCACTTCAAAGAGGCCCCTCGCCCAAAACCGTTGGTTGTAGTGGATAGGAGTCGAGATCCACCCTTTACGGCGGAAGGACTCGTAACTATGCGAAACTATCATCTTTTGCATTCGGCCATTGATTGGTATGGTTTGACTAAGGAGGAAAACAAGCTTTTAAATATAGTGCGTAGGGATTGCAACAGATTCGAAGAACTCTGGGCGCCTGATGTGAGAAGAGGCGTGAGAGCCAAGTATCAAGCTTATTTGGAAGATCAGGAAATAAAGGCTGATTATAATTCTCTTCCTATTTCGAAAGACGACCTACAATATTTGAGAGAATACTTTAGTGTGCACTCGGCCGAAGATTTGTTCGGCCTAACAATTGAGGAACAAAGACTGGCGTTCATATTTGAGGAACGCATGGAGAAGATGGATCGAGAAAGATGGGAAATTCTTCACGCCCCGCGTTCACCCACGTCTTCATCAGGTACACCGGCATCGGGTGAAGAGGAAGAAGAAATTTCTGAATCGAATGGCAATGAAGAGCTTGTCGTAAAGCTTTACAAGGACCTGAACCCGCCCTTTTCAGCTAAGGGGCTTAGGAGAATGAAAGAGTATCACCGAAAGAATTCTGCCCTTGCATTGTACGGACCAACAAACAAGGAGATGGATACGTTACATATGATTGCTGAATGCCCAAAGTCAGCAACCCTTTTGTTGGACTTGGATTCTAGCCTTGGTTTAAAAATTGCTTACCAGGCTGTCCAAGAAGGCATAGAGCTTAAAGTCGGTGATGAGGAAATCCCGATCTCGGACAGAGATTTGAAGTATTTGAAGAAGTTCCATAAGATCCAATCTGCGGTCGAGATGTATGGGATGACTACTCAGGAAAGTGAGCTGATGAAACGCTTCGACCACCATGTCCGAGAAGAAGAAAATCGTCAGCAAGCTCAAGCAAACCAAGACCTGGCCAAATGGTTAGAGGACACTGACGCAACTGATACACAAGACCAGCATTTAGATGACTTAGATCTTGAAGTCGATGGCCAGGGTGATAGGGGCATAGTAGAGGGCGATGAGGGCCTATTGGAGGACAATGAGGACCTATTGGATGAAGATATGGGGGATTATGAGGAACATGTTGACTACGATGATATCAATCAGGTTCCTGACGTCCCAACCTCCAATCCACAGGCTGATACCACCATGAACCCTTTGACCGAGACAAGTATCCAACCTTCGGCCAGGGAGGCCGAGGAAGTTATTATCCCAACATCTCAGGACGTGAATATGATTAGCGTTCGGTCATCAACCAAAAATGCTTCCGACCAGGTGCAGAGAGGAAGAGATTCGGCCGGAATATATTTTTCTCGGCCGAGTGATTCCATGACCCAAGTCAAAGATCCCATCCTCATTGATGCTTATATAGGTGGATACCGATTTTCGAGGGTTTTAGTGGATGGGGGATCAGCTGTCAACATCCTTCCTTGTTCCATTATACGTCAACTCCACCCTGCCAGGTATGGCTTTGTTCCAACTGATATTTCTATTTACGACTATACAGGGGAAGAGGCTGAAGTCAGAGGAGCATTGCCATTGACAGTAACTGTAGGAAAGAAAAGTTCGACAACTTGTTTCTTTGTCATCCCCACTGACAACTCATGCATTGCCATACTGGGTCGTGATTGGATCCACCAAAATGCTTGTATCCCGTCTTCAGTACATCAACTTCTTGTTTTGTGGAATGGGAATGAGGTCGAGGTCGTACGGTCGGCTCAAGCCGAAAATAAAGAAGATACCGCCATTGATATGGTGTATGTTCTTCCGCTTGAGTTTCAGGCTCAGCCAGGACAGTCGGACGGGATGGAGGGAGATGTCCGAGAAGAAAGTGAATGCCCAGCTCCAGTCCAAGACTTGGCCAAAGCCTACTTTCCTAAGCCAACACCAGCAATGTCCAAGCATATCAAGCCGTTGTACATCACGGCTCATTTTGAGGGATATCCAATATCAAGAGTATTGGTAGATGGTGGAGCAGCCGTAAATGTTATTCCTATTTCGGTTGCCGAGAAGTTAAAAAAGACTGACAAAGATATTGTATCCTCCGAGATCGCCATCCGAGATTTCTCCGGGGGTAAGAAGCAGACCAAGGGAATTCTACCTTTAGAAGTCACGGTAGGTAACAAGAGCATGATGACCGGTTTCTTCGTCATAGATTCCAGGCCTTGCTATAATGCTATCCTTGGGAGAGACTGGATACATCAGAGTATGTGCATCCCATCGTCCATGCATCAGCTTCTGGTTTTCTGGAATGGGGACACCGTGGAAGTAGTGGAAGCTGACTCTCAACCACTGAAAGCTTCGGCCAATGCAATTGATGCCCAATACTACGAGGAGGAAATTGGGTGCTCAGAAATTCAGAGGGAAGATGGTACTGGCCGAATTACAAGGATAACCATGAGAAGAGCACTGGCCCTAGGCGCCGAGAAAGTCCACGAGGACTCGGAGCGGCCAGTATTGGCGGACCTGTTTGATCCCATAATCCATGGATAGTGGCCTAGAGAAGGAGACACCATTGGCCGCGGTTGAATCAACAATGAGGAAACTGCTGGCCCATTGGGCCGAAAACTCCCTTCAGAGTGATTCGGCCATGAATTTGATAGAATTTATCTCAGAAGGAGCACCAGAGGATGAGTTGAAGCTAGAAGACATCGGCCCTGCACCGGCCGAGTTGGAAGACGACCTTACTGAAACTCAAGACCCACTAGAAGAACTAAATTTAGGGACCACCGAGGAGCCTCGGATAGTCCGGATCAGCAAGCTCCTGCCACCCAAGATGAAGGAAGATTTGAAGGCTTTGCTGACTGAGTTTCAAGATTGTTTTGCCTGGAGTTATCATGAAATGCCAGGTTTAGATAGAAGCATAGTAGAACATAGGTTGCCTATAAATCCCAATTGTAAACCTTACAAGCAACCTCCTCGGCGATGTGCCGCCGAGGTTTTGCCCGAAATTAAAGAAGAAATGGAACGTTTATTAAAGGCCGGTTTTATTCGAACGGCCAGGTATGTTGAATGGTTATCTAATATTGTGCCAGTAAGGAAAAAGAATGGCAAAATGCGCATATGTGTTGATTTTCGAAATCTAAACTTGGCCACACCCAAGGATGAATACCCAATGCCCGTGGCCGACTTGCTTGTGGATGGTGCGGCCAAACATGAAATCCTTTCTTTCATGGACGGGCATGCTGGATACAACCAAATCTTTATAGCCGAAGAAGATGTTCACAAAACGGCGTTCAGATGCCCAGGCGCAATAGGAACATTTGAGTGGCTCGTTATGCCATTTGGGCTTAAAAACGCCGGAGCAACCTATCAAAGGGCCATGAATATGATCTTTCATGACCTTATTGGCCACACGGTCGAAGTATACATTGATGACATTGTGGTAAAGTCGGCCAAGAAACAAAATCATTTGGCCGACCTTCGACCGACATTCGTACGAATGCGAGCTCACAAACTAAAAATGAACCCCGACAAATGCCTTTTTGGAGTATCAACCGGTATGTTCCTTGGTTTTGTAGTTCATAAAAAAGGAATTGAAATCGACAAAAACAAAGCTAAGGCGATTATGGAGGCACCTGCTCCGAACACAAAGAAGGAACTTCAATCATTCCTGGGGAAGGTAAATTTTCTAAGGCGTTTCATCTCTAACTCGGCCGGCAAGATTCAGCCTTTTTCTTCACTTTTGAAAATCAGGGCCGAGGGTGAGTTTGTTTGGAGAACAGAGCACCAAGCGGCATTCGACCAACTCAAACAATACTTATCAAACCCACCAGTCTTAGTACCCCCAGTACGCGGCAGGCCTTTAAAGTTATACATATCGGCATCGAATAATTCAATAGGAAGCCTATTGGCACAAGACAACGACAATGGCAAGGAATGTGCTGTGCATTACTTGAGCCGGATCCTCACTGATGTGGAAACTCGGTATACGCCTATTGAGAGGCTTTGTCTTGCATTGTTCTTTTCAGCCATCAGGCTTCGGCACTACATGTTACCCTCGGTCGTCCAAGTCATATCCAAGACCGATTTAGTAAAGTACATGTTGACTCGGCCCATCATAAGAGGCCGAATTGGAAAATGGACCATGGCGTTGTCTGAGTTCACGTTTCAATACGTGTCTCAAAAGTCAGTCAAGGGTCAAGCATTGGCTGATTTTCTTGCTCATCACCCTTCGACCGAGTTTGAGGGAGCCGAGGAGGTTGATATTGGGATCATATATGTGGCTTCCATGACCAATAACCACTGGACCATGTATTTTGATGGGTCTAGTACTGAATTTTCCGCCGGAGCTGGTGTTGTCATTGAAACGCCTGAAGGACTAAAGTTCCAGTTCGCCTTCCAATTAGACTTTACATGCACAAACAATCAGGCAGAATATGAGGCTCTTATTGTTGGTTTGGAGATTCTCCAGGAGATGGGAGCACGGCGAGTTCTGGTGTTCGGGGATTCTCAACTGGTCATTAACCAAATGAATAAGGAATTCAAATGCACAAGCTGGGGACTTTTATCCTATCACGCTTTAGCTGACCAGCTCGCCAATACGTTCGACCGAATCTCTTTCGCCCACCTCCCAAGGGGACAGAACATGGAGGCCAATGAGATGGCCCAATTAGCCTCAGGGTTACGGATCCCCGAAGGAGATGACTCCCGAGTCATTAAGATTGCCAAACGTACCCTCCCGGCTTTAGAAGATAGAGGAGTCTCAGAGGATGTTTTTGTTATCGGCATCGAACCCGATGATTGGAGACTCCCCATTATCAAGTTCCACAAAAATCCTCAAGGTAATCATGACCGGAAGACTCGGTACTTGGCTGGACATTTCGTTATATACAAAGAAGCAGTGTACCGCAAAAGCTCTGATGATCTACTCCTTCTTTGTATAGGGGGGCAAGAGACTTTGGAAGTCATGAGAGATGTCCATGAGGGGATATGTGGTGCGCACCAGGCTGGAATCAAAATGAGGTGGTTAATTCGAAGACACGGTTTCTACTGGCCAACAATTCTAAAGGATTGCATTGAATTCGCAAAGAGCTGCAAGAAGTGTCAAATTCATGCACCTGTGCAAAGAGTTCCGGCCGACGTCCTCCATCCAATTGTTAAGCCATGGCCGTTTCGAGGTTGGGCCATGGACATTATAGGGAGTATTAGACCACCATCATCAAAACAACATGTATGGATTTTGGTTGCCACTGATTATTTCACTAAATGGGTAGAGGCCAAACCATACGTTACTATCTCAAGTCAGACAGTGATCAAGTTTGTGGAGGAAAACATTGTACACAGGTTTGGGATACCTGAAACCATAACGGCCGACAGGGGTTCTGTTTTCATAGCCGAAGCAATGCATGAACTCACAGATAGTCTGGGCATCAAGTTAACTCACTCGACACCTTACTATGCCCAAGCAAATGGTCAGGCCGAAGCCAGCAATAAAGGCATTATAAATATACTCAAGAAGATGGTTCAAGATAATCCCAGGGATTGGCACAATCTACTCTCCGAAACATTGTGGGCCTTTCGGACGTCCAAACGTACGGCCACAGGGACAACGCCTTTTGCGCTAACTTATGGGCACGATGCTATGTTACCTGTTGAGGTGAAATTGAAATCACTTAGATTTGCTGCTCAAAATGAAATGGTGGCTGACGACTACACTCAGGCAATGATTCAGGAACTTGAAGAACTTGACCAAGAACGAATGGACGCTTACAACCGAATGGAAGCACAAAAAAAGGCTGTGGCTCGTGCATACAACAAGAGAGTTAAGTCCAAGTCATTTGCTGAGGAAGATTTGGTTTGGAAAGCCGTTTTGCCTATCGGAACTAAAGATAGACGTTTCGGAAAATGGTCGCCAAGGTGGGAAGGTCCGTTTATCATCGATCAAGTGCTAGGAAAAGGTGCGTATCAATTAAGGGACCAAGATGGAGAGTTGCATGCAATGCCTATCAATGGGCAATTCCTTAAGAAATATTACCCCACTACTTGGGAAATGATGGATCAAGAATTGTAGTGTACCATCTAGGGAAATACCGGCCGAGTATTGGGCTTGTAAACTCGGCTGACTATGTTATGTTGTATGTTTGTGCATAAACAACGTTTAAGTGTCTCTTGACATCCCTTTATTTACATTGTTGGAATTTACTTTTATTTTATCGGCCAAAGTTAAACATGAAGTGTTGGCCGAATCAACCAAAATTGTATTGTCCAGAGTCAAGTAATTCATTTGGCCGAGTTAAATAAGTCGGCCGAATCAACTGAGGTAATTTCTGCCAAGGTAAATAGGAGGGTCAGCCAAGCTGAAGATGTTGGTTTAACCAAGCTCAAAATAAAGTGCAAGACAAGTATTAGGACCTAGTTGGACGAAATATATGAGTCCTGCAAATAAGGTCGGTTAGACTCAACCTTCAAGGAAACATATGAAGTCAAAAGAAGCTGAATCCATTGACAAAATAGCGGCCGAATGATCAACCGGTCATATACGCAAATTAGAATGTGAGTCCTACAAATAAGGTCGGTTAGACTCTACAAAATTAAGGCAACCGGCTGAGTTATGGTCCTAGGACCATGTACAAAATATAAGCCGAGATGAATACCATATTCCCCTATAACTACATGTCAGAGGGTAGAAGAGACCGAAGAATTTCCCTAACCTTTTCCAAGTCCTCCATACCTTGGTCGACCTTTCTCTTCAAGATGCCTCTCTTCTTGTTGTATGACTTGACCGAGGACAAAATCAAGCTATACCTAGGTAGATCTTGTTGAGGAACAATGGTTCGGATGGCAGCCGAAGTGACTTTGACTTGCTCTTCAGCTTCGACCAATTGCTTTTTCAAATCACGCACTTTTTGCCTTCCCTCGTCCAAAGAAGTCTTCAACTTATGAAGTTGGCCAAGATCGGTAGACTGGCGAATGTCTTTATACTCACTTATCAACTTCTCGCCGGTTTCAAACTCTTTTTGGGCTTCTAAGCAAGGAGAAAGACTAAAATTTGCACGGGACAAAAGGGCATGAACTTCATAAGCTTCTACTTGAGATAAGTGGTTGGCTGAAATAAGTACTTCAACCGCCTCCTTGAAGGCGAGGAAACTAGTCTCGGTTACTGCTCTCGTATCACAACCCAAAAACTGTCTGACCGATTCAAGTGCCTTCTTGGTTTCATTTGTCTCAAGCTTTTCCTCTACCGGGCTCGCATTGTTATCTAGCGTATCGAGAAACTGAAGTAACTCCAAACCAGGATCACCTGTTGTTTGTTCCTAGAAAAAAAAAAAAAAAAAAAAAAAAAAAAAAAAAACGAGATTGATTTAATTCAGCTAGGGCGAACAAAACCTGAAGTTTTTGAGTCACTCACCACAGGCTCAGCCGACGATGAGGCGCAAACGATAGCTTGATCACTTCGAGGTATCCCTTCAGTAGGAGGAGAGGTAAGCATTCCGAACATAGAAGGAGTTGATTCAGTTGGGTTGAAAAGAGCCAACTCCAGGGTTGAACCGCTTCGAGATTCTCGTACCTGCACAAACAATAAAGGTTCAAGTTGTTTCTAGAGTACGAGGGCGATAAACACCAAGCTGGATTGAAATATTTTACCTGGACAGGTATTTGGTGGTTAAGCAATGCCTCTCGGCCAAGTATACCGACGTCTTCCGCATCCTTAGCAAGGTTGGCTGAGTTTGCGAGTTGTTGGTCGATATTAGGAAGCTGGTTCTCACCCAAGTCCTGCAAAAGAGAAGAATCAGTAATCACAGACAAGCAAGAAATAAAATCGTCCAAAAGGGGAATACAAGAGGCTTACATCCATGTCAATCTCAACCATGGAACTCTCAGGAGGAGGCAAAGAGTGATCAATACGGCCATCTCCCTGTCAAGATTAAGAAAGTCATTTAGCCAGGCACAATTCATATAACCAAGACGAGAGAAACACACAACTTTAAATCAAGAACCTACCTCATGCTCAAAGTTTTCTGACTGTGCTTCATCACGCGAACCTTCACTGTCGGCCGAACCCGTATTGTCGGTTGAGGCATCACTAGTTTCGGCCGCATCCTCAGCTCCAGACATGATGTGATTTTCAGCTAGAGCATTTTGGCTATTATCCATATCACCCTCGAAAATTATGTCTTCACTAACCATAATGTCGGCCGGATTCGTGACCGAACTCTCCACCACGTCAGGTGACTTCTTTACCTTCTTGGTAGGCAGAGTTTTTCCCGACTTTGATCCTCGTTTCTTTGAAGTTTGCTCTGCAAGATAGCAAAAAAAAATTTAGCAACTAAAGAAATTAGCGATTGGTCGGACAGTGAGTTGGGATTTACCTTCCTTAGACAATTCTTTGGATTTCGACTTAGCAACCGGTGCTTTCTTCTTGCCATTGCCTAGAACACAAAGCATAACGTTAGAAATGTATTTGAGATCAAAGGAAGTTGTCTGGTTGAGATTACTCACCTTTGTTGGTGAACAAGCCCGGGAATCCATACAAGGCAATACGCTCGGTTATCCGCAAGTCCTCTCCAAGTTTCTTCTTGATAAATGTTGTCCACCAAGATTGGAAAGTCGGAGTTGCTCTATGATCAGGTTCGCGGGCGCTCAGGCCAGATCTCTCAAACTTGCCAAACTGAGTCTGATAATAAAGAGTGACGGCCGAACAATGCGCAGCGTCTGTAAACCCACCTCTCCATGAAGAAAAACGATTCCGGGACATTAGAAAGAAGGCTGGACAACTTTGTATGAAGCCAAGCTGACGCGCAACAAAGTTTGGAAGATAAACCTCAACCCCTGGCCGACCCAGTGTACCCTTGAGACCATAGTTTATGTCTCGAGAAATCAGAATGCTCCCCCAAGGTAGAAGTACTGACAAGTCCAAAGACCTCTCCCATGGCTTCGTTATGTTTAATGTAAGACAAGAAGGATAATCTCGGCTATAGCATTTGGCAAACTCTTCCTTGGTCATGCTCTTTCTCGAAAGGAAGAAAGCAAAGCACTCGGCTACTGAATGTGCATGAGGACCAAGAGAGATGATTTGGCGGCCGAGAATCACAGTGGAATCAAAAGGATGACTTGGTCGAAGCTGACGAAAGTAAGTTTGCACCCATACCTGGAACATCCATAATGGCCCTCCAACATCCAGCGTCATATTGTTGGTCACTACATTACGCAAAGTACGGTAAAGATAGGCAAGGACAAACGGACCAAGGGCTAAAGGTTTACCCAAGCTAAGGGCCTCCGCAATACCAGCAAACTCAAACAAACACTTGTTCGACTTGGTGCAAAATACATATTTGCATAGCCAATAGAGGAGGAAAGCGGCGTGTTCATGTTGTTTTGGGTTATGCCTCTCAACCGTAGACACATCCTCGGCAATTGCATGTTCGGCATAGAAAGTGCTATAATTAAGCAACTTCCTTGCTTTAACATCAGCTTTTTGTTTTGCTTTCTTGTCATCCTTGTTCACTTTGGGTTTCAGGCTAGCATGAAAAGAGGAAGGAAGGTCAGCTAAAGCACATATCTCCTCTCCATTCGGCCGAAAACCAAATATTGCAGCCATATCTAGCAAGGTTGGACTCATTGGCCCAAGTGGCAGGTTCATGGTGTTAGTAGCAGATGACCAAAAACACAAGGCAGCAGCAAGGAGAGGCCGGTCCATGTAGATTTCCTGCTCGGACATTTTAATGCTATCATAAATACCAAACTTTTTCCATGAGCGGCCGAAAAAATGCTCCATCCGTGGTACCCATTTCTTCCACTCGGGTGTCGTTTTCGGCCAACTCCCTGGCTGTTTGGAATTTGTGTTCCAACTAGACCAGCTAGCTCCGCCGGTCAGGCAAGATGTGTCCACCAATGAATTTTCTAGAACCTCGTCGATGACCGGCGGCATACCGAAGCTGTAATGTGGTCCTAATATGCACTCTCTTCGCGGTTCCTTGTTCTTCGCCAACCGACATACCACAGAGCTTTGGAGTTTGTCCACAGAAGCACTAAAAGCAGCCTCAAACTTGGTTGAGAATTCGGCTAATTTTGCTTTCATTACAGCCAACTGTGCTTTTGTTGCTTCGCAGTCCTCTAGCCCCGTTTCAGTTTCTGATGTATCATCAGCCATGGAAAGTTTTGTTTAGCAACAGTGGAGTTCATTCAAACCTGCAAATAAATCACAGAATCACTGCATGACAGATTTCGATCTATGTTTCACACAGAAACCAAGAATCTATTTTGATTGTCAACAGGAAAGCAGAAGCAATGCAACAATGCAAGTGGTATTTGGTGAGTTCAATTAAGGGCCATGCCTTTAGTGATATATCAACACAGCAATCAACTTTTCAAATAACAATGTTCAAAGCTCCGAAAATCACCAGCAAGTGCTCACCATAATTAAAAGAGGTTGATTTTTCAAACTCTCGATGAACCATTAATCTGGGGATTAAATGCCAGATTCAAAGTGCGTAACTTTCAGGGGGCAAATTATTCATCAAATGCAAGCATCTTATGACAATCTCCAAGATTTCATCAAGACAAATTAAGCAAGAGTTATGGTTCACCCAGATTTTTGTCAGACGAGAAACAGGGGAGACATGAATGCATTTCAAATCTCGTAAAGCCGAAATTAGGCTAATTCTCAGCTTACTCTCACATGGTTAAGAGTGGAAAAATTTAGACAACTTACATCCCCAAGTACTTCCAGCTCTCCCTTGTCGAATTAACCCAGTTAGCTGCTCACGCTCTTGAGATAGCTGGAGAAGTCGAAACTCAAGCCTCAACCACCTTGCAGCTACACTGCCGTCATATCTAGACCACGTCTACCCACCTCGCAGCTCGCCGCCGTCGTGCCCAGATCACGGCAGCCCGCTTTGCAGCTCACCAACGCCAAATCCAAACCAGCAACCCACCTTGAAACTCGCCGTTGTTAAATTGGTTAGTTGTTGTCCTAGATTATTGATTTCTCCACAGTTTTTCGGCGTCGGGCATAGACCCAGAATTGGGTACCCAGATTTGAAGGAGTGTTAAATTTTCAAAGACGGTTCGCAGAGGCTAGATCTAGAAAATATGGGTGGATTTTATGGAATAGAATCGTGGTGTCAGCGCTCCATTTTTCAAGAAGGTTTCGCACAGAGGATGACCACACAATTCAATTTATCTACTGACACACGCAATACTCTTATTATATAATTATATGTGTTCATGACCAGAGTTCACGTGGTTATGCATATATATAATTATATATGATTGTTTTGCATGGCCAAACACCTGCTCCTGGTTATACATACATATATATAATTATATATGATTGTTTTGCATGGCCAAACACCTGCTCATGGTTATACATACATATATACAATTATATATAATTATTTTGCACGACCAAGCATTTGCTCCTGGTTGCACCTATATATAATTATATATAATTGCTTTGACAACTATGACTAAGTTCTAGCCTTTATTACTGGCCGACCATGACCAAGTCTTGAAATTAGACATCTCGGCCCAGTTTTCCTCTTTGAATGCGTCGGCCGAAAGTTTCAACGTTGTTTTTTCTCGACCAAGCTCACAACGTTGTTGAGACACGTGCATGACTGAATCTAACATTGTTAGACTCATGACGTTTCGGCCAAATTTTGGAATATCATAAGGAATGGCCGAGTAAGAATTCTTGACTGAGTAGCACGTCTTGACCGAGTAATACGTCTTGGTCGAGTGGTAGCCTCAACCGAGTAGTAAGTCTTGGTCGAGTTGTTTTTCTGCTCCAAGATAATATGACCGAGCTTTCAAACTTGGGGTGTGTCGGCCGAGTCTTTCAAGTTTTGCATGTCAAGGCCGAGTTTGAGGGTTCAAGTTGCCCAACCGAATCGAAAAATTTTTACTCCATTTTTTCAAGTCTCATAACCACTTGGTTTGACAGCCAAAGCTTATGAGACTGGGGGGGCAATGTTTGGACCTGAATTTAGCTACTCTCGCGTACGATCATATTTAGAAGAAATGAGACTGAGTTGGCACCCAATCAAGACAAATAGTTTGCAAAGTCATACGACCGAGGAAAAAGTGTCGGTCGGTTACCCAGCTTGATCCGGGGTTTTAGGAACGGACGACCCAAAATCAGGAAGTTGGACCATGCGGCCATATGATTGGTTTAGTCCAGGTTCAAAAGGGTGGTTACGCATGTGGGCCGAAATGAGAATTAAAAGTGTTCGGCCAAGTTTATGCAACAATATCGACTGAGGAATCCTCGCAAGGAAGGAGTTCGAATCAATTATAGATTTTGATTGTGAAGATTTCAGATATCAGCCAAGTCAGGATTTTATGAGACGAATCAATCCTAGAAGGAAGGAGAATCCTACTTCAATTCCACGTCTTGGAGGACAAGTTAGCTAGGGTTTTTGACTTGTATATATAGCACATTGTAACTCATTGTAAACGGTCCTGCACCACACAAACAAATCAATATACAACTTTTACACAAACCTCTCTCTTACTATCTCATAGGTACTTTGCCTTCGATTCAACTTTTATAACTTGTTTTTCATTTCTAGTTTCTTATTTCAATTCAGTACTTTACATTCAAGCACCTTACTTTCTTGTTCATTTATTTTATATGCACTTTGGTTTTCGCACTTAGGAGTAGTTCGTAACGTAGAATTATCATCCATTGATCTCTTTCGGCCAGTCCGGATTGGATCGATGCGATTTGTTGTTCACACATATATCATCTCACAACGTTTTGATAACCGAGTTCACTTCACCTTCGTCTTCACCGTGATTTGCGAGTACCTTCACCCAATAGATTTCTCGCTTGTCACCCGAACCTTTGAGTTTACCCAAGAAGTGAACGTGATAGAAGATCCCGGTCAGGATTGACGCCTAACCGAAGTCCTTGCAACAGAGGCAATAGAACCTAACGGCCGAGAGGGTTCCTTCCTCGGCCAACAATCATTTGATAAGAAGTCAGATATAAGTGCAAATCAGATCTGAACCTCGCTCAGCCATTCGGCCGCGAGTTGGCACGCCCGCGCAATTTCAGAAGGACGATTCAACCGCAAGTCCCTCGGCCCTCATTTCGGCCGAGACGATTTTGAGGCAAACAATAACAGTTTAAGAAAAAAAAAAAGTAAAAAAAAAAGAACGTATATACTAAGTGTATTGTAATATTACTTATGGTGTGATCAAAATTTTGTAACAATTATAACTACGAAATTTGTATTTTGAATCTCCCACTTATGAAGGAAAACTTTTTTTTTTTTTTTTTGAAAAGAAAAGTTCATTGAATTAGCGATAGAAATCGCTCAAGAGGGCATCCCAAAAAGGAGCATACAATAGCCAAAAAGGCTTGATCTTAGAGCTAAGATAGAACAAATCAGAAGGTGTACTACACCAACAAATTGTCCATATACAATAAAATACTGCTCTGAAACACTTATAGAACAACTAGCAAAAACTGAAGGTAAATCCTCAGCCTCCTCAAGATAATTACCAACAATAGAAGCATTGTCACGACCTTGAGATTTGTAGATCAAACCATCAGAATCTGCTATCCGGGAATGCAAGAAGTTGGCAAACCAATCAAATCTAGACTCGTCCCAGCCTAAATCACACTGCTCGCCAAGGCACGCAATTGTGGTACTCACAGCGTGATTGTACTGAGACTCTTTATAGAATGTAGAAGTGAACAATCTACCTGTACAGAAAAACAGCACCCCCAAAGAAGAGATAATAGAAAAATTGAACAAAAACTCAATCAAAGTATCTCCCGGGTCCCAAATCCAGCCCCCTGGAGAAGTTGAGCCCAACAAACGCATCCTGATTTGGGCCCAACATCAGCCCAAAGCCGTAACCAAAATTGATGTGGACACCCAACCCCTGTGCGGCACCCAATTACAGCATCTCCGCGCGACCACCAGCCTTGACCGCGTTTGCATCTCCAACATCACCACTTCCATCACAGCCTTGGCAGCGCCAATCAATGTCGACGCCTTCAACCACGACCCTAGCAGGCCACCAAGCCCCATCACGACGCAGAGCAAAAGCTTCTCCGCAGCCATGCCGAAACATGGTATCTCCTCCGTCGTCGACAT
The DNA here is from genome assembly GCF_958449725.1 of Rosa rugosa. Taxonomy (NCBI): domain Eukaryota; kingdom Viridiplantae; phylum Streptophyta; class Magnoliopsida; order Rosales; family Rosaceae; genus Rosa; species Rosa rugosa. Next base: position 42,740,282 of record NC_084823.1, read on the forward strand.
TTGGCGTGCACAACCATACCCCACTCCCATCACCGTCAATGAAGCAAAGAAACAGCGAAGCCTCCATCTAGGGCCCGGATCCCAAAGCCATATTTGATCCCCTGAGCAGACAACCCTGCCCAAACAACAATCATTGCTCGCTTGATCTCGGAGAAAGGAAACAGATACATTTGATCGTTTTTTGAATTGATGGTATGAGGGCAGCGTGCTACCTTTTGTCGAGGTCACGGTGGACTTCGCTGGAATCAAGCGCCTCAGCACTCGGTGGTGGGGAAGCCTCGAGTGCTTCCATGGTTGAGATATGTCGATGGCGGCGTTGGGAAAGCGAGGAGGGCTCTCGCTCATGGTGGCTATCAAAAAACTAAGAGCTTATGAAGGAAAACTTATGCCACTTGACATATGTTTAAATCAAATGGTAATAACTAAATATTAGGAAAAAAAAAATCGAAGAAGAAATTAACTAAACAACAAACATATCTATCACGCGTGATCAGACTAACCCTAAACCTTTGTATCAAACTCCTCGCTCTCACCATTAGGTCTAATACTTTCTTTGCACCTCTTCTCTTTCTTCCTTGCTTTCCTTTCTTCTGCACTAGAATCAGATTTGATTTCCTTCATATTTGAATTAGGAGAACTATCGTGTTCGTTAATTCTAGTACTCTCCACACTCTACCTCCTCCTCGGTATCTTCTCTCCTCCAATTTTATTATTCGTGCTCTTTAGCTTATCATGATGCTCTATAGCCACCTCATTAACATCATTCTCCACATGCATATTGGTCGCCATGACCTCAAACATTGGTTCAAGAACATCTTCACAAACCTTTTCCATAGCCTTTCGCCTCGATCGCCACCATTGCTTCAAGAACATTCATCTCATCCTCCTCCTCTTCCACCTCCAACTCATCGACTTCAACTACTTCACTGACTCTTTCCTTCTGATTTTCGTTATCACAATCAGAAAATTCATTTTCGTTACTATCACTCCCTCCAACCCCATCATCCACCACCTCATTCCTTTTTTCTTCCATTAAATCCTCTTCTTCATTAAGATCTTCATAATTTCTCTCTACCTCAATCAACTCCGCAACCATATCATAATGTTTCAACTTCATCAACTCCATAACCATGAGGAGGTGCTTCTTCGACTGCTCGTGATTCCGACACTGCTTTTCACTCCTAAATCCCTTTCTACAAACCACACACTCCCATTCCTCTCTCTCCTTCTCCTTCTCGTCCCCAGGATCACCATATTTTCTCTTCCTCTCAACCACTTTGGTCCACTCCGGCTCCTCATACTCCATAGTAGCCTTCGCCAGCTTCTCCTTCTTCAACCGCTTCCTCCTCTCCCTTTCCTTCTCCATCTCCCTCTTCCTTTCCTCCTCCCTCTTCGCCATCATCTGCAAGACCCTCTTGTCCAGCCTCTTCGCATTATGTGCCAAATCCCGGACCTTGTTGTTATACTCCTTCTTAATTAGCTTTCTTCCTCGCCTTCATATTCTTTTTCGACCACCGCTTATACCCCTTGCGGATGACCCTACTGAGATCATACGGGTCCTCCCAGCAGAAATCCATTATGGAACTAAAGTTAAGCCAGTAGTTGTAAAACTTAACAACCTCGGGATACGGGCTCTCGAGATTCCCCATGTCCGGAGGCTTGTGAACCGAATCCCACGGTAGGTCATTCCTTTCCTGAAAAGCATGCTCGCTGGCGTAAATCTTGTTGAAAAGTCAGAATAGCCTTGTAGAAACCGCGGTTGGAATCGGAGTAGCCATTGAAGTTGATGTTGTCGAAGGCGGCTTCGAGGTCGGGGTTGAAAGCCTCTGGGACAGCGTAGGTCTGGCGGTAGGAGTCGTAGAAGGCTCGCTCATCGGGTTCTTTGAGAATGTTGTAGGCGTTTGATCTCTAGGAATTTGGCGGCGGCTTCGTCTTCCGTCATGCCGCAACTGGACTTGTATTTGTCCGGGTGGTATATTATGGAAAGTTCATGGTAAGCATGGCTGACATCATCCATTGAGCAGTTGGGTTCGAGGCCTAAGGTCTTGTAGTAGCAGACGCGCTCGGTGCTCTTCACCATTGTTGTCGAGTTAATTTGATAGCAAGGAACTTCGAACCGGAGATGGAGTAGGGTAAAGCGAGTCACGCCACTTGAGTCTAATACATCGGTATTCAGTACGTAGTAGCTGGGGCTTTATATTAGTGCAATCAAAACCTAGCCTTAATCCCAATTGGAATAGCAAACGTGATTTCAACTTAGATTAAAAAAAAATTAAAAGAAGAAGAAGAAGAAGAAGAAAACCTACAACAAATAGGAAAACAACATAAGGGAAGCTTATGATTTAAACTCTCCTAAAAACTTTAGTTAGAGTACTTGAGCTGTGTGCTGTACTGCCCTACAAAGACCTAGTTAATTTGGGTGATCGAATAAACGTTGCATTGAATGTACTCGATCATTAAGAACCCTAATAAACCCCATCAATACAAAATGAACGAAATTAAAGGTCATATAATTGCAACAAAGCATGAGTCGATCAGGAAAGGAGCAGTCTCAGAATTTAGATTAAAATCTCAGGATCGATGAATCTCTAGCATTTGAGGAAGTTTCCATGTTTTGAGGGAATGGTTTAGAGCTAAAGAGTGATGAGAGTAAGTCTAGTTTTCCGAATGATCAAACAATTAACATAAGAACAAGTCAATTTTTTTTAAAAAAATTAAGATTATTTCGATAAAATTAGACGTCCAGATGTTTACTAGTCTTTTTCGAAAGTTAACACCTTAGAGTCTAGCTAGACTAATAAACATAGTAAGCATTAGGGTAATTACTCCCTAATGATAAGGAAATACGATTCCTATTCCTTACCATGAGGTTCTAGGACTTCAAACCTACAAAACAGAAAAAACATCAGGGTAATTTTTTTTACCACCTCCGTAAAAAATGGGCTCATTATCGTTTTACTCTCGGCTTTCACCGTCAGACTTTTGGTTCCAAATCCTTGACCTTTCCTTCCCAACATATCCACATTCCAAACACTTGAGCCAGCACGAAAGAGCCCAAACATGGCCGCTCACTCCCTCTCCAAGCTTCCAGCTTTCGTCTCTGCCTTCAATCCCAATCAAACAACCAAACCCGAATCGTGTTCTCTACCTCTGACCACGACTTTGAAGCCCACAAGTCTACAGAATCTATGGCTCGGAACCAACAGTCTCGGAGTCAGAGCCCAACTGCCAAAGCTCCGACCTTTCTCTTCCACAATCTGCCTCAGCCTCCCGACCGCGTAAGTACCCAATTCTGTCGCATTGCCAGAACCCCTGTTTCTTGATTCGTTTCGTTTCACGTTTTAGATGACGAGCTGTTGTTTCAGATGCTTCTGATTTTATCATTACAGAATCAAGGAGAGAGTTTCGTCCAATGAGGAAGTGCCCAAGTGAGTGTCTTTTGTTGAACTTTGTTCGTAGGATTTAATGTTTTCGGTGGTTGATTTTGGTGGGATTGAGGTTTTGGTATTGGTTGGGTGGATGCAGATGGTCTAGCAGGGCTATAAAGTCATTTGCCATGGGCGAATTGGAAGCCAGGAAGCTCAAGTACCCAACCACTGGGACTGAAGCAATTCTCATGGGTATCCTCATTGAGGGTAAGTTTTTTCCAGCCTTTTAAGCTCTTATTGTTCATTAATAAAACAGCAATGGTTATTGTTAAAAGTTAGTAATCCTTCTATTACAAATAGTCTTGTTGATTAGTTCTCTCACCCCGAATGCTTGGTTGGAAGGCTGCTTGTGCAGTTGTTTCCTGGCTTCTACCTTATGCATAAAGGCTTAGGTTGTAAATTTAGTCCAAGACTTCCAAGTTATGATCCAAAACAAATGGTAACTGAGGGCTAAACTCGGAATGCAAATCTTATATGATACCAACTTGAATCCTCAGAATCATAATTGAGTGTGACATGTTTCCCATCTTTAACACCACCGCTCACAGAAATATAAATAGAAATAATGATAAGAAAATCTTATGATTATATCTGGTCTCTGTGATAAACACATTTTGTGGTTTACTTAGCCATCTTTGCACTGGGCTGCAGGAACCACTTTGGCTTCAAAATTTTTGCGGGCAAATGGAGTTACACTGTTCAAGGTGCGTGAAGAAACCATCAAGTTACTTGGGAAAGCTGATATGTACTTTTTCAGTCCTGAGCATCCTGCATTGACTGACGAAGCTCAAAGAGTGCTCGACTGGGCTGTTGATAAGAAAATAAAATCTGGTAAATTTCTTTGCTGTTTCATTTATATACAAATTTCTCGTACAGAAATTTTTTTATTCGCCTCTTCACTTTTTTGTATTTTAAGTAGTTCCTGACATGTCCCCAGAACTTATGTATATAAGTAGCTCTTGGGATTGCATCAGTGCTCAATCAAGTAGCATCTTCGATATGCAAACCAGATACCGAATTAATTATAGTGAATAGTGTATAAGGGCTACAATGGTCTCAACACAGATGTAGGCTAGTAAATCTTCTTTTAGAATATCAGAAAAGATTTTCTGAATCCTTGTTTTCCTTCACTTCGTATAAATATTTCCTGGGTCATGTGAATTCATTTCTGATTTGTTATTTGAAAATTTTGTATTTGTGAGTTTTCTAAGAATTCAGAGCTTTGGGTTTGGTGTTGTAGTAAAAGGTTGTTTTTTATGGTTTTGTAGATCAGTCAAAACTGGTATTTGTGTATAACCATGGGAAGTGCGGAACTGGTATTTGCATAGTGTGGCATTTGATTGCCATTATGTTTGAGTTTGCACTTACAAAATCCATCATCTAGAGAATGGGTCATTGTAATAATCTGAGCTGCCTCAGATGCAAGAACAGTTTTAGAGTTCGATCTTGAACTGACATAGTTCCTTTTCCCTTGTTATTTGAGAGATAATCTCCTTTTCTACGACAATGTTGAATTTGTATCTTCTGTCCTAAATCCAAATGCAAAGACAAATCTCGGTGGAGCTCCAAATTCCATATTTTTCTTCTGAAGGAAATCTGATATAATTATTGCATAAATGATAAAAAATACTTAAAATCTTAACTCAAGTATGGTTCTTGACTGCAAGACAATAGAACTATTTGAAAGGAGATTCATGTTGCTATTGTGCAGTGTACCATACTTGTCAAATTGTGGGATTGTGCTCCTCAGATGCACATGATTATCTTTTCTTTAACAAATTTTTTAATTATCAACTCTTTTTGCTCTACTTTAGTTCTTACCTTTTGATTTATTGATATCTGAATTGCAGGTGGTGGTGGCGAAATTACAACATCTCATCTGCTTCTTGGCATTTGGTATGAAGTGGATTCACCGGGTCACAAGATAATGGCCTCCCTTGGCTTCAATGAAGAGAAAGTGAAAGAGCTGGAGTCTTTAATTTCTGAACCTGGATTCATTGATGGATGATATTTTCCCCTTTTTTTTTTTTTTTGTTCACTGACCTATGATGCAAATTTCTTAACCAATGCATGGATCAATGATGTTGGTCGGAGTTTTTTAATGGCATTTGTCGTTCCTGAATGTTAGTTTGAATCTGATTCTGAACTGGTCCTAGGTTCATTCAATACAAGAAATGTTTTCTCGTGTTTAATTCAATTTTGGGGCTATTGCTCTCTTCGTTATGGAGATTGTGCCTCTACTCATCTACTATCAACAAATTGGAGACACTACTCTGTTGAGAGCAACAATCTACTTTTTTGTTATCTGTCATGTCAACAATTAGGCGCTGTTTAACTTACATGGACCCATCAGGAAGAAACAAACCTCTTGGATGACCGGAAATTGCTTTCTTACAGTAACTTTTGTTTGAGAAAAAACTTTGCTAGAAGATGTGGGTTGGAGTTGGAGGACATTGCAGCAGATATTCTAAGGTTACTTTTAGACTTCGGCATCGACTCTCCCCACGCTTTTGTGGTTTTCGTGTTTGTTAAGTTCTGGTGCTTGACAGGAAAGTGAGGCAAGTCTTTGTGCTTTGCACGCTTCTTCATCCCAGTTGATTCTTAAAACAAAGATCAGCAACAAAATCAAGCAAGCAACCATCCCAATCAAGAATCCTATCAATAGTCCACTCAGCCCGAGTTTAACCTTGAAAGCTAAAACAACTCCCAAGGGCAAAGCCAGAAGGTAGAATCCACCAAGATTTGCATACATAGCCAACCATGGCCTCGCTGTTCCTCGAACAATCCCTCCGCAAACAGCTAATGGGAAATTCACAACCTCCACCAAAGCCATAAGCAGCATCATCTTCTTCACACCTCTTACAATCCCCTTATCGTGGCTAAACAATGACCCCCAACTTCCCCTGGCTGCTACCATCACCAATCCACCTAAACAACCAGAGACCAAACTCACTGCCAGAGACACAAATGCAGATTGGTACGCAGGTCCTGCCCTGTTTGCTCCGAGCTCATTTGAGACTCGAGTCGACGCACATGTTGCCAGAGACAGCATCACCGAGTATAGCAAGTAGTCGAAGTTTAGTACGATGGCTAAAACTCCGACTGCCTGCTTGGCATTGGCAAGCCGGCCAGTTAACAGGACCAGAATCTCATAACACCACCATTCTAGGCAGGTAGTGAGGCAGCAAGGTCCACAAAGCTTGAGCAGTCTAATCCAATCCCGAACACCTTGGTCCAGCCACCCGCCTTCTTTCCACCTTCCTTCTTTTGCCTTAACTTCAATCACACACACATAAATTGCAAGTAGAATCACAACCATAAGGTCAGTGATCCAGACAGACATTGCAACTCCCTCAATACCTTTAGCGTTTGCAAGCACTATGTTGATTGGTATGTGAAAGGCAAGAGCAAGACCTGAGCAGAACATGGAAGGAACCGTGATGCTTTGCGAGTTCAAGTAGGCTTTGAGGGGACAAAGCAATGCGGTAATAACCAAGTCTGGTAGGAGATAGAAAAGGTAGGTCTTTGCAACTGTTGAAATATCTTCTTGTTGGCCAAAATGGATGAGGATTTTGTCAACACTGAGCCACAAAAATGAAATAGGAAGAGTTGCAAGAAGTAACAAGAAAGTTGTCATAAGAAGGGTCTTGTGGAGAAGCCTAATGTTTTTGGCTCCATATGCTTGACCACATACGGGCTCCATGGCACCACAGAGACCACTCAAGACAGAGAAGCCGGTGACATTAGCGAAAGTGAAACCAAGTGTGCCACCAGCCAGTTGAAGCTCTCCGAGTCTTCCTAGAAAAGCTGTTGTGATGGCTATTTTGGCAAACCATGTCAAGTTCATAACCACCAGAGGCAGAGCTATTCCTCTTTGTATTTTGAGCTCTGAAAGCATGATCTTGAGGAAGTTGGACGGCCATTTTTGGTTGAGAGGTTGGGATGAACATGGTTGAGAGGCACTCTCTCTTGGACTGTTTTGTGTTTGTGATGTTGTTACAGACATAATGTGTGTTTGAGCAAAATGGGTTGAAGGCTAGGATTTGGTGGGTGTGTTACAAACATAAATGAGATGTGAGATTTTGGATTCTGTTTTCTTTTTATGGTTTCCTTCTTGAGATAAGGTTGTTTATTGATGAGTGCATAGATTTCGTGAAGGTGTTCTTCTCCTAAAAGATGCAAATTGATAGGCTTCTTTTGTAACTGCCTAAATTAATTGCGAAAGAGAGAGAGTTGGTAGTGGATTTTATAGTGCGACATGAGAAAGCAAGGGGCCAAATCATGCATAAATGCTTACAAATCCTCCGAGTAATCTAATGAGATTTGGTGCATGTTTGATAAATATGATAAGAAGAAAATCCAAATTGACTGCCGAAGGTGGACTGTTAGAAAGAAAAAAAAAAACCATGAGAATTTGATGAAAAGCTAAGAAAATCCAGTTGTGGTAAATTAATATTATGGTAAAAATCTAGCCCTCACACATTTAGTGAAAGAGTAACACGGGTGCATACTGTTGGGTTGATTCGCATGACAATCCAACTATTGACAGAAACATCGGTTATTTGACAAACCTTTAGATAATTAAATAATTTCCGGTACAGTTTTTTTTTTAATTAATTTTAAAATGTCAGAATAAATGAATAATATGATAAAGAAAAAATAAAAAATGAAATGAGAATGTAAAAAAAAGGTGATAACATTCATGCATCAAGAAGGGAACTCGCTTGTCATAAACTATTAAGAATCGATGGATTTGAAAACATTAAACAAAACAAAAAAAAAATGTTTTAATCGGAAACCAAAGAAATCTTCTTTTGTACATTTTTTCCACTAAACTAGCAAATACAAATACTTCAGTCAAGATTTCATTCTAATTTGAAAGAAGAACTTCAGTACGTGTAATTGTGAAACAAACCACTCTACTAGCAAAATATCTATCAGATAAGTTACATGGAACGAGGTCAGAAAGTGCTTATAAATGATCGAGTATGAACTTCCGAAAGGATGAAAATGAATGTGAGCGCAGTCAGCCTCCTAGCTCTGGTGGTTTACGCCTGAAATTCAGAGGAGGAATTTTTGATGTAACAAAGGAAATAAGAGGAAGATTAGATTTGAAAAGACTCAGACTGTGAATGCTGAGGCCTACTATTAGGGAGATTCTGAACTATAAGAATCCATTGTGACAACCATGGCCACCCAATCTAAGCTTATTTTTCCTTTCATTTATATTCCAAAGCCACCTGATTATTGAATCACTTCCATTTCATCTTTGCCTAGATGTTAGTATTTTATTAATTTTTAAAGTAATTGGACAAAACACCTTTGTAGAATAGAAATAAAATACAAAGCAACTGTGCCTTTCAAAATGTGATTGCATGCTTTTGGACAATTTACTTTTCATCAACATCACTTTGTATGTTATTTGGAATCTGACTAATTATTCATAACTAGAAAATATAGACACCACATTATGATTTTACTAATAATTCATCTTGTTTGTTCCCGACAAATTGGTGACTCCGAAGTTCAATTGTTTTGTTTGAAAGAAAATGTACCAAACTTTAAAATCACCTATTTGTCGGGTATTGTTGTTAAAAATTTCCCTTCCAGAAAATGTGAAATTGATGGCTCCATCATCCTGATCATTTTTTCTGAGACAAATTTCTCATTTAGATAAAAACGCACCTCAAATTTAGGTTCTGGTTCTGGCGGAGCATGCTCATAAAATTAAGCAATATAATGCTGGAATTCGAGTACAAGAACATTGTTAGAAGGATAACGTACGTACGTCAGAGAGGCACTCATTGATCTATCATCATTCTGGTTTTCTTTCTTTATTGAGAGCACTACGTTGCTTTCCACTTGTTCCCCATTGATAAAAGCATGGATATATATCAACCTCATAAATCCAACTAAGTAGTGATGTGGTCTATTTTATTTATTGGTGGAAGCCTTTCTAAATCGATATGATCATCTATATATGATTGAGCTATATATGTATGGAGCTAGTTTTAATTAGTGTAGACATAAGTTTCAATTGGCAGGCCTCCATTCTCCACCATATATATTATTAGGTGTTAAATTTATCCATTAATACAATTAGGCATATTGGAAATTGTTTAGGCATTAATGTAGTGTTTGCAAAGTTAGATGAATTAATTAACGTGGACTGTGATTTTTTTCTCTAATTTTTTATATTTTTGGGTGGGGAAATTTTTGAAGAAGAATAGTAGAAAATAAACGGTTCTGATTATTGAATTTCATCGTATAATAGCTAAAATTGGTGAAGATTCTAATTTCTTGTTTTTGGGAACGTCAAAGTGATCCAGACTGAAAGTATGTATCTTATCCAACCATTTGGACATGCTATTGAGTCGTATTATGTCGATTTAGAACTATTAATCATATTTTTCAATTATTTGAATAATGTAAGAAAGATAAACAATTGCATAACATGCATAGACATCACATATTTAATGAGAATACTTATACACAAAGATACTATTTTGGGAGTAGATTGGGTTGTGACGCATATCTCATTAACAGTTTAACAATATAAAAAGAAAAATGTTTACACAAAGTAATTCAAAAGTACATGGCACATAGCTAGCATGTAACCCACTTACATAGCACATAGCTTGGTTTGTGCCATGAGATTTTAGAGTTGAAGAATAAATATCGAGTGCGCACCTATTTTCATTGATTCGGATCAAATTAGTTACTTGTACGAGATCGAGTTCGATGATATTCTGTAATACATGCAACTTTACGCAGAAATATTCCATGATCATGATGTAAAGTTCATAGGAATATGAAAAGGAAATGTATAATCTTACCAGGAGGAATTACGTGCATGCAATCTTTGAGGAAACCAAGAATTTAGAACAAATCTAGATCGATGATAGATATTATAACCGTATTTGACGAACATTCTTTCGAATAATTAATGGAATGTACTGGTGGATCAAAGGATCGAAAAATAAATAGATAAGGAATATATCCGACAAAATGCAACTTTAACAGAACCATAAATATTTAAAATCAAAGTAGATGCTACGTAAATATTAATTTCTGTAAAACCTAGCACAGGAATTTAATTAATATTGAAGGTAGCTAGAATGAGATATCTGTAATGGGAGTTTCTATTTATACCTGCAAAATTAGTATTTGGACCTGTTGAATATCTTTTTTTTATTAATTTTTGAGGATGACCTAGAACACTCTCTCTAGGGTTTACTCGAAAGCGGTAGCTTTCGACAAAATGACCGGCGACGGTGAATCTTTGACTACGGGGGTGGGGATTTTCTTCTTCCCCTTCTCTGTGATCGATATTGCTACTGGGCAGCGAAGAAATCTGACGTTGATTGGGCTGGATGATGGCTTCGAGGTCGGTTTTGCTCTTGAAATCGACGAAGACTATCGAGCTTAGGTTGTTGCTGGCGTCCGGTTTCTGGTGGGATTGAGATTGGGGCGACGACCTATGGTTTTGTCACTGGACCGGGGTACTGGAAAGGGCGCCGGTGACCTGGTTTGTTCGGCGGGTGATGGCCACCTTGGCAACAGGGGTAGTGTTGGTCGTGGCGGCCTGCAATGGGAACAGATCTGGGAGCGCTTTGGTCCGGCGGGTGATACAGCAGCGCCTTGCACGGTGGTGATGGTAGACAAGGATGGTCGCAGTGGCTTCCTTGTCGGTGACCTGAGTAGACGAATGATAGCGACGTGGACTGGTGGCGGTGGTGGCCTGGAATCCTGTAGAGGGGGAGCAGATCTCAGCTTTTGGGCCATCTGGGCTTACTTTTGGATTGTGGGCTGGGCTCTATTTTTTGAGGCCTGGGCTATTCTAGAATTGAAGGTGGATGGTGAAGATTCACCCTTTACTTCCATTATTGCTTAAATTTTCATAGGTCGCAAAAACCAGTTGCTCTGAGGATCATTTTAATTTACTTGCTTCGGAGTTTCTAGGTTTTTGTTTGAAATAATGGTGCGTGGACTTTCTAAAAGGTGGGTGTACTAGGGGTTTCCTGGGTCTTATTCTTGTTTCAGAATAGGTTTTAGGGTTCCCTAAGGAACGATTATTTCTATCGACCCCATAGGGGTGTTTCGTTTTTGTACTGCTTACTGAATATATATAATTGGCTGACCTCTTCTCATAAAAAAAAAAATAGTATTTGGACCTCTTCTTTTTTCCAAGTAATAGTTGACTTTGTCAACCCTTGTCAAATTATACATATATAAAGCGTCGATGCACTGTTACACTGTTCTAAGTACAGTGGACAGTCGGTTTTACCCTCCGGTGTCTAGGGAAATACGAAACTGCCATTCAGGTCCTTTTTGACCCTGGATGGATAAGGATTGAGAACTTCAGAGAGAGCTCAATTATTGGGTCTCATAGAGAGCGATAGAGAGATCGGGTGGGTGTCATAGATTCAGAGGAAATCGATCGAGAGATCGGGTGGGTGTCATAGAGAGCGATAGACACAGACAAAAAGAGACAGAGAGAGAGGTTATTTGCTCTGCAACGCAAGCCCGAAGGAATCATACATAAACCGGTAAGACAAACAGATCGAAATTCATGAAGGTCAAATTAACAACAAGAAAACCCATCGCTTCAGCTTTTGGGTTTTGGTTTATTTTCTGGACACAGAGAAAGATAGAGCGAAGTAAACAGGGGAAGAAGGGGGAGAAGAAGAGGCCCTCCCTTCAAAAGTAAGCGAAACCCTCACTCCCTAAAGCTTAATTTCATTGCAAAACACTCATCTTTTTTTTTTCTTTTTTTTTTCTGGATTGATTGATTGATTGGGAATTCGTTTCCTTAATTTCTCTGCGAAGAATTCATCTTCTTCTTCTTCTTTTTTTTTTTTGGGATGGATTGATTGATTGGGAATTGGGTTTTCAGTGTCCATCAGTAGTGTGGAGTTTGCCATCGGAGGCTTAATCGTGGATACCAAGGTGTTCTATGGCCAAGAAAGGTCTTTTGCTATGGATTTCTGGTATTTATGTAGATTTGGACCCTTCTCAGCTTTGCTCATTAAAATTTTTCGGTGAAGGATTGGATTTGGGTTTATGTTTTGGTGAATAGATATTTGGTTCTTTGGCTTTTTCTTTCTCTAAATTTTCCTAAACGATATGTAGTGATATTTTTGCAGTGTGCTTAGCTTTGCTAATTGAAGAAGATGAATGGGAAAATGAGCTCTTCTTCAGCTTCAGAAGGTAAAGTTTGTTGCTTCCTTCCTTTTTTTTTATCACTTTGCTTCATGTCAAACCATATATTTGAATTCTTCTTACATGTTTCTATTTTATTTTTATTTTTTTTAACTTTGTTTTCTTTATATATTATTTTCTTTGGCACACGTTTTGTTTTATTATTTTCATGGTTCATTTAGTGTGTTATTTGTTTTATTACTTTTTGTGTAAGAGTAATTAAATTTACAGAAAATTGGATGCAAGTGTTTTGAATATCAGTTGCCAAGAAATTTGTAGTCGCATTCGTATTGATGTTTTGAATTGTGATTTTGCAAGGAGCAGGACGATACTGGATCAGTACGTCTGTGCTTAAAGGAAGGAGCTTTTTTTGGTGTTTGAGGGAAGTAGGATTTGGGTGAGTTGCTATGTGTGGTCATAGTGAGTTGTTAAATACACATCCCTAAATGTTCAGTGGTAGAGATCTATGTTTCAATTATCTAACTACATACTTCAAATTCATTTTAAATATACATTTGGACTTCTTCTTAACAGCTAAGTTTTGTGTTCTAGGATAAAAATCAGTTCTAGGTTCATCACATAAATGTATAAGTTTGGTTCCTGCTTTTTGAATGTTATTTAAGCTGGACATTGACTGGTCGTGAGGAGATGTTTCCCTTTCCCTAACATTCCTGGTTTGATTTTCATGATTCTTTGTGGTTTTATCATCACAAATTATAAATATTTTGTGTCTTTTGGTTCTCAGTTACATTTTTTTACAGAAAATTTTGTGGCTCATTAGGTGGGAAACATTGTAATACTCTTTGAATGAATCTTCAAGTTGTCCTAAGCTGTTCTCTTCTTATGAAAGAAGCATTGCATTTTCTTTCAGACTTTTGTTTGATCATGTTAAGCATACCACAGTATACATTACATGAAAGGAAAAAAAAAATTGAAGACCATCTGTTGTTGGTTGAAAAACTGTGGCTTTATTTATAATTGTACCAAGTTAATAACACCTCTAAATGCCAGAAACTATGTTTTCCTTTTTGAGCTATAGATGTTATTGACACAATATGCAAGACTCCCTTCTCTTTTTGTTATTCATCAGCATATATTGTGACTGTGGCTTTTAATGATGAATTTAAACCCAGTTTGTCTTTCTGCCCAAGTTTATGTGGAGTATGGTTTCCTGTTTCTTTTAAGTTTTGTTCTGGATTCTGATTTTGGGTCTTTTTGATGCAGCAAGTCTGATATAAAGAGAATAAAGGTGAGGCTAGGGACGATTAAGAAGAAGAGGAACGCTGTGCTGAAGTATCTGAAGAATAATGTTGCTCATCTTCTCAAGATTGGCCTTGATATTAATGTATATGGAGGGGTAAGTTTCATGGTTCATTAGATTTTTTGCCCAACAGCTTTCATATATGGGTTTTTGATTAGTGAACGCCTATCCGTAGCTAGCTTTATGATGTGTGAATTTCATCGTTGTTTTGCTTGGCCTTTTCAGTTCTCACCTAAAAATAAAAAAGCTCATTTTTGTGCTGCTGTAGGTGGAGCTGGGAGCAGCACAGCAGTTCAAAAAGTCATGCCTGCTGCTCTAGCAGATATGACATAAAGGTATTTATGTTTTCCATAGACCCTTTAATTATAATAATCTAAGTAGAACAGAAAGAAAAAATTTAAAACCATTCAATTTGTGTGCCTTATATCAGCATACTTTCATAAATCCTTTAATTATAATAATCTAAGTAGAACAGAAAGAAAAAATTTAAAACCATTCAATTTATGTGCCTCATATCAGCATACTTTCAACAAATTGAAGATGTTCAGAAATATTCAAAGGCTTTAACGGACATGAAAAGGGAGTTCTTTCCAAACAAAAGACATGAATGAGCTGTTAGAGTTCCACAAGAATTAGATTCCATTCTTGAACATTTGATTGGTTGAGACATAGGTTAGTATAAGTCATCTTCCACTTTTGTTGTTACTGTTTGTTAATCTTCATTTTCATTATACTTACGTAATATGCCATTTTCCAATGTGCAGGTTTTATCAAGGTTTGAAGGAATCACTACAAAGAAGTTAAGAACTATGAGGACAACAGCAGCACTCCACTCATAATTAAATGCAATGATCACAGAACTACACATTTGGAAAATAGAGGCTCCTCTTTTGTCTGCTCATTAAGAAGACTGAGCGTTATTTCACCAAGGTAAACTCAACCTCCTATACAGAAAATTTCATTTCATGTATTTTGATTATCTCTGCCCTTGACTAACAAAAATGAAGCAACATGCAGATCAGAAGGAAAAATAGGTAAACCGGAGCAAACAAAAGATGAAGAAATTAAGAAATTTCAGTCAAAAGACCCACCGACTTCAATATCCTCATCCGGGTAAGAGAAGTTGCATGGAGCTGGCGCTAAAGAGTAGTTCAGTAAGAAAGTTTCACATATTTAGTTACTGTGTTTGAACTTTGGAAAACTTATTAAGAATCATTAAGTGGTCAACTGACTTTGAAATAGACCTTATGTTGTTGCAGGAAATAAGAGAAGTACAGACCAGTGGAGAGGCGTAGGCTACTGGAACCCAAAATTATAAGAAGCAATTCGAAGGATGCGCTAAAATCTCAAAAATGCTCTGGAGGACATTTCAGTATGCGTTTAAGGTTTGCACATTTGCTGGTGGACATGATGATCTTGCAATAATTTTCCAATAATTTTGATCTCTTTAATCGACTTCATTTTCGTCTATTTGTAATGTCTTCAATTCTGGAATTTTGCTTTGCTTTGATCATCAAGTTGCCAGCATTGAGTTCATTGCTTTGCTTTGATCATCAAGTTGCCAACATTGAGTTCATTTAGAAGTTTTAGTTTTGCTTCTTTAATTGTGTTAAAATATGATTAGTTTGATGTGTGATATGTGTGAATTATCACTTCAGTCAAATATCACCTCCTTTTCGGTTGTGTTGATGATTTTGATTCCTTTTTACAACTAAAATGTTCACAAATAGGAAATTCTTGGCAACATTAGAACATTTATAACTAGAGATCCTTTTTTTCTGTGTTTACAAATGGGTCATAGTTTGAGAGGAGAGCGAAGAGTTGAGAGGAATAATAGAGACCCCAGTGCTCACCACGATATCAACTATTGAAGCTTCAACGTGCTAGAACTAGAAGGAATGAGGATGACCCGTATGAGAATATGGATGCCAAAATCAACTGGGCTTTAGAGCAGGCCTTCAATTTGAAGCTTGATTTCAGTGAGACTGGGGATGATTTTGTTGTTTTTCGAAGACTGATGCCGGAATGATGCTCAGGTATATGTGGTTTTCCTTTTTTTTTTTTTTTTACTTTGCTTTCAGTTATGATCCCCAATTTGAGAGGGTTTTTGTTTTCAGTTATGATCCCCAATTTGATAGGGTTTTTCTCCATATTTTGCGGGTATCTTGAACAAACAACTAATGTTTTTGGTTCCTGGTAACCGTTGCTTTCTGCTCTTTCCTTTCCCATTCCCATTTAACTGAATTTTGTTTCCCACTTGCATATTTTCTATTTATTTTTTCCTGTCATCACTATGGGTTATGCTTTAATTTTCATGGATTCTCAAAGAAAAAGAAAAACGTAGTGCTCTGGAGTTTCATTTGATTTTATACGCAAGTAGTAGAGTTGTTGAGAATTGGTTTCTACAGTTATAGCTTTTTGCTATATATGGTTAGTTGATTTTTGGAAATCAATATCAACTATAGTAGAATTGTATTGGACTGTGATCATTCAATTATGTCTTATGATTATAATTGGGAATCATTCCCAGTGGCATGTTAGGGTCTGGGAGGTTAATTAATAATATGTAGTTGTTATGGCCTCATTAAGTAACTATGCTCTCGAATTGAGGGTTTTTGTTGCCCCTTTCTAAATACACTATATGCTGTCAGTTTAAGTTTTGATGGGTTTAGGGATGAGATGAGATGGATTATATGCCTCTGTTGACATTGTGATACAAATTTTTAAACAATGTTAAAACTTTTTCATATTTCCTCTTTAAACAAAGCAACCACAAAGCGACAATCAGAAAACTATTGGAGAGAAATTAATCGGGTGCGGTTGGATTCATATATGCAAAAGCTTAAAACTTCTTTAACAATTGAGCATATTTTTCTGCTGCTTCTTTGTTAGTTATTCATATATGCCTCTGAGCATCGATTCTTCATACTATATTCATATATGCCTTTGTTCTTCTGCTGCTGCTTTGTTAGTTATTTTGCACTATCTGAATCTCTTATTTTTATTCAGGTATGTACTAGAGAAACTCAAAGAGGGTTACATTGAAGGATTTATAAAAAATGGTTGCATGTAAAACCCTCCTTTGATGCTCTTAGATATTCTGGTGTTGGCTTCTCCAGTTCCGAAATCTGTTATTGGATATTCATGTACAATTCTATTTTATTCTCAATGAAGATATGCAGGCTCTTTATTGTTTTTGGACCTTGGTTCATATAGTATTTTCACAATGTATTGCTCATTCGTGGTATTTTGTTAGTCTATGCAGTTCTCTTTATTCTTTGTAGCTTTCACACTGTTTTATTTTGTCTTTTTATTTATTTTTGGTAAACTACAGCTACTAAATTTTGATTGTTAGTCCCCCAATAATTTTTTCAAGTCAGATTTGATGGGTTCAAGGTCCTGTCTCCCTTTATTTATTTACATGTCAGCTGGGGTTGTGGGACTCATTTGATTGAGTAGAGGAAAAAGTGACCTTTGAGCATGTTCATGAATTTTTTGGATCTGTGAAATTTTTTTTTGTTTTTTTTTTTGTGTGAATTTATTTGGCTGACTTTTATTTCGATTTTGAATAGGTGGAGTTTAGAGAGAAGTACAAGAAGGAACATCCCAGCAACAAATCGGTCAGTACTATAAGTGAATCTCATTTCCCAGATCTACATGCTCAATTCTCTCGACTTCTCCTTGCTGTGATTATTTTAGTCAAATTTTGAATGATTTTAATTGTTATGTATCTTCTTTTACGGTATTGACCAGGTTGGTAAAACTGGTGATGGGTTTTTAGGCTTTTCTTTTTGTTAATAATTTGTTAATTGCTGGAATATTCTCCAATAGTTTTTTGATTGTCGCTTTTTGGATAAAAATTATACAGGGGAGAGCTCCCTACCCGGCCAAGGCAGAGAAGAGAGGTTGAATAGAACAACATGGAAGTTTATAACAAGAAACGAGTGTTTCTGTTTTAATTGTTAATCTCTGGGAAATATTGGTATGATCACTGAACACTGTACAGTGGAATCTGTTAAAGGGTTGAAAGTTGTGTCACTCTGTTGTGACTATTTCAGTCACCAACAACAAAAGGCTACCTCCAAACTGACCCTCTCCTTACAACACAGCAAGAGTAGTAGAGGAAATGAACTGCTTGAAGATGGTTGTAGGTCATGTGCTATCTCTCACTATTCTTGCATTTTTTTGCAGTTTTTGTGCCCGTGAGGCATAAGCTCCTCCACTGGTTGCTGCTTCGGATTGTGAGAGAATAATTACCGTGCTTCGGGTGGTTTTGGGTTTATAGTTATCTCTCAAGGAATGAGCTTTTCCTTTGTAAAGGTCTGATTCTCAATTTCTAACAATGCAAGTAATTTGAATATGTGTGTATTTTTGAATGAACCCTACATTACATGCAAGCAATCTTCATTGCTATTTCAGTAGAATGAAGTCATAATTATTAAATTATATCTTAACAAAAGCAAATTCCGCGGCAAAGCGCGGCCAACTTTTCTAGTTATCAATAGAACACAAAAGAGGGGAGGGGGAATCTCCAATATTCAGGAAAGAAAATGGAATCCAAACTCATTTTACCATTTTTGTTCTTAATCTCGATAACCTTCATACTCATCGCAGCCGAGTATATCCTGCCTTAGCCTCGCAAAGTCCTCTAGTTCCCGTGGAAACCCAAAACCCTGTTGACCATGATACAGATTACTTTGTGAGGACAAGGTTTTGAGTTTCAGATTAAGAACCCAGCTCAATTTCCAATTATTTTTGTTGTGGCAGGAGATCTTGGTCAAATTGGATGGACAAAGTCAACCCTAGACCACATCGACCGTTGTAAGCATGACGTGAATCTCCTTCTTAGAGGGTTTCTTATACTTTTGGCCGAGCTCCCTATATATACATAAACTGTGATAAACATATACAGGGCTTCTCAGGTGCGGATATCCGTACCTTTTTCTTAGGTACGGATTTTCGGTTTTTACCCACTTTTTTATCACACATTTACATCTTAACCGTTCAGTTTTTAGGTCCTAATGTATAGATCATCTCTGCAAAATTTCAGCTAATTTGATGATTGTTAAGGCATTCAAAACTGTAATTTACAAGCAGTGGCGTATCCAGGATCTGAATAGGGGTTGGGTTGGATTTAAGTGCATACAAATTTTGCAAGCTCGTAAATTTTTTTTCTTTTGAGGTTTGGAACCCAGTGGGAGGCTCATCCTCACGCCTTTAATATTATCATTCAAAACATAAAATAGGGGGGGACATAAAACCAAAACCCCTTAAATTAAAAGTTACAAGCATAAACTTGTTGTAAAATAATAAAAACTAACTAAATCGTACCCTCCGAGGCCCACTCATTTCAAACTCAGCAATCACAGAATCATTGTCAATACTATCAGCAAATTCTTTTTCAATGTTGAGAACCATCAAATCATCAAGAAAGTCATCTTCCATCTTATTTCTAAGTTTATTTTTGATGATGTTCATAGCCGAAAATGCTCTCTCTGTTGTTGCTGTAGAAACTGGCAGAGTCAACACAAGACAAATCAATCTATAAATCATAGGAAAGAATGCTGACTTTCTTGATTCAACTAACCGCCGACACAAATCAGACACAGAAGTTGTCTTGGCAAATCTTGGATCCCTCTGAATATCTGTTAGAAAATATCCACACTCCATATCTATAGCAAGCATATCAGATGATGAAAAATCCATAGGATAAAAATTCAAAGCAAGATTGCAAACATCTTCAAATCTGAATGATTGAAAATTATCACGTGGATCAAATGTAGCACTAAGAACAAGAAGCTCCAATGACTTATCTGTAAATCTACTATCCAGCTCTGCCAACTGAAAGTCTATTACAGCATTAAGTATATTGACCCGATAAAAATGCTCCTTTGTAATATTTTGTTCACAAGCCCGCTCTGTACCTTTCTTGTAAGGAGCAGACATATCTGGCATAACAATATCATGCTCACAACAAAATGATTCAACCCTCATAATCAAATCATCCCAACCATCTTCTCTCATATCTTGAAGTTTTGATTTTGTTATTGAAAGAAAATTTAGAGCATTCAAGATGTCTATGGCTTTTTTTTGCAATGACTGACAAAGAAAGTCAAAAATCTTCATGACATCATGCATCAAAAGCAAGCAAAACACAAAATCAATACTCTTCATAGCCTTACCTACACTCATTGCTTCTCCTTGTAATTTATTTGGTCCATTTGCAACCAAATCTGCAAGAGTTTTTTGAGTAGCTCCAAATAACTTGATCAAACTTGAAATAGAGCGAAGATGTGAGCCCTAACGAGTAGCTCCTTCTCGTTGCAAAGTGTCAGTTTGATTGGCCCCTGTACCTGTCTCAAGGGTACCTGCAGCCACTAAATCTGCAATTTCTTCTTCTCTGATGACTCTTAATGCTGAATGCCGTTTTGCAGAAGAATCAACAAAATTAACAATCACATTTAGAGTTGAAAAGAATTGCCAAATATCATGCACTTCTTTAGCTGCGGCATTTAAAGTCAATTGTAAGCGATGAGCAAAGCAATGCACATAATATGCATATGGACACTCTTCACGAAACAAAGCTTGTAAACCATTAAATTCACCCCGCATGTTGCTAGCACCATCATAACCTTGGCCACGCATATTTTCTACTTGAAGATCATATTGGGCAAGGACTTTGGATATCTCATTTTTAAGAGTTTGAGAACAAGTGTCTGCAACACTAATAACTTTGAAAAATCGTTCTCTAATAAACCCATCACAATCAACAAATTGAAGAATGATAGCCATTTGTTCTCTATTAGACACATCAACCGCTTCATCAACAAGGATACAAAATTTAGCATCTCCCACTTCCTCACGAATCTTGGTTCTAACTTTGTTACCAAGAATATTTAGGATTTGTCTTTGAATAATTGGAGAAATATACTTGGCATTCCCATGAGCATTATGTAAGACTTTGTGGACTTCTAAACTAACTCTTCCAAAAGCTTGCAAAACCGCATTGAAATTGCCACCATTGGATGAATTAGCCGATTCATCATGACCTCTAAAAGCACATCATTGGTTTGCCAACAACCTTACACTCTCTATAGTAGAATTAAGCCGAAGTCGGTTATTTGCTACTTCTTGTGATGATTGTGTGCTAATCACTCTTTCAATATGCTTAGATGGGTTTCTTAGTGTATCCCACTTATGCATGCAAGTATTATGTGGGGAATTAACACCTCCCACATGACCCAAAATGCCAAATTGTTTGGACGTAACATTCTTCCAACCTTGAAACCCATATTCAGTGAATGCTGGATGATGGGATGGATAACTATCAAATAAGAAACAAGGGAAGCAATATGCTTTATCCAACTCTATGGAATACTCAAGCCAATGCCAATCTTTGAACCATTTGTGACAAAATTTTCGACCTTGACCTCCATCCCAAGAAGATGGATAACTACTTAATTGGGGTTGATATGGTCCTAAGACCACATAAGCTCTTCAAATATTGTCACGCTCATTCAAAGGATACTTGCATATTGGACGTCGTATTCCAGGATCACATTCAAGAGAAGTAACATCAAAACACACTTCTGTCTCAATTCTATCATTACCACACTCTTCTACCGGGCTAGATGGACAAGAGTTTAAAAGGACATCATTCACAGAATTCTCAGTCACATTTCTACTCTCGCTCCCACTCCCACTCCCAATCTCATTCCCACTACCACTAGATGGAGTATCACTTGTAAACCATGAAAGAAGATTTTTATACCGCTTGGGTTTTCGGTGATCCGTCATTGTATTCAATACCTATAATAATATATATGTATCATTATTAAAATTATATATATATATATATATATATATATATATACAAAAACCAAAAACCAACATCAAGATTCAAGCACCAGGTTATAACTTATAACCAAAACAAAAACAACAAAAAACAAAAACTAAGCAACTGAAAGCAACTAAAGCAACTGAAAGCAACCACATATAATATTGCATATTTCAAACATCCATATTTAATATTGCAAGCTTCCAATTATCCAATAGCCACAGCAAACCAATTAATCCACCGCAAAGCAACTAATATACCAAATTACCGATTATCATTTATCAATAGCCCGCCATCCCTATCACATATTTCAAACATTCACTGATCCACCTCATGACCTCCAACCAATTAAGCAAAGAATTAGAAAGAGAGAACTCACAGGAATGACACGATTTGGAAATATTTCAGGCTTTTGCCATTCAATGATCTCTTACGAAGTTCCGGTCTTCCGATTACTTCAATTGAAGCCTATGAAATTCAAAGCTCACAGTCAATTGCAAGCAAAACTCATCAATGGGGCTTGGGAGAGATGAAATTAGAACTTAGAACTACCTTTATGTGGGTGATCTGGAGCTAATCGGGTTGGAGCCTTGGAGCAACTGAGGAAGAGGAACTTACGAACTGACGAACTGATGAACTTGGTCAGAGGAGCTGAGGATTAGGAACTGAGGTCTGAGGAAGAGGAACTGAGGAAGTCAAGATTCAAGAAGAGGAGCTGTCAACTACTCTCTGGTAAGGAATAAAGGAACTAAAGGAAGTCAGGATTAATAATTTAATATGATGTGTATACATATATAATTTTTTATTTTTTTAAGTGGGCTGCAATACCTATACTTGGGGCTTTTTGTCCTTGATTCTCCCTTGGGCTATAGCCCAACCAGCCTTGTGACTGGTTACGCCCCTGTTTACAACAATGAAGACGAACGGTTCCGGTTCGACAAATTCGGTTCGTTCGTGTAAATTACAGTTTTGGATGCCTTAACGAACAACAATTTGGCTGAAAATTTGTAGAGATGATCTATACATTAGGACCTAAAAACTGAACGGTTAAGATGTAAATGTGTAATAAAAAAACTGGGTAAAAACCGGAAATCCGTACCTTTATATATATATATATATGTATGAATTGCCTCTCTCAATTCCAAGACACAATTCTAACCCCAAAACTCCAAATAAGCCACAATCTAAATAAGCTGAACAACACTCTCTAAACTCGTATCATTGAGTTTTACAACACCAAAATTGCAACGCACACAGTTATAACCCAACACCTAACATATACCCTAAAATTCTAGGGGTGGACATTTTGTATCGAAAATGCGGTTACCGACCCGAACCGCACCGAAAAACGGTTCGGTAACCGCACCGAACTAAAACAGTTTCGTTTTATGATCACACCGCACCGAACCGTATAAAAGCAGTTCGGTTGCGGTTTCGGGTCATAAACCGCCCGATTTAAACCGACCCACACCGAATTTATTTTAATTACATTTTATTTATTTATTATTTCTTTATTGATGGAAATGTTGGTTTTCAATATATAAGAAATCTATTTTTTATTAGGTTTTCAGTTTGTAATAAGTTGCTATGTTTGCTTGATCATTGATATATATGTGTGTGTGTGTGTGTGTGTGTGTGTGTAATAAGTTGCTATGGTCTTTCTGCAAGTTGCTTGATATTTGGGTGATATTTGCCGATTTGTGTGGACACTAAATGCATTCAAAATTTATTTATGTCTTACTGAAATTGTTAGGTAAAAATAAGCTTGATTTTGGCCCTCTCTTTCTAGTTGAAATTAATAAATCGCTCCAAACCGAAACCGACCCGCACCGCACCGAAAAATGGTGTAACCGAAATAATCGGTTCAGTCCTTTTGTAATGTGGTTGCAGTTTGATATATAAGCCAACCGAAAAAAACGGTTTGGGCCTCAAACCGAACCGAACCGCACCGCGCCCGCCCCTATAAAATTCATATACCATTTGCACAAGCGTAAGGCCATGGATGGTAACTCAGGGAAATCACGAGAAGAAGAGCATTCGGGTGCATATCTCAAAGATCAACTGAGAAAATTAGGGATGGGCATTGTGGGAAAATTTGGAATGTGTAGATAACATATTGGTTATTTCTAAAAGTATGTTGGAGGTTTATTAAGTGAGGAGACCTAAATACCAGATTTAGATGTATGAATAAAAGCTCTCTATAATTGCAAAATCAAATATTGATGCCTGACAAATAAAAAAAAATAAAAAAGGGGGGTTAGGGACTTGGGGTAATAATTTGGTTTAGGGTTTAGCTAGGTAGAGTCGTAGAGAGGCACTTGGACTAAACGATTATTAGATGATTTGTATTACATCACTCTGTTTTTGACAAAGTAGCACTGATCATCTGACAGTGATAAAGTTGGGGTACGTGAAAGATCAGTACGTCAAGGGACGAATAATACTCCCCAAGTGGTGTTTGGATCGGTCTCCCCAAATTTTTAGCTGATTAACAATATAACCGGACCTCATATAAATTGGTCTCCTTTACGCAAATTAATCAGCTGAAGATTTCGATTGTTGGTAACAATCGGTTATGTAGTGTCTTTTTGAGGCTAGAAATCTAATCTCTCTCCCCTTCATTCTACTAAATGTAGGGAGCTCAAAGACTGCAGTTGGTCTTCAAGATACTGCGAATCGATATCTAAGCTTCTCACTTGGTGGCAATGAGTTCGTTTTATCTTTCCAAGTTCTTACACTTGTCGCAGCAAGCTTTGAAAAATATATTACAGGCGGAAAAAGAACACCATCTAATTTGAGAAGCTATACATTATCGAAATAACAAAAGATATTGCACTTTGGCCTCTACCACACAACTCGATCTAATGATTCGGAAAGGAGAAATCCATGAATATTCTGTTTTTTTTTTGGCCAAACATACGATTCTCTTGGAGATATGAAATTATATTCACCAGATCTTGTTGAGACTGGAGTAGGAACCGAATGGTGTATGTCTGTAGGGTCTTGTTACCCACTCAATGGTTGCGATATGACAGCTAAAGTAATTCATCAATTAACACTAATCACAAGACCTTATAATCTTATATATTAGTTGCAGTACAGCATTCTGCCCATCTATATAATTGAAAGATAGAGTTGTAAATTGGCTCGATATCTGTTGAGTTCATATTAAGTTTGATTTGTCCAAGCTCGAGCAGCTTATAAACTACGAGTCAATTATGATCGAGTTTCGGTTTGATTGACACGACTCGGATTTTATTATGACACTGCACAAGTGATTTTTTGACCTCGGCTCACATAGCTTGGCCTTGGCCAACGTTTTACTTCCATCATTAGTTACACAATTATAATACATTTTATTAGTATTTAGTTAATTTGCTCCACCAACTATTCAATTTAATTAATATTGTAAAATTTTTCTTTCATTTAAGCTAGTATTGTCAAGCTGCCAACTAGCCTTTAGTCTAGTGTTAAAACATTTCGCTCAAATAAAGTGTTGACAGAGGTCCTAAATTTGATTATCCAATTTTCTTTAATTAGGACTAGACCGTACCTAAGCTTAAATATGAGCGAGCTTGTAACACAAGCTTTGTCGATCACAAAAATAAGACTCGATCGGGATTGAAAATGGCTCACAACTGTAATAATTAACCCGATTCAAGCTTGAGTTAGATAAGAAAAAAAAAATTAAGTTCCTCCCTGATACGTACTCTTGAGTGGGATTAGACTTGGATTAGTGTGTAATTAATGATTCTTGCATAAAATATGTCATGCTGGACTTTGAATAACTTTATTGAATCACCTTTAGGTAAATTATTTCCGGATTTAGCTATTAATTAACTTCTTCCTTTTGCTTTCATTTAGCTCTTCAAACTTTTGTGTTACTTCTTAGTACTATGCTTGTCTAAATTACCTTGGGTCAGTTGGGTGGATATATGTGATTCTCCCATCTTCTTTCCAGCTGAGTTAGATAATGCATGTTCTCATTCTTTTATGTATTTTCTCTCTCTTTATCAATTAATAGATGGAGAAGGGACCCTTCAGCCAACTGACTCCTCCTCATTTCAAGGAGATCAGAGGGCTTCAAAGAAACAGTACATGAATCTTCTTTCAGGTTAAGGCTAAGGTCGGTTTCCGAGCTACCAGCAACATGCAAAGATATGCTCGCATAGTCAACTTTCGAACAAGTCAATTCTACCGAAAACTTGATGCAATGCATGGAACAAAATTGCATTCAGCTTAAACTGGAGTCATCATAAATTCAGAGTCAAGTTAGTAGTATACGCCCTAATGAGCAAATTGTACGAACATGAACTTCTCAATAAGTAAACAACTAACAAAACTACAAAACTGGTTGAAGTTACACTGTTCAGAAGAACAAACCGATCCCAAACCGCATACAAGTGAACAAATAAACCTATAAAGGTGCAAAATCAGTAGATTAAACACAGCAAGTGAACAGTTTCATGGGCTTCTTAGAACAGTTAAACCGAGTATAGGCCCGGCTTTTGTACTTTTGGGCATGGGCACTGAAAGCACAATTCTTAGTGTTTGCCCTAAAAGCATAATGTAAGCATTTTACATCAGTCAATTATCATTACGAAGTGATATGCAATTATGCATTACATAGATGTCATCTCAGTTGCCAGTAGTCCACATTGTAAAATGGTTTTTATAAAAAGTTTCTTGAAATAGTCGTTTTCATATACATAAGAAATATACTTACTAGATTGACGGTATTAGGTAAATTTTTCGATCTATTTAAATACATATATTGATTTTCTCTTCAATCTGTTTCATGATCTTGATCATGCACTATATATCTACAACTAATCAATGTGAACTGGTTCCTGTAAATTAAAATAGTTACAGGCATGGAGTTCATGGTTGGAAAATCAAATAAATTAAATTAACTTATCCGTACAAATATATAGATGATTATATAATTTTATTTACACATTTATGTGGGTTCGACCAGTTAGATATGTTAAATCCTTCTAATTCCCAAAACAGCAATCTGTAAACAATTGTTGCTTAAGAAATAAGACATACTTGAAAAATCATATTGGTTCTGATTTTATAAACATATGGATAATATTGTTTACCACTTAAATCTGTACATTCTTATTTGTGTTTCCCATTTAAAAACTCCAATTCAAAAACCATTGCATAATTTTAATGATCCATGCTAAAAATACAGTACTATCCCAACATAGATGACACCGGAAGAAATCATAAAAAGATACAGATATAGCATTAGGTATATTTATATTAGACACTAGATTTGATATACGTGTCCGAGCTAAGCTAGTAAATCTTTTTGGATTGTCAACTGGCTAATAATATATAGTCAAAAATAAACAAAGGAAAGCACTTTTAGGTTACAAAACATAAACTATATAAATTTAAGAGTTAAGAACCATCCTTTAAAAAAAAAAAAAAAAAAAAAAGAGTTAAGAACCATATACACAAGGATTGTCTCAAAATTATCTATAATAAGTTTTGTTTTCATTATTTGATCAGTAATCATCAATCCGTACATTGATGAAGACAAATCTGTCTATCTCTATTCAATCAAGTTAAATGAAACACACTTTAGCTTTAGAATTTTTAAATATTGCTGTTTACTTCCAAATACTAAAATATAAATAGTTCAATTTCCAAGTTACTTCTTGTTCTAAAATCGTGCACCCTTATTTGTCTATATGAAATGTGGCTTTATCAGAATTCTGTAGAAAGCAATAGCCTATTTCAGCCTAGTTTAGCTGTTTAGGAACTGAATTCTAGGAGGATTTATATACCTAATAAGATTCTAAAAGAATTAGACGTATTTGAAAGGTTTATTGGCGAATCTTGACTAATTTCAAGCATGCAATAAGACTTAGGTCATTGCATGCATTTGCTTTTACATTTCCACGTTCTTTCAGTAATGTTAATTTTCAGCAACATTCAATTAATTAACTCTGCATACTTTTAAACTTTATCAAACAAATATGTAAGTTGATGAGGATTCGGTCTCTTTAAAGTTAAAACGTCAAATAATATTCTTGTTTTGGATACTTCCTTTTCATTAATTTCTTTTCTTTTCACATGAGTCTCAAAACTAAAAATTTATCCATGCATTAATGAATCTTTAACCCAAAATACTTATCCGTTGCACGCTGAATCGATCTGATGTTGTAGATAATTGACTGAAAAGAATTAACTGTCCAATCTATTTCTAGCTTAGAATTCAATTTACTAATTAGTTTATGATTTCAACATCTATCCTGTTAAACAATGTTTGTGAGAATCAACAAGTCTAGTTTCGATCAACTGCCAATAGCTGAAGAGAATAGTAACTTGCATATTCAATTGAACCTTTGTAACTAAGATATGAAGCTTGAATTCGATGTAGATTTCGAAGGATATCGTAATTTATACATGAATAAGCCATTGGTTGAATTTGGATTTCAATCACTACCCATTTATCAATGCAAGATTACATACCTATACCTAATAAATATAATTAAGCTTAAAATTAGGGTTTTAGCCTGAAATTAGGAGTGTGTGTACTGTATATGTTGACCAGATGCTTAACTATGTTAATTAACCAATGAATTAAGCAGTTGACGCGATGCGTGACCAGAAAGATACCTTACAGCAAATTTCCGTCCATCACGTGGCTGCCTTAATTTGTCGTTTGCAAAGCTTAATTAGTCTCTCTAATTAAAAATTAGATAATTAATTAATTAGTTGTGTTCATCATCATCTTCAACAACTCTATCTCTATCTGCGCCTTTTAGCACTTAAACAAATCCGCATTCACATGTGAAGCTCTGTTGGTCTTCCCTGGAGAATAAGAAGATGGGTCTCAGCCAGCCTCGCGCGAGCTCGAACCGGAAATTTAGGGTTTGCTTTCTGAGCTTTCTGAGAGAGAAAGCTAGCAGAAACATGCAGAAACCAAGTATAGCCAGATTCGAGGCATTCATTGATGCCTTTCACATGGGACTTGGGTTTTTAATCAATACTTTATTTCTCACCAATTTCATGGACTTGGTTCTTAGATATGATTTTTTTTTTTTTTTTGCAGGAAGATGGTGATGGGTTTTGGTTTTGTCTATTGAAAAACACTTGGGATTTAGCTTAAAATATGATCAGGTCACTAGCATCAAGGCTGCGACAGTGTTTAATTTATTATTAGGTTGTTAATTAAACTTTTTTACATCTATCTCATTGAACATCTCCATCATCCACTACTTCTCCCTCAAGGTAAGAGCCTGCTTTTCTTGAAGACCACAACTTAATTCCATCTCGATCAAGACTTGCATAGATGGTATAGTACGCAGGGCTAGCTTCTAAGTTTGGCTCACTCTACAGCTAGGTTTGTTTATTTATTTATTTTTATTTTTTTAAACGATCAGTCTAATTGTTTGTTTGATAAGCCTTTGAGGTTATTATTCGTTGATTTGGTTCTGTAATATGGTAAAACAGTTCCAATGCCTTAAAGACTTCAACCTTCATCCGAACTTATCATTTAAATCAGTTAAATTTTACTACCATATGTTCCATACACTTAACATATACATTGCACTCTTTATTATTTCATAATTGTAACAATTTCGTACTTTACTTTGGTCGTTTAGTCTAACTGTTCAATGATGACACAACACAACTTCTGTAAACCCGGATCTCGAATTATAATCATAGAGTTTGTACTAATGTGTTGGTGTAATTGGAAGAGTTGCCACAACACGTCGTGAAATGTTGAATGCTGTAAAAAGATTTTATCGGTGTCAAAATGTAGTCATGTGCTATGATTTTGTGGTGTCATTGATATCATATTATCAATTGACGGTTAAACTTATTTAAAAAAAAATCAATATACAAATCTTCTTATGACTTCTAAATAGTAAGTATTGTAAAAAAAAATGATTAATGGGCTTTACAAAATGAACTTAAAACATAGATACTGAATTATAATTAATTAGCGCTGTCATTCATCATGTTACATGATAAGGCTACTATTTTTTACTTCTGGAGTCCGAAATTAATATAGATACTAGCATTGATATTGTTGTCTATAGTTTAGGAAACCACAAAAGGTTTGAGCAAAATCACATTCAAACGTCAAAGAGAATAAGGAAAGAAAAAAATGATCATTTGATCAAAGTCATTTTATATTAGAAGGGTAGAATTAGGAACAATCTCATCGTCATGGTTTTTCAGTTATCTTAATTTAATTAAATCCCGTGAACTTA
Organism: Rosa rugosa; assembly: GCF_958449725.1. Taxonomy (NCBI): domain Eukaryota; kingdom Viridiplantae; phylum Streptophyta; class Magnoliopsida; order Rosales; family Rosaceae; genus Rosa; species Rosa rugosa. The sequence continues at coordinate 42,770,249 of NC_084823.1, forward strand.
ACATTTCTATTTAGGACAACCATGAATAGTTGCATGAAAGCGAAACTTTTAAAATATATCACATCGAAAGGAGACATAATGACAATGCATGAAAGCCTTGACATTAAGACATGAAAATTACCTTTTAGCAATAAATAAAAATTTAATTAAGCCTGATTTAGAGTGTAAATGTGATGGTCGTAGATAGCTAGGAAGCTTCTGATGTCCAAAGTCTCCAAACTAAGACAGAAGTTTCATTTGAATAAGGTACGTTGATAACACTGTGGGAGCATGTAGAATTAATCCAGAAGACTGATCAACGAAGATGGTCCTCTTAGCTAACCAAGGAGGAGATTACTGTTGTGTTTATTTTCATCCAAATCTACTAGCCGGACCGAGTAAAATAAGCATAAACAATTAATAGTTACCTTTCACCTAATTTGAGCTATTTCAGATTCATAAAGCTGCGATCTCTAGTTTCCATCTTAATCTTCCAAGATTCTCTGTGTAAACTTCTTTAGTGATTTAAAACCTTCTTTAATTTCTTCTTATTCTTTAATGGAGATTCAGCGTTGCTCTTGATAAAGTGATTATGGACCAGAACGGAGGACTACTGTATTTGAATTCCTCATCCATGTTATCATACAATACCGCAACACTGTTTAGGGTTTCCTTGGCTTCATCGAAACCCTTAAACTAACACTCTCATAACATCATGACACAGATTTTGTTTTCTTTTAAAACCATCTCTATACATTTTTATGTGTACATTATACTCTTTCATTTTTATGTCCAGACCTAAAAATCCAGAAATACCAATGATTAGTAGTCACCAGCAATATACGCGTATAAGACGACTTTGTTAGAATTCCTAATTATATTAATCAGCGTGTTTATACTCTTATTCGGTTTCAATAATTGCCTAAACTCTGAATGTCGAAATCAAGGGACGATGTTCATACCATTGATCATGCCATTTCTGTCATCACACATGTGCTCCACATGACGTCCTATATACATGACCGTTAGTTGCCCTCCTAGCTCGATCCTTATCCTTTGTCCAATTGATTTATCAATACTGAAATTAATCTGAATGGTCAACTTGATAAAATAGGCGAAGAAGATTCCTTTATGTCTTTAATTATGTATGAAATTTTATGTGATAATTTGGCAGCAGCTTGAAGCTGTTAGAGTGTTAGTTAGATTGATGTGATGTGATGTGATGCGATGACCATTGAGGCATTGACGCACAAATTATGTTAAGTGTCTAAGCAAAGCAACCTTAAAACGGCTACAAAAGGATACTGAATAGTTTACCAACTCGTGAAGGAAAATACGTTGTAACGCGCTAAATTTGCAAAAGATTCATAGACAATATGACATGAATTACCTATTAACCAACTAACCCAAATAGTTAGCAACCGGCCAATCTCCTTGTCGTATTATCCTTTATTGGTCCCCTGATAACAACCTCATTAATCTTTATAAAAACCCAAACATATAGGTTTGTCATGAATATAAAAATATAGGTTTTTGTTTTGTTGTTTTTTTTTAATTGGCCCAAGGGGCAATAATATCATTCATCACAGGCCAGAATATAGGTTTGTCATGAATATAAAAATATAGGTTTTTGTTTTGTTGTTTTTTTTTAATTGGCCCAAGGGGCAATAATATCATTCATCACATGCCAGAATAGGCTGTTACATATCCTTCCGCTGCCATTTAAGGACAAAAGCAGACAAAAAGATAGTGGTAGTACCCACAGTGGTACATAGAAATAGACCTACTCATTGCACAATCAAATACGTAGAGGTAGCGGGGATCCTCCATTGGTACTACGCCGGAGGCGCTAGAGATCTAGGTTCCTAATACAAGAAACATTATTGTAATTAGACAAAAGCTAAAAACATAGGGTTGGGCCAAGGGCCTAAACCCTAGCCCAAAATAACAATGGACTAGGGCAGAACCCCAGCCCAACAGTTTGTGGCCCAATAGGGTAGTCCACCAAGAATAATTGCTCCAGGCCCATCAATCAGGCACGGTCCAGTCCACCATCTCCTCCCCTCACTCGTCGTACATCACCGTCCGGCCAAATTCTGGCCGACCCACAGCTCCAACCAGCATCGCTTCGATCCGCCCCGCCACACCATCATCCAGGCGATCCAAACCACGCCGCCGCGACGCATATCAGCACATAAACACGAACCGGATCCAGGCCTCGAAACCTCTCCGCCATCAATCAATATCCATGGCATCGCCGATCCCATAACCCAGCAGCAAGGATCACCGCTAGACCATAACGCACGAACGACTCCTTCGCCACCCTCCCAGCCGAAGCTTTTGACAAAACCCGAGCAAATCCTCCGACCGAGTCCTACGGGCATTAGATCTCCCGTCCGACAGCAAACCCCATGACGGCGGAGAGGCCGGAAGCCAGCCCCAACATCCGGGCGCCGCCGGACGAGAATAAGAATTCAAACGGCGTAGGCCTTAGGGTTTTCCCAAGGTGAGAGAGAAAACTTAGAGACGAAGGTTTTCTCTCCTTGTTGTTAGTTTAAAGTCTCTTAAGTTTCTGTTTTGTTGTTGAAATAATTCAAATTAAAGAAAAACATGACTCAAATAGGATATTAACCAAAATTACCCTTTTGTTTTTTAAATCATATGAATCTAATTAGAGATTAAGTCCAATGAAATGCTTGAGATAATCCGAAATACTTAACCAAAATCATCGTTGTTTGATATATTAAGCCATGTCTAGTCCTATCGTCAACAGTTGCATATGTTGTCATTGTCTTGTATAAATTGAGAGTATCCTTTTAGTATTAATTCTATGTAATCAGTACTTTTACTCATGATTATGTGAGTAGCAAACAAGCTAAAGTGGACATTTAATCGACTAATTTAAAAAAGTTTGGCCCCTTAATTAAGTTTGTGTGGTGCGGGAGTTCTCTTGTCCCTTGGTCTCTTCGAGTTCGTTGGTTGAATTGCTTATACAAAATCTCTCAGATGAACTTTCGAGCTTCTCATATTTTTCGGGAAGGAAATAAAATAGCTGATGCATTGGCAAATCATGGTACGTCTTGTTCTAATTTGGTGTGGTGGGATGATCCTCCACCTTTTATCGTGTCGTATTGTAATAGTGACATTAGAGGTCTGCCTCAATTTCATTTTAGTTAGTCTGTTGTTTGTTTTTTTAAGAGGTTTTGGTTTTGGTCCCCCTCCTTCGCTCTTCTTCTTTGATTAATAAAATGATGTGATAGGGAGGCTTTTTCCTCTTCTATCCACGATCTTTTAGCCCAAAAAAAAAAAAAAAGTTTGTGTGGTGCGGGAGGAGGGAGAGCAGAGGGTGTTGAAGGGTATTTCAATTTTCTTGTTTTCTTGTTTTTGATTGTCATTCAATTCATTAGGGTATGTACTCTCTAGGGTTTACGGGTGTTCTATGGTGTTTTGGACTTTGAAAGGGGGTAGAGGTTGAGCGTTGAAGAAGTGAGCGTGAGCCAGAGAGAATTAAGGGAAGGGATGGGGACCACAGAGGGGAGGAGAGACCGACAAAGAGCATCTTTTGGTACATGGGTTTGCGTCCAACGGGTGCATGCGAAAGAGCAGATCGAAGAAGGAAGGAAGGAAGGAGCAGATCACAATAGCTAGAAGCCTAGCACTTGCACTGAGAGCAAGTCCACCGGTTTGCTCTTGACCGGGCATAGTCAAGAAAAACCTGACTACATGACCTTGATATGGATTTTGCTCCTTCCACCGGTGGTTTTTTGCCCGGGCAAAACCAACCCTTTCTTGACTACAGCCAAGAAAATAGTCATCCCCATGACTATTTCCATGACCGGCCAAGCCCAGATGCCAGCTAGGCCAGGCCATATCGTGGCTGACGTGAGGAGGAGCTCAGCAATGGTCGACGCGCCAAATGGAGGGAGTGGAGGACTGGGCATCGTCGCGTGGCTCCGCAAAGTCAGCTCGACTGACGCCACAGAGCTGCCAGACGATTTGCTCCTCCTGGGCTTTTTCGATCTTGGCCTGGGGGAAGATTCTGGGCGGTTTGACGCCACAGACCGGCAGGACGAGGTGAGGCGACCTCGGGGGTGGCCGGGTCCTTGGCCGGAGGACGCCGGAGGACGGAGAAAAATTCGGGTCGGGTCGGACGAAAAACAACGGGTCTGGTGCAGCTGCGAGAGAGAGAACGGGAGGGGGGGAAATGAAAAATGAAAAATTTTCGTCCTTTGAAACAAAATAGAATTTTTTTTTTTTTATTTATAGAAAATTTTCAGATTTCAAAAATTCATAATAAATTCATACAAACTCCGAATATTGCGTTCCATGTATGCACGAGATCGTATCGACGATCTCTATAACTTTCATGAAGGAAGTTTTCCCAAATTATGTATGTGTAAAAAGTCGATTTTCGAGACCCCCCTAAAATTATATAATAATGAACAGTGTTGACCGGGCAAGAAAAACAACGGGTGTAAACCTATGTCCAGTGGCAGTAAATAGTAACTTGACTGGTCGAATTCTTGACTTCTCGACTTTGCCTTTTCTTGACTACGGGTGCACTTGCTCTGAGAATTGAATTGAATCAGATTGAAAGCAGAAAGATACATAGTCTTTTCGATTTGTATGTTGGGAGCTAGCTAGCTAGGTTTGTGCCGACTGCTGCATGCTGCAGAGAGAGAGAGAGAGAGAGAGAGAGAGAGCTAGTTAATTTTGAGAAGATCGAGTTTGGTTATTGGTTAGTTTGTTTTGTTTGCAGCAAACTCTCCGGCGCTCGTGCAGTGGCGCTTTCGTTGTCTGTAGAGAGAGATTGTCAGCGCCACCCACGCGTCTTTATCTCTCACTCCCACGCTAGGGTTAGCTGGAATATCTATTATGCGGTCAAACCATGCCTGCTAGCTTCTCCTCGCCAACCCTTACCATACACACACACCCTGTCGCTCTCCCTCTAATTTGTCTTTGCTGGCCTTTTTTAGTGCAACTATTCACTTACACATGCATACATGCCTCTCATCGATCACCATCATCATTTGTGTGCTCCCTCAATCTCTAGCTATAGCTACTGTAGCTAGCTAGCTCTCAAATGCTTGTTGGTACTTCTGGATCTGTTTTTCCCAAAACAGATAGTGTATCATGCGGGACTTAGATATGTACTTCAGGAATTTTTTTTAATACGTTGTTTATACACACATATTGCGTACTTCTCTAGACAAACTACAAGGAAAACATGTTAGTGAATTATGTATATTTTATGTCATGTAATAAAACACTAATCAAATGATTTGATTGAGTGTGTCCCAAGACTCTCCCCAATCCATTGCTCACTCTCTTAGTAGCTCGTAATCAAGATTTATTGGCTGCGTCGAATAAGATTTCTCAGCATCTTTATGTTGATATTGTATTTATTGTTAAAATACGTCTTTTTAAATGGAAATCTTACATCTATTGCATAATCACTAAGACTCATAATATTATACGGATATGTATGTTAATATATGGAGAATGGATAGCTTAACCTAAATAGTAAATAGCTTAATCAAATTGTAATAAAATTCTAATTAGACTATGAATGTGTATGGTTTAGGTCTTTAACGATGACTAATCATATGTTTGTCCGGGCATGGTCATTCTAGTTAGCTTTCTTCTGTCACTTCTCAACAAATAAAATGTTATGATGAAGTGCCTGTAAAGTTGCTTTTACAGTGTTAGGCTTTGTTTCTTTATGACTATGATTGTGTTTTGCTGAACTCCTCTTCTACACCAATGAAAACATCTGTGAATGCACAAAATGAAAGTTGGGGACCCATCGATCTTGTTAATCAAACCTGTCTGCAATTTCTTTTTTCTTAGATGCGGCCGGGTGCGAGTTATGCATCACTCTTTTACAACTTCTTCGATCCTCATTAGTTAGACTACTGCTAGTGCCCTTTACCTTTGCATTTACAGAGAAGTTCGACTATAACGACTAACCATCTCAATCAATTATTCTTTTCTTATAAAACAGATTCATCAACAAACCTCAAAGTTATAGAGTAACACGTATCCAAGTAAGAACTCTTTGGATTTGATTGTTTTATAGTTTAGTAAACTTTTGATATAGTTAATATTACCCTAATCCAAATGGAACTACACACCCGGTCCAATTAAAATCATTAGGATCTTACCAAAAGGTAACCACGAAAGGTACTCATCAAGTACCAAATTGAGGATAACTTAAAGGCATCATATCAAAAGTGTTTCTGACATTTTTTTTTTTTGATGATAATATTAGAATACATATTGATCATTAGAAGTAAAAGCCAAGTGTTTAGAAGTACACACACTAATATTAATACAATACATATTGAAGAGGACTATGACCAAATCAAAATATATCACATCTATAATTTGACATCAATTTATTTCAAGTTAATTAACATTTCATACAATAATACTAAAAAGGGTAACATTTCAAGTCGAAATAAGATCTATTACTAACTTTTTTTTTTGTGCGCTGATCTTATTTTAATTAGTTATTGCTAGGAAGCTAATTTTCTCTTTATACTTTTTCTTTTTGGTAGAATTCTCTCTTTATTCTTCAGGTATTTAATTAAATAAGATTTTTACATTTAATCCACAATCATTTGATTTAAAAACATAAGCATTATAAATTATAAGTGAGATTTTCTAATTCGACTCTCTTTTATGGACTTCATTTATTATGAAACTAGGGTTTGAGCTAAAGGATCACTGGGTAAATAATTTTGATAAAGGCAACCATTATGGTTATACTTATTTTGGTAAATGAACATTAATAAAGTTGAAGGAAATGGACGCAAAAACAGCGGGGGCGCAGACACGTGGCAGGTTACAAAAGCAAGTGGACAATAGACCCAACATTAAGGTTTATACGTTTGAGAGATAAAGATAGAATTTGCATGTGGGGCCATGGAAATTTGAAGCCACGCCCGCCCCAATTTTAATGTTCCAGCTCCATATTATTATTATTATTATTTTCATCTAAGTGACTAGTTATATGTTTTACCTACAGTTGAAGTTGGCCAACTCTATTCGACTTTTCAATTAATGTTCGTCCCCTTTTCATTTTATGATGAAGCTTTATTCGGTTCGGTTTTTTTTTAGTAAAATGAGGTCAGTCCTTTATTGAAATTGAAATAATACAACGAAACGACGTCAGACATCAAGAAAGAAATAAACAGTACGAAATGAAAAAGATGCGAAAATTGCATCGGAAATACAAGAATTAAAAATGCAAGAGCAATAACGTCGAAACGCATCGCTGATTTTACACTACGGATTGCAGCCGTTTAGTGAATTGAGTAGTCGATGGTTTAACTACCCATGCAACTCTAACACACAAATTGACAAAAACCAAATTCAGTTTGGTTAGTTGGTTAAGTAATATTGATATAGTAAATGAAGAAACATATCACATTTCGACACATAATATCCTCTCAAATATCGTACTAATTGATAACGTGCTCAAACAACTCTCTAGTTTATTCAAATATTATTAAGCTTAAGCTACATATTCAAAATTTAGTAAGAACAAGTTCATATAATGCATGCTACGTCGTACACTTTAGTAAACTGATAATCAAATTTTCTTTAATTTGCACCAGATATACAGTTGCTACTTATCATACAAGTACTTATCTTTTTCTTTATTGTTATTTAGCTATGTCGAAGTAACAGAAGTATAACTTTTTTCTTTTTCTAGCTTTGTAATAGATTGGAATGCGTTGAAATTGAAAGAGAAACGAGTAAAATTAAAACTTAAAAGGACTACAAAAGGCTATAGTAATAACAAATCGTAATCAGACCATTTTAATTCAAACCCGTGTTAATGAGAGAGAGAGAGAGAGAGGTGGGGACCACTCCACCGCCCATAAGCACGCAGTAGTAGTCACACACTCACACCCAAACCAAACCCATATCCATCCTCTCTCCCTCTCCCTCTCCCTCTCTCTCTCTTTCTGTCTATTTCCCATCGATCTAACCCTAACCCAACTCTGACCCCCTCTTTTCTACACACCCCAACTGACCAAGATGATCCCCATATCTGTTTTCTAGCTCCTCATCTCTTCTTCTTCTCCCCAAAATCTTCAACAACACCCCCACAAACACACACAAAAGCTTCGCCAACCAAATTGAGAGTGAAGAAACATGGCAATTCAGCTCCAATCCGGTGGGTGACACCAGAAATCTGCTCATTCTCTCCATCTTTCTGGTGAAGCTAGTTGCAGTAAGCAAGGTGAGGAAAGCAGGAAAGCAAAGCCCAAAAAAAGAGACAGAGTCCCAGAAGTACTAGTTACTCATCCTCTTTGTTTTAATCTTTATTCCCTTTTGCTTCCACTTTCGTTTCCTTTTGAAATCTGTACAACCTTTTGAGCTATATATCTAGCTTGCAGTAGTACCTCCCCCTCAATTTTCTATTCTCAATTTCTTGGGTTCTGATCACTTCTCTCACAGCTAGGTTCTTTGTATTTGAGTAATCAATTAAAAGCATAGAATTATGGACACCCATTCTCTTCCCCCTCCTTTCCACACTAGAGATTTCCAACTCCATCACCAGCAGCAGCATCAGCACCAGCACCACCAGTTCCATCACCAGCAGCAGAACTCCGAAGACGAGCAAACCGGAAGCAGCGGCCTGAACAAGGGAACCAAAAGAGAGCGAGATATCGACAGCAACAACGACAGTGGAAATGGTGGTGAAGGCAGCAAAGAGCTGAACATCACTGTTTCCGGGGATGGATCGGAAATGACAAGAAGACCTAGAGGCAGGCCCGCCGGATCCAAAAACAAGCCGAAGCCGCCCATCATCATTACTCGAGATAGTGCTAATGCTCTCCGCACCCATGTCATGGAAATCGCCGATGGGTGCGATATAGTGGAGAGTGTTGCCACCTTTGCTCGCAGGCGCCAGAGAGGCGTCTGCATTATGAGCGGCACAGGGACGGTTACCAACGTGACCCTCAGGCAACCAGCGTCCCCGGGCTCGGTCGTGACTTTACACGGCCGATTTGAGATCTTGTCACTAGCTGGGTCCTTCCTACCACCTCCAGCCCCACCTGCCGCGACTGGGTTGACCATTTATCTGGCAGGCGGGCAAGGACAGGTGGTAGGAGGGAGTGTTGTTGGGACTCTTTTGGCTTCGGGTCCGGTGGTGATCATGGCTGCCTCGTTTAGCAACGCCGCCTACGAGCGGCTTCCACTGGAGGAGGACGAGGGTGCGATGCCAATGCCGGGAGGGAGTATGGGGTCTCCAACCGCGGTTGGTCAACAGCAGCACCAGCAGCAACAGCAGCAACAACAGCTTTTGGCCGAAGCTGCTAATACGAATGCGCCTCTTTTTCATGGGTTACCTCCCAATCTCCTAAACTCCATGCAATTGCCGGCTGAAGCGGCATACTGGGCTACTGGCCGCCCTCCATTCTAACCATATTGATGTCCTTGAAGGAGAAGAAGAAGAAGAAGAAGAAGAAGAAGCTTTTCCAGTTCAAGATGATCATTCACTCCTCATCACACCTGCATCTTACCAAGATGTCACAAGACTATGTAGCTAGCTAGTAGCTATGTAGCTAGCAGAATTTGGGTTGTCGAGCATTTTCAGGTTTTAATGTGTTTCCTTCTCTTTTTTTTTTTTTTTTTTTTTTCTTTTTGAGTTTGGTTTAGCTAGCATTCGATCGATGATTTAGGTACGTACCATTTATATGTTTTACATCTTTGATTGAAGACTACTGTGTATATTCATGGATTATTCTTCTTGGTGAGAGTTTCATTTTGTGTGTTTGTTATTTAGTGAAAGGACAGTAGCCAAGAAGAAGGAACATGACTCTTTCTTATCATTCCAGTCTTCCCTATCCATGAATAAGAAAAAGGCTGATCAAGCCCTTGTTCTTATACATTTTAGTGCTTAATTTTGTATCAAGAGGATTGAGTTGATCAATTTCTTCTCCTTTCTGCTAATTTTGAGTTTCTAGCTAGCTCTCACAACTAGCTACTAGTTAACCTACATTTATGTGATTCTCTCAGATCCCATATGATATTAATTGTTACCTATTATAAATATGTAGCATATTATGGTATAATAATAACTATATATACTGAATACTGATAGAGTAATTATTACTTTGTCTATAAGCTGACCAAGGTTTGGAAGGACATCGAGGGTTTGAAACCTAAGTATGTGCGAGAGATGGAAGCAAAGAGGTATGGGCGTATTAGAGTTTCCATGTGTGTTTCTTTCCTTCTTTTAGTTTTAGTTCTAGAGAGAGAGATTTGATCAGAAATATATTGGGATAGGGAGACATGAATATATTTGGGTACTGGTTTACACGTGCATTGCTCTGAAGAAGCTCCTTTCCGAGGCAAACAACATCAACAACAACACTCTTCCATTAAACGCCCACAACTAGCAAGCAGGACTTGGCCGGATCCTCTCTCTCTCCCTTTCTCGGGTTCAGAGAATGAGAGTTGGGCACCTAGCTTTCTTCCTTCCTAGCTGTGATCTCCTACCCCTACCCTTCTTACACCTTGCTTTGCTTTTCGATCCCCAAGCTTTAAAAGCTTACTAGAGTAATCCATTCTTTTTGTTGGGGTCACTCCTAGTTACACTGAACTTTGATTTGTAGTTTATGATATCTTGCCCATAAGGTCGATCCAAAATATGTTAATATAGTTTTGAAGCCTCAAACAACTTAAATTTCAATGTTATTAATATTATTTTTTTAAAATCGAATCAAGTTACTAAATTAGTTAAAATTGTTCATTAATGTTACACAACTAGGAAAATTAGGATTTTTGAAGAATTAGATATGCAATCGAGAAAGGTTATTAGAAAAATTAACGAACGGGAATAACTTCAACTGAACCAATAGACCACAAATTCGACAATAGGATTTCAATTTGGGGTTTCAGAATTTTAGAACAAATTTTGTTTTTCAAATGAATTTTCTTGCTTTTTTTACTTTCAAAACAGTTTAAATAGAAATGAGGCTTTTCAGGGTTTGGCAAGTTGGAAGGTGTTATGGAGACACCCGTGAAATGCAATGACATGCCGATTTTTCTTCAAATTCTTCTATACCATAAGCTTACCATTCTTAGAACATGATTTCAGAAAGTGTTCCAATTGACGGAGCACCAAAACCACAAACAATTTTTTTTAATTTTTTATTGTTTTTTGACTTTGAAAAATAGTAAAAAAAAAAAATTGTGTCTTGATTTTTGAATTCCATAAATTTGAGAAGTTTTTATAAATTATTATTTGAAGGTGAAAAATTTGTTGAGAAAATAAGAACATACGATTTTGAGAAAAAATCATGTGCTATAATAAATGTCCACAGTTTGAATCATGGCCTCGGGTCTGTCCTTTTCTTTTTTTTTGGTAAGAAAGTTATGGGATCTTGCTTCTACGAAATTGGGGTATTAACTTTTCATTTTTCTTTTTCACCTATAAAATAAATAAAACAGTTACTTAACTTAAAAATTAGAGCGAATGGTTCTATTCATACCTCTCAATTTAATAATTAGACCCTAGGCGGCAGTTGTCTTTCCGTCAAAGTTTATGCCCGGTCCGACGGCACGCCCTCGTGGCGTCGTCGTCAGACGGGCTAGAGGGGGCCTTGTGCCCATTGGTAGTTTGCTATGGAGTAAGCCCGATCGAAGTAATGGAGGTGTGGGGGTGCTTTCGCTGGCCAGAACGGTTGGAAGCTCTGTAGGGGAGAGGCGGCGGTGGTTCGGTTGCAGGCGGGGGGGGGGGGGGGGGGACTGGTGGCGTCGCTGCGAGATGGGTGGCCGCCTGGTGGTGACGTACGTTTGGCGACGAGATTGGGATCGGTGGTGCTTAGATCTGATCGGAAGTCTCCGATCGGGTTTGGGTTACTGAGATCCGATCTGAGGATGGGGATGGGATTGGTGAGCCGGCATGTAGAGATTCAGGGCAGATTTGTGGGATGCACCTCGATCAGCCGGCGCAGAGACGACGGGTGATGCTGCAGGTGGGACGGGTAGGGAGTTGCAGGCGGGCTGGATGCGTGGTGGACTCGGCCATCTTCCACTTCGAATTGGGCTGGGTGACTTTTGGGTCAGGGCTTTGGCTCTAGGCCCATATTGTCGGATGAATGCAGGTCAGGCGCAATGGTGGGGCGAGACTGGCGGCGGCGTTAGGGGTCAACGAAGCACCGGAATTCTGGGCGGTGGATTGGGCGTGGGTCGGGGTTGTGTTTTTGGGCCCTTGTTGGTGGGCCGCGGTTATTAGTGTTTTAGGGCTTAGCTTTATTTTTGTTTTGTTTTGTGGGTAATAAGGCACTGCAAGATGTGGCAGAACCAATCATCACTTTGGCCTTCCTGAGGGTCGTTCCTGCCTAGTTTAGAGTCAGCACAAAGTCTGCCTGTGGCATAGACGAGCATTATTGGCTTTCTAGGAGGTTTCTCCTGTCAAGAGTTGGGTTGGAAGTGATGGCGCTTTGGAGTAGTGGTGGGATGACGGTGTTGGATTTTCTTTAGTCCTAGGTCTGACTGTCCAGAACTCCCTTTGATCGGGTTCGAAGCAACGACGAGTGTTGGCTTGGTCGATCAATTGCTGGCCAGGTGGATTCTGGGTGGGAGTTGGTGTTCTTGGCTGAGTCTGCTCCAACACGTTTTGTTGTTTCTGCCACTAAGTCTGGTGCCAGTTTAGTATTTTTTAGTTAAGTTTTTTAGTATGTTTGGAGTCGGGGCTTAGTTTGGCTTCAACAGTGCGTCAGTATAGACGTCCATTTTGACGTCTAAAGTGGGAAAAGTTTCGGTTGAAGCTTTTATCTCCCATTCTCATTGTAATCTTCGTTTTATTAATGAAGTTCTTATTTGATAAAAAAAAAAAAAATTTAATAATTAGATCTCGTATCATAATTTTTTTAGCATGAACTTACTATTTTACCCTTTAATTGTCCATTTACACCACTTTTTCTCTTTCATTTTTTCTTTCTTAACCAATGCGGCTCCTCCATTTCTCATCTCCATAATATGAGCTTTCGTAGAAAATTGCTGGACTCACCTTCATGTTTTCCCAGTTCTACGCACTCATATATATATATACATAAAATAAATCTGCCAGCGAGAAAGATCAAACAATTTTGGAAAAGAGTAAAGGGGTGAGGTGACAGAGATGAGAAGAGGGAGAGGGGACCGGACTTATCATTATCTTGTTTTCCTAATTCACAAAATAAAAAAATGCTATTGTTGCTGCAATGCAAAATGACTAGAGAGAAAGGGAAAAAAAAAACCAAAAGGAAATGTACGAATCCTGAGGTGTGAGAGATACTTCTTGAGAAAGAGGTGAATGAACAGAGATGGTAATTATAGAGAAGAATTAAAGAGAGGTGGGGAAGTGAACCGAGAGACATATGAAATTGAAACGGGTGACTGTGGATTCTGTTTTTTGTTTTTTTTTTTTTTTTGCTAGGAGGGTATAACGGGGTTTTAAATTATGTAAAAATTTGAGGAGGGTCTAAATCCTAAATTAGGAGGTATGAATAGAACCACTCAGTTAGAGCATTAGGATAACACCAATGACTAAAATAAGGTCATGTCACATGGAGCATCAATACATCAAGTGCCCTGTAGAAGTTACCTTGCATTCTCTAGCGATTAGTTTATGCATGGACCCTGCTTGGATGGCGATATAAAAGTATAAGAAAAACAGCCTACCTAATGAAAACCAATCCTATGCAGATGTTGAATTCAGTTTTGAATAAACTGAACATAAATGCGTTAGTGAATCTCTTGATCTTTTACTTTCGTTCTCAGCTCAATTGCTTCTTCCACTCTTTGATTTACTTCATGATTGCTAAATGTGTAATTGCTGATGGTATATTGCTTAGACTGAAAGATAATGATTTTGTAATTGGATTGCATACCTCAAACTTGAGATTGCTTTTCTATTTATATTAGAGTTGGGTCCATATACAATGATTGTGAGATTCAATGATATTAACAGTTACAAAATCAGATAGCTAGAATCAAGGTAATTAATACAAAAGGAAATAAAGACATTGATACAGTCTTTAAGAGAATGATTCAATCTTTAATAGGTGATTTGCAGTTATCAATTTCCATTGAGTTATCACCTCCCCGCAAGCTGACGGGGCGTGCACGAACAGGAAGCTTGAGTACTAGGGAAGAGAATCTAGCAGATGGCAAACCTTTTGTAAATAGATCTGCAATCATATTAGTTGTGCAGAGATAGTGAACTGTAAGCTCTTGTCGAACCACCTTTTCACGGACATAGTGATAATCGACCTCCACATGGGGTGTCCGTGTGTGAAAGACTGGATTAGATGCTAGAGAAAGAGCACTGATATTGTCGCACCATAAAGTGGGACAAGAGAGATGCAATTTGAGATCTTTGAAGAGATGGAGGAACCATGAAATGGTTGCTGCTGTATAAGCAAGCTGACGATATTCAGATTCTGTGCTTGACCGAGAGACACCTCCTTGTTTCTTAGAAGACCAAGATATGAGATTAGGACCCAAATAGATGCAAGAGCCACCAGTGGAGATTCGGTCATCTGGATCGCCAGCATAATCCGCATCAGAGAAAGCATTTATATTGAAAGAACCAGGCCTATAAAAGAGACCATGATTGTGAGTTTTCTTGATGTACCGTAGAATACGTTTCACTGCAACCCAATGTGTGGTAGTAGGCTTATGTAAAAATTGACAAACTTGATTAACAGCAAAGGCAATATCCGGACGTGTGATGGTGAGGTATTGAAGGGCGCCTACAACACTTCGAAAAGCAGTAGGATCAGATAAGGCATCACCATCATTAATGCTTAAACGTTTACCACTTACAGCTGGAGTGGCATAGGGTTTGGCATCAAGCATATCTGTGTGGCGTAATAGATCCAGAGCATATTTAGATTGAGTGAGGGAGAGACCAGCAGCAGAACGTTGAACTTCAATACCCAAAAAATAATGAAGATTGCCGAGATCTTTCATAGAGAATAGTTTGCCCAAATGAATAATAAGTGTAGCAATAGAGGATGAATTATTGCCCGTGATCAGAATATCATCAACATATATTAATAAGTAAATTAGCACCGTTCCAGAATGGTAGACAAATAGGGAAGAGTCAGCCATGGAAGAGATAAAACCCAGTTCTTCAAGGTATGAGGAGAAGCAAGAAAACCATGCCCGTGGTGCCTGTTTGAGGCCATATAATGATCGGGTTAATTTGCAAACAAACTTAGGGAACTGAGCATCAACAAATCCAGTAGGTTGCTTCATGTATACATCTTCAGTGAGAAATCCAACAGATTGCGACTGCGCAAGGTGGGAACAAGTTGAGCAAGCCAGAGGGAATAATTGGTTCTATCGAGTTTGATATTCAAGAAGTTGGTAATGGATGGCGTAGAGTTGGAAGTGGTGCTGGAGGAAGAGATGGTAGTGGAAGTAGTACTGGAGGTAGTCATCGTAACAAGATGGGAGAGAGGAAAAAAAAATTTGTGTCGTTAGACTAGGGCTGTGATACCATGAAAGATAATGATTTTGTAATTGGATTGCATACCTCAAACTTGAGATTGCTTTTCTATTTATATTAGAGTTGGGTCCATATACAATGATTGTGAGATTCAATGATATTAACAGTTACAAAATCAGATAGCTAGAATCAAGGTAATTAATACAAAAGGAAATAAAGACATTGATACAGTCTTTAAGAGAATGATTCAATCTTTAATAGGTGATTTGCCGTTATCAATTTCCATTGAGTTATCATAGACTTTGGCTTACATCTGCTTCAGAATCCGAGGCTAGTGTAGCAATTGGGTTTGTGTTGTTCGATGTGGCTTATAGTTGAATTTGATACACCCATTGTACCAATAAAAAATCTGCCTCTTGTGCAGGCGCCGAGGAAGCAGGAACCTTAATTTCATACATTCATAGGGAAAGTGTCTCGAAATTCTTTGTTTAAATACAAAAAGCCTTCGTCTTGGAATTCTGTCTGTATGTTTGTGCATTGTAGGTAGGTTAAAGTGGTGAGAGTCCTAATTTCCAGGATGGTATTCAGAGGTTGTTGAAGTTTCAGCACCGGCGGCAAGACAATTACAGTTTATTTACAAAGAGATGCAAAAAATTCAGTTTGTTTCCCTATTTGTTTCATATACAAATCAATGTACAAACTAATTTGAAGCACTGATGGAATAATTCACTTAAAACATAATCTAACGATAATAATGATAAGGGGATTAGGGTGTAGACTTTAACTAAACCTTAGGACTAAACAAAGGCATACTGACTAAGATGGTGACTTCCTCAGGAACAAGATGGTAGAACTTCAGTTGCAAGCATTCCTTTTTGTTTGTGCTGCAAGAATCATACCTCATGCTTGAGATTACTCTAGGCTAATACTTGCTGTACATCCTCCACACTTTCATATCAAGTTCTCTTATTCCACAACTCTTTAATTATCTATCCGCAGCCGCCTCAGTTCACCTTGGAAGGTGGGGCTAGAAGTTAGTGTTCGATATGCAAGAGTTCTTATGTCTTCGCGTGAACAGTCTCGGGAAATGCGAACAAGCTCCCACAAGGCACCACCACTGATCATGTCTTTTGCATTTGTTTCTGAAAAATAGTGAATTCTACATTTTTCAGCAAACTTTCTACAGCAAATTTCTACAGAGGGTTAGAGTTTTCATTGTGTGATAATAAGAAAGAGGAAGGAAAGCTTACCATGTTGCGCTAAGTGGCATAGTGCTAGTTCAATGTGGCGCCTGATTGGTGAGGCTTCTTTATTAGCATTCTGTACAATCCATGAAAGTGCACCGTCCTCGATCAAAAGAGATCTCCCATTTTTGGTCCCTAAAGTTAAATAACCAAATAACCACATTAGCTCAGTCTAAAGGATGATTAAACTGTATATGTTTCAATGCAGTAATTCTTCAATAATATTTGATAAGCACAGAATACATTTGAAGACAACCACAAGAAGACCTTTCTGATAGTCTTTTACCTTGTGTAGATGCCCTAGACTCGCATTTTGCGAAATTTGCAATCCCACGAGCAACTTGTGCAAGAACATCTGGATGCCCACATCTGACCATTCCTAGCAATGACTTAATTCCACCTTCAGCCCTTAGCTTGCTCTGTAATTTATCTGAACAATGCAATTTCATTGGTGTTAGTGACAGCAGAATATACTGATGTAAATTAGTTTTTATCTGGAAAGTAGATAAAGAAACACCCTGCTGAAGAATGATGGAGATCCTACTTTTAGCATTTGATGTGATTAAGGGTATGATTAGGGAATTGAGCTGATTACCGCTTTGAACCATTTGATAAAGAGAATTAGGGGTTTAATTCATGAAAATACTTGTAATTGAATTAGCAAGGGATCTTATTATGTTTGATTGTCTGACAGGCCTCATAATTAGGCCATGATGTAATTTTCTTCAGACTGGAGCATAGAAGTTTAAAATGAAACCCCAGCTTCTCTCTAGTTCTTCTCCACTATCCGCTCCCTCTGTCTCTTCTTTTCTCCCTCTTCTATTATCTCTAGAGAAATAGTTCTTTGTTTGCAGTGACCCAGACACAGTATTTAGCAAAATGACAACAGATACAAGCGTGAAGAAAGTTGCTCACAATAGAAATATGATTATCAAATCTAATTCTGGTGTAGCCTGTACTGTAACTTCTCTGTTGCTAAAAGTTTGCTTCCTACATTCTCATTTAATTCTAAGTAGGAGTAAAGTTTCATCAGATTTACTTGAACTCATTCAGAACTTCTTGCAACTTGGTGTCTTCTAGAATTAACAGAGGTTGAAGAAATGAACTTCAAAGAGGTCAGAAAGTTTACCATTTCCGCAAAGATTAGCAATGGCTCCAGCAACCATTCGAAGGGTTTGTGGATCTTCACCGTTGGCTGCTGTCATAGATAACAAACTAATTCCCCCTTGATTCATTATCAGCTCCTGGTTGGTTTCTGAGTTCAAAGCCAAATTGAAGAGCTGACTTTATTAGCCAATATTGGCAATATCTATGAAGAATCATGAACCAGGGACCAATATTTTTACCGTTCATTGCTAAATTTGCAATGGCACCTGCCGCAACTCTATGTATGGTTTCATCGTCAGAGGTTTTGAGTAACATCAACAAGGATGTGAGACCACCAGCTTGTACAATTTTCTCCTGATTTGCTTCTGCAAATTATGGGGGAGCAGGTATTATTGCTCGCTACACAGTAGCCTTAACTATAGTGATGCTATGAAGTGAATCTCAAGTGATCATACTAGATCTGGAGATCGAGCTTTATTCAGCATGGAAACTAATAGGAAATCTACATATAGAACCAGTTCAACAGCAAAATATTATGACCCAAAATATATTACAAGGGAAGAGGGACCCAATTTTTGTACACAGCATTAAAGCAAAAATAGATAACAGATGAACTCAGTTTCACCACACAAAATAATTTATGAATCTTCACCTATCTTTTCATGTAACTATACTTGCCCTCTACCAAGGACTAGTGACTGCTAGTTGGACCATGAAACAGAACATAGATCTTTAACTTTTACATAGCCAAGCTATTGATGTTCGCAACATGAATTTTTTTATTTCAAAATAATTGGCATCAATTATTCTTAGGCCAATTGATCATGACTTGAAGCCAAAATCCCTGTAGCATCTTCAATAGTCACTATGTTTAACAACATATTTAGAAGAAGAGAAAGATCTTAGAAATCAATTGTGCTAGTTTTTTAATCCTCTTCTCTCCTAGATAACTCACAAAGATCTTGTGGTATTGAGTGGTCCTTTAAAACTAAATGCTATGCTACTTCAAGCATAAAACACATACTTCTACATATGCAATCACTCTGTAGTCTCCACATCTGAAAAGATGTTCTAAAAAAGAAATTAAGCATAAAACACATACTTCTACATATGCAATCACTCTGTAGTCTCCACATCTGAAGAGATGTTCTAAAAAAGAAATTAAGCATTATGCCACAGGTAATATCAGTAACATGCTGGTACATTGATTTTGAGAACTTCAGAATATAAGCATGTAATATGGCAGTAGCAAGGCAAGGAAGATAAACGAGGTAAAGAAATGAAATCACCTTCAGCAGCAAGATTTGCTACAACTTTAACGGCATGAATTCGCACATCATTGTCTTCAGCTTCAAGTAATGACAAGATCTTTTGCAATCCCACTAATAATTTTATGTACCATTAGTAATAGATAAACAAAAGAAAAACAAGAGAATAAATTGATGAATATTATACAATATAGCATCAAGTGAAAATAAGCGAGCACTAGAGCAACTGCAACCTTGTTCGAAAATTTTTGCTATTGAGGCTTTGTCCTCATTTCCTGATTCCTTGAGCTGTAGATGCCTAACTTGAGTCATGAGGGAGTCAAGGCCACCAACTTTTCCAAGCCCACTCCTATCAAGTTGTCTACTTGTCTGCAAGAGCATATGTGTTAATGCACATTTCAAGACTCTGGAAACCATGGAATTGCATGAAATGGGGCTATTTAATACCCAATGAAATAAATATAATAATACAAAAAGGTAGAGGAATTGATTGTTCCTGTTCATATGTGGAGTGTTGGTTCCATTTCAAAATGTTCAAGTCTCCAGCATTACAAATTTTGCTAGAGTTGACTGTTTCAAAAGTTCAGATTCATGTTCTTGGAAACATAAACTTCTAGTACTATGGATATGAAATTGCAAATCCAAGTAATTTGGGGAATTGAAACTAATTTAGACCTCATTCCCAAATTTCCTTGTATACCTATGCCATTACAACACTAATCAGATTGTCCACAGATATGGCCTCATTACCTTTCTAAACCCCTTACAAAGATTTTACATCCCTTAGCCTGCCTGGCCACTGCAGAAATTCAAGGCAAGGCTTGTTGCACTAGTTACACTAAGCCACTAAGGCATGTCTCTCTAAAAGATGTCACCCCATTTTGAGCTAGAGTGTTTGCTGATGGCATACATCCCTCATGGTTAGAGAGTGATAAATGTTTCTATGTTTTTGACTTGAAGCATCTTAGTCAAACCATACCAGTCACCAAACAGGACCATATTTTTATCATTTCTCACCAGCACTATCAAGAGAAAAAAAGGATACTAATAACTATAATCTTTTTTCTGACCGAGGGATGATACTCTAACTAAACACTGCCTTGGAAGAAAAGGGGAGTTGGACTATAATCTTTTTTTCTTAAGAGGTAATATTTTTTGTTTTTTAATTACCAACTGGTGGTATTTAAGTCGATTATTGGTGCTTTTAGTTAGGGGTGTAAATGAGCCGAGTTGGAGTGAATACCAAGGTGATTTTGTTTGGCTCATTTGCTTTTTATCGAGCTCGAGCCGGGCTAAAGCTTGAATTTTTTTTTCCATGCTCAAGCTCGGCTCGGCTTGAATATTTTTCTTAAGCCCGAGCTGGGCTCGGCTCAGCTCGATTTATTGGACAAGCTTGAGCTTGAATAGGCTTGGCTAGCTTGGCTTATTTGAATTTAAATTTAAAAAATAAAAAAGGAAGAAAGATGATTCCCAACAAGATTTAAAACTCTACATATAGCATACCTCATCAGCATCAAAGCTCAGTTGCAACAATTGACTGTGAAATGTTGCTATTTCTCCTTCAAGTTTCTCCTTCTGATGTGCCTCATCTTCCAGCATCTTACGAAGCTTTAAGATCTCTGAATTTCCAGCTGCCTACCACATCAAAAGAATTGTTCTATGTAACATCCGCAAGATTTCAAAAATCGGTTCAATGATATGATATCAGAATCATTAAACTGGTGATAAAACGCACCTCTGACCTTTTCCATTGAGTCAGTTGACTCTTTAGATTACTAGTTTCCTCTTCAGCAGCCTTCCTAAGACTTGTCTCTCGCTGGAGCAACTTTCTTAAGTCATCAATTTCCTCAACATGCAACCTGCAAATCTATGTATGATAAAATTGTTAGGAATACTCCTCAACACAACATATAACGGAAAACAAGAGCTAAAAAATCAAATTGGCAGCAGTAATACGAAAATATATCATCTCAATCAAGGGACCACTACTTGATCTGTGGGAGAAGCTTAATGTGAAAGGCAGCTGGAAAGCAAGATAAATTCGTGCTTAAAATGACAAAGAAAAGAAGCAAGCAATCTTCATAAGACACACAACGTATTCCAATCACCAATCCATAGCATTTAACTTTTGACCTTGATAAAATGCATGATGATATGTTACTTCCCGGCATGCAATAGATAAAAAATTCAAGAACATCTTTAGAGCCACAAATAGAAGAAATTCATGTGGGCGAGTACCGACAATACCCATACCCTCCCAGTGACAAACTTTTACATATCAGCAGAAAGTGTAGCAAGTATTATCCACAGAAGGTGTTGCAGGTAGTACCTGTACCCGGCCTACCGGGTAACCTGTTTGCCTTCTTTTGAACTGTTTATACCTTTTTTTACTAATATATACGTACATATATAAAGCACCAAGTTGATTATTCTTTCTACGGCAGTTTTTCTTCCCAGAATTCTGCAAACCCATATGGATGGATAATTGAAAATCAACGATCATTGGTAAGTGAACCGGCGGCATTCAAAAAAATCTACTAATTGATTTACCCGCTTTTCTCATTTTAACAGGAAAATAACAGTGAGAAAGAGAAGTATAAATATAATAGGTCCTCAACCTGATGAATCAGTTCACAATCCATAGAAGATAAGAAATTTCAACTACAAGCCAGAAACTCATGTGAAACACAAACAATTCACTATGACACTGCTATCACAAAGAGCACAAAACAAGAGCGAAGTGGAGGATTATACCTCTTTGCTCGATGTCACATTAGATTTATCGTCCTTGGGTCCATTTGTGACTTTTTCAAAGTCATGCTTTGGCTGATTCATCACCAACTGCTCTTCAAGCTTTTTTATTGATTCCATATAGTCTTTCTGATATTTCAATCTTTCCTTCTACATGGGAGAAATACAAGGAGTTCAATAAGCATAAACAAATTTACACAATCCAGGTAAGCAGGACAAATATATAATTTTTGCTTCCTTTCCTTAAAAAACTTATATGAGCCACAGAACAATGTTGAAACATTTTTAACTGTATGCCCGTGTGAATGCCAACTTTCCAGATATTGAAACAAAAACTTGCCTCCAGTGCATCTGCATAGTTCTTTTCAACCTCTGAGATCTGATTTTGTGCTTCCGTGGCTATTCTTTCAATCTCATCCTCAAATGCTTTCTGCTGTCTTTCATGTTCTGCAATGAGTTTGTCTAATTGTATATCTAGCCTTCTAGACAAACTTTTGTAGTCAAATTCCTCCTTCAATTTCAACATATTCTCCACTTTCATAGCCTGAGTAAACACAATTTCAGTAACTTCAAAATAATAGTTTTTTTTTTTTTTTAGAAGAATCTTCAAAATAATAGTTATGCATCAATGAAAAGACTATTAGATTGCTAAATAATGCTAGAAGAATTTTACAAGAGGTTACTACCCAACTATTCCAGAGAGGCAGAATGAAACTCAAAAAAAAAAAAAAGGAAAGTTCTAGAAACCCACCCGCTGTCCAAACATAATAGTACTAGCCGTCTCTCCTCGATGACGTGGAGATGGACCGATAGTAACAACCAGTGAAGTTCTTGCTGTGCCTGTTAAAATTTACTGGTATCAGGCATCTACAAATGTTGAAATGTCAAAAACGTAGAGAGAAATTTCCTTATTTATCTGTAAAAATTAGCTTGCAAAGTGACCTGGGAGACAACACTTTATTTTATTTACTTTTAGCAAACAAACAGTTTTTAAAATATAGGGGATTCTAAATTTTTTATTTTTTATTTTTAAAAAACAATCCACCCTACGGGGCAAGATGTGAGTGTCCTAAATCAAACAATCTTTCAACCTACATATGACTTTAAAACAGGAACCATCAACTATTTGAGAAGGCCAAAGTATACACTCAAGCTAGCCACTCAAAACTTTCAAAAGTATACACAGAATGGAGATATCGTATCCTGATATAATGTAGTAAAATATGAAGATGAAACATCCCATCTTACCTCCAAATGAATCCCGAAGCAATCTTGTAAGTTTTGAATCTCGAACAGGAATATGTGCACTGTTCTCTGCCAATGCATTGATGCACTTTCCCAGTGCACTTAACGAGAGATTGATTGATTTGGCTTCCTCTAGTGTATGTCCTTCACTTCCTGGCATACGACAAAGATCAACAAAAAAAACCTAAATGAGACCTCCGGGAATCAGTCCTTCTATCTCTTTTTTTTAACCCCTAAAGTTATCTCAATTTTCTGAGATAATTAATGCAGGAATTTAGAGAGATCTATCTTTCCTCCGGAATAGGTCACTGTAACAGGATATAGCAAAAGAAAATTAGGAAACAATTCTAATATATTCACTAGATGCACACACCTGATTTGTCGATACGCTCTGAACCAGCAAGATCTACCACAATTAACTTGCTCTTTCGAACAACAGGAGGCTTCAGACTTTTAACAGTGTGGGAGTTGTTGACATTTTGGCTTGAAAGAGCTGAATCTCTTCCCTTTACGGACTTTTTTACGTGTACCTGTAGCATTTGAAATCTTCCTTTTATAATTAGCATAAAGCATGTCGCTTAATGCTTAAATATTATCAGCTTTGAAAATCTTCACCAACCATTCACTTTTAAACAAATAAGCCTCGTAAAAAGATAAATATAGATTACTTACCATCAGAATAGCATGGCTACGAGAAGACTCAGTATTCAGTTTTGTATTGGTAGCAAAGCGGTGAGCTTCCCCTAATCTTAGTAGTTCCACAAAACTCTTGTGGTCCCTGATTTCAACTAGGCTAGCCCCTGGTAGTGAGACATCACCAGTTTTGGGGTCTTCCACTATAGAAATGCTATCATTTCCAGGATCAAGTAGGTCATGTATGGTTTCCATGTAAAGCTGACATGTAGAGAACCAGAATGTTAGAGAAATGAGAAATTGTAGTCATTAGTTACATCGTAGTCATTAGTTTCATCAGTGAAAAAGGTTGAAAAAAACTTGTAACAAACCAATAATATAATGCTATTAAGGAAATGACTAACACCAGCTTGAGAGTTCAACAACCTGCAGATACGAGACTGACAAAGAATCAGACTCCAGAGATACATCTGCTAAAATATCCTCCATGGCACGGACCATTATTCCACGAGCAGCAGTATCCTCCTCTCCAAGTCGTCCAAGTGTATACGTCTTTCCTGTACCAGTCTGGCCATATGCCATGACTGTCCCATTATAACCTTCCAGAACACTCTGGTGAAGGAAATTACAAGATGACATGTCACTTGAAGGAAATTCCACAAAATACAGAAGAAAATGAAAAAACTCTGCATCCATACGAATAGGAATACGTGATTATATATTTCATATGAAATGAATGGATAGAAATTAGAATATAAAGGAACTGTAGGCCGAAATCTGAGCAAATTTTGATCTAATGAATAATAGTTCTAATGCACTATCCTAACTCGAAATCCCCAGCCAAAAAGTTGGCAATTGGCTTCTTTGGACCTACTTATGTACTGGATTCAGAGATCAGAATCCCCTCAGTCCTTGGCAGAGAAGACACGAACTGGGCAAGTTGCATACTAGCCATGACAATTTTTGGAACCTAGTTCTACCAGCTAGGGTATAGGGTATAGTGCACATGGCAATTGAATCCAAACCTATGTACATTGATAAAGTAATTTGGGGTTCACATCCAAAACCAATTGGCAATGGATAGAGTGGCCCAAACCCTTATAAACCCATAGGCAATGTCCCATTTTTCCCATGTGGGATGTATATATTCTCAACACGCCTCCGCACGTGTGGCAAATTTTCAAGCCATACACGTGGACAACTTTGGGTGACGTGGAGCCCGTGAGGCCGTGAGGCATGCACACGTGGGTAACCCGCTCTGATACCATGATAAAGTAATCTGGGGTTCACATCCAAAACCAATTGGCAATGGATGGAGTGGCCCAAACCCTTATAAACCCATAGGCAAGGTCCCATTTTTCCCATGTGGGATGTGTATATTCTCAACATACATAACTTGGATGAAGATGCAAAACTATGAGGAACATGTACATAAAAGAAAAAAGTATATTATTTGGAACCTTCAAACAAAGTCTATAGACCAAACTTCTAGGAAGACTTTTGCTTCGATTAAGGGTCCAAATTATCAACTTGTAACAGATGAATCTAAAAGTAAAAAGCTGGAAACTGAAGTTTTATGTATATGCACCTCCACAACAGGCTTTGCCACTACTTCATAAACACGCTTTTGTGATGCAAACTCTGTGAGAACTTCATCGAACTCATAAGTATCCAAGTCCCAATTGTTTCTCCGAAGTTTCAACCTTTTAAGCTGAAACAGAACACAAAATGATTAAATTGCGTGGACCATGAAAGCAGATAGTAATAATAGGAAGATAGTTAGCTATCAATAAATCAAGTATTAGTAGGTACCTCCGGCTGTAATTCTACAATATCAGCAAAATCAGCATCTGAGATCATTTCATCAGAGTTACGTGGCCGCAATCTCACAGCTACTCGGACTCTTCCAGGAACTATACCAAGAAAAGCAAAGTCAAATGAACAGGTATAAATTTAACATTTCAAAAACTTAAAATATAGGATAGTAAAAGGAATTCAGGGAAGAATTGCTCAGATCCCAGTGATTTGAATAAATATACAGTTAGGGAAAAGTGATGCAAGATGCAAGTGAAACAGGAAGACTACTAATTACCATGACAACCTACAGTAGAAAATGACAATTACTTTCTCCAACAAAGATTAAAAACTACCCACTAATCTAGCATTCAAATCTACCAATTATTTGACACGAATCCTATATACAACATAAGTTTAAAGAAAAGAGGCTGGAGTCTTCCGCACATAGCAGGCAAGAAATCAAAGCCTCATTAATAACTCCCCGAGCTCTTTCCTGAACCATATTCATGTCGAAAACCATTTTCACAGGCATATTCTTACACCATTAACTTGGTTTACAGACTCCACATCAATTCAACTTCAAAACCAAAAATTTCTATGTATCCCAACTCACAATTCTTAAGACACAAATTCTCCCTAAATTGAAATGCATTGGAACTTGGAACCAATAATATGGAATAGCAATCCATCATCCCCAGAAAAGAATACCACATTATTGCCTATATTAGTCAAAGCGTACCACAGTTTCTGGCAATAATAGTATTTCTCTTTTCTTCACATACAAACATTCCTTCAAACATTTCAAACCCAAAACCACCAGCAAAAACAGTAAACAAGTCACCAACATCTCAACCACAAAATGCTTGAACCCAGAAACAAAAACCCACCTCCAGTATTATCCTTAGAGGCAGCAGCACCACCAATAGAGCCAGTGCTGTTCCGGCGAGGAGGAAGCAAAGGCTTGGACTTTACAGCAGACTTGGGGTTGGAATTGACAGAAAGAGGCCTATCCACCTTGAAAGAGCTTCTCTGAGTAGTGGCATCTCGGTAATTATACCCGCCTGAAGCGGCCATTGCACCCAGAAATGAAGCTTCAAAAAGCAGGAGTCTTTGGAAGCTTCGGGATAAACCCAGAAAAACCCAAGTCTCTGTTTTGGGAATTGAGAAAGACCCAGGTGGTATTTCTCTCTCTCAAGTTCAGAGAAATGCAAATGGAGCAGTATGACACTGGCAGCAATAGGAGTAGTAGTACTTGGTGAGTCCTTCAATAGTTTCTAGTGGTAGTGGGATTAATCGTGTGGGATGTGACTCAGATAAATCCGGGTCTGTTTGATTTTGCTTTTGCTTTGCTTCCTCAATCGAAGCTTTGGAGAGAGAGAGTACAAGAGAAAGCGTTTTTGACTTACTTTTGTTTAAAGCAAGAGAGAGAGAGTGATGGTCCCGTCGCAGCTTAGTAGGTCCCCATTTCGCTTATTGGCTTTTGGGTTTAAGGCCGAAAGTACGACCATGCCCCTTTGGGTTTAGGGAGTCTTTCTCTCTTGGAAAGTTTCTTGGTTCTAAGTTCTAACCACAAATAAGAGGAGGGGCAGTTCGGGCAGTCCACAATGGCTGGTGCCTTGTATCAATGTTTTGTTCTGACAATTTTATTATTCATGCATCATTTCTAAATCTTCCAAGGATTTCTTTGGTGAGCCATGGTGTCAAATTCTGTGCTATAATGTCTTCAGTTTGATGCTTAATGAG
This sequence comes from Rosa rugosa, assembly GCF_958449725.1. Taxonomy (NCBI): domain Eukaryota; kingdom Viridiplantae; phylum Streptophyta; class Magnoliopsida; order Rosales; family Rosaceae; genus Rosa; species Rosa rugosa. The sequence goes on from NC_084823.1 coordinate 42,797,482, forward strand.
TGATTTAATGATCTACTACGTTATGGAATGGTTTTGTTATAAGAAATATATTGATTCAACCATTGTTCATTTTGGTATGTTACGACACAATGACAGTATGCATAAATTATAGTGATTCATCACAAAAATGACTCGTGCATCTCTCCAAGTTTGCGTCTATTAACTCTTTAGATTTTCGAAACATTCTTGCTTTCAAATCCATTTATGACGTGAGCTAAATCGAAGCGACTAACATATAGGAGTATGATTAGTGTTTGATTAATTTCTCAACTCTTTTCTAATAGTCATGCTGTTGAAGCCACATGTTTGTTTAATACATGTCCCATTACTATAATTGGACTAGTTGGATTACTATATAGAATACACTACTAATTGCACCGATCAAATTATCTTAAAAGGGGCAAATATTACAGAAAGTGACAGAACCATTAGTTAAGCAATTAATAATTTTCTATGATAGATTTCCGGATGATGATTAAACAATGGCCCCATTTTAGAACACAATTGAATTCTGGGGTACCTAGAATATGCATACATTCATTCACTTGAAGCTTGATAAATGGCGCCATCTGAGTTGAAAAACTTCAAAAAAAAAAGTAGGGAATTGGCAATGAAGGAGCTAGCACAAAACTGATTAGCAAAATGATGATCGAGGCCCAAAAAGCAAAGAGAAAGAGAGTTCGAGCTTTTGCAAGAAAGACATCAAACTGAGCAAAAGAAAGGCTCCTTGAAAATGGTCTACTTTGATGAACAAGTTTTTGAATTTTAATGGTGCCAAAAAGAGCATTAACCCATTTGAATGCTCCAACTTTGTTAATAGAACAACACTCCTGAAATCAAAGCTTTCGTGTACCCTAGCTTTTGTGGCAAGGGACCTTCTAATCTTTGCTTTTGGGAAAAAAAATTAAAATGGCCCCCAGCCTCCCATGATTTGCCAAAGTTCAAAAGCCCCCCAATAAATCTCACACACAAATCTACAAAGGAACCTTGATTTTCACTTATTTTCTTGAAGTTCAATGATGGAATTGGTAGGGACTGTGAAAAACTCAGAATCTTTCTGATCCTGTACATAAAGCAAATGGAGTGTTCATCCATAAAAGTAGTATACAGTATGAAGAAGATAAACATAGTGATTTCTTCTTTTTTGATCTGATACTTGTTCATTCAGGTATGGAATGAGTTTGCAGCTGCCTGTATATAAATGAAGAGGGAAGGCTTTTTTTTTTGTTTTTTTTTCTTTTTGAGCGGAAAACGACAGCTATTTAACTTGTTTACTAAAAAATTATCAGAGTACATTAGTTAACAAACACCTCATGATCAGATCCTAAAGAAATTTTTAACTAGAAGTAAGAACTAAATGAAAATAAAGCAAAACATGTTGCTAAAAGCAATAAACATAAGTGCAAATGATATGCTTTCATTGCGTTAGTTATAACTCGGTGCATCAGTAGATGTCTAAACGGAGTTAAATGCGCGGTGACAAATGAGACGGTCAGCTTCATCATTCTGTAGTTGTTTAGAAACCTTATTCTTCAATCTCTTTCAAGAGTGTGGTCGGAAGTTGCTCTCTCAGCCTCACCTACCTAAATTAAAGTTTGAAGCGAAGAATAAATGTGTGATTTTACACTTGAACTTTGCTCCACCATTCAAGTAGTTTACATGTCTTTGCTCAGGGCCCTCCATTGACTGAGCTTAATTGCTTTGAAGATACAGAAGCTAAGATTTGCAAAGCAATAAAGCTCCTTTGAAAGTGAAAGACACGCACCGTGTGGTAGCAGCAGAAACGCCAGAACGCATTATGCATCAATCTGTATCTGAAAATTAGCTAGAACAGCAATGATATAGGAGAGAGATTTAAGTTCATATAACTGTTAGGAAAATTTTAATATGTGGAATCCCAATAGCAACAAGCTATTTATTAGTACCGACAAAATTTCTTTTGTTAAAATTAGAAAAACATTGTCATTGTCCCACAATATTATCTAGTATGATATCAAAATTTTATTTTTAGCTTGTAAATTTTCAGAGACAAAAGATAAGACTAAGCATTTCGCTAACTCTTTCTAGTGTAGAGCATCATGACATATAAATGAGATGAGTGTTGAGTATGATATACATTCTTTGATAACAACTTCACATTCAATCGTGGTCACTATCCAAGGACCAATACAACACCAAATAATGGTCCAAGTTTCATGGGTGGTACACATGAATTTCACATTGGGTGGTTCTTGGCATAAAGTGATAGGTTTTACATCTTTTTTTTAGTTCTAAAAGGGTTGGTGGCCTTGGGGAAAAGGGAGAAAAGCATTCATAGTTCGATGCAAAATTTCACCAATAGCCAACTGTAGCATCTAAAATACATTTTGTGAGAGAAGAAATAAAGGGAGGAGTGGAGGACCCTGCTAGCTAAAGCTTAGCTGCTCCACCACCGCGGCAGCCCTTATAGGTACACCTCTGTGCTTGACTAGGACTGGTGAGAGAGGTCATGAGTTTAAAGGCTTATACAGTTGCACGCCCAGAAACTCACATGAATTGTTAGCGACACATCAATGTTGCTCCACACTCTTACTTTATGGCTTGACTAGGAAGCAATTCTCGTGATCTAATTATACATATGTAATGTTGTGGTGGATACATTCATTTCTTTATTGAGATTACACAGAGTACGCTTCTGCATTTTAGCCTCACTTAGCTTTGAAAACAATAAATGGCAATCCATTGGTGTGCAAACTAGCATTTGCACTCTACCAAACTAACCAAACACAGCAGTACAGAATTAAACAAGAAAAAAAAAAATAGAACTGATCGACTGCGCGCATTATTGATCAATAATTGATACCACAAGGACAATCGATGATGCCGTCGTAGTTTTCAAAATTGGCAATAAACACAAAAGGACTATTTTGTAGCAAACGTTCTATATCTCTTTATACTTCTTTTTTTCCAGAACAAGAGAGAGAAGAACGGTACTCAATTTCAAGTTTCAACACTACATGCATGAATTATATTTAAAAAAGAGCATAACAAACAATTACAGCACCACTCAACGAAGAAAGCCTAGCTAGACTATAAACTACATTCTCATCTGAAGAATTGTGGCTACAACACGGTGACACCTGACCGTGAGACTCTCCAACATTTTGTCATAGAACAGAGGCCTTCAAATGAAAATGATCAAATCGAAATTATATTCAGTTTTTGGCACTGGGAAAATCCTGGTTCATGCTGCATGCGCACAAACTGACTATCATGGTTCATTTTGTAAATCTGCGCTTCTTCCTCAACACGTAAACCTTACCGCCCTGACAAAGAAATTGCTTTCTTTCCTTTGGTACCTAACTGAAGCAAAAATAGGAAGAGATTTGTCTGTTCTGTAGAAACTTCAAAGCTTCTTGGAGCGTTCTTCAGTTGATCTGTAAATACGATATGCAGCAAAACACATTGTGGCATTGCCTATAACTGTCAGGGCTGCTTGAAGAGCCACCAATACCTACAACTCATGGATGAGAAGCAAAATGTCACTGTATATATTGTCTCAAAACTCAATTCCTATCTTAATACAAGGAACAAATTCGTAAAAGTCTTCGCTATCAGTTGTTGCAGCTTATGATCATGATCAATAATCTGTTCCATGTTTCAACTATATCATCTCCTTTTACAAATCCCATTCAAAAACATGGAAAACGACTGTTCTTACCTCAAGAGACTCTGAGTTATAAAAGAAATGCCAAGTGCATGCACAGAATGCTCCACCAAGAAGGGGAACCTGCACCAACCAGATTCAATCACTAATCACCAAAACTTTAGTTAAGAAGACAGTGGACATTAAGATACTAATAAAACTAGAAAGCATGCTCTACATAAAGTTCCTCCACCAACCCATCTTTTCTAAGGACTATTTTCAAAATTTGGAAACCCAGCTTTGCAACTTATAGCTAAATCAAAATCCACAACTAATCGCAATTCAAAAAGATCGACCCCAAGTTAAAAGCAGTGTTCACTAAACCCTAATCCTTTTGACAAGTTTCTTTAACAATAGGGTAGAAATTTTGTGGATTTATTAGCTATAAATTTCTAGTCTATTGGGACATTGTTGTCTAAACAATTCAGGAACAGTCCATCTCTAGTGTTAATATTCTTAATTGGTCCTACACTGATTTGGTTAGCTAAAAAGTACATCACAGTCAAGTTATGTAATGCTCCTCTGTTCCAACTATTGAACCACTGATCGCTCCAATTTGCAACAATTTGTAAAAACTCAAAAGAGATTATAACTCACCATACCCCAAGCCAGCCCTTTCCACGATTCGAACCCGGACTTCTCACCATACTGCCACACCAACACCATTGCTGTAATCCTTGCAACAATAAAAACTCACAATCAACTTCAGCAACCAATAGTATAAATTGCAAAATGTAAGACCCAATAGGATGAGAGAAATGCTCACCATTCAACGACGCTGGACACGTGTATGGCCCATGTGGGCAGGGAGAGGGCATTGGCAGGTTCAGTGAGCTGCAGAGAATCCAGTAACGGTAGCTCAGCGGCTGAGGCGGGTGCCATAACCGTCAGGGACAGGGTCAGACCCGCCCCGAGTAGACTACCCACCATGGTTTCCGGGTTACCATATTGACTGGTGGACTTTGAGAGTTGGGTTTGGGGCTTTGGGTGTGTATGGAAGGTTGGAGGGAAATGGGGTTTAGGGAGGTGCAGTAAGGAGTTCATTACCATTGGTGGGTGTTGGGTTTTGTTTCAAGATTTTCAGTGAAGCTTTGGAAGCTGGAGAGTGAGGGTACAACAGAAATTTGATCAGAGATTGGAGGACTTGTTGGTAAATATGTTTTGGATAAGGTAGCTTCTTCTTCGTGCTTCAGGTACCTCAATGGTTTCTTCTTTTGTTTGGAACTGCATTTGAATTGGAATGAAACAAATGATTCGTAACTTCTATTGCAACTAGGAGTGTGATAAGAGAAATGTGTCTCAGCTTTAAGACAACGATATTGTTGAAAAAGTAGATAAACAACTTGTAGAAAATTTTCTGGTATATTTCATGAGGAAAAATACTTAGGTGGGGGCTTCCCCACCACGTGGCCTTACGGCCACCCAATCAGAGGAAAGAAAATTTTTTATCTTTTCTGAAAATGCCCCGCTCCCTAATGTGCAATACCCAAAACACCCCCCCTGCTGGGCGGTGATTGGCCCTCCCCACCACGTGTCCCGTGCGGGTGCCCTACGCAAGAATCTCTCTTTCATGAGAGAGTCATTTACATAGACCAAAACATATATAGCAGATGGAGTGAAGAAATTTTTTTCAATCATTCTTAATATATTTACGATATCAAGAAATTTTCTTTTACTAATTTAGGGACAAGATACAAATTTATTCTATTTACTCTATCTTACACACAAGACTTATACACAAGGTAATGCACGACAACAGTAAGTATATATACACAAGATAAAAAACTCGATCTCATGAAACTTCTAATAGATAAAATGAAAATGCAGAGAAGTCATGTTAGAGATAATGTTTATTTAGACAGTTGGACTAAATAGTTTTGTTCAATCGACCAAACAGTAAATGAATCTTATATAAGTTTATAAGAAATAATAGTAATTTCGGTTTTTTATTTATAAAATATGAATATTTTAAGTATGATATCTTTTGATATTAAAATCCAATTGGTGGGTAGGACATGTCATGTAATATGAACACTCCACGATATGTATACATTTGGAGAACACTATGGAAGTGTAGTAGACCCACATAGCACTACCGAAGGAAACGACAACAGATAAACAGTCTACAGTTGTTTCAAAGGCGGTAGTGGTGTACATGTGAAAAAGATTTCACAATATATTTTGTGTAGAAGTGTGTAGATAAGTGAAGAGCTGTCACCTTAACTTAACCATGGTTAGGTGATTGATAAGATATAAACTTAGTTATGTAAATTTTGTAACTATTGTTAGTTAACTAGAGTTACTTTATGTAAACTAAATTTAATTTTCAAGTGTATATATAAAATTCATTGTTGTAAGAATTACCTATTTGATATTTTTATGTAAACTTGTTTATACCTTCATTTGATGCACCGTGCTTTATCAAGCATTTTCTACGAGCTAATTGTTTGAAACCAAAAGCATGAACGTGGGGAAGCATTCAATCCAACCATCATGATTCCATTAGTGCTCCATGATTAGTTGATGAAAATTAGCTGTGTCTTGTTACTTCGTCGTAACCTCTATATATAGGCTGCCAGACCAAAGTGGTTGGCCTTAAACAAATCATGATGGAGCACTAATTGAATTATGGAGCACTAATGGAATAATGATGGTTAGATTGAATGATTCCCCACGTTCATGCTTTTGGGTTCAAACATCAACAAAACTGGAGCCAAACACTAATATTAGAATTACAATGTATACCACAACTGTAATTGAGTGACAATACTTTTACTCTAGTGTAACTAAGTGACACTACTTTCATTTGTAATATTAATATCAAGTTTGTTTGAGTAGCGATAATAACTATTCTAACAATTATAAAGTAAGATTGCAGGAATCATGAAATGCTATAAAATATGATATTATAGTTTAGAGACAAATTTATGTAGTAGGCTGTATGGGCTATAGCCTAGTCCAAAATTTTTGATAAAATATCACTAAATACAAGATAAATTATATAATAATCCAAAAGAAAATAATCTATATATCTTAGTTTTTTTGTTACTAGGGTTTATATGTCTTCGTCAAAGACTAATTAGAGAAGAAAAATAATGAAAATTCCTTAATAATTGCAATCCCAATTTCGATCAAACCAAACAAATTTATTCCTCTATCACTCTAGATATTTCAATGGTTAATGCTCATACACCCCGAATCCATGAGAATACTTCTCATACACCCCAATGTCTTATTTTTATTCCTCTTTACACAACATTTTCTCCCTTTTCTTCCTACCTACCCATCTTGTCAAAACTCCTACCATTAGTACCCTTCTTTACTGTCTATTTTAGTTGTTTTGTTGTCAATTTCAATGTTTGCATAACAAAAGTTTTGTTGAAACGTGGTGGGCCCATCAGAGTTTTATTTGTTTAAATATATATGCAGATGTTAACAGTCATCCTCTATTTTCAACGGTAAACAGTACGCTTTACTATTCAGAATTTCGATCGTTGACAGACTAGAGTTGAATCCATTAGCTTTTTTTTTATTTTTACTGTAGGCTAATGAAATTTTAGGGGCTTTCTTTACGTGGGCTAGGGGTCGTGGGCGAAGTCATATTGAACGCCGCCTTGATCGTGCTTTATGTGATACTTGCTGGAATGAGTCCTGGCAGTTAACAAGTTGCATTGCACTTCCACGAGTGGTTTCAGATCATACTGCTCTTTTGTTCTCAGCTAATAGGAATTTTATTGGGGGACCAAAACCCTTCAAATTTCAATCAATGTGGCTTCTTCATCCTTCTTTTCAGGACCTTGTAGCGAATTGTTGGAGAAATACTACTCCTGCTGGTTGCCCAATGTACGTCACTCTGCAAAAGCTTAAAGCTTTGAAGCTATGCCTCAAGCATTGGAATTACAGTGTCTTTGGGAATGTTCATAGATTTTTGGAAGAAGCTCGAGCCAAGCTAGCTGATATTCAACAAACTATTTCTTCAAATGGGTTTTCTGAACATCTTTTTGCAGCTGAAGTCGAGGCCAAAACAGCGGTGCTTGATGCAACTCGGCGTCAAGAAGCATTTTGGAGGGATAGGGCCAAGGTTCAGTGGCTTACAGATGGGGACAAATGCACCTCTTTCTTTCATGCCTATGCTAGAAACAAGACCGCTAGAGCTCGCATAAATTGTCTTCATGATGGTCACTCTCTTCTAACTGACTTGGAAGACATATCCAATCATGTTGTAACCTTTTACCAATCATTATATGGCCCAGGTACGCCTCCTAGGGGAATTGATGAGATATGTAATATTATTCCTAACTTAATTACAGGTGAAGAAAATGCTATGCTTACAGCTATGCCGTCTCCAGAAGAGATTAAACGTACTGTTTTCTCCATGAATCCCTCCAGTTCCCCAGGTCCTGATGGGTTTCCAGGTGCTTTCTATCATAATTGTTGGGATATTGTTGGAGCAGATGTTGTAGCTTTTGTGCAATATTTCTTTCAGCATAACTGGTGGTACCCTAATGCCAATTCTAATTTTATTGTGCTTCTTCCAAAAGTTGAAGGTGCAAACTTAATTTCCCAATTTCGGCCAATTGCCTTGGCGAATTTTCTTTTCAAGATTATACAAAAAATTTTGGCTGATCGTCTGGGCCCTATTGCCTCACGTATTATCTCAGCTAATCAATCTGCATTTCTGCCGGGACGTCGTATTTCTGATTGTATTGGCCTGGTCTCTGAGGGTTTCAATTTATTGGACAGGAAAACTAGAGGTGGTAATGTGGGTATAAAGGTTGATATTGCTAAAGCTTTTGATACCCTAAATTGGCAGTTCTTATTTCAGGTTCTCCATCACTTTGGTTTTTCGCCAGACTTCGTGAATTATGTCAATACCATCCTTAATTCAGCAAGATTGTCAGTTATGATTAATGGTTCTCCAAAAGGTTATTTCCCTTGTGCTAGAGGAGTAAGGCAAGGGGACCCTTTATCCCCACTTTTATTCTGTATCGCTGAGGAGGCGTTGAGCAGAGGACTTTCCTCTCTGTTTGCTTCTCGGCGTGTGAAACCTATATCCCTTCCGCGAGGTTGCTCCCTCACTCATGTCTTATATGCCGATGACCTATTTATATTTTGCCGCGGGGATATCTCTTCTCTCACTTGTCTGCAATCTTTTTTAGAGAGTTATGGTCAGGCTTCTGGGCAGCTAGTAAATACAGAAAAGAGTACTTTTCATTTGGGAGATTCCTATGCTCATCGACGTAGGCCAATACACCGTATATTGGGCTTTAAATGTGGAAGTGCTCCATTCACTTATTTGGGTGTCCCAATTTTCAAAGGTAAGCCTTGTCGGTTACATCTTCAACCTCTGGCAGATAAAGCAAAAGCTCGCCTTGTGGGTTGGACTGGGAAACTTCTATCTATGGCTGGGCGTGTTCAATTAGTTCATGATGTTTTTCAAAGTATGCTTCTTCATAGTTTCTCTACTTATCTCTGGCCGTCATCACTCATTAAATACTTATCAACTTGTGCTCGCAATTTCATATGGTCTGGGAACATAGCCATTAAAAAGCTTGTCACTGTTTCCTGGAATCAAATTTGTGCACCGAAGAAAGAAGCTGGGGTTGGTCTTCGACATCTAAAAACTCTTAACTCTACAGCGCTTCTTACTATGGGGTGGCGTGTTCTAACAGTTAATTCTGCATGGAGTATTTTTGCCCGTCGCCGATTCTCGATCTTCCATCATATGAAGATTAGATATTTTGGTTCTTCAATTTGGCATGGGTTAAAAGTTTCTCTTTCCCTATTGTTTCAAAATTCAAAATGGCTCATTGGGGATGGACAATTAGTTCAATTTTGGACTGAAAAATGGCTTGATATACCCATTGTTGATAAGCTTCATGCTACGACTTATTCTGCTCATTTGACATCTACTATTGCTTCCTTTATCTCAAATCAAAGTTGGGCTTTGCTGGCTCGATTTTGTCAAGCCTTCCCAGATTTGGCTAAAGAGATCATGCTAGTCCCCCTCCCTTTGGAACCTATTAGTGATTCTCTTGTTTGGGAGCATTCTGGTAATGGGACTCTTTCTTTTTCATTTGCCTATGAACAGTTACGACCAAAATTTTTATCGCCGACATGGGTTTCTTCAGTGTGGCGTAACTATATTCCTCCACACTATTCTTTGCTAGCTTGGCGCTTATTCCATCATAAATTGCCTACGGATGATCAACTTCAAAAGAGAGGTATTCCTATGGTGTCTGTTTGTCAGCTTTGTAATTTTGGTTTTATAGAGGATCAGACTCATCTCTTTTTCAATTGCTCTTTTGCTCAACATGTTTGGCAATGGTTGACTTGCTGCTTTGGTTGTTCTTTGCCATCCAGTGGCTCTTTGCTAGATCTTTGGAATGCTTTCACTCACAAGGCCTTCTCTACTCAATTAAAAAATCTTTGGCTTGCAGGAGGCTTGTATGTAATTATGGCTATTTGGAAGTCTCGTAATAAGTTACGGTTTGAGAACAAAAAGCCGTCTCTTATGCGTGTCTTCCGATCTATTAAAGCTTGGCTTCAATTTGTTGCTCCTCATACGCCTGGTGACACCAATGGAGTCTTAGATGCCCAATTGCTTCTTGCATTGGGTGTGACACCAACCGCTAAAACCCGAAAAGAAAATCGGCTTGTTCTGTGGCACCCTCCTATTTCTCCGTGGATTAAGCTCAATACTGATGGTCTTGCTAAAGGAAATCCAGGTCCTGCAGCTTGTGGGGGTGTTTTTCGGGATTGTCAAGGTCGTTTCATTGGAGGTTTTAGCACGACCCTTGGACATCATAATGCTTTCTTTTCAGAGCTCATGGCGGTAATTATTGGGGTTGAATTGGCTTTTCAGCTAGGTTGGCATTGTGTGTGGCTCGAATGTGACTCTACTAGTGTGGTTGAATGTTTCTCTAAACCATCTTTTGTCCCCCCATGGCAGTTGCGCATCCCGTGGCTTAATTGTGTGGCAAGAACTCGTGTAATGTCTTTCTTTTCTTCTCATGTTCTTCGAGAAGGGAACACTGTCGCTGATAGGCTTGCTAATCTGGGTTTGTCCTCACCATCTTTGGTTTGGCACACTTCCCCTCCTGTTGAAATTATTCCAGTCACGTATGGACTCTCTGGGTTTTCCTTACTTTCGTCATGCTTAGCTGCTATTTGCTACAGACGAGATGCTCCAACCTGCAGCTCTTGGTTTTGATCAAACTGCACCTTTGTCATGTTGATGAGGATGCAGCAAATGCTGGTGCACAAAGGATGGCCATGCCATGATCATGTTCTCTCTAATTTATATGTTCTCCGTGCACTAGTTTTGGCTAGTTTTACTATTTCCTTTTTGTTTTGCACCCTTTGACCTTCTTTTTTTTATTTGCTCTTGGGAAGGTTTTGGTTTGGTCCCCCTTCCCCTATTTGTATTGTTTTTTCTTCTTTTTAATAAATCTAAATGGAGGGACGGGCGGTGGGTTCCCGGTTGTGATAGCCCCCTTTCCTTCGGGATTGTGGGTGGGCGATTGACGCCCCAAATCGGCTTTCACAGAGGAGCTAATATCGCCTAATCCTCTATTTATTTTACCAAAAAAAAAAAAAAAAACCATTAGAAAGACCAGAAAAGAATCCTGTTCCAAACATGATTTTTCTGGATCCATCAACTAGTTCTACTAGTATTCGGTATAAAAATCCGAAAGAAACTCGAGATGTCAAAATGATGAGCATCTTCGGGAAAAACAAAGGAGTACAACTCTTAAATGTTGAAGAATTCGAATATAACGAAATCGAGCATGAGGTAAAAAACGCCTCAATTCCAAAGCTACATTTCAAACAAATCTACAAAAGGGGAACGTTTGATCTAATGGATAGCCATCATTTCAAACTACTGGAATTCACAACCCCTTCTACAACAGGAGAAACAGATCTCTTGATGATCACTCCTGCTGAAGTTGCCAGAGCAAAAACAAAAAATTATCAATTTATGCACATTGGAGCAGTCCAAGTTGGCATAAAATTGCTTGCTCAAGAAAGTATAAACTGTTCAGTGCTATGTGTCTTACAAGACAATAGACTAATAGATTTTCAAGCTAGTATTTTGGGAACTCTTGAAGCATCTCTATGCAACCAAGTGGCTTATTTCAACTGTTTCCCAAATTTCTCAACCAGCTTGAAAGATGCAGCTCACTGTCTAAGACTGAGAGTCAAGACAGATGGCATATCCATGGAAAAATATATGCAAGAATTAGCAATAGTTTATAGAATATACTATAAACTAATGAGTACCACAGTAGAGCCAAAGACAAGGATATCAAACATTCCTGGTCTTACTACTGGGTTCCTCACCAGTCAGAAGAACCATTCACAACAGATTCACAAGGTTACTTGGAATGAAGTAACTTTTCCTATTGAATAGAAATTATCTGGTCCGAAGCTACCAGCAGAAAGTGCAAAAGCTAAAATTTATGAAAGTAGAAAGACTGGAGAAATCAGTCTAAATTTTGACAATCACAGAAAAAGTGATGTCTGTCCTGAAAATATTAGGATAAACAAAAATCTTCTCAGAAGAAGCTACAGCACTAGAGAAGCTAGTGTGAGTGGTACAAAAAACTCTGAAGAACCATCAGAGTCCATCACTGAAGAAGAACTAGAAGCTGATCTAAACAGACCAGTAAATATGCTTAGAGCACAAAAGCTCTATGATCTCTATGAAGAAGCAGAGTCCTGCGAAAATCCTGAAAGATTAGAAAAACTAATCGAAGAAATGAAAAATTTCAATCCAGGAAAGGAAAGAAAACTCCTTCCCTATCAGGATATTGAAATGGAAGAAGGAGAAAGCTCCAAAACTTTCATCACTAGAGAAAAGGGAAAACTGAAACTCCCTATACAGAAAGCCCCTACGGGCAGAAATGGAGAAAGAAATTCTCAAAGATTTGTCCCAGAGGACAAGATACCCAGAGTACCAATTTCCAATTATGGTATCTGGCTAGACCTAGATAAAGCTCTAGACAAGAGAAAAACTCTTGACCAATGGGTAGACAGCCTGATGATGGCCTCTGCTCTTACCCTTGGAAAATTTGAAGCTCCCGATCTTCAGATGTATTTTGAAACTACTCTCACCGGAGTAGCAAAGAAGTATTACTTCTCTTTTAAAGAGACAGCCAGAGGAAAAGAGTGGCAGCTGGAAGAAATCAAGACTTCGAAATCTCCGTATGATTTTGCAGTACCCCTGTACGATCAGTTCTGTGGAGATCTCTCAAATTTGAGTGAAAAGGCTAAAGAAACGGCCAAATCAAATATCTATGCTCTCAAAATCTGTGACATGAGATATTTTGAAGAATACTTAAATGAATTTCAAGAATACTACTGTACGATTGGAGAACTAGAGAATACTGATCTAGTCAACCTGTTGCACAAAAAACTCCCTGAACCATGGAGGACAGCTGTGAGAGAAAGCATAACTGAAAAACCAATTGAAAGATTTTCGGTTGGGGGAATTGCCGACAGAATCGGGCAATTATTGAAGGAACAATGCAAAGCCAATCTTAGAGCTAAGATGGCCAAGAAACAACTCAAAGGAGTTGAAAATTTCTGTTACGGAATACTGGATATGCCAACCAACTGGGGAAGTCATGAATCCAAGTTCCACAGAAAAAAGAAAGAAAAATATTACTCTAAAAAATTCAGAAAGAGTAATAAGAAGCAAGATCGGAAATTCAAGAAAAGTTCCAATTTCAAGAAACAACAGGATGAAGATCCTAAGAAGAAATTCTTCAAGAAAAAGAAGAATATTCATCAACATAAACAACCAAGCAAGAAAGCTTGCAGATGTTGGTTATGTAAAGCTGAAGGGCACTATGCCAATGAATGCCCGGAAAAGGGTAAAAAATCTACTAAAGCTCTCTTTGAAGAATATGAGCATATTGTAGAATCAGCAAATATGAAAGGCTACGAAATAGCCTATTCTGATGATGAAGAAGACGACATGTCAGTTTACTCTGCCTGGTCTGAAGAAGAAGAATTATCTGAGTCTGAGACAGATTCTGAAGTGGAGTGCTTCGAATCCAGACAAATGAATGTTTTGAAAATCAAAAACTGGGAAGAAAGTAAGACAGAATCATTGATGTCTTCTTATCAGGTAAACCCTGATACATTCGTTTGTGACTACTGCTTATGTCACGAAAAGGATGGTTTCCCTATGTTTTGGAAGAGTCAAAAAAGACTTATCACAAAGAATGCTTCATAGCTGAAGCAAGAAGGAAAACCAAGAATGGTCTTGTCAGCCAATTGGTAGAACAAGAATATGAAGAATATTTCTCTGACCAAAAAGAGAAAAAGGTAGAAGCCTTGTTCCAAGAAATCATGGAACCATCTTCCTCAAAAATAAAGGAAGAAATCATCGATGAAGAAAAGCTCGATGACAATATTGAACTGGTTGAACCACCAGAAATTGTTCCAGAAGAATGTAAACCATTCATTCCAAAGGAACAAGCTCAGGAAAATGAGCTTCAACAATCGAAAGTCGTCTCTACTAGTAGATACAGCAACTACATAGAGATTGGATTAAAATTTCCTAATCACAAAAAATATCATCTACATGCCTTTGTAGATAATGGATCGGGATTTACTGTTGCAAAGACATTTGCAATTCCAGAAGAACTCTGGAAAGAAGATAAGAAAAGAACTGCTACTGGTGTAACCTTTGACGGAAGCCACCTTACAATGAACAAAGTAGCAAAAGATGTTCATAACACCATTGGTGGAGGAACATTTATCATCCACAATGTTTGGTAATCTGAAGGCCAAGAATCAGATTTCTTATTGGGCAATGATTTTATTCTCCAACAGAGATTCATCCAGGATGAAGAAGCAATCGGCTTCAGAAAAGGAGAACGGGCGTTCTGGGCAGATAGGCTTACTCAAGCCAAAAGTGTAGTAGGACCAAACTTTACTACACAATATCAGAGATCGCAACAGAATAATGGTGATCTTACCCCCTACAAACCCAAATTTGAACCCATACTCCAAATCAAACAACAACAAGAATTACTTGTTGAAGAATCTTCTGAAGAAGAAGAAGAATAAACTAGTGAAGAAGAAGAAGCTAGTTTCATCCATGAGCATAACCTCAAGCGCTTCCAGAATAAGCTTGAGTCTCAGAAAGTTCCCACTCTTGATAAAATCAAGAAACTACTCAAACAGAATATCGATATAGACCCTCAGAAGTTTTGGGAAAAAGACCCAGTGGTCTGTGAATTAAGATTACATGACATGAATGCTATCTGTCATGTCAAAGCCATTCCTCAATACAAAGAGGAAGATAAAAAAGAATTCAGAAAAGATATTGCAGATCTCCTGAACAAGAGATTAATTCAACCTTCCACTAGCCCTCATCATGCTCCAACTTTCTACGTGAGAAATCATGCAGAAAACCTCCGAGGAAAAGCTAGAATGGTGATTGACTACAGAGATGTCAACAAGAAGACTGTCAAAGACGGTTATCAAATTGCTCAAGTAAGAGTATTGATCAACCAGCTCAGAGGAGCTAAAGTCTTTTCAAAATTTGATGCAAAGTCGGGTTTTTGGCAAGTCAAGATGCATCCTGAGAGTATTCCTTTCACTGCATTTGGAACACCACAAGGTCATTATGAATGGTTAGTAATGCCTTTTGGTCTAAAGCAAGCTCCCTCAATCTTCCAGAGAAATATGGACAACATCTTCAAACATATTGCGGAGTTCTGCGTCGTCTACATATATGACATCCTTGTCTTCTCCAAAAAGAGAGAAGAACATATGAAACACCTCCACGAGGTTGTAAAGCTGATAGTTCAGCATGGAATTATCCTAGGTGAAAAGAAAATCTTCTTTATCCTCGATGAAGTTGATTTCCTAGGAATAAACATCAAAAATGGAGTGATAAAACTTCAACCTCATATCCTTGAGAAGATCTGGAAATTCCCAGATAGAATTCCTGATGCTAAGAGTCTAGAGAGATTCCTTGGTGTCATAAATTATGGGAGAGATTTCATTCCCAAAATCTCAGGGTTAACAGCAATGTTATCTCCTAAGAGGCTAAGACAAGTTCCAAAAGAAAATGGAACTTCACAGAAGATGATGAAAAAATTGTGAAGCAGATAAAAAATCTCTGCAAAAACCTCCCTCCTCTACAACAACCAGAGGAAAATGATGAAATTATCCTCCAAACATATGCGAGTGATAATTATTGGTCTGGTGTTGTTCTGGCAAAAACGCCTGGAACTAACATTGAAAAGATCTGTAAATTTTGTAGCGGCAAGTTCAGCCCTGCATAACTGAATTATCCCACAGGGGAAAAAGAAATTTTGGCTGTTAAGAAAACAATTTTAAATTCTCCAGCTTTTCTTAGAAAACCCTTTACTGTTCGCACCGATTGTGCTAGAGCAAAGAATTTCAAAAATTTCAAACTTGATAAAGCTGCTGATAGAGGAAGATTAGCAAACTGGCAATTATTTCTTAACCAATATGATTATGTTGTTGAATTAATTGCAAGAAACAAGAATTATCTTCCAGACGCCTTAACCAGAGAACTGGCAATGTTCAGTCGAAAAGACGACGACGAAGGTCGCAATCCCAGAAGCAGAAGAACTGGGAAAGAACATGAAACTGCTGAGGATCCAAAAGAAAAAATCCTCAAAAGATTCCTGCTAGGCCCAAAAGGACTAGCCACAACTGATCAACCCCAGGGTAAAGGATTGGCTAGCCCATCTCAAACAGCATACGGTAAAGGCTCATCAAGACCGTTGACGGCTGTTACTTTGCCAAAAAGCAAACCTACTCCAACTGGAGTAATAAATGTTTTTATTTATGAACTTCAAACATTTTATGCTCCTGTGTTCAAAACTGGCAGGAGACTAGCTTATCACCAGAAAGCAATTCTGGATAATCTCCTATTTACTTTTCAGGAAAGAAGCAGTGGTCTGATGTTCCCAGCTCTCTTTGCACTTGCTGAAGAACTCTATGAAAATGCTAGACCACAGTTTGAAGAACTACATACATAGCAGAGTGCTGTTAGAAAAGAAAAAATTCACTTCCTCGAAGATCCAGAAAGTGCTAGAGTCCCTATCATAGCACTAAAAGAATCAGATTGGCATGAATTCCACAGTCTGATAGGAAGTCATAATTTTAAAGCATGTATTCCTCCAACCCTCTTAATTATTGCAGGACCCTATGTTGGAAGATACCTGGTTAATGTTCAGAGTGAACATCCTCAAGAACACAAGCTTTGGCTTGTTGAAAATGATTTTGTCCATAATCTGTGGACCAAAACAAATGATGATCTCAAAGGCCTGCCACCTATCATTGTCAACACAGTCAAAAATATTAGAAAAAATGACTGTATGCTTCGTCTGAAGTTCAGATCCACTCCACCAGAATGGATCCAGAAGGCAAACGGTGAGGTTGAGTACATTTCTCCATATCATTATGTGAGAATTATTCAAAGAAGATATCTTCAGCCTGCCTGTGTGGGATACAATGGTCAACCAAATTCAAGCATCCCATGGATGAAGGCCATGTCCCTGGAATATATCAAAAAGATCATCTCTGAAGATACAAAGAATACCTTCCTGGCAGCAGGAGAAAAAACTATTATCACTGCTTACGATCACCCTGACGTAGTCAGCAGTGACCTCTTCCTATCTCTCACCAGAAAAGAGATAGACTCGACACTGGCATGCTTACAGTGGGTTGAAAGGCTTGAAAATGACAACCACTATAAAATGTATGTTGATACAGATGTCGAAGATAATGCAACCACTACCCGAATGGCCCAGGCAGACAACGACTCCTTTGTCCTTGGCCACAACTCAGAAACTGACGAAAACATGTGACGCTACAGGTGAAGAATAAGCACCAAAAGTGCAACTGTAGAACTTTTGACTTTGTCAAAAGCTACTTTTGCTTTTTCAAAAAGAAAAGAAAAAGACGTTTCACCTACTGTCTTTTTGCTTTCCCCATCCGACCTCCACCAGAAAGAGCACTCAGGAAAGCAGAAGAGTCACGGAGTTGTTCTGTATATTGTGAATATTTGAATTCTAGTTTGAGGTCCGCTCCCTATATAAGGAGCCTTAGTTTCAGTAGTTAGGCATGCAAAAAGAAAAAGAAAATCAGAAAATTGAGCAGAAGAGTCTTCT
This sequence comes from Rosa rugosa, assembly GCF_958449725.1. Taxonomy (NCBI): domain Eukaryota; kingdom Viridiplantae; phylum Streptophyta; class Magnoliopsida; order Rosales; family Rosaceae; genus Rosa; species Rosa rugosa. Next base: position 42,815,335 of record NC_084823.1, read on the forward strand.
CTCAACTAGTAAAGAAAGTCATAGTAGCAGTGTGCTTCCCTTCCTGTCTAGTGTGAAGTAGTGTGCTTTCATTTCAAGTAAGTATCTGTTCTCATTCTTATGGAAAGCTAAACAGCCTTTTGCTGTTTACCTGAGAATGAGGCTCTGAATGTTTAACATGTATGTATATTTGAATAAATGAATTCAAGTTGCTCACCCACTTCATCAAAAATTATATTTGTCATTATATTTCATTATCTAAATGCATGCATCCTATAGAAATCCAAGGTTCTAATTTTACTATTCACCTGAAAAAAATCAGTTTCAAACCAAAAATCAGGACAAGCAGCAGTGATTCCGCCTGTTAAAGTAACTGTTAGGCGGGAAGCCGTTAGGTGAAAAACTTAGGCATGTTGAAGGCTAGTCTTGTTTTTGTTTTTGTCGTTTGAAGCAAAGTTTTTTTTGGTTGAATAATATTTTTAAAACTACGGGTCAACATAGGATACAAAAGACATTATCTTAAAAAGACCTATCCCTATTAGTCTTTTCCTAAAAGTAATAGTGTAATACAAGAATGTTGGCCAGTTAGGCACAATACAGAAGCTTTTTGGGTATACGGGAAAGAACCCTATTTCAATCTCTCAATCCCTATATCTCTTCCATTTCCTACATGAATCCCCTACTTTCCTCTGTTCCTCAAAGGGTCGAAGCCCATTGATCAAAAGTTTTGAATAATCATCCATTTTATTTGACAACAACTATCAATATTCAATTCTCTATTTTCTCTCCAAGTATATAAATGTTTCAAAGTTTGGGGTTTATGTGAATGAGTCAAATGAGTCTTAAACTAGTGGCTAGTTAGTTGGGATATATGATTTTGATTTTAATATGAGGACTTTGTAAATTAGGTTTCAGTTTGGGAAATTAGAATTTTCATCTAAGTTCTTTGTTAAATATTAATTTCAGTATATGGATGTATGTTTATCCATCTACTAATTTCAAAAGAGAGTGTGAATTAATTTGAAATATTACATTGCAAAAATTAAAATAAATACTACTAATTGCTATCGTATATTCAAACTTGTTTTATTTCTCGACTCCCCACCTCCAAAATTATACAGCCTAAACCCTAAACCTCTCTCGCCCCCCCCCCCCAATCAATAAAACTCCAATATTCCCTCCCTCCCTCCCTCCCCATCAATAAAACTCCAACGCTCACACATTCCTATGCTGCTCTATAGTTGAGTTTTCCTCCCTCTCCATCAATAAAACAATGTTCATAAGAGGAATTCATTATCTGTGATGCCCAAAGCCTTAAGGAACAGGTTTTGGCGGCGAGGGATTGAAACTAGCAACAGAGTTGGGATTTTCTTCGGGTTCTGGGCTTGCAACTGGTCTCGCTGGTCGGTGATTGGTTGAGAAGAGGCAACGTCGACGTTCTGATGTCCGGCTAGAAGGGTCGGCCGTCGGAAAGCTGGCCTGCAGCGGTGATAGCATGGCAGAGGACGTATAGGGCCTCTACGCACTTTGCTTGGGCCTTCGGGCCTGGGCTCCAACTTGGGTTGCTGGGCCTTCAAGGAGGGTGTCTTGCCACCCTCATTTATCACTTAATGATGAGGGTGGGCCTAGCCTGAGATGTGACCTACTTGGGCTATTTGGGCTTTTATGGTCTTTAAAGTGCCAGTCCTAATTTAGATCATGGTTCTACGGAATTGATAATTATCTTGAGTTGGACTGGAGAAAGCGGCTTATAGATGAGGAATTGACTCCTATCTGTTTGTTGGGAATGAGCTTTCTTTTCGTACCACAATTGCGTGTCTGGCGGATAAAAGGCTAGAAGATTATTTTTCTTCAAAAGACACGGAGTCGTTTTTTGTTTATGGGTTCGCTTCATTAGCGGGCTCAACTTGACCTGTAATGATTTTGCAGTGCTTAGATAGGAGCTTGTCTTTCTGTCTTTTAAATGTCTGTACATTCTAGCTTTTTTAGCTGGTCATCTAATGCAATGAACCTTTACTTCAAAAAAAAAAAAAAAAAAAAACCAATGTTCATATATACATTCCTATGCTGCTCTTTAATTAAGTTTTACCTTATTTTCTGGTTTTCTTTGGCAGGCCTTTGGTCCAAAACAAGTAAACACTACTAAGTTGTATTAATTAAGTTTCAATACTTTATTTTCTGATTTTCTTTGGCAAGCTTCTATTCCAAAACAAGGAAATACTAAAATAGTTGTATTATTATCTTGTTAAACTCACAATCATACTATCTTTGAGGACTTCTTGTACAATCGCTGTAAATCTGTATATAATTAGGATTTTATTTAATTAGGATATCCTGCAATTTTCGGAAAGATTGTTTCCTATTAGAGTTAGACTACTCCTTTGTACTTGTATATATACACCCATTGTGGGATGAATAGAATCATTGAATTAACCTTGAATTGAAGTATTCTTTTCTACTTGGTATCAGAGCAGGTTCAATCCTTTGAACTTGCGCTACATCCTTTGAATCCTGAATCCCGAAGAACACCACAAACCGCTACGTATCACCACCGTTGAAATCAAACCATCTTGAATTTCAAACCACCATCACCCTACCTTTTTTTCGAAAAAAAAAAAAAAAAAAACATTCATATCCATCTTGAAACCCTTGAAATTCCAATCCTGCGAAAATCATGAATTCCTCAATGATGCAATCAGAGAAACAGGCTATGGGGCATTCGGTAACTACCGAATTTTCTGTTATGGCTAAACGCAAACAGGGTCCTCCTCCAGGCTTCTCAGGACCTTCTCCACACCGTCCTCTAGGTAAATCAAATCCATATGCAAACACAAGGTGCATTATCTGTGGGGAATTAGGTCATAGCAAGGAGCGGTGCTATGAAGTGATTGGTTACCCTGATTGGTGGGACTTCACCAAGAAACCGCGAAAGAATCTGGGCAAAGCCGCTGTTGCTACTAAAGAGGAAGTTTACTTAGACAATGCCTCCGCTAATGTAGTGCAGTCAGGTATGAAGGGTAAGGTTACTTTTAATAGTACATGGATAATTGATACAGGTGCATCTGACCATATGACCAATGACCCAAGTCTTGTGAAAAACCTTAGACATTCCCCTCAAGACGTTGTCTCTACTGCTGATGGTACACCAACTCCGGTCACCGGAGAAGGTTCTATTGCTTTATCTGATACCTTAACCCTTGAATCTGTCTTAGTTGTTCCATCACTAGCTTATAATCTCCTGTCTGTTGGTCAAGTTATTTTAGCTCTTGCATGTATTGTGACCTTCTATCCGTCTTTCTGTGTGTTTCAAGACATTCTGACTCGACGGATTCTTGGTTATGGTGTTAGAAGGGGGAAATTATATTATCTGGATCTGACCGAGACTGGAAAGAAACAGAAGCATCTTTTGGGACAAGCTAATCAGATCAACGGGGTCGAGAATGCGAAGGAAGCTGTATGGTTATGGCATCGCCGTTTAGGTCATCTATCCTTTCGTTATCTTAAGAAGTTGCAACCTCAATTGTTTTCAGTTGTTAGTGATTTGGATTTCCACTGTGACATCTGTGAACTGGCCAAGAGTCACCGTATTTCATATTCACCAAGTCTTAATAAAAGTCCCGTTCCTTTTATGAAGATTCACTCCGATGTCTAGGGTCCTGCGAAAATTCCTTCTCTTTCTGGAGCTCGGTATTTTGTAACGTTTATTGATGATTGCACTCGCATGACATGGGTGTCATTACTGAAGAATAAGAGTGTTGTATTTGGAATGTTTACCGAATTTCACAAAATGGTGGCAACTCAGTATCAACAATCCATCAGAGTGTTTCAGTCTGATAATGGTGGAGAGTTTGTGAATGGCCTTATGATTGAGTTTTGCCGGTCACATGGAATTCATCATCAAACCTCCAATTCTTATACTCCTCAACAGAATGGTTTAGCAGAACGGAAGAACAGGCAGTTGATGGAAGTTGTTCGTGCTTCCTTGTTTGGCATGAATGTACCTCGGTCCTATTGGGGCGAAGCAGTAAAATCAGCAGCATATCTTATCAACCGTACTCCTTCACGGGTGATTGAGTTTCAGAATCCTCATCAGAAGCTTCATACACTTTTGACCATCCCTTCTATGCCTAATTTGGAGCCCCAGGTGTTTGGGTGCACAGCTTATGTTCATATTCCCAAGCCTCAATGCAGCAAGCTTGATCCCCGTGCCCGTAAGTGTATATTTGTTGGTTATGCTGACTTCCAGAAGGGCTACAAATGTTATGATCCACTCACTAATACAATACATATATCTCTTGATGTCTCATTCCGTGAATCTGAGCCATATTACTCAGGGGGAGCTTCTCAGTCTTCCCTTCAGGGGGAGAAAGGTTGTGAAGGGAATCCTTGTTCTATTATTGACTTTGATGTCTTTGAAGACTTGGAAAATTTGGAGGAACAATTTGAAGGTAGAAATTCTGGAATAGAGAATGCAACTGCCGAACAGAGTGTTGTGACTTCCGAAATAGAGAATGCGACTGCCGAACAGAGTGTTATGAATTCCGAAACAGAGAATGCGACTGCCGAACAGAGTGTTGTAACTTCCGAAACAGAGAATGCAACTGCCGAACAAAGCGTTGTGAATTCCGAGATAGAAGAGACGACTTTTCTGGATAGTTTGAATCAAAATCAAGATGTATCTGAAGCTCACACACAAGATATTCCCCCTTCTGCATCACCAACTGAAGATCCCGGTCAGAATGATCCACCTCAGGTACCCCTAAACTTTAATGAGTCTTCTGGGTTAGAAAGTGTCGAACCTAGGAAATCACAAAGGGTTACCAAGGGAATTCCTAAGAAACAATATGAACCAGATATCAAAGCCAAAGCTAAATACTCTATAGCTAATTTTATGTCTAACCATAGGATTTCTGGGTCACATGCACTTGTTGTTGATCAATTATCTACTGTATCTATTCCTAGTAACGTGTAGGATGCATTGATGGATCCAAAATGGACAAAGGCGATGAATGAAGAATTGGAAGCTCTTCAAAAGAATGCAACATGGGAGCTAGTATCTATGCCGGCTGGAAAGAAGACTGTAGGATGTCGTTGGGTATTTACTGTGAAGCTTAATGCAGATGGAACTATTAATAGATACAAGGCGAGGTTGGTTGCCAAAAGATATACACAACGCTATGGGATTGATTATGAGGAGACTTTTGCACCTGTGGCAAAGATTAATACTGTCCGGATTCTAATCTCACTTGCAGCAAACAAAGATTGGCCCTTACACCAGTTTGATGTGAAGAATGCGTTTCTTAATGGGAATTTGGAGGAAGAAGTGTACATGGATGTGCCCCCAGGTGTTAAGAATTACCCAAGTGACGTTGGCAAGGTGTGTAAATTGAAGAAGTCTTTGTATGGCCTGAAGCAGTCTCCAAGAGCTTGGTTTGGAAGATTTTCAAAGTCCATGAAAGCCTTTGGATACAGACAGAGCAATTCTGACCATACCTTGTTTATCAAACGCAAGAATGGTAAGATTACAGCTCTTATTGTGTATGTTGATGACATGATTGTGTATGAATGAATTGCAAAAGTATCTGTCAAAGGAGTTTGAAATGAAGGATCTGGGACAACTGAAGTATTTTCTAGGTATTGAAATTGCGAGGTCTAAGAAGGGGATTTTGCTTTCACAAAGGAAGTATGTCCTTGATTTACTTGCTGAAACGGGGATGCTGGACTGCAGACCAATGGAGACACCTATTGAGATGAATCACAAACTTGCTATTTATCCTGATCAAGTTCCAACTGATAAAGGGAGGTATCAACGTCTTGTAGGAAGGTTGATTTATCTTTCACATACGAGACCTGATATTGCTTATGTTGTGAGTGTTGTTAGTCAATTTATGCACTGTCCTAGTGAAGAGCATATGGATGCAGTCTTTCGTATTTTGAGGTACTTGAAGATGGCACCAGGTAAAGGGTTACTGTTTCAGAAAAAAGATGAATTGGAAGTTGTTGGGTACACAGATGCAGATTGGGCTGGTGATAAAACTGACAGACGTTCTACATCTGGGTACTTCACCTTTGTTGGAGGGAACCTTGTCACTTGGCGTAGCAAAAAGCAGAAAGTTGTTGCCAGATCAAGTGCAGAAGCTGAGTTCCGAGGTATAGCACACGGAGTCTGTGAAATGTTGTGGATTCGTAATGTCTTGAAAAACCTGGGTTACAAGCTTAAAAAGCCTATGGATTTGCATTGTGATAATACAGCTGCCATTGAGATTGCACATAATCCAGTTCAGCATGATAGAACAAAGCATGTGGAGGTTGACCGTCATTTTATTAAAGAAAATCTTGACAGAAAGGTTATTCGCTTTCCATTTGTAAACTCAGAGGAGCAATTAGCTGATGTTCTTACTAAAGGAGTGTCCAGGAAGGTATTTGACAGCTCAGTTGACAAGTTAGGCATGATAGACATCTATGCACCAACTTGAGGGGGAGTGTAGAATCGCTGTAAATCTGTATATAATTAGGATTTTATTTAATTAGGATATCCTGCAATTACGGAAAGATTGTTTCCTATTAGAGTTAGACTACTCATTTGTACTTGTATATATACACCCATTGTGGGATGAATAGAATCATTGAATTAACCCTGAATTGAAGTATTCTTTTCTACTTCTGTTATAAGTAAATGCATACCAAAATAACTATTCCTTTACATGTTAAGACAGTAGAGAGAATATTAAGAAATGGTATAGATAACAGTAGATAACAACTGATTCCAATTGCACCGACTATTAGAAATAGGCTCTAGGAAATTCGTATAAACTCTTCTCATGCAAAATGAGTTGATGCAAAGTACAATCATTTGAAAGAAAACTCTCAGTAAGAACGAGGCCGAAATAAGAGGGAAGAATATGAAGTTTGGCCTTGATTGTACTCCTAAATCTTTATCAATTCATACTCCAAGTCCGCAAGCCATCCAGAACGACATGGTCGACTTCAAAACAATTTGAGATCTATCTGTCAGGTTCATTCTTTCCTTATGGTCCAAACCATGACAAGGGAGAAACCCATCAAAGACATCACCACAGTCTGTAGATCACAGTAAAAACAATGTATGTTGTAAGTGACAAATGCATTAGCCTTATCTGAAAACAGAAAAAAAGAGTAAAAGACAAATGCATTCATACTTCCTACAGAAAAAAAAAAAAAAAAAAATTGTATTTGAAAAGCATTTTGTAGGGCTGTAAGGTAGAACTACTATATGAACTATGACCTGAAACATGTTAAAAATCAGAAAACAATTGCCGAACAAGTAGAGTTCCAAGTCTAAGAGCATAATAGCTGTGAGGTTTATTTTGAATGTTGTCAATCTACCATATTAGTATGGTCTACTTGGAGTTCTTTGTAGAGGCTTTACAGTACTCCTTTTGGAGTAATGTATCGACTCCTGGACAGCTCTAGAAGACTAAAAGTGAGAAACTCATATTCGAGTATCATGGAGGATTAAGTCTCATTCATACCCCAAAAAAAGAAGAATTGAATTATATGAACTCTGTGGAGGAACAAATAAGATGGAACCACAAGTGGTGGTCAGAACTTAGTGCTGAAGCCTAGGTAGTGCTTGCAGAAGAATCCCTTCTGATAGGTGACATGATGGAATTGGTGAAAAATAAGAACAAACTTGGTATAGAAGCTAAACCATTGACTCACAGAAATTGCTGGAGGAACTCCCACTAGTGGATCTTGGAAAAATCTATTAGCAAGTGCAAGGGCCAGAAGACTGCTTTGCATTCCTGCAAGGGTGAATTTGATTTCAGAAAAATAAAAAAAAGGTGGATATGTAACAATCCTAAATTGCTTTGACCAGAAATTTCGTACAAGAGAAGAAGGTATAACCTGTCTCATAGGATAGTGTTCTTTGTAATGGTTTGACATCAGGTGCCCCATGAAAGGCCATGCCAGTAAGAAAATACCCAGCTATAAAAGCCGTCAAATGAAATGTGATAATGAGCAACAAAATGGTTAATCCAAAAGGAGACAGAACAGACTCGATGTTAATGGCAAGTGGTGCTCCAACACAGCATGCTGTTACTAATACTGATAGTGGAGGCAAAAATGGCCGAATAGCATTACATATCTGGGGAAGAAACCTGAACGCAAAATTATGCACGACATGTCAAAAATTCTTAAAAGTATATTGTATCAATAGAAATTATTTTTCTGAGTTGCCATATCACCTATTCAAAAGCAAGCCTGCAACAATTGGTGTAACTACAATCTGCAGAATGCTGGAGACCATTCCCTTTACATCAACAGGCAATCTCTTTCCAATGAGCAGAAGCGATAAGAATGGTGTGACAAATACAGCAGTAGCAGTAGACAATGATGTCATGACAATGCTTAGAGGAGCCATTTGTGGGTCGGTCAGAAAAGTAGCATAGTTTGAGAGCTGGGCACCACTAACACAAGATACCAACATAATCCCCGCACCTGATTCAACAGATTCACTAACAATTAGTGTGCCCACACCAGTGTTTTGACAGCTAGGCAGGTTGAATCTCACCTACTGGAGTTGGAAGACCAAATATTGCTACTGAGATAATGCCAAAAATATATCCAAGAAGAGGCTTGACAACAAATTGGCCAATATAACCAGCAAAAATAGCTGCTGGTCTCTTGAAAGCTTCAAGGAAATCCTTTTCGCTGGAATTAACCCCAACTGCGAACATCAAGAAACCCAATGCAGGTGCATAGTACCTAAAAGCACAATACAAGAGCACACATATGAACATATATTAAGTAAATGCACAATACAAACATTTACTTTCACATTAACTAGTCAGGAAACCCACAATAGCTGAACCAGAATACTTCATACAGATGGAAATGAAATCTAGGGCCAAAGTAAACTCTTCACCCTTAGATGTTTTCATTTGGTTTTTGTGTTTCTAATTTGAAGATGAACAACCCAGTAGTTTCAGAATTACGTCAACTTGAGGCCTTCTTCCAATTCTGTTTAATTAAATAAATATTCCATAAATGCCCACCCATAAACTAAAATGTGAAATCAATCAACACGGTCTGAGACTAAGAGAGAGATGAATGGACCACTTGGTGAGTTTAATGGAAACTGACAGACAGAGGGACTAGTTCGCACAATTATGACACTAAAAGGTTGAAGCGACCAGATTGAAACATTTATCAGGATGAAAACTGTGCTAACCCTAAGATCTAGTTCTTTAGCTTCCAAATAGAAAAGATCATATGTGCACATGCATTATCCAATGAATTGTGCCTGATATAGAAACAAGTAAAGCTTCCTAAGACAGCATAGAGAGTAAACATTCAACAGCTCATTAAGAACTGGCAAAGATTATGCAATCGCCAACTCCAATTGCACTAACTATTAGAAATCACTCTAGTCAAGTGGATTAAACTCTTCTCATGCAAATCAATCACTCCATTGTAACCACAGTGGTGTTAATAATCATTATTCCTCGCAAGTTGCTAACTTGGAATAGCGCAAGCAAATGTATAAGTGTTGACCAACCAATTCAGCTAAACAAGGCTCAAGAACCTGTTTGTAAACCATGTGAAAGAAGGTGGAAAGACAAGAGCCAACAGTGTACTGGCGATGGTTACATGTGGTAGAAAGGAGCTTGATTTCTTCAGGAGCTCCACAAAAGAAACCTTATTTCGTTGAGGGATCTGAAACAAGACATATGAAAACTACAATCAATATGGCCCAAAATCATTTTGCAAATGCCTTGTCAAAGTGAACACCAACTAGGTATTTAACTAAGATTTAATACGCCTGGTCTCTTACTTTAATATAACAAACAATTGAATTGTGACATTAGTGCGTGTGGGTGTGTGTGTGTGTGTATTCATATAAAGGATTTAAATTGTGTAGTCGTAAAGAAGAAACAAGAAATTCCCCTGAATTTGGCTTCTGTAATCATCCAAGATACATGTTCATACTTTGCTAAAAACAATTTTCACTTAAGCACGTGAGAACTATCTCTGTTAGCAGTTAAAATAAGAGTGTAATTAAAAAAGAACAGGCAAATCTCAATTCCAAAAGAAAAGACAAATAAGAAATATCTTCTTTTTTTTGGACACAAGTCAAACAAAAAAAATTGCCAAAAGCACATCTCCAACACTTTAAACCAATTTACTTAAATAAGTTAAAACTGCTTAATTGCTATCCAGGAAGAGCTAGTAAGCTCTAGCTTAATTCCAACTAATCTACTTCTCTTTAATGCCTACAGTAGTTTCTCTGTTTCGGAATATAGAAACCGTTATATATTATTATTGGATAGCTGTGTGTAATGCTTCTAGTATAATAAATAAGAGCAATTGAGGGGTAGATTATAATCATTTATATTAAGAAAATGAAGAGAGAGCACCTGAGGTGATTCAGACGCATAGTTTTCATCCGAATCCGAATCCAAAGAGTTAACTGACGCGCATCTGCATACTACACACAGCAAATGTTATCAGTTCAGATCAAGATAATTCAGTGATTCATTCCTAGTAAATAAAAAGTGAAAGCAAAACAAAAAAAAGTAAAAAAAATGGAAGAAAACTAACTTGGAGAGATCGAGTGAGAACGAAGAGAGAAGAGCAGAGAGTGGGAGTGAGGGACGCGGAAAGTGAGATTTGGCGGCGGCGGATTGGGGAGGCGATGACGGAAGCGGGGGACGTTTGGACGGCGAATCTGGAAGTGGAGGTGAGTAGTAGGAGGAGCATGCAGAGCCATTTTGGAGCAGAGAGAGTGGAAGATGGAGGAAGAAGAAGAAGAAGAAGAAGAAGGGCCAGGAAGTCAAAGACGGCAATTTGAATGGAATCGATTCTGAATTGAAAATGAAATGGTATTGCGTGCTGTGCTGTGCTGTGTCCTCCAAGCTACGTGGGGTTGAAATTGCTGAGATTACGTACGTATTAATGGGTTGGGGGTCCATATCACTTCGGTTTGACGTGGGTCGGAAAAATGAATTATGACCAATTTTTTCTTTTTTTTTTTTACTTCATAAAAATCTATATTTGAAAAAAAAAAACGAAAAGAAGTTTATTAAAACTATCATTTCTTGAGAATTTAGGGAAACTATTTTAAAGTATCTAATATGTGATACTGCAATATCACACGACATTATCAAGTGGTGGTCTTGGTTCATAGAATTGTAGATACATACAATTTCGAGATCTAGTCAAATTATTTAGAAGAGCTCCAAAAAAAACCCGGATTCCTTTGGTCTAGGGTTTGAAGAAATTTCTGCTCGTCCGGTGGCGGCTTGGGGTCGGTTTTGGTTCACCTTGCAGGCACCGGGGCGCTGCCGGACGGGAGTTTGAAGGCTATTGCTTGGGAGGGCATGAGAGGGGTTGTTTTGGCTCGGGGTATTGGCAGTTTGGTTGGCTAATCTGGGCGCATCCTCTGAGCGTGGTTGGTTTTGTTTCCTGTACGGGACCGCACTCATCAAGGTTGTTCCGGATCCATCGGCGATGTGGGTTTTGGAACTCCTCAGCAGCGGTGCACGGTGCTGACGCGGCGGAGGGGGCTTGCGGGAGGCTCGTGTCGGGGGGCTACTTCGGTGATAGTTTCGTGGCTCTGTGGTTTGTCTCTTGGTGGTGCTCAGCGGCGGGTCTTCTGGTTTTGCAGCGGAGGATGTATGGAGGAACTACACCGGCCAGTACAGGCGGCAAACGGGGGAAGGAGATGTGGTCAGAATTGGGTCAACCAGTTCTTGCTGGGCCTTGAGTTGGGCTGCTTCTCTTGAGTTGCCCTCTAGGGCTTTCTACTTTGGGCTGGGGTGTTTTGCCTTAGGCTCATCACTATGTTTTTAGTTTATCTATTTACAATAATTCCTTGTATTAGGAAACTAAGCATTTATTTGCTCTATGTCTCTCTAGCGTCTCTGGAGTAGTACCGAAGGAGGATATTCGCTAGTTCTACGTATTGAATGTATAATGAGTAGGACTATATGTACGTACCACTTGTGGGTACTACCACTAGCTTCTTGTTTGTCTATGTCCTTAAATGACAGCGGAAGGGTATGTAACGGCCTATTCTGGCTTGTGATGAATATATTATTTCGCCCTTGTGGCATTACTCAAAAAAAAAATAGAATTGTAGATACATCAGTAGAGATAAAAATTTGACTACTAAAATCTAAGTGCACCAATTACTAATCCGAACCACGATATACGTGGTGGTCCGAGACTATATAATGATTTTTCGGACTTTTAGTCATATTTGCTCTTACAATAGTATTAAGTCATGTAATTTTTCCTCGTGTATTACTTAAGTTATTGTTTGGTATAGAGATCTTTAAAGAATTTTTCTTGTAATTGTTGTCTATCTAGACAAAAAATCTTAAAATTTATGATTGAAGGAATGTGCTTTTACTGATATTCACATTTTTCCTTTTCTTTGGTCTTAAACAATTAGAATGATATCCCTCAAATATTGATCATAAGGTAGCTACATTCTAAATTATTTTGACTAATTGTTCTCATTTTTATTTAATAAATTTTTCTCTTTTTTTTTTCCCAAAAAATAAATGAAACAAGTTCGTTGTTGAATAATGTGAAAAAAACTCACCTTCAGTCCATAAGAAGTGGACTTGAGGTGTTGAAATTTCAAATGAATTTTGACTTAAAAAAAAGATATCATTTGAAGTCTCCTTATCATAGTAGGAGTAAGATAGCCATAATAAGTACCTCACACTCCGAATAAACTCTTTCCCATTCAAAAAAGAAATAAAGAGAGACCATATTTCACAATCCATATCTTTTTCTTCGGTCTCACAGCCGCACAAAAGGAATGGAGATCCAAGAGCTTTGAATCCCAACTGCAACAACCACAATGACTACTGTATAATCGTGACGGCTGCAGATATAGAGGTTTCCTCAATGACAGATCTTCACCCCCGGGGCAGATCTCTTTTTTTTGGAATGATATCAGAAGCTATGATTCAGAGGATCACTTTGTCAAGCCAATCATCGGCTACACCACCCGGCACGAATTTGTGCTCTCATTTGATTCCTTCGAATGATCGAATCCAATGATACTACACAATCACCTGGTTACACTGTTATATCTGAAATGATATATAGCCTAGCCATCCCATTGCCATTAGAGAATACAGAGGGTAGGGTTTCACGAAGAAATTTAGATCATAGGCTGCGCTAGAAAAGAAATCTCAGTTGGCTGCAACACCGACCTATTAGGTAGCAAGGATGCTATGATTGAAAGGATATTGCGTATCACTGAATAAACAATTCACGAGGTGTTGGGTTTGGTGCCTATCCCTCCTTGGTGGAGATATTTTTCATGGCATGAATGCATGGTATTAATTGTTTGTGCATTCAAGGTGACAACTTATGCATGGAAAATTGGTGCATGGTCAAGTGCATGCATTGGGTATAAATGCATGGTCAAGTTGATGCATTGGGAAGAAATGCATAGTTAAATTCATGTTTTGACCTTTTAGTCTTCCTAGGGAGTTAATGTGGGAGAAAAGTGGTTGATTCATGAAGGAGCATTGATGAAGTGAGTCTAGAGACTTCTATCAATAGTATAAATAGATGAAGCTTGTGTGGAGGCAAGCAAGGAGAGGTTAAGTGCAACTCTAAGGTGGTGTTTGTTACATGGGATTTGACCAGGGGCGGAACTATTTGAGGGTTTGAAGGGGTCCAGACCCCCCCTATGATTCCAACACATACCCATATTAATTAGATAGCTAACTAGTACGAAATAAACAAAGAAACTGGTAATGAATCCCCTTAAATATTTATGAGCTCACTTACTGGTTACTATGAAGAAAACCTACAATTAACCACATGAGTAAACTTAATAAATAACAATAATAGCAAGTTTGTAATTGATAAAATTTTTTGACCTAGCCGTCTCTCTGCTAGGGTTGAGAAACCTCTCCTTTACGGCGGCGGCTTCTCCGACTTCCTTTATTGCTTGCCAATAGAGGCCATGGCCATTCTCTGGCTGTTTCTTCTCTCCTTCGTTGCTTTTGGTGACGATGTTCCTGTGGTAGGTTCAAGTCTTGGTGACGAGAGTGATGTCGATCTTGATGACTTTGCTTGGTGGGTCGACCGGCTGTCTCGATCGGAGCCGAGTGAAGGTGGTGCGATCTGGTTTGGTGGTGATGAGGGATCAACCCTTGATCACCATCAGATCTGGTTCGATGGTCCCGTTGACACTGATGATGGATTTGGTCTTGATCCGTCGATTGATGGTGGTGGTAGCGGCCAAAGCGGCGGCCAACTTGATTCTGTTGGAGGTGGTAAGGCTTGGTGGCAGGGCTGTGTGCATCCAAATGAGGAATCTAGGCGAGCTGCTGGCTTCGTCTTCTGCTCCAGTTTCTCGTTGCCTTCCAACGTTGGTAGTGGAGCAGTGAGCTGCCTTTGCTTCCAGATGGCGGAGTATCAGGTCTTCGATGGTGGAGGTGGTAATTTGGCTGGAGGCGGCGATGGTTTCTGTTCGGAATCTGATCCCTTTAGGGTGGCGAGCCACGGGGGTGGCGGCGGCAGCTTGGACGGCTGTGATGGAGTGCTTGGGGTTCCCTTAGCAATTTCGCCCTATTGGGCCAGCTGGGCCTGGGGCTGTTTGGAGGGTTTGTGGTATGGCTGGAAGTGGGTGGGCTGGGTCCTACAACTTCTGGCTTGGACTCTGTCTGCTAGGGATTGGGGCTGGATTACCCTCTTGTTAGGGGATTGGATGTTGTGGGTCTCTATGGCCCATAGTACCGTTTAATTTTTGTTTGGGTCGCAAAAACCAGTGCCTTAGTTGGAACCATTTTATGTAAGCTTCGAGGTTTCTAGGTTTTTGTTAGAATAAAAGTGCGTGAATTTACCAAAAGGTGGGTGTACTAGGGATTTCTGGGATTTTATTCTGCTAGAATAGGGTTCATGAGGTTCTAAGGAACGATTCTTTCTGTCGACCCCATAGGGGTGTTTCGTTTTTGTACTGCTTGCTGAATATTAATGAAAGGGCTGACCTATTACCATAAAAAAAAAATAACAATAATAGCAAACTTAATAAATAATAAACTCTTGGTTGGTTATTTTTCACTTATTTTTTTCAAATTATAGTGTACCTACTCAGTCAATATTTAGTTTTTATGTGTGGACGAATAATTTGTCTATAATACTATATATAGTTCTCAAGATTTTTCAAAATAATAATAGTATAAAAAATTACTGGCATATGCTCAAACTTAGCTTATATCCCGACCCCCCCAAGTTATAAATCCTAGTTCCGCCACTGGATTGGACTGTCTTATTTGTTAGAATAAGAGTTATCCCATGTTTGGCTGAAACAAGGACTCACTTAAATGAGACTATGCATTCCCCAAATCTGCCTCCGCACCTTCTTACACAATGACGCCAAAATTCACCGGACTCTCGAAGCCAGTCTTATACAACGCAAACTCTCCTCAATCGTTCTTCGCTTCAGCCTCGTCTCTCCCTCATTTTTTTTTTCACTTCAGTCTCCTTCGATTGCTCTTGTTCAGGTTCAATTTCTATCATTTCTCACACTCTCTCTTACGTAGATCATTGTTTAGTGATCCCTTCAACCCCCTCTACCTTCTTCTTTCTCTGTCTACTGTGATTTGTTTTATCAAAGACTATGGATTGATTATCTATTGTAATTTGTTTATGGGTTGTGATTATTATACGGATTGATTAAGGATTTGGTGTATGGGTAGCTTGATCTGTTAAGAATTTTGACCAATTTCATGACTGGGCTTTTCTCTTTTTGTTCATTGATTTGAATGTTAGAATTGTTGTATGTCGTTGAGTTAGAATTGCTATATATATATATATATATATTTTTTCAACTGATTGCTATATACTAATTACAATTTAGAGTCCTCCTTGAATAATTCTATGGTTGACTGGTTGTATTGTTGCATAAGAAGTCTGTTGTGTTGCCAATTTTGTATTGATAAAGCTCTCATTGCTGGAAACACATTAATTTACTGAACCTATGATCCCATCCTCTAGATAGCAAAAACTAATGGCCTTATGCTTATAACAATTTCGACACAATTTATAAAAGGTTGCATATAAGAGAGAAATATGTCTTACTATCTAAGCTATGTGGCTTCAAATCCCATCCATTGGAAAGCCAAAGTTAGCATCGACTGTTCTGTCTTGCTCACTCTGAAATGGGTTGCATAGAATGGTATATCTCCTCCAATAATTGTTGGAGATGAAAGATCCCACATTGGAAAAGTGACAAATAAAATATAACTTATAAGTGGGTGGCTCTTACCCAATTGTACCGAGGCCTTTTGTGATTAAAAACCCAACACCTATCGGGTGGTTAAGTTGGGACAGTATCGGTACAATGGTGGGCCACGGGCTACGCTTGTCGCTGTTTAACAGTAATGTCATTTCCATTTCTTACTGTTTGTATAGGGACTCATATGCTGGTCCAATTTGCTGTTCATTCATGTCAATTTGAGACTGTTGCCTGTCATGACCTCTTCTATGCATACTATAACCTCTTCTATGCATTCCACTTAACAAAGCAGCTCAGCCACAACCTTATACTACTGCTACTTTCAACAATATAGGGATGATGTGTGGAGCCCCCATATGAAGCTTTTAAGTGTTTAGCATCATGATAGTTATAAAGCATTGTACCCTATCGGATCAAGTTTTCATGTCACTCTATAAACACATATTTTATCCAACTTTCATTAGCTTTTGGATAATCATTGGGTTCCAACCTCTAATTCCACTTGATGATGAAATGCAAATATCTTAAGTGTGGGTTGATTAGATTTGCTTTTGTTTATATAACTTAGGAGTTAGGACCACTTTTCTCCCTTTAGCTCCATTGATCAACTTGCTCTGCGATATCATAATAGTGATAATACAGTTCTAATAATAAGGAAAGTTAAGAGTTGTTCTTCCTTCTTATAAATTACAGCTCACCTCTGATTTGAATTTATAGTGTTTGTTTCACTAAACCTTTGCCACATATTTTTCTATGGTATATCCCACTAAAGTATTTACTGTTTTCTTTTACCTCTTTGGTTGTACACAGATCATTGCTGGTGATCCAGAATGTGTTAGTGAGACATGGATGAGTAATGTATATAGTTTGGGGATGGTGATTTGGGAGATGGTGACTGGTGAGGCAGCCTACTCCGCATGTTCACCGATCCAAGTAGCAGTTGGGATAGTTGCATGTGGCCTCAGACCTGAGATTCTAAAGGACTGTCCACAAATGCTAAGATCCTTGATGACCAAGTGCTGGAACAACTCCCCCTCAAAGCGTCCTCAGTTCTCTGAAATTCTATCACTATTGCTGCGGACCAGAAACAATGTAAGGTGAGGATCTGTATTCTCAATGGTATGTATGAGGACCGTAATTTATTAATGTTTAGTACTAATGTAAAACTACCCCGAATTTTGGGGAGGAGTGAGTGCTTAATGTAGGTGCAAAAATAGACTGTGTAGCTGAATTGAGGAAAAGTCTTCCTTCATCTACATTGCAAATTACTTCTCTTTATATCTATCTCCACATTGTAATTTTTTATCCAAAAAAATAGAGAAAAAAATAAAATCCAAGACTGTTGCCAATCTGAGACTATTGATTTTTGCAGGTGATGTATGCATTCCTTGTTCGGCTCATTGACTTGGGTTTTATGCATCAAAACAACGGCTAAAACAGATTAAGAATCTCATACGCTTTTGGATCTAATGGGGATGCCATTCAGAGAGACTGGCCCTGAAACTGAAGTGCAAAAGAATAGACAGAGGTCTCACCATTTCAGTTCAAAGGGAAGAGGAAGAACATGAGCCCTTGCCTTTCGGAGATATGAACATTTTGCTGTCAGTTTTATATTTTGTAAAGTTGAGTCACCAAACTGTCAATGTATGTTAAAATGTTCAATGAAAATGATCTTTTATTATATTAGAAATATTGTCTCTTATTAATAGATAATATTTTGCTCAAAAATAAAAATATTGTGGTATTCAAAATTAATTTAGAGTACACTATCAAACATGGGATATCACTATTGTGATTATTCTACTCTTTAGTCCTACGCAATACCAAACATGGGTTAGGTATTAGTATAGCATAAGCCAGGTTAGAGGAGTCCTAGACTATTATAGAAATTAAGGTGGGGTATAATAGTCCTATGAAACAAACATAGCCTAAAGGTCTTCGTGTAGAGAAGCAAAGTGAGTTGTGTTCAAGAGTGTGAATAGCTCTTGGGGTAGAGTGATCTTCTAGGTTGAGAGAGGGTGTACAAGGGGTATCCTATTGGATACAAGGGCTTGGGTTGGGCATAAACTTGAGCGGTGTAATCTTGTACTTGTGTAATTCTCTCATTAGTGAAGGTGAAACTCTCCGAGGACGTAGGCAAAGATATTGGTCGAACCTCGTTAAATCTTGTTGTCTTCTTTTCTTGGTTATTTCTTCTTTCTATCTCTATTTCTAGTACTTGCGTGGTGGAGGGATTAAATTCCCTAACAAGTGGTATCATAGCTTAAGCTTATCGGTCGTGGGCTGTTTGTCATGGCAAGTTCTAGCGTCTCACATTTCAAGGTGGAGCAATTTGATGGAAAGGGAAATTTCACTCTATGGCAGAGGAGGGTGAAGGACATCCTAGTTCAACAAGGTCTTGCAAAACCTTTGAAGGGAAAGGATGCGAAGCCGGAGAAGATGTCAGATGAAGATTGGGACGAGTTGGAGTCCAGGTGTGTTAGCACTATTAGGCTTTATATTGCTGACAATATTATCAATAATGTTAATGATGTAGATTCGGCACCTGAGCTTTGGGAGAAAATGGAGAAGCTTCATCTTGGGAAAGGCTTGCAAACGAAGTTGAATCTAAAGTGAGATCTCTACAAGCTCAAGATGGGAGAAGGTGCGAGTCTCATGGAGCACATGAATGCGTTCAGAGGATTAATAGATCAACTAGCACGAGTTGATGTAAAGATTGAGGAAGAAGGTCAAGCCCTTCTACTTCTTACCTCGCTTCCTGATTCGTATGAGAATAACATCACTACAATCTTGTATGGTAAGGATACATTAAAGATAGAGGAGGTGGAATCGACTCTCTTAACTCACGAGAAGCGGAGGAAAGCCGATGATTCCCAAGGTTCCGTCTTTGTTGCTCATGATCAGAATCAAAGAGGAAGGTCAACTGCCAGAAGATGTAGTGGACAGAGCAGGTCTAAATCCAGGGGCAGGGGAAAGGGCAATCAATGCTACAAGTGCAAGGAGTGGGGACACATAAGGCCAGATTGTCCGTTGTTGAAAGAAAAGGATGATAAGGGCTCAGATTGCTCCTTGGTTGGTGTAGCACAGGTTTCAAATGATTTTGGGGAATTTCTCACAGTCTCCAAAGGTAATTACACTTGTTCTCAACATGATTGGATATTGGATACTTGTTCGTCTCATCATCTTTGCTCCAGGAGAGAATATTTTGATACGTTCCAAGAAGTCCAAGGATTTGTGACTTGGGGTGATGGCACAAGGCATTGTGTCATGGGTGTTGGAACGTTGAAGATCAAGATGTTTGACGGAGCGGTTCGCACTTTGAGTGATGTTGTGTATGTCCCAAGGTTCTGGAGAAATTTAATATCCTTGAGCCAATTAGACTCCAAGGGCTGCAGGATCTCGTCAGCAGGGGGAGTTATGAAAATATCACGTGGCTACATGGTCCTAATGAAGGGAGAAAAGTGTGGAAGTATGTTCCGTCTGATAGAAAAAACTCAGACCTCGAAGGTTGAAAGGAAATGGTGTGCACAAGAATGCAGGTACCTGAAGCGGGTCTCGTTTGCGAGCATAGCAGAGACTCCAACCACAAGTTTTCAAGTTTCAGACGATGGTGAGAAGGTAAATCCTGCTAGGGAAGAGGTCGAGTCAAGGTTCCTCTTCAGAGTCAACAAGTGATTGTTGTCTTGGGGCAGTTACACATGGTATTGGTCGATTGAATCAGGGGGAGTTAGGACCACATGTAATTGACTCTGATTATGTGTATCTGCGCAACTAGAAGGCCAATGAAATACTTGTGGGAATTACAAGTTGTGTCTCGGATCGAGATGACTTCAGGGATTGAAGTGGTGGTGCGGAGCTTTCCACCAAAGTCGGGAGGGGGAGATTGTTGGGTTTGGTGCCTATCCCTCCTTGGTGGAGATATTTTTCATGGCATGAATGCATGGTATTAATTGTTTGTGCATTCAAGGTGGCAACTTATGCATGGAAAATTGGTGCATGGTCAAGTGCATGCATTGGGTATAAATGCATGGTCAAGTTGATGCATTGGGAAGAAATGCATAGTTAAATTCATGTTTTGACCTTTTTAGTCTTCCTAGGGAGTTAATGTGGGAGAAGAGTGGTTGATTCATGAAGGAGCATTGATGAAGTGAGTCAAGAAACTTCTATCAATAGTATAAATAGATGAAGCTTGTGTGGAGGCAAGCAAGGAGGTTAAGAGCAACTCTAAAGGTCTTCGTGTAGAGAAGCAAAGTGAGTTGTGTTCAAGAGTGTGAATAGCTCTTTGTGTAGAGTGATCTTCTAGGTTGAGAGAGGGTGTACAAGGGGTATCCTATTGGATACAAGGGCTTGGGTTGGGCATAAACTTGAGCAGTGTAATCTTGTACTTGTGTAATTCTCTCATTAGTGAAGGTGAAACTCTCCGAGGACGTAGGCAAAGATATTGGCCGAACCACGTTAAATCTTGTTATCTTCTTTTCTTGGTTATTTCTTCTTTCTATCTCTATTTCTAGTAATTACGTGGCGGAGGGATTAAATTCCCTAACACGAGGCTCAACTCTTGCGATGCAAGAAAGTTCAGATGGTTGTCACAATCGATCGAGAAAAATATCAAATTACCACATGAACAATACGACTTTTTGGATATTGCAAAGGAGTTGATGT
Source organism: Rosa rugosa (assembly GCF_958449725.1). NCBI lineage: Eukaryota > Viridiplantae > Streptophyta > Magnoliopsida > Rosales > Rosaceae > Rosa > Rosa rugosa. The sequence goes on from NC_084823.1 coordinate 42,836,231, forward strand.
TGGATCGATGAACATGGTTCAATCGAGTGAAATGTGTGCGGTTTGCTTGAAAGACATGCCAACTGGGAGTGTAGTCACTCGCGCATTCTATGCTCTCATATGTTTCATGGACTCTGCATTCTGAAGTGGTTACTTCGCTAATCGCTACAGCCATACATGCCCTCTGTGTAGGTTCCAGTTGACAACTAAGGAGAAGAGAACAAAAGTCGAACTCTTAATTGTCATAAACGTTGGAGTTATTTATTGCCATCGAATACGCTTATTATTTTGTCTAGGTGACAGAGTAAAATTACGTACGGCATATATTCTAATTGGTTATTTTTACAAAATTTTGTTCACGAGATTTAAATGAACACTAGATAATCTTGAATCTATTATAAAATTGATTCCTCTATACGAAATTAGAAAAAAGACCTTTAATACACTTGATCGTGCGGGTTTGCGGGTTATGAGTTTAAATGTCAGGCCTAAAGTTTATGATCGATCAAGTGTATGGCTGTAGAGGGGAGTTTCTTCTTGATCAGGCCGATTAATTCCAGCGTAGCCTATATTTCCTCTATTAGGGAGAAGAGGGGGGTTTGAAGATGTGTACCGAAATCTGATGTGGATGACTTGTGGTGCACAACTTCCATATTGTTGTAAGATTGTAGTCTGTGATCTGCCGGCGATTGGGTAGGATTTGATGAAATTCCAAGCGATTGAGAGCTGAGGAATAATTAATCTTAAGTGATTGATTATCCGGGGAACCTTTGTATATCCTCTACCGTCAAGATTGTGTCATAGTGATTAGGAGAGTTGATGGGATCAAAGGCCTGCATGTTGGAAAATGAGATTGCTCAGAGAGAAAGAGAAAATGAAAGATGTATTGGAAACTAAGGAAGTCTTTTTTGTTGATCTAAGCCCTAATCCTACATGGTTTAGGACTGTTGCCTTTAGTTTCTTCTCACGCAAGTAATTTCTAATATTAATTGCTTAGGCATGTTAATTTGAAAAATTGAAAATGATAGAATTACTCTCTATTCCATAAGCAAAAAGGAAACTAATTGATCCTAATCCTGTTAGGTCATGGATGACATGCATGACTATAAAAACAAAGCTAAATACCAACACCTATATCAAAATCCACAAAAGCTCTTGGTCGATCACAACAATTAACTACACTACACGTAAAGATGTCGACTTCATCATACAACAACGACGCTAATTACAACATATATGTGATGGCCTATAGCGGAGGTTTCCCCGATGATCAAGAGCTTTTGAGTCCTCGTGTCTCGATCTCTTGGAATGTCATCGGAAGCTACAAGTCAGAGAATGTCAATTTCAAGAGGTCGATCGAATACCACAATTCAAGCCACTCATATCATGATGTATTTGCATCAATCGCATCTACCAATGATGATTATATGTCATCTCAATCCCGGGATATAATCTCCAGGATGATAGCTCATATAAACTTCCCCTTCGAATTAGATATGCTAAGCTGGAAACGACGTCCTTTCAATGGCAATAACACGATAAAGCCACTAAACAGCGTTGACGATATAATAAGCCAAATACTTGAAGTTATTAACGGCATGGTTGTTTCGGGACGCAAGAAGGTGGACTTAATTGTCAAAGTTGATAAGCAATATACACTAGCACATGAAGAATATCAAGCAAAGGTTCAGGCCAGTAAAGAGAGGGAATTAACTGAAATTCGCAGGAATCTTGATGCTGTGCTACTAAGGGAGCTGGCTCGTGTACAAAATCAACATCAGGCTGATATGATAAAAAGAGCTTATGCTGAACAATGTAGACGAATTGAAGACGAAATGCGTGCCAATAATATTTCTCAAGAAAGGATCATGGATAATGCAAGGTTCTTGGAGCAAGAGGCTATTAGGGAGTCATTTGATCAAGTAGTGAACAGACCGAGGCCTGCAAGTAAGGCGTCGATCCAGGCACTGGAGAAGTTTGTGTTGGAGGATAGAGACGGTGGTTCGAGTTCGATTTGTGTGATTTGCAGGGAGGAGTTGACTGCTCGTAAAGTCATTCGCATGCCATGCTCCCATATGTTCCATGATGACTGCATTGTAGAATGGTTAAACCACTGGGGTCATACGTGTCCTCTTTGCAAGTTCAAGTTGCCAAAAGAGAGAAGAAACATGGAAGTGAAGAACTAAAACGAAGTTAGAGTTTAAAAATATTCATATGTCCTTAATTGGTTTTCAAAATTACTTTTTTTTTTTTTTTAAGTTGAACTTGTATTCAAATTCTTGTAATCGATCAAGAACACTTTTATTGATATTGATACAAATGTTTGTCAAAATGAAAGATGTGTTGGAACCTTAGGGCGTTCTTTCGATTATCCAAGTCCTAATCCTATATGGTTTAGGACTGTTGCCTTCTAGGGCTTTCTTTTTAGGTTTTACCCAAGTAGTTTCTAATTAATTACTTGACCAAATTAAATTCTAAGATATATAATTACTTTCCTTTTAACCCTGGTCATCAATGGTAACTCCTAGAAAATAAACAAAGAGCCAGTTAGAATATGGAGAGCATGCATGTCTATAAAAACAAAGGAGAATGAGATTGTTATAATGATGATCAAATCCCCAATCCTAAATGGTTATTGCCCTCTAGGGTTAGTTTCTTTTTACAGAAGTAATTACTTGCCCACATAAGATAATTACTTTCCTTTTAACCCCGGTCCACATTAGGAAATAAACGAAGAGGGCCAAAGAAAAAGGATAATTGATCACATAACTCACACACTGCATTATTTCACTCTCCATTAGTCCATTTGTAAGTATATTGATCCTGTTAGGAGATGGATGATCTTTTTTTTTTTTTTTTGAGAAAGAGGACATGCATAAGTATAAAAACGAAGGTAAGTAACACCTATTTCAAATCAACAAATTAAAGCTTTTGGTCACAACAATCAACTATACGAAATTTAAAGATGCTGACCTCCTACAACGACGGTAACTATATCATAAATATGAAGGCCTATAGTTGAGGTTTCCCTGATGTACCAATCGCTTTCAACTCCACTCGTCTCGATTGTTTGGAATGCCATCAGAAGCTACAAGTCGGAGAATGCCGACGACAAGATACCGATGTATGACCACAGATCAATCCACTCATATCATTATGAATTTATGTCATCCGAATCAACCAATGATGATTATATATATATATATGTTACCTGAATCGCGGGATATAATCTCCAGAATTATCCTCGCATAAACTTCGATTCCCCGTCGAATTAGATAGGATAAGGTGGAAATCTCGTTTCAATCCCAATAGCACAATAAAACAATTGAACGACATCAACGATATGATAAGCCAAATATTTAAAGTCGTTAATGGCATGGTTGTCGTTATATCACATCTGTGTGCTTTGTTTTAGTTGTTTGTCGATGGTACTCTTTCTTCGGTCTAGAGTTTTTCCTATTGGATTTTATCTGGGTAAGGTTTTAATGAGGCCACCACCTTTTGTGTTTTTTTTTTCTTCAGCCAATGATAAGAGCACAAAGTGTGACATTTTTAATATGTATTTTCCCTCATTTGGCTAAGTTATTTTCTTAAAATTACTAATTATAACATAGTTTCTATTTTTAGGTCAGAATGGAGAAAAGAGGTGAAAAATAGCAGAAATGAGTGTAAATGAAGGATAAGTTATTTTAGAAACTTTCCTCTTTCATTTTAGGAAATATTTCCTATTTTGTTTTAGGGAACTTTCTTCTTTTGAACTTTCCTATTTCTGATTTTCTTGTTTTAAAGAGAGTCCATCCCATTAAGAACTCTTGAGTGATGAAATCAAGGAAACATGAAGGATAAGATGAAGCACATAAATCAAGAGGAATTCAAGGAGTTTTCAATTACATAAAATTCTTCTTATTTCATGGAGATAAAAAGGGGAGTTTATAGTCAATATTTATTCCTAATTATCTTATTTTCTATTGATTATAAACACTACTAGAAAAATGACCAATAGTCACCCCCCCCCCTTTGGATACACTTTACTAACCGTGTCATTTGATAGAGTAAATGACACCCTTTTATAATTTTTGTATTGTTTGTTTTATGGGTACTGATAATTGTGACGAAATAAAAGATATAATTGACAAAATACTTTATCAAAAATACATATTTAGATAAACACAAAAATCCGTATTCATTGTTAAAGCTAGAAAAAACCAAATTAATGTTTTTATAATTTAATATTCAGATAAACATCTTATATATATATGGTTAAAAGTGTGAAGTAATATTAACAAACCACTTTTTTACATTAATTTATCCAAATCTACAAATTAATTATCCCGTCTTTACAGCAGTATTGCAAAATACCTCAATTAATATATATTCTTTAACTTCTTTTCTATTTAAAATTTTATTAAAGCTTTTCCTATCAATAGTTAATATGCATACTTGCAAAATTAACTACGTGTATCCGTATTCATTGTTCATTAGCCATATTTATATATATCCGTACTCAATACACTGCCATTTTGTGCACACTGCTATCCGTATTTATTGTTCACTAGCCATGGATTTCTGTATGTAGGATTGTAGGCAAAGCAAAATCGATTTGACTATTTCTGCCATACAAGATAATAAATTCACTTTATATATATGCCATATAAAAAGCAAACAAACAAACAAAATCAGGAAATCATAGTGCTGTATAACCGTATAAGGATGGCTTGCGTTTGCTGGGATAGATTTCGTCTAGTATCAAAATTGTTTTTCGTCTACCACTTTCAGATCTGGCTTCGTTCTCTCTAAACAAAAATGATGAAGATATGGCTTCATTCTTCAATCTGATTTGGCAAAGTGACAACTGGGCTGCAATCTCCTCAAAAACTGGTAATAAAACCGATTGCACTCAAATCTCAATTTTACATGTTTGACATATTTCCTATATATCATATATCTCTGACATGTTTATTCACTTCAGGTTGTATTTATGTCTATGGGGATATCAAATCGGCAGTCAACGTCATCTTGGTGGGTCAGCATGTTTTGGGATTTGACCATTTTCTTAAGGCGGTGAAGGCGTGAAGCAGTGGAGGGTTCGTAATTTTTGAGTCGATCGTGGTGGCGATGGGTAGGGCACTTCCATGACTCGGTTGCTCAATCTGGATTTGCACAAAGATGAAGAGAAAACAGAGAAAGAGAGAGAGAGAGAGAGAGAGAGAGAGAGAGAGAGAGAGAGAGAGAAGGTATATATGGTGGGGATTAGGGGAGTATTAATTTGGTTGCCGGAGCCAGCAGCGAGATTGGCAACAAGATCTGGGATCTCCCATTTGCTATTCTACGTATAGTTCTAAAAAAATACGGTTCAGACTACAAATACAAATAATTACGGTGGTGAACAAATAATAAGATGACAAAAAGAAAAGAAAAAGAAATAACAATATTCTGAAAATAGAAAATAATTCATATTAATTTTCAAGAAAAAAAAAACAGAATTATTATTCCGATAAAAAAGAATTAATAAGAATAAAAATAAATATGATGGGACCCATATTATTGGAGAGATACGGAAAAGAAATCTGTATCCTTTGATTACTAGAACCCCCCCCAATAGAGAATATCATTTTTCATTCCGTGGCTGCATCGTATCTAATGAGTTTTTGATACAGTTATCCATATCCTTTAAAGCAAAAGATACAGAAAAAAATATGTATCCTATGAGGCTTATTTTAGTAGTGAAACTCTAATTAATTTCTAATTTTATTGATTATAGGAGTTCATTGTGTGCACAATTGGAAGAAGAAATTAGTGCAATTCAAAGGAGAGGAATAAGGGATGTATCTGGTCACTATTCAAGGAAAAGAAGGAGCATTGCATGATTAACTCCAGAGATATCCAGGGAATATATCAAGGGAAAAGAGATCAGAAATTTCATGACTTTGTCAAGAGAAAATCAAGGAAATTTGGAGGAGAAATCACCTCTAGATGATTGGCCATGATTGCGTCACAAGAGAGGAGGATCCCTCTATAAATAGCAGCCATTCTCAACACCAAAGACATCACTTCCTAGCCAAAAACTAATTTGAAACTCTGCCCAATTCACTTCTCAAACCTCTATCACCTACAAGACCGTGACCACCATCCTTCCATCAATCTACGAAGTTCTTAGGCGCTGAGTCAAGGACGCTTCACCACCATAGCAGAGGCGAGTTCATCACCTTGTTGCCAAGCCGCTGAGGAAAGCTTCAAAGTGTAACTATGACTCTACTTATAATTTTTGTTTCGGTTTTTTGTGTGTGGATTTGCGAGTTGTGTAATTGGAGATATGAGATTTTCAGAATATTTTTATTAATATTTTTGAGATTTTCAGTTTATTATTAAGTTAATTTTGAGAATTCTTTTATGATGCATGTTACAATCTTGTGCCCTTTTACGTGTTTAGGTAATTTTCAGATTTAGGTTAATAAGTTTGCATGATAGAATCACGCTGAGTATTCTTGTGTGTTTGCTTAATTTGCCAAGAGTAATTGTTATTTGTTAAGACACTGAGTTAAACAAGTAGTAATTAGTTCTAAAGAGTGGTAAAAATCATGCTTTAATGATTAAACAATTCTGGAAATTACGTGTTAGTTGCTATGTATAATGGTTAATTTGCACGTGTGAGTTGATTCGAGGGTTAGATAATACTACTGATTAAGAGAATTACGCTGAGTGTTTTCGAAAATTAGTAGTATTGGGCTTGGTAAGGACTTTTCTGATCCAAGCCCACATTAGAACGAATCAGATAAATGATTGGACCGTGACAGCTTTTCATTTGGACTCTTATCTAGGCATTTAAGATGGGCACGTTTTTGTAGCATGTTGAAATGAATTTTCTGTTTTTACACTTAGTAATTTTCGAGTGGTATTTGTCTAGGTTACGGAAGTCGATCATTGTAGATAGTTTTATTTGTTTTGTTTTTATTTTAAGTAGATGAGGAACAAGATTTCAAAACCCCCCATTTGATTCTTTTATTTGTTAATTGACCTTTTTGTGTAGGTGTACCCTACAATCCCCGGACTGAACGATCCCTGCTTATCCTATACTGACAACTACATTTTGCAGGGTTAAATTGTGAGGCTAAAAAGCCGCACCAGCCAAGCGGCTTATAGAGTAGGTTTTAGGGGCCGGGAGAAATGAAGACATTTTTCCACTTTTCCTATTTTATGGTTATAAGTACGTATTTTCGTGAGAATTTCAGGCAGTAGCTAGTTAATAGTGAATGCGTTTTTGTTTCTTGGCTTTCATATTGGGTTGTTGGTTGTCATTATTGACACTGCCGTACTTATATCCTATGTACTTGTATCTCATGTAAATAAAATTTCACATTCACCTCTGAAAAAGAAAAAGAAAAAAAGTTAACGGCATGGTTGTCACAGGACGCAAGAAGGTGGACTTATTTGTCGAAGTTCAAAAGCAATATAGGATACCACTTGAAGAATATAAAGCAAAGGTTCAGGTTAGTAAAGAGAATGAGTTAACTGATGATTTTATGAATCTTTTTGCTACGCTGCAAATGGAGCTGACCGGATTCTTTGCAACATCAACTAGAGGCTCGTGAAAGGACGTGAAGAGATCATAGCTGGAGCAATTGAACACGCAATGCTTTCGAAAATTTCTCAAGAAAGGAGCTAGGATGACCAATAGTGCAATATTGTTGTTGGAATTGCAGGCTATTGGGGAGTCATTTGACCAAAAAGTGATGAGGCCAAGTCCTGCAATCCGGGCCTCGGTGGAGGCACTGGAGAAGCTTGTGTTAGATGATGCACATCGTGGTTCACCCTTTTTTTTCTTTTTTGCTTCGAGGCATACATTCTTTGATTAATCTAGCTTGATTGGAATGCGTTTTGTTGTTTTGGGGATTTAAGCTGTATTCAAAAATTTGAATCTCATTAAAATTGTTTTTTTTTTTTGGATTTAATTTTGTTTAGTCCCTGTACTCTGCTCCAAAATCGTGTCAGTCCCTGACATTCTCATTTAATCTGAAAAGTCTCTAACGTACAATTTTCGTCTGATCGGTACACTTCGTCCAATTGCTCCGTTTGTAGGCTGACGTGGCATTAAAGTTAGCGCCAACTCAACGCCACATAAGCGTTGTGGATGTTAAAATGTCGAGAATAACCCCTAGCCTCCCTTCTAATTTTTTCAATTCTTCTCTTTTTGGTTCTTGTTGCAATCTCTTCTTCCTCTTGTTCCTTTACCCAAACACCGGCCTCATCACTTAGCTCTTCTTCTTCCTCTCATCAAATCCAACCTCAAAACTGAAGAAGAAACCATTGTTTCAGAATATGAAGCAAAGCCACTCCATAAGCCCTAAATCGAGAAGAACCCAGTGAAGGAACCAAGAGATGGTTCGAGCTTCTTCACTTCCTCTATTCTTGCTTTGTCTCTAGCTCTGTTATGGAATTGTGCTCCTTGTTTGTTGATGGTGCAGAGTCCAGATGGTGACCTTCTAGATGGTATATGCTCAAATGGTAAAATTCTGATTTGAAGGACAAGAGAGCAAGACATGGGAGGTGAGTCATGGCCTGGTGAAATTAGTGAAAAGATGAAGACCAACGGAGAAAATGGCCAGTGAAGGGCTGATTGACCGGCGGAGCAGATTGGGTAATCTGGGTGTCCAGATCAAATCTAGGTCCTGCGTACTGGCACGTAAGTCTGGTTCCTAAGTCATCTGACGATACGGAGGCGGCTGGTGGAATCTGGGTCAAACGTCGGTGGTCAGAGTGCCGGTGGTCTGGATCGAGGAATGACGGGAGGAGAAGACGTCGTGGTGGTCTTTAAGCGTGGGGTCTGCAGCTCGGAGACTGGTCTAGTATGAGTCTGAGTACGGTATTCGATCTGGTATGGGTATGGGCACTCAATGAAGACGAACTCTTGAATTTTGGTGGGGGTGATGTTTGATTTTGGTGCTTAGTTTAAGTTTTTGAAGTTTGGGGGTGGTTTTGGTGGTGGATAGCTCGATGGTGGTAGTGACGGTGGATTTTGGATTTTGATCGAAAATTTAATTATGTTGCTTGCAGGGTTAGATTGGATGTGGTGGTGTTGAAGATGTGTGACTGATCTGAGAATTTAGAACACAAAAGAAGGGATAACACTGTTGGATCTAGGTTTTGGTGAGCAGAGGAGGAAAGGAGAAGAGAATTGAGGTTTGTGGTAGTGGTAGTGGTTGGGCTGGGAGAGAGAGCTCGGTGGTGGTTATGGTGATAGTGGTGGTGATTCTCTTATGCTTCAGATTTTGGGTGTGAAGAAGAAGAAGGGAGGAAACTGCAAGAGGGTATATTGGACAATTTCTCAATAATGTGGCATGCAAATAACTGAGGTGGCGTGGAATGGATGGGCTTGTCAGCAACTTAACGACATATTTTGACGGAACCCTAACGAAGTGGACTAATTGGATGGAAATTGTGAGGTCAGAATTGAAATGTCAGGGACTGAGACAATTTTGGAGGCAGAGTACAGGGACTAAACAAAATTTAATCCTTTTTTTTTTTTTTTAAAGCAAACATTAGATCAGTAAAATTTGAAAATCCACTACTTATTACAAATAGGACTAAATTTAGTTTAGTCTTTAGAACTTTAGGGCTAAAATCAGTTTGGTCTCTCAGTTTTTTTTTTAATCATGATGGTCTCTGCGCTTCTAAATTGCATCACCATCGTCCAAAATTTGAATTTGGCTCGAAAGATGACGTCATGTGATGAGTTGGAGCCGACATATGAGCCCATTTTTCAGTCATTGACCCCTTAAGAAGGGTAAATTCCTAAAATAACCTTGAGGCCAAATTCAAAAAAAAAATATTGAAGAATACTCTGCGTTGCGTTGTTCTTGTTTGCTCCAATTTTCTCATCCAAATAGCTCCATTAAGATTAGAAATCTGAAATTAATGAAGATTAGAGAGTACCTTGAAAGAAAGCGGTGAGAGACAGTGCCGCTCTGTGGCTGGGAAATTGAAATAGAAGACAATGAAAATGGCGCCGCCTTAGCTACAAAAATGAAAGCTCACGGCGGCAGAGAGGGTCGAGTGTTCAAGCAAACAACACCACTGTCCGTATTGGTTGAATGGGAGAAGTCTCGCAATGGTCTAATGACTCTAATCTTCATTCTGAATTAATTTATATCTTCAATTGCAGAGTCCCTAGACCTAATTGATCTTCTGGGATTTCGTGGCGTGTGCAAATCTTGGAAGTCTGCTTCTTCCACAGCTTCAGCTTCCCCAGAACTGGATCGCGACTTGCCTTGTCTCATCCCAACCGAGAAGAGATGGAAAGTGACGTCAGCACTCTAAAGGCGAAATATCTATTTTACCCTTCTTAGGGGGTCAATGGTTGAAAAGTAGGCCCCATATATGTCGGCTCCAACTCAGCACATGACGTCATCTTTCGAGCCAAATTCAAAATTTGAATGATGGTGATGCAATTTAGAAGCGCATGGACCATCATGATTAAAAAAAAAAACTCATGGACCAAACGGATTTTGGCCCTAGAATTCAAGGTCCTTACAAATATATACAGCTGAACAGGACAAGCTTTACAAAATTACCATTACAATATTTCTGCTTGATGAAAAAGATAAATACCCTTATAGAATTAGACAAACAAAAGCCAAAACCTGTATATATCTTTCAACTTAGAAACTAAGAAGAACCAAAACAAATCTTTTTTGGATATTTGGTGGATCTATCTCACTGAATCTAATTAGTTCTGGAGAGTAAATCCTAATATGAGCTTACTCCTCCTCGGCTAAATATACACGTCCATCTGTCATGAAAATTGACTTGATTACATGGAGAGAGATGTGAGATCGATCTCTTTGGTAGTAAGTCGATTTAGTATTGTTCTCTTTCTATTTCTGATTCGATTCTCTGCTTTACTACTACTTTGTCTTGAAGTCAAATGGTATAAATCCATAGATGGACCCCTTCTTTATGATCACAATATGACTATGATTATATAGTGCAATGCCAAACTCATGTTACCATAAAGTAGGCATACAATCTATGTTGTGTGACATGAGTATATGATTGACTAGTACTTAAGGCACTAGTTGCTAGTTCGCTACATAGCAGTTTGAAGTAGACAGGAGAGATTAAGTAGATATTGCAATTTGTTGTCAAGTGACAACATGCGATTGATGGGTATTAACTTTATGTAATACCATGTTATAGTGACTTGGGTAATTAAGATATTGGAGGATGCTAATTATATAAATACCTTGAAAAATGATAATTTATTCAAGCATTTTGATCAGATTCTACGGTCCACTGGAGATAAATAATTTATTAGAGAATTGAGATAACTTAATAATATGTTATCTAATGCCTCCTTAAAAAAATTAGGACGAATTTGATCATTTTCAATGTACTTACTCACTTAGCCTTATTAGTGGCATTTTTAACACATAAAGAATTCTGAAGCAGTGTTTTAAGAAAGTATGTATTGAAAGACTAAATATATAAAGAATACTAGACTCTAAACACACCCTATGGGTGTGAGTAATTATGTGGGAAGTTATTCCACATAATGTGGAGAAAATTGCTGCACATATTTTATTTTTTATTTTTGATTTTTTTTTTTGTTAAATTTCTTTTGTTTTTCTTTTATTTGTGAATTGACCATTTTGTTTTTCTCAAATATTTCAGTTCAAATGTTTTTTAATATTTAAGGGATATTTTGGTAAAAATTTTATGTTTTGGCTGACAAACTCTCTTCTCTTAATAATAGTATAGATAATTGTATTGACAATGTAATTTAAATAAATATTGTATAAAGAAATTTCGAATATTATATCATTCGTCACACAAACGTACAAATTCTTTTAACGTACTACTAATCGGCAGGCTAGCGCTGAACTATTTGTTTGGCATGTGTTCTCTTCAAGGAATGATTATGTCCTAATATACATGTGGTGACATCTCAAAAAATTAAAAAGTACACGTGGGTGGGTTATTCGGATCATACTTGGCTCTTACACTACTTGAAAGATTTCTTTCTTATTATTCTTTGAGAATTTGTTTCTTAAACAAAACACTTGCTTTATTTTCAATTTGCGTTCATATAGTAAACAGATCTCAAACGTTTGTTACATCAATTATAGCCATCAACAACAAAACCCAGTAAACTCCAATCGGACCAAACAAATCCAGCGGGTCGACCCAGCCCCCACATCCACGCCGTGACGGTGAAGAAACGACAACCCGGTATCGGACCCCCAAAGCATAATCCAACCGTTACTCCACCTCCCACTCACGCCACGTGTCCCCACCTCCCTCCCCAAAACGCCGCCGTTTCCATGTCGAAGTAAACCCGCAATATTAAAATATCGGTTTCCCTGAGCCTTTTTGCTCTCTCTCTCTCTCTCTCTCTGATCATCTCTGCATTTCTATCTACTAGTCTTGATGCCCTGTCGGACTCTCTGATACAATCCACCAAACCCTAACATTTTGGGGACGAACACTTTCTCTCTCCTAGGGTTTTCCAATTTCGCGCCCAAATCCACCGCAATTGTTACTTTCAGGGGGACGAATTGGGGCTTCGATTGGACGGATTCGGTTTGGGGTTTTTCGATGACCTATGAGGAGAATGTTGATCGAGGAGAGGTGGAGCCGGAGCTGATCGTTAGAATTGGGGGCGGTGAGGATGATGAGAAGGGGAGAGGGGACTATGTGAAGCTCAGGGAGTGTCCCGGCGAGGCTGAGGAGGAGTCGTCGTCGTCGTCGTCTTCGCCCAAGGGATTATGGTGTTTGTGGTATTGGGTTAGGTTGGTGTTGCTGTTCATGTGCCTGGGGTTGTTGGCTGGGGTTTTTATCAAATGGGTCGGGCCTTTTCTGATGGATACGGTAAAAATTTGTCAACTTTCTTATCTTTGATTTGGGTTTTTTTTTTTTGCGAAAGCTTTTATCTTGATTGCTTTTCTATTGAAGGAGTGTTGAGTGCATGAAATTTGTAGTTTTATGTGAAGGGTGTGTTCATTCTGTGACTAGAATGGAGTTAATTGGGCTTGTTTGCATATTTTTTGTAGTTGAGATTTTGTACGGTAGGAATGCCCTTAGTCGACTTTCTTGCATTCTAGGCATTGTTAACTTGAGTGGCATTAAGGAGGAAATGGGCAATCAACTAGTTTTGATATTCTAATTCATTTGAGAAAACTTGAAATGTTGAGGCTGCTGTGATTATTTGGCATTTTTTTAAGGTTTTGAAGCCGATTTGATGACAAATTTCTGCTTCCCCTTTTGAGTTTTACCTTAAATATGTTACATATTCAGAGTATTCTACTGATTTCAGCTTAATTTGGAACCTATTATCGTAGGTTCTGGGGTAATTCTTATAACCACCATATTTTTGTGGAGTGTCCCCCAAAACAATTGTTTGATTTTATGGAAAAACTTAGGAGTTTAAGAATACAGCGAAAGTATTAGATCTTATCCTAAATGGTGTCAGGGCTGATTGGTGTGTCTGTTTCCTATCCTGACTAGCTTTCTTACCACCCTTGGATAGACTGCAATATGTTTCCACATACGGGGAGAGAGACGTATAAAGTCTTTTGTCATGCTAACTAATGATGAAATTATTTGCAGGAGGTTATTCCAATTATTAACTGGGAGACAAAAACATTCAGTCCTCCAGTGCTTGCTATTCTGGTCTTTGCTTCTGTGGCATTGTTTCCTACCATACTATTACCATCTTCACCTTCTATGTGGGTGGCTGGAATGACTTTTGGTTATGGCTATGGATTTCTTCTCATTATATCAGCAGCAGCTATTGGTATATCACTTCCATATTTCATTAGCTATCTCTTCTACCATAAAATTCAGGTGCGTAAGTTTGTCAAACATACTTCTCTGTGTTTTAGTTCTGTGTGTGCTTCCTATAATTTAACACTCGTTGACTCTTATGCAGGGATGGTTAGAAAAATATCCAAAGAGAGCTTCCATTCTAAGATCAGCTGGCGAAGGAAACTGGTTTCACCAGTTTCGAGCTGTAGCATTAATCAGGATTTCTCCATTCCCTTATATTATATATAACTACTGTGCTGTGGCTACCAATGTCAAGTATGGTCCGTACCTCTTGGGGTCCTTGGCAGGAATGGTTCCAGAAACATTCGTTGCCATTTACACGTACGTAAAATCCCACTCACATTAAAATGTATCTCATTGCACGGTGATCATATATCTGCATTTTTCCGTATATTGCCAACAAGTGGTTATATTTATTTGTAGATTGGAACTTGGGTTATGTTTATCTACATATTTCTATGTTTGAAAATTCATGTGAGCAGTCTAGGAAACTAGGGAGTTTTCTTAAAATGAGAACTTGTCGCATATTGGATTGTGCTTAATCTTTGTTTTCATAGCCTGTAGTAGTGTCTGGAAAGATAGATTTGTATATATTTGCATCTCTGTCAAAGTTGATTTGGTATCATATGTGTCTCTAGAGCCAAATACTAAATGTATTTTCTTTCTTTGAGCAAGATAACAAATATGTTGCATTGGATTTTATATAAGTGGGTTTTTTTTAGAAACTAAGCAATATGCAGTTACTTGGCTTAGATGGTTGGAAGTCGCAGTTGCTGGCCTGTCCTTTCTTTAGAAGTACCCTGAATTGTTTGTCAATTGGCTGTGTTTAGAAACTAAGCAATATGCAGTTACTTGGCTTAGATGGTTGGAAGTCGCAGTTGCTGGCCTGTCCTTTCTTTAGAAGTACCCTGCATTGTTTGTCAATTGGCTATGTTTACCAGAAGACCATTAATTTTTGGTTATTGGTAATGACGGCTAAGGGAATCGCAGTGGGACTGGCTTTGAGTAAACTGCCTCCAGAACATCTTTAAATCTTTAATTATCTATACCAAGTTGTGATGACCTCATTCCCACCCAATGTCTCCAGTGTCTCCAGTATCTATACTGGCAAGTCATCATCTCCAGTGTCTTATCACATTGTTATATAATAGCTTTGTGTCTACTTCATTTATCAAATCTGGTTTCTGTGCATTTTAGGTGGTGAGAATATAGATGATGATTGGTGGTCAATGACTCTCTTACATTTTCATATTTAGATTATCTTTTTCTCGAGTATGGAACAGAATGCCATCTGTAATGTTTTAAGTTCATGTCATTACCCCACATGTTGTTCACTTAGAAAATCATATTGTGTTGATTGCAGTGGGATCTTAATACGGACATTGGCAGATGCTTCACATGAGCACCACGGCCTTTCAGCCCCACAGATAATCTTCACTGTTGTTGGCTTTGCTTTGGCTGTGGCTACCACAATTTTCTTCACAGTGTATGCAAAAAAGCAGCTCAAGGAATTGCAGAAGGAAGATGAGCCACTGTTGCAATAAACTTCTGCTTCTAGTTTTGGTTGCAGAAAGACTCTCTGCTCCACAAGCGAAATGGTGCACTTTAGATGAAGTTTCTTTTATTAAACGACTTCATCTATCGATGTTGTCAATGTATTGTAAATTGATGCCTTCGGAGGACGGAGAAGAAGCCATGACATCCATTCAACATGATTGCCACTAGCATTTTCCCCCTTAAAAACAAGTGTTGATTTGCTTTTGTTCTCTCTAGCCCTCCCTCTTAATTGTCTATTGTCCTCTTAATTGTCTATTGTATATGATTGAAATGATTCTCAAGGATTGAATTGGATTCTAGCAAAATTCTTGATTGTATATAAACATAACTCTTTTAATATATCAACTGTAGATGGTTATTGTAATGCAGATTCTTGTAAGCTGTGATCTGTCTACATGGTGAATGCATATCTGCACCTGCCCTCTCTACTGCTCTTTTTCTTTTGGGGTTAAGTAAAGAAGGTCCCTTACTTGTGGTCCTATTACTTTAATTTGTGAGGTTTTTATTTCTTTTTCTGTTTTTTGGGTCAGAGTGTCGAGAACAAAACCCAAAGTGGTGTCTCAGTCTCGGAATTTCCAACTAACAGGGTTGATGGTTTGAGCCTTTTAGTAAATGATGCTATAGAAACTCCAAAGTTGACATCCTTAGTTATCTGTGCCTCTGTGGTTGTGCAGTTGACTAGATAAAGGTTTGAGCTTCCACTGTGTGCAATACTTCAAAGATGAGCTTCTGTTACTCTAGAAATCTCTTGATGATTGGAATCGCTGATCTTTTAGCCTCTTTCTTGACGGAGAAGTGTTAACAACCTTCCTCTTGAAATGAAATCTTCATTTGAACAAAATAAAAACCGCATTCTACTCCTCCATCGCCACTTTCTTTTAACAGATGTTATTGGAAACTTTACGTTTGCAGGGGTTATCTTTTCGGGCTAATCATGTTTTGTTGACCAAATATTGATTAATCAACAATTAAGTTATCATTAGAATAAACATGAACATATTCTGACAACTAAGCTGGTTACAGATTCCGATTCTTGGTCCTTAAAAAAAATTCATGGTTTTTTGCTTTTAATTTTTTAACAAACAATGTATTCAAACCTTTACGGATTGATAAACAAACAGGAGCATATGTATGGCATTACCAAAAGTCTAAAACTATTTAAAAAAAAAAAAAAGGTATGAGATTCTTTAAATGTGTGAGCTGTCTGATAATAATAATAATGCATTACCATTATGTAAGAAAAAACATCTAATAAACACAAAGGTGTACAGACCATAAAACAAACATAATGTCCAGTGCAGGCTTCTCATCTTGATTTCAATTGTTTATGATTACACTATAGAATACTTGAATTTTTCAACACTTTCATGTTTGGAAACTGCATTATCATAAGATATACAACATCAACGAATCATGTCATTCGAAAAGTAAATCCGAATCGTATATATGACTCATTCAAAAGTGTGAGATGAACTATAAAAATGATGTGTGGACGTCTAATTTTCAACCTTGTAGCGCTAACAAATTAAAGAGTCGGTATAAGATCATCAGCAAGCTTGTTAATTTGATTCACAAATGAGTGAAATCTGATTCTTTGTTTTTACCTGAAACTTCTTATTTGTTTGTAGCATAAACAGAAAGATTGTAGCATAAACAGAAAGATTGTAATAAGAATTTAATTTATTTGCTAGTAGGTAGAGACTTTTTCAATGTCTCAGAACCTTGATTAGAAGCAAGCTTTGTGTGGATCGTACAACTTGTCCGAGCCATTGTCTCATTATCATCCTACCAAAACAAAACCAGAAGAAACAAAACTACCCCAAAAAATATCATCATTAATTAAAATGAATACTTCAGAATTAAGAAAAGAGATAGAGATTCTGATTCAATGCCACAACAAATGAACGTGTGAAAGAAATATTATGCAGAATGAAAACAGATGGCCAGAAGGTAAAGAATGAATTCCACAGTTTACAATTCACACCTACCAAACTAATTTTAGAAATTAAATATTCAATGTTGTGTTGCAACCATAATTTTTTGCTTCATATGAAATTAAAAGAATCAAAGATATTATAGGTCTGTCGAGTCTTGTTGTCTTGTAGAGTAGACCTATAATTAAGTAGGCCATTAAGGTGATTGGTGGGTGAGTGAATATTTGCTCAACGAATTGTAATTGTCTTAGTTTGTTCACTTTAGTGAAGTTATATTAAGCACGCTCCTAAACTCTCAAGTTAGAAGAAGCCCACACTATAAAAAGGTAGCGAACCATAGAGATAGGTCTATTGATGGGTGATTGAATCTTTATTTGATGAGGTGTAATTATAAAAATTTGTTCACTTCAGTGAAGTCGTATTAAGCACGCTCCTAAACGAGATACAGAGCGCCCCACAATCCCAATCCCACACTATAAAATTGGGTAGCGAACCATAGAGATTTGGGACCAAGTACCAACTGTTGCGATCAGTATTTCGGTGAATTAATTTCTTTCTGAAGCCAAATTTGGGTTTTGGGGGTTGCCCAGTTTTGCTGGGAAGATTGTTCCTTTCCTCTTATCAGTCAAATGCATGAGACAAGTTTGGAAGCTAAAATGGACTCCAACGAAGGAAATGATAAAATGAAAGGTCGCGAAGTTGTCCACGTGGCATGATCTGAGATGGGGTAGATGGTACTGGACCCTTGAGTTAATGCACGTGATTGTCATTACCAGCTGGAAAATGGCATGCAATTCAGCAATTGCAACGTTAAAGACGACTTTCTATTCCTCTATTGGTTTTTTTTAATTCAAGTTTCTTGTATTATTAGAGTGAGAGCATATGCTACAAATTAGTGATACTTAGGATCATTTTCACATGGTTGTCTATACACTTGTAGTCCTATCACGAACTATAAAACGAGATCTAATATAAGTAACTATATTTTTCCAACCATATAATGTCTTAAAACACACTTAATTTCATCAACAATAATAAGTTCCGCTTCTAAATTGATCGGGATACAAATATACAAAGAAACTCTCCGATCAAGAACAAGAAATAATCCATCCCTAAAACTGAGATAATGCATGGGTCCAATCAAACTACATTTTATATCACTTGTTAATAGAAAATGCACAATGTCTACTCATTTAATCATAAAAAAGAAAAAGAAAAAGAAATCCGGGATAACAATGATATTAGTCAAAGAACCAAAGTCTAAATCGAAACGGTTCAATGCAAAAGCAGAAAGAGATGGTCTGTGGTCATCAAAACTGTACAGACAAACTGAAAAGACCTCTTCTGCTTCTCCTTCACTCTTGTTCTTCTTCTTTGCTCCTTTTATTTAAT
This sequence comes from Rosa rugosa, assembly GCF_958449725.1. Lineage (NCBI taxonomy): Eukaryota > Viridiplantae > Streptophyta > Magnoliopsida > Rosales > Rosaceae > Rosa > Rosa rugosa. Next base: position 42,854,914 of record NC_084823.1, read on the forward strand.
TTTCTTGGTCCAGTAATTATGGGGCTGATGGGAAGTGGTGGAACAGTTGGTGGGGAAGAATGAATGCTCTGAAAGGGAAACACACACCCAACATCATATACTGTTCTCTCTCTCTCTCTCTCTGCTAATTCACCATTATCATTATCATTGTGTTTTTACATGGAAATTAGATGGAGAATGAGAGAGAAATAGCATGCACGTGGTCTATGCATCAGATTTCAGCTCAGTGGAGGCAAAACTAAGCAGTTTTCAGAATCCCTATATTTATAAGCAGTCACATTAATTTTGGGTCTCACTCTCTCTCTCTCTCTCACCTGATTCCTTTACAGCCAAGCCAGGCCAGAGAGTGGTTACTATTTCCTGACCTCCATTTTTTGTGTAGCCCATACCTCTCTGCCTTCCACTACTCTTGTGTATTATCTCTCTCTCTTTGCTTTGCTTCAATCTGAAAGCTCAAATTTTGGTACTTGGGTTCAATCCAGTGAAACTCAAAATTTCATAAAGCTTGGATCTTTAACTGGTTCCTGATTAGTTTCTGAGGAACCCAGAAGCCAAACCCAGAATCTCTCTGCAAATGTGGTCTAGTTCTATGAGATTCTGCAATTCCAGTGAGGCCCACAAGTGAAAATGCTGCTGTTTGGTCATGATCCTGATGGGGATTTTCTCATAGTAGAAAATGAGGGAAGCAGAGTAGCAGGAGGACTTGGATCTCATCTCAATCGGATCCAATTACCATAATGCCAAACGGGTAGACCCTTTTAACCAGCATTAACTGTGTTTAGCATGAGAAAGCTTCATACTTTTCGTCTGTCTCATGCTCTTTTCTGCTTTCTTTGTTTCTATATTGGAATCATTGCTGTTTCATCAGTAACTGAGAAAGAGATTCTGCTTCAATTTAAAGGAAATGTAACTAGTGATCCTTACAGTAGCTTAGTCTCATGGGTTCTTAGTGGAAATCCTTGCCAGGATTTTAGTGGTGTGTCCTGTAACACTGATGGGTTTGTAGAAAGGATAGTTCTTTGGAATACTAGCATAGGTGGAGTGTTGTCTCCGGCTTTAGCCGGGTTGAAATCATTGAGGGTTTTGACATTGTTTGGGAACAGGTTTGTGGGAAATTTACCACAAGAGTATGCTGATATTCAAACATTGTGGAAGATTAATGTTAGCTCAAATGCATTATCTGGGTCTATCCCTGAGTTTATAGGTGATTTGCCTAACATTAGGCTTCTGGATTTGTCAAGGAATGGTTTTACTGGGGAGATTCCATCAGCTTTATTTAAGTACTGTAACAAAACCAAGTTCATTTCTTTGTCACATAACAGTCTTCTGGGTTCAATTCCGGAATCATTGGCTAATTGCTTGAATCTTGAAGGGTTTGACTTCTCTTCCAACAACCTCAGCGGTGGCATTCCTTTGCAAATTTGTGATATTCCAAGGTTAGATTATGTGTCAGTGAGAAGCAATGCGTTATCTGGGAGTGTTGTGCAGCAGTTTTCAGCTTGTAAGAGCTTGAAACTACTGGATCTCGGTAGCAATTTGTTTACTGGTGCAGCGCCATTTGGGATTGTTGGATTGAGCAATCTTTCATACTTCAATGTGTCTCACAATGAATTTAATGGGGAGATTCCTGAGATTACAACTTGTAGTGACACAATGGAGTATTTCGATGCTTCGTGGAATGAGTTGGATGGAGAGGTTCCTTTGAGCATTGCAAAATGTAGAAGTCTCAAGGTTTTGGAGTTGGGGTTTAACAGACTGACTGGAAGTATCCCGGAGGTGCTTGGAGATCTGGAGAGGCTTTTGGTGATTCAGTTATGCAATAATTCACTAAGTGGGATGATTCCAAAGACATTGGCAAGCATTCAGCTGCTTCAGGTTTTGGATTTGCAGAATCTCAACCTTGTTGGTGAAATTCCCAGTGATATAAGCAATTGCATGTTTCTTCGAGAGCTGTGAGTCCAAATACTACAACATGATTGTTTATATTTATATCCAGATTTTCCGAGTCTAAGCTAAGTGTGTCTTGTTTTTATTGTTCCTGCAGGGATGTCTCTGGTAATGCTTTACAAGGAGAGATACCTCAGAAGCTTTACAACATGACTTACCTTGAAATCCTTGACCTCCATAAAAACCAGCTCAATGGAAGCATCCCACCAGACCTGGGAAACCTTTCGAGATTACAATCTCTGGATCTGTCACAAAATTTGCTTTCTGGGCTGATTCCTACTTCTCTTGAAAATCTACCAAAGTTGACGTATTTTAACCTCTCCTCCAATGATCTGTCAGGCACTATCCCCACAGCAGTCCAAGGTTACGGCCCCTTTGCTTTCATTAACAATCCGTATCTGTGTGGTGCCCCTCTGGACCAGCCTTGCTCAGCAAATGGTAATGGTACTGGGCCTTCTACTTCGAAGAAACCCAAGGCTCTTCGGTTGTCTGCCATCATAGCAATTGCTGCTGCTGCACTGATTCTTACTGGGGTTTGTCTAGTATTCATAATGAACATCATTGCCCGCAGAAAGAAGTTAGATGAGGGGACAATGGTTGTTGAGAGCACGCCACTTGGTTCAACTGAATCAAATGTCATTATTGGGAAGTTGGTTCTTTTCAGCAAAAGTTTGCCCTCAAGGTATGAAGACTGGGAATCAGGCACAAAAGCTTTGCTTGACAAAGAATGCATAATAGGTGGTGGATCCCTTGGTACTGTCTACAGAACTACTTTCGAAGGTGGCATCTCAATTGCAGTGAAGAAGCTTGAGACTCTGGGAAGGATCAGAAACCAAGAGGAATTTGAGCAAGAAATTGGAAGACTGGGGAACCTTCGACATTCTAATTTAGTAGCATTTCAAGGGTACTACTGGTCCTCAACAATGCAGTTGATGCTATCCGAGTTTGTCCCAAATGGAAATTTGTATGACAATCTACATGGTCTTCATTACCCCGGAACAAGCACTAGCAGTGGAAATAGTGAACTCTATTGGTCTCGGAGATTTAAGATTGCTCTTGGAACAGCAAAAGCTCTTGCCTACCTTCACCATGACTGTAGACCTCCTCTTCTCCATCTCAACATTAAATCCACTAACATACTCTTGGATGAGAACTATGAGGCCAAGTTGTCTGATTATGGGCTGGGAAAATTGCTTCCCATTTTGGATAATCATGCTTTAACCAAATACCACAATGCCGTAGGGTATGTTGCACCAGAGTTGGCTCAGAGTCTAAGACTAAGTGAGAAATGTGATGTGTATAGTTTTGGAGTAATTCTTTTGGAGCTGGTGACAGGAAGAAAACCAGTAGAGAGTCCAACAGCAAATCAGGTTGTGGTTTTGTGTGAATATGTTAGGGGTTTATTGGAGGGTGGCTTTGCTTCAGATTGTTTTGACAGAAGCTTAAGGGGTTTTGTAGAGAATGAACTGATTCAGGTTATGAAGTTGGGGTTGATTTGTACATCTGAGCTCCCTTCAAGAAGACCAAGCATGGCTGAGGTTGTTCAGGTTCTCGAGTCCATCAGAAATGGGTCGGAATCATCATAGTAGTCAAAATGAAACTGCACAACTATGTTCTTAATTCAGCCTCAGATCAATGATTCATTTTTACCAGAGTAAAGTTCACAGAGATAGTGTTTAGATGGAAGGGGACTTGGATCAGTTGGGGGGAGTAGAAGGTTTTTGCATATAGGAAAAGAGAATATAATTCTTTTGTAATCATTTGAGATTTACCCAAATCAATTGTTTTTAAATATTTTTAGTTCTGCAAATAAAAACATCCATTTCACCATCTTAGTTTACTCTGTAGAAACTCTATAAATATTAAATCTTTAGGATCCCTTATTCATGAGAACACATGTCAACAACAGAATTGTTTAACCAAGTGCTGTTTTGTTTGGGTCAGAGGGTTCTTTCTTTATTTTATTTCCATCATATAATGAATATCTTATTACATTCCATCCTTGAATGCAGCCATGAGCTATGGCTCTATGGGAAAATTTAAAGGCCAATTGCTATCTGATTTGAACAGCCTAGACCTCCAGATCTTGTTGCCGGCATATGTCCAACTGTCCAAGTAGAACTAGAATATTAAAAACTCCAGATTGGACTTGGTCAATTGGAATTTTGCATAGCTCTAGTAAGTTCTTGAATTCAGAGTGAAAGTTTACCTCAACTGCAAAAGCTGGTGATTCTAAAGCTATAGTAAAAGCTATTTCCTTTAAAAATTTGTATGCAACCTGAACCTGTGTACTTGTGTAGAATGAACGAACATTTCAACTGTGTGATTTACATGTTTCGGCAATATTCCGAATTCGTTCCATAACAACAGGAATATCTTTTTCAGTCAACGTCGTAAAACAAAACCGGAACCATCCCGGTTCAATACAATGACAAGAAGATCCAGGAGTAACATTGAGCTTACCTACATTCAACAACCTATCCCAGAGCTCAAGCTCCCCTTTCTCACTGTAAGAGCGAATTAACCCACTCAAGTCTGCCCAACAGTAGAAACCCCCATTACTCTTTGTGCACTCAATGCCCAATTGCTTCAATCCTGTCACAAATCTAAGATACATTCCACGGAGCCTTTCTCTGTTAATCTCGATGAACTTGTGCATAAATTTGGTGTCTGAAAGCATAGAGATAAGCAACCGTTGGGATGGGGCGGAGATAGAAGAGAACCTTGTCAACTTTTTAGCAGCAGTCAAGACATTCTTGTTAAAGGAGTAGATGGCACCCACCCTGAAACCTGGAAGTGAGAGATCTTTCGATATGCCATATACTATATGCACTCTGTTCTGGTCGAGATCTTCCAAATCAACGATTTCTGCCATGCTAACAAACTCTTCACTTCCATACGTGGATCCAGCAAACAATTCATTTGAGATTATATGAATGTTCTTCTCTCGGGCAAAGTCCAGAAGGTTGTAAAGTGATTCACGAGTAAGTAAACTGCCACCAGGATTTGAAGGATTTGAAATTATAATCCCACGAACTTTTACACCACGTTTCTTTGCCTGGTTGAATGCTCGATCAAGTGCAGTTATACTTAAATTGAATTTGTCAGCACTGCGGCATGGAACAGGTATTATCTCCACTCCAGTTCGCCACTTCACATCTCTGTCCAAACTACATATAAAGTTCAGAAGTCAGTTTTTCTTAGGTCAGCTACCTACGGAAACTCTTCAGAAATGTGAATCAGTAACAGTTATTACCCAGGGTAATATGGTGCCGGAACGAGAAATGCATTTCCACTGTCTGCTAGGCAGAAGCTTAGAATCTCAATTGCAGGGGTTGCACCAGCTGTCAATACAATTTGTGAGGGGTTGTACGTAACTGAATTTCCAATGGCCTTAGACATGAATCCTGCCACAGCCTGCAGATCTAGGAAACTTAGAAAGCGCACAAATAACCAACGCAGTACCAAAGGAATGTATTTAACAAAGAAGAAAACTGTTTTCGTTATGCTCTATTGTACTCAATTGAAATGTCTATGAAAAATTATAAGAAGTAAAAAGTAACGCATGTAAACACAAAACTCAACCTGCAAATTGCCTAAAAGATTAACATCTGAGTAGAGCCAATATTTCCTGAGATAGAATACTGGTATTACGTAAATGGAACTGTTATTAAGTAAATGGACTAACACTCGTGCAATCACTGCTAGTTGTAAGAAAACAATACCATTATCTCTAATAAATGACAAAAATAATCCGCAATGAACGTCAAGAGTAATTATATTTCATTCACTTAGACACATTAAACCAATCGAAACAGCCACTTAATATCAATCTTCAGAAACTTTTCCATTTTTATAGAGCCCAAATTAATGAAATTCCATCTAAAATTTGGCAAATCTTGACAGTTAGGTCCATTATGCACCAAAAGCTCAACGCTTTCAGTCATAGAAAATCAAGTATTCAGAAGATACTTTGCCATTATAGCCAAAGTTGGTTGATTCCATCTAAAGTAGGTCCTGATTCTGAAAGTTAGGTGCACATTCCACCAAAATCAAGTCTTAACAGAATCACACAGACAAAATTCGAAGCATATGGCCCAAAAAAGTACAAAGTTGAAAAGCTAATCAGATTTCCATATTAAGCAAAAAGAACCATACTTTTCGTATAATTCGAATGAACAATCATGAACACACAAGCAATGATTCAAGAGTACAAAAGAAGTACCAGTTTCAGCTCCATTAAACCATCAGAAGGCTGGTAACAAGCAATCCCACTAATCCGAAGCTCCTCACCACCCAGTATTGCATCCTTTGCATTCTCCATGAGCCAATCTCGAACCAAGTCCAAAGCTAACTACACCCATCAAAATTCGCACATCAAAACCCACAACAACAACAAAAAATTCAAAAAAGCTGGAGACTTGGAGCAAAACAAGCCAAGGTCGACCCACCTTGTTTTCATCCAAACCCAGCTGAATAACCCCATCCGGGTTACCCACCTCGTCGTACGGATCCTCCGCCACCTTCCTCAACCCGACATAATACGGCGGCTCACCGCCTTTCAAAACCGAATTGGCCCGACCCGAGACGTGTACCGGACCCGGGTTCCTCGGCGAGAGATGGGACCTCGACAGCGACCGGGGCAGAACCGGAGCTTCCACCAACTGCCCGGCCGGGTGGTGGTGGTCCGAGTCCGGGTCCGGAGAAGGCGGCGGAGTCGGCGGGTTGGAGTTGGAACGGTGTCGTTTGAGATAGAGCTGGAGGAAATAGAAGAGCGCGCATGGTATGACGGAGCCGAGAACGAGTCCTCCTCTGCCTTGAACCACGCCTTGTAGAGGGACTATAACTCTCATGGCGGCGCCTCCTCCGCCGCCGCTGCTGCTGCTGGTGCTGGTGGGTCGCCGGTCTTCGTCTCGGGTCCGGGTCATATTGGAGACATCCGGGCCGGGTCGAGGTGGGGTTTCGGGTCGTCGGAGAGTACGATGATGATGGAGGAGGAGAAGAAGAAAGCGAAGGGAGGAAAGGCCAAGGCTTTGGGGCGAGTGAGTGTGAGAGCAGCGAAATGTTTGGAGGGTATTGAGATTTTTGTTTTGTTTTGTTTTGAGATTTAATTTGATATGGGCGCCGTTTCTTCCATGGTTTGAGGCGAGGATTTGGAACCAGTCGTTGGGATTTTTTGGTGGGATTAATTGATGGGGAGTTTTACAGTTTACTGATGGCTTTCGGGTTTTAGCTTTCCTTTGCATTTTCATTTGTTTGCTTGGTTTTAGACTTTAGTTGTAGGAAGGGAAAAGGATTTTTATTTTGGTATTTGTAAGATTTGATTTTGGAAATGTAGTTTTGGATCCGAATATGACGTGGATGGTGGAATGTTGATTTAGTAGTTCTGTTTGATGATCCAATTGAGATCTGTGTTTATTGATATAACATATGAGAACTATATGTGATAGTTTACGGTAATATTGCATTATTGAGCTTTGTCTCCTCTCTTTATATTGGTTGAGACATAATTTCAATTAACTAAAATAAAAAAACTTAATCCGGGTTGACGTAATATAGATTGCATTCTATTTCTTGGGGCTATTTATTGGGCCGGCTATTTTTTTAGTTTGTCTTTTAATAATTCCTTTTGTTTAGGAAACTCTATTTCCTTTGTTTTAGGGCTACTATAAGTCTTTATCTTTAGGCTTGCTTATTTACTATGTTTTTTCATAGTCTGTAGGCTTGCTTAAATAAGTGAGCATAGGTACCGTCAAATGATCGGACCTAATCTATGTATCGCTGTGGTTTCCACAAACTCTTTATCTACCCAGAGATGGTAGAGGGAGGATATGTAATGGTCATTTCTGGCCTGAGATTAATATAAATCGACATGATATTCTTCAAAAAAAAAAATGTATAAGTAATTTACAAAGATGGTTTTTTTGTTTCTTTTGTTTAACAATAAAAATATCATATTTATTCACATATCAAGGTTCGATGAATTTGATTTATCACATCAAGTGACCAAGTTAAAATTCAAAGTGCTATCTCTATATTTAACCAATTAAGAATTCTCAGAATTATAATTAGCACTAAAGCTCAATGTATTCAAGTTATTTTTTTTTTTAAATAGTTATTGTAATCTAGGGTTCAGGCTCTACGTCTCCCCCTTATATTCTGTAGTTTAATCAATACTTCAGAACAGCCGCATCAAAAAGTGCAAGAAAGGAAGCACACAAAGCATCAATAACATTTTAAAATTTGAATACTCTATTTTTTGGCTAATTGACAGATTGAGTTGCTGCTGAAAATAAATGTATGTATTCAAATTTGGACATCTGTCAATCTGGCCCGATTACAATTTGATCATGAATTGGTTTACCGACTTATGCATGTCATTTTTACAGAGAGACCATGCTCATCATCTAAATATTATCTTAAATTAATAGCCGATATTTCAAATTCACTAATCAAATAATACCATTTGGTTGAAGAGGTAATACAAATGGACCCAAAAAGTAATGTTTAATCATGTTCTTAAGTCATCATTCCATTAAGCAGATGTTTTAAATTCCCCGATAATCAAATTCATCATTTCATTGAGACATTTCAAAAAGGGGCTAATGAAGGATTTGAAAGATTTGGTCTCACTGTAATTGATTCCAGAAAAACTCTATCATACATAATCCAATTATGTCGGTCTTTGAATTTTAAAAATCAAAAGTTACATTTTTGTTTGTTACAATTTATTTTTGTTACATTAGAGAGTTGAAATTTTAAATTTGCATAATTCTAATTCAATTGTCTATTTTTCTTCATCAATCATCACTTAAGCTAACTTTATAAACAATTGTATTCATTTTTTAAAATTACTTTAATACAAATTTTGACCAATTCTACGAGGTGGCCATAACATGGAAATCATCGGACATACTATTGGCCAGTTTGAATCAGAAGATCATGTGGTCATCGGACTCATTGCTGATCATCGATTTATCTCCTCAAATGGGAAGCATCCTTTTCTCTAAACAATAACCGGTTCGTTGGTTAGACTCTATTTTCTGCACTTTTTGTTCTTTTTTTGTTCATCGTTCATTTTATTAATTTTATGACAAAATCTCGTTTATTGATCTATTTTTAGATGAGGCACCTGCCTTCTTACAGGATATTCTATTTCAGGATGTCTGTAATGATAATATGAGTGCTCGAGGTTCAATTATTACGTCTCATCCAATGCGACAGTATGAAATAATTAATATATGCGTGAGGATGAATCTCTTAGCTTGTCTGAATTCCACACTTTTTTTCTTTTTTTTCTTTTAAGTTAATCATATTCATGTGTATGAATATTAAATATTATTACGAAACAGAAACTTTGTTTATAGCCGACAGTATTGTACGGTTCTCACTGCATTTGAAATCCCAAGGAGGTTAGGAATCTCCACAGAAGCAAAGCTTAGTGGAATCTACAGACCCAATAATTGAGGATACTCATAATGCAGTCATAATTGATAATTTAGTCTTTCTTTCTTGCCCAGCTTACTCCCACTAGAAAACAAACTTTGCATTTTTTGTCCCTTCCCTTGTCCAATGTATGTCCGCCACAGTCTGCAAAGCCAAAACCCATCAATGAATTATGAACCTTTGCCTCTCCAATTATGCCATACAGCCATAGCTGCTACAAATCTCCCGTAAAACCACATGAATGGTCACTTTTGCAAGCTTTAAGCTTTTGTTGTCTTTCTTCATACAAGTATAAAAGCCTCTTTTAGTCAGGACCATTTCATTTCTGATCGAGGAAGAAGGGTACAAAATTACATCATTTGATCTTAGTACTGCAGAATTAACATCACTTCCAAGTATTCATTAAAAAAAAAAACATCACTTCCAAGTTCCAAACTATTACAAAATTTTTACTTTAGGAAACACTCGATTTGTATTTGGTTTAATTGTACGGTAAATGATTAATTTTGGTTTGTGGATGAATATGTAAGCTTGCTAAAGATTTGGAAATAGTTAGTTTTGTAATACTGAGATTCCGAGCTATCATTCATGATTGAGGGTAAAATTATAACAATGTTAGATTGGATCCGTATCGGGAAGAATTCCAGAATATTTCATTTTACAATAATATTTTTCAAATAACTAATCTCGATCGTCCTTAATTGATTAAAAAAATTCATATATTATAAATATGTTTGGCAATGAGTGTAAAATTGGTAATTGTAGTCAACGTAGGTAAAGTGTGTAAGCAATCCGATCCAATTAGCTAGTTACAACTTTCAAAGAATGGTTATCTGCACAAGGTTGATTGCATCAACGTCGCGGTATACTTTGGAGCACGCAATAGCTTAAACAGTCTCACATGCACTCAGATTATTGATGAGTTGATGCTAATACTTCTGAAGGTGGCTCGTGATCCTATACATCTTCTGAAAAATCATTAACAATCCTATGCATATTTTCTTAAATAGAAAAGAGGCATACTCAAGAAAGATCGAAAGAATTCCATGCAGTACATTGTGATCAAAACTTTTTATTTTTCATCTTTTGCGCAATGAATAAGGTTTTTTAGGTAATTTTGTTTTATTTTCTGTAATATTTTTGGTTTTAATTTTTTTAATTAACACGTCAAACATTTTATCTTAAAACTCTTTGAGCGTTTCTCGTTTTCTTATACCACTTCTCAGTTCTCACTCATTGCAGCCAAAATTGTTCTTATTAAACTTGAGTCACCCTCTACTCTTCAAACGCTGCTCCCTCCCTCAACACTCTTTTCCCGTTGTGGCCAAGTGTTTTTCTTTTCTTTTATGTAAATACTAGATATTATGTATGTATTTTTATGTAAAAGGATAAACAGAGAGCGAGAGAAGGGACAGGAAGTCTCCATGCATGGATATATTAGCTTAGGTTTTGGTGGTGATCGATGTTGATGTTTGAGGCCTGGAGTGCAAAACCTAGCTGGTCACGTATCTTGTAACAATAAAAACAAAGAGACCTTGCTTTTGTGGGTTTAGTCAGCTGGTTGGAGCTAAAACATCTGTCATCTATGGGTCTCAAATTCTCACCCGTTGGCGTCTTGTCATAGCTGTCGGCTTTATATTGGCTTTGTATACAATAGATTGCAACTTGTCCAAGAAAAATGGTCTACTCTACTGTACGTATTTGGTCCCCATTGGATCCACCACTAGTTGTATGCATGCAGCTTCATGCCTGACTCGAGGTTTGGTCTAGGCTGAAGAGTGAAGCCTGAAGGTGTGCATAGAAAATAAACCAACTAACCTAGCTACAGGAGGGATGTAATGCCTAAACTCGATCAATTAAACCGTTAGACGTATATTTTTTCAATACATTCCATGAGCTAAGCAGAATGCCCTCATTCTAACGAAAAATAAAAACCACTAGTTTGGACAAATGAATCTTGCAATCAAATGGGTCACCAGATTGCATTCTCGTGGAGACGTGATCTCATAAACATTTAGTTGTCAGAGGAGTTTCCTAATTTTCAGCAACTAAACTCCATCTTAGTCCTGATATTTCCTAGAAGCATAACTTCTATACAGTCTGATTCAACAATCAAAAGGGCAAAAAAAAAGAATAAAAACAACAACAACAACAATCAAGGGAAAATTGAAGACCCATTTTAAGAGAAAATACCTTGGTACTCTTGCTTAGCAACTACTTCAAGTTTAGAAGGTTTTTTTTTTTTTTTTTGGTCTGAAGTTTAGAAGGTTCAAAAAGGAAAAAAAAGAAGAAGAAGAAAGTCTGTTGTCTAGGAATTGGGTTTCCAAATTTATTTCCTACGATGTAGTTTAGTCCAAAGTTCTATTTAGTAAATGATGGACCAGCCCATATGGAGATTGGTCTGTGTTTCAGCATGCACTTGTTTCCTAGCTAGCCCATACAGGAAAAACCTGTATCACTACCCCATGGTGTTTATTTATTATTATTAATATCAGGAGAAAAGAATTACAAGCTGACAAACTACAAGACCCAAAAAAATCTGACAAACTACAGGACCAAGTGTAGAAATACTTCTTGGCAGATACTGTTGCAGAATCGGGTCATCATCTTAACCTGGCCTTATGGGAATGTGCTTTTCTTGTCTACTGCAAATGCTCTTAGGTTTGATCAGTTTACTGCAAGTGTTTGTTGCAGGAGTTCTCCCCTATAGTTAATTTGTGGGTTGCCTTTTCTATTTGCTGGTTCTTCGTGTTTTTTTATTTATTTATTTTTATTTTTTATTTTAATCAAGTCTCCTCTATAACCCAACAAATATGGCCAAAATGATCTTATTTATGACATGAATGGGAACCAAGTTAGAAAATGGGTTGGTTATAAAGTTTGTGCGCCTTTATCAAGATATGTTTGTATTTAGTTCGGTATAGTTTAAAAAATTGAGAGTTCAAATATATTAGGGAGTTAATTCACATCTTGCACAAAGAATCAAGGATAACTTTGAAAATGTGCTTGATTGATCATTATGAAGCTTGAAAATATTGCAATATGGAGGTTTCCACCTTGTGAGTACAAGATTTTGAGTGTGCTTCATTATGAAGCTTCGCAATGTTGCGGTATGGAGGTTTCCACGTAATGAGTACAAGATTTTTTTTTGTTCTTCGGTCAAATGAGTACAAGAATTGGCACTCATAGGATTATCTGAAGTATATTGCCCAAACTCAATTTAATCTAAGCTGCAATGCGTAAGACGTTCCTCTATGCGTAAGGAACCAAGGATAGATTGATCTTGAGGAATCAGAATATTAGTGAAATCCCTCTCTAATAAAAGACTGAGAAAGAGCTTAGATCAAAACCATAACATACACACTGCTGCACAGCTTTAGACCGACCTTGATGATAGCCAAAAGATAATACAATCAACACTCCCTAAAAACGCATAAGGCAAAAAATTTATGTGTTTGTTTTGCAAGTACTGCATCAGAGAAATTTGAAACACTACGATATCGATTGATGAAATTCAAAATCATGAACTAAATTTTGGTAAGATCAGATCTTCTGAGTTGACATTATTAATTGAGAAAAAAATGACCTCATTGTCTAGCCAAAAAGTAAAACTGTTCACTGGGATTTCATCTTCTGAGTTGGTCATGATAAATGAACTGTTAGTCTTAATATGAGTGGACGGGTTGGTAGGTGATGGAAGCTGGGAAAGGTATCCAATGTGAGTACAAATATATATCACATTGAATATATGAACCAGAAGTAATTGTAATAATAAATTGTCATTTATACATTCTGTTCTGTCATTTATATATACCACATTGAATATATGAAGCTACCAAGTACTCTTCTCATTTAATCACAAATACCCTAAAGACAATAGCAAATTGACAAGGAGAAATCCACATCATTATACCCCTCAAGGATCTATAGTGGACCTGAAATTTCAAATTTCTTGAAAGAATATATCAACTTAGTAACATTTATCCATATCAACCAAAATTAAAGTGGAAACTCATTGATTTGGTCATTTGTAATTTTTTATTAAATGTATTATTATTTTTTAATACATTAGAGGGAATTGAAATTCTGATATAATCTAACTCTAACGTAATTTTTCAAACTCGCTCATCATTTTAGTTAATTTAAGCATGTCAGTCAGACAGTCGGACTAACACTAAATGCCGAGATAGTAACACTATATGCCATAAATTATTTCATACATTTGTATTGTTGCTCACGATCTTTATCATAATTTCTTCAAAAATCCAAAACTAGTAACAGTCTTTTAGTGGGATATTGGACCTACCAACCGCATTGCTTTGATTTCTTTTCCTCATTAGGGATCTAGATGACTAAGATTGCATGTACACTTTAGAAGTACCCAAAAAGTCCAAATTTATGATGTCCTTTTTGACAAGGAGACTTATGTATATTGCTATTATTGTGATTTGTGAAAGGCAACTATCATAATCAACATAATTGTCAATAACCCTTATTTAGATCCTTTTTAGGTACCGGTCTTTTCACTAATTATTTTCAAAATTATGTTAATCTAGGCATCCCATGACTAGTCAAAACAATACCCCAATAAACCAAGATCTCTTTCCTCTCTGTTTTTTTTTTTTTTTTTTTGGATGAGTACCAATTTATGTTTGGCTGGTAAATGAGGTCATTGAAATTCAAATTGCATAATTGCCGGAAAAGAAAAAATATTCAAATTGCGTACTTTATGATAGATGTATGAAAAATGTTGAATGTTCTTTGTGATTGTGCTGTTAGGTGGCAAAAATAACTGCACTATCAAAGTCTAAACATAATAGCTAATTCGTTTATCTTTTATATTGAATCGGTATCATCGAAAAAAAACTCACAATTTATTATAAAAAAAGAAGTGAAATGCTGATGGACGGATGGTGATGAGTTTGTCACTGGCGATGATTGGGGATATTAAAGCTTGTTTACACTCAAACTAACCCAGGTATGCTGACGAATGAGGTAGCTCATCGTCTTGCTCGCTGTGGTAATTCTGATTTGAGGCTCGTGTAAATATTCTCTTCGAACGCCTTCTTCTTGGTTGATTTCACCTTGTCCTTTTTCGAAACAAAAAAGTTGCTACGGGGTTAAAAATGCAAATATCACCAACTTCTAGGCCTCCGCCTCCCACGCTCACTCATTCGTCAACTTCCTTCCCCCATATTTCAAAAACTCCCCCCAGGCAGGCCCCCCCACTGTCTCGGCCCTTCAAACAAAAACCAACCGTTAGGGTCAGTCTCGTAATTCCGACAAACCGCAGGGGCAAACGCGAACCACGCGCCGGAATTTCAGAGTCGTCGTAGACAGGGGGGCACAAACAACTCGCCACCCCAAACAGAGCCCGCAGTCCCATAACCCCCCTCCACGAAATGACATTTCACCCCCGTTCGAATTTCAAAACCACCCTAAACCCCCGGGGGCAGTTTCGGCATAACAAAAATAAGATAAATATTTTCAAATTTTACAGAAGGATACGAAGCTGTGGACGCAAAAATCCAAAAAGGAAAACCTGGCAATGTGTCCAAAGTACCAACGCTCCTTCCCCCCAGCTTTAAAGTCCTCCTTTATACCACTTGGACCTTGATAAAATCCATTTTCGGTTACAACGGCCTTTGCCTCCGGAGCTCGGAATAATCAAGATTATTATTATTATTCTCTAGGGTTTTTGCCTTGCCGGGTCAGGCTCGGAGCTCCGACGCTCTCGGAATCGGGTCTTGGATTGATCGATGGTGTTTGGAGCTTAGAGAGAGAAAGTGAGAGAGAGGGGGAGAGGGAGAGGGATGGAAATGGAGGAAGATATGGAGGTGGAGCAAGTGTTTACGGCGCACGAAGTGGACATTGACTACGAGTTTGACGCGGCCAGGTTCTTTGATTTTAGTCGGCAGGAGACGCCGGTGGAGGCGCGGCGGGCTGAGCTCTGGTTCGAATCCGCCAAGAGCTATCCTCCTTCTCGTAAGCCCCTCTCTCTCTCTCTCTCTCTCTCTGTGTCTCTGTCTAGCTCGAACGACGCCGTTTTTGGTGCAATTTGTGTTTCTGGAGCTTTTTGAATTTTTTTTTTTACCATTTTTTTACTGTGCTTCACTTTGATTGAGTTGAGCTACAGTGAGCTTGGTTTTATCGATTTTTTTTTTCCGGTCATTGTGAAACGCTAGCGTTTTTCTTCGTTCAAATACATTTCCTACGATTTTCATTTTTTTGTTTGTTTTGAAAGTGGTAAAATCGGTTTATACTTGGTGATGCATTTTCTTAATCAAAGCACTGATCTGAAATTTCTATGAAATCTTGGCAATATTATGAAGTTTTGGATATTATTCTGTAAAAGAAAAATATCTGAAAGGCTCTTGTTGGTTGGTTTCAGCTGTTGTGACAAGGATGATACTAGGAGGGGACATTCTCCTGGGAAATGTGAATACCTCCCCAAAATCTAAAGATGTGGAGAATACAAATGGCATTGGCTGTAATATCGTCGCTGGCCAAGAATCGTGTGCAATGGATGTAAATAGCGGAGGTAGGAATATGATAAAAATTTAGTACTTGTGAATTCGTCGGCATTATTATGTACTTGTGAATTCTAAGTCTTGAAATGTACTGTTTGCTGTATTCTAGATTGTGAAGGAGTGAATAAAGGGATTTTCGGCAACTTGCAAAGAGTTCTAAATCAATCACATGGAGCAGGTACAGGTGACCAGTTTGATACTTTGGCCACTAATGTTTGTTGTTAAAATAGATTTGCCAGATGGTTTCGAAATGAATTAAGACCATACATTCTTTCTGCCTCTCATTTGTAAATTTGAAAATTCTCTACATATTCTATTTGAACAGTTATATTCTCTCAGCTGAAATTTTCAAGTTTTTGCATAAGCATATTATTCCTTGTTAGATGTTACTCATGAATCATGATTATGGTTATTCCATTGTTTCAACACAATTCGTAAGTATATTTACTTTATGTTTTCATCTTGCAGGGTTGACATTCAATCATTCAAAAGGTCAAAATAACTCTTCAGTAAAGCCATCTTTCCCCAGGAAATCAACTTTGATGAAACCTACAGCAAGTCAACTTGCTAAGCAAAATCGCCTCCCTCATATTGGTGGTTCCAGGTGATTCTCAGAATCTGCTGCCTCTTGTTTATGTTTTTCAATGTATTGTGTTTGTAAGCTTTGTTCATGGTCCTTTCCTGACCACTCTTAGATTTCATACCATAACTATTTTGTTCCATGTTCCTTAGCTTAAGTACACTGTTTTATATTCCCCATAGTTTGTAGGTGTGGCCCCTCATTTGTCCAAGTGTCGCTTGTCTCAGAGATTAGGGCATTCATGTATCCAATTTAACTACAATATGATAAATCCTGCATGCTTTTCCTTGGGCAGTGTAAAACGAGTAACTGAACATGGAAGTCCAGGAAGTCCAACTACTTTAGATACATCACTGATCCCATTTCTTTCCTTTTGGTGTTTTATTACCTTTTTTGGTTAGATTTCAGACGCTACATGTTCAAAACAGTGATAAGAGCTTCTGTAGCTCTTCTGGAGTTGAAACTCAAGCTACCAAAAGGCAGAAGTTAGAGGGAGGTCACTCGCATAAGGTACAGAAGCTATATAGCTGCATTATAAGAAATTTTGGTACTTGGTTTTAGGCTAGAATATTGTCTGATATCCAGTCTTGGACCAGAATTTACTGCATGCTAATATGCTCTTTTATATGTATTTTGCATTTAAAATTTAAAGAGGTACAAACTGTGAGTAAGTTTGTATACATCTAAACCTGAATAGAATATAGTTAAATGATTAATAGGTTCTTGCACTAGAGGTGCTTATGAGCTGAGCAGGCTTCCTGAGCTGACTGTTATTATGGCTCAAATCCATTCTTTATGACAGGTTACTACTGAAGCAATGCAGCAAACTAATTTCATCCACAAGCCACCTAAAAAGGTATGATACCTACTGCATGATGCTTGAATTTGCTACACCTACTTGTTTTATTTTTCCAATTGAGTTTTCAGTCTGTGCGCTCCTAAATATGAATTTGAATATATGCATCTGGGCGGTCTGCAGGTCGAAACTTTTGATAAGACGCATGCCAAGTTGAAAATTACTATTCCAATAGAGCCTGACTTTGAAACGACATATAGGGCGCAAAGAATAAGGTGAGTTCTTGCTATGAGTGCAGAAAGGACATTTTTTTGGTAACCAGTATTGAAGGAAGCTAGATTATATATATTTCAGGCCTAAGAATGGATCAGTGTTGGAACAAGTGCCATCAGCTCCTCGAAAATTCAAAGCCCGTCCACTGAACAAAAAAGTTGGTACTTAAGCTTAGTTAACCATGAGTTTGATTTGGTTTCCTTTGTGATGCTCTTCCCTCAAGTTTATGTGTTTTACACTGCAGATTTTTGAGGCTCCCTCACTGCCACTTCCAAAGAGGAGCACTCCAAAGTTGCCAGAATTTCATGTAAGTCTGGTATTTATTATATGCTTGTTATTAACCATATGTAATCCTCTGCATCCTCAAAATGAACTGAAAATTACAAATCTTTAAACTGTCTTTAAAATTTTGTGGCTCACAGACCCTTTCTTACATTGCCTCTTAGGAATTTCACCTGAAGACAATGGAAAGAGCTATGCAAAATACATCTACTGTTCCATTATCCTCACATCATTTCAATGGTCAAGAGAAGGTAATTTTCACTATATCAATCGCAAAGTAGTCCCTCCTGTCAAGTGTCAAACCTCGTGCCCACTATCTTTTAGTGGAAGTGTGATTAGTGTTGTATGTTCGCAGGTGTTGGACAAACCTAGTGCTTCCACTGTTGCAGGAAATGGAAACAGAGAACCCAGAAGGTAATCGGAGAAAGAGCTTTGGGCCTTATGTCATTATGATAATTGGAATGCTCACTTTACATTTTGCCAAACATAGTACTTACTGGATTGATATACTATCTTTAGGCCGAGTAAATTGGATGGTCTTAAGCAGGATGGAAGTGATGTAATGCCAAAATTTAAAGCTCGTCCTCTTAATAAAAAGGTAATATTATTTCTGTAAATCATTTACTTGAAATTCATGCAAGGAGATGCCAAATATACGTCCTTTTGAGTGCAGATCTTTTCTAGCAAAGGGGATATCGGTGTTTTCTGGAATAGCAAAAGAGAAACCACTGTACCAATGGTAGGTCATATACATTAATCTCAAATTTATTGATTATAATTCATAATACTTTCAGTTGGCAGAATAATCTCATCTAAGAGCATTCTTTGATTCTATATAGGAATTTAATTTTCAGACAGAGAGGAGAACTCAGCAGATTCCGCCAACTGATCTTTTCAGTAAGGTAGACATTCACAAATTTATGGAGTGCTGTGGGTAGTTGTACAATTAATTTTTTTCTGTCATTGTTCCTGCTATTGTAGCCATCATTATTATTTGCATAATTCATTTACCTGCCATTCTTATTTATTCTTCTTTTGAGTGCTAGCTCTCTTTAACATCTGAACTCCAGCCAAATAATGGAGCTCAGTTGAAATTGCCTCAGCCAACATCTGTATCAGTGAAGGTTATCTTTGTTCCCCTTACCTTATAATTCAATGAACATCACATATATTGTTGATTTTTCAGATTTCTTTTTCCCAAGTTATTGAGTTAGTTTGTTTTTCTTTTTGTTGGCATAAGGACTCAAAAGAAAATAGAGCGAATAATTTCCAACCAGAACATAAGGTAAGGTTTCTTGTAGAACTGATTATGGACACAATCTTGAAAAAGTTTTTTTTTGTTTCTCATTTCTTCTGGATAATGAGTGTATGTAGCTAGCAGTGCTTCTCTTCTCTCAAATGCTCTCTATGTTTTCACTTCTTATAGATAATGGTAAAAGAGAAATCTTCTCTGTTTGGTGGAAAGCAAGCTCTATTTGGGGGTGGCAGGTCCATCAGTGATGTTGATAACAAATCAAGGATGAGGTGTGAAAGCTGCATAAACAATTGCTAGTTATTTTCAGTTCTATTTATTTTTTCCTGATTCAACTGTCAGGCTATCAGTGATGTTCATAACACATCAAGCATGAGGTGTGACAGCTGCATGAACAACTGCTAGTTATTTTCAGTTCTATTTATTTTTTCTGATTCAACTGTCTTGCCCCTGAAATTGCTGCAGGAGTTTGGGAGTCCGCTAGAGGTAAAAAGATCACAAAGTTCATGAAATGGATATGCTATCAAAGTGATAGATGGTGAAATGGATCTCTTTGGTGATTGCGGAATAATGCTTCAAAAGACTATGAAACCCTTTTGGTGAAGATGGAAGCCATGTTAACAGTTCCAGACATGCCAAACCAGCTTTTTCATTTCACCAATTTGTAGATTTTAGTAATCCAATAAACATCTCTAAAGGCCGGTGTTGTACAGCTAGCTGTTAAGGCCATCTCTTACATCTTCTATCTTTTTGATAGTATTCAACACAGGTAATTGTGATTAGTCAAGGGGAAATATACACAATGCAGTTATGTGCTCAATAGGTAAATGTTGTGAACAAACCCTTACAGCATTTTCTTATATGTAATTGCCATTTAAAGTACTGATATGGCCTTGCAAAATTTAATCTGACAAGGACCAGGTTGCTGTGGCTCAGTCTCTCTAGCTTATATCTTTACTGTAAGGTAAATGTTGTGAACAAACCCTTACAGCATTTTCTTATATGTAATTGCCATTTAAAGTACTGATATGGCCTTGCAAAATTTAATCTGACAAGGACCAGGTTGCTGTGGCTCAGTCTCTCTAGCTTATATCTTTACTAATTAAAGTACAAGATTCATTTCTATTGGTCCCTAAGTAATAAGATCATAGCATCTTTGGGTATAAGCTGAGTAATAAGATCATTTGTATTGGTCCCTAGCCTGCTTCTATGGATATAATCTGTCTTCTTTCCCTCCATCAGAAACCTTTGCTGCTATATTGTTCTTGGTTAGAGCCTGCTTTGTCCAGCGCTTTATATCATAGGCCTTTTTGAACTTGCCAAGTCTTCTCTTTGTTATGGCTATGGCAAGATCATTAGGAAACAATGTGTGCCAAACAAAGGCATGAAGAAGAGTGGACACAAACAGTACAGACACCGTTGTTGATGACATGAAAGAAAGAGTAACTGCGAGGCCCTTGGTTAGAACTGACGGTACTTCTTCTGCATACTTAATGGTGGCAACTGAGAATGTTGTCATTGGAAAGGTGTATGCCCACCAAGCCACCGAAAATCTGCACCAGTATGAGCAGTTTTGTTAATCAGTAACTGAAGAGTTCATAAAATACTAATCATTTTATCATACGACAAGTTACTGGACTGAGAACTGGGACAACTAGTTATATAGGTGGAAGAATTATGTCTGGATGTGCTATACTGATTCACAGTCGAGCAACATGACATGATAGATGTCAGGACAATAGTTCATCTTTCAGTTGCCTCAACTAAAGGAGTAGCTAGCTTACCTAAACCCTGTGAAGAATTTGATCCTCACGACCAGTGAAATATAGAGAAACAGTGCGATGAAGTAGCAGGTCCTCGACACCTCATTGAAATCACCATAAATGTTCTGCCAAGCCATACTTGCGGCTGATGGGGCAGCAATGAACATGGAATACACCGGATGGAGCTCCCTCGGCAACGCTTCACTTGTTGGCAATCTCTGATACAAAGTAACAAAGACCACAAAGTAATGTGCAAAGCCTACTGCCCACAAGAACTTGGCAGGCTCCTTCCACCCAACCTTGGCAGCCAAAATTGCCCCAACAAAGTTTCCAACCACTGAGAGATGCGAAGATGGATTGGCCACCTTACAAAGACGCCTCTTCCCACCCGAAAGCCACTGTCCATAGATCTTGAGTTCCAGAAGAAAGTAGGGTAACATGAAGGTGCACCAAATTGCAGGTTGGAGTTTATTAGGGAACAAAGTTGGTGGTGCACCAAGGGCTAAGAACATGCATACAACCCAAGGAGCAAAGAAGAAGTTGACTCTCACAGGGTGGAAGTACTCTCTTTTGACTGCTTCAAAGTAGAAGAGAGTTTTGAGAATATAGGTGAAGGAGACACAAAATAGGACTGCTAATGCTAAAAGCCAGAGGACAAGGTTTATGAAGAGTGGGATGTGGAGAAACTCAGTGGCTGGGCTTGTCGCAAGAGCACGCCATAAGACTGCTTGGCTGCTAAGGCCAAGACAAATACCAAAGCATCCAATTGGAAATCTGAGGAGAAAGGGCCATTGCTCATCTTTTGGGAGGAGAATATCTTCATCATCCTGCACAACCCTCATTATCAATGTAAATATAAATTCTTGGTTAGGCTTTTACTTTGATTTTGATACATATTAGTGATGCTAACTGATGTATATCTTTTACAGTCTGATATGTTAAGCTGTCAATCAAGGGCTCCAAATGTTTAAGCTATCCCAAGGCTCTAGTGTATGTTAGACAAGTAGTCACCTAGCTAGTTCTCGCAGTATAGGCCAACAACACATATCAAACTAACAATTGTCAAAAGGTTAATATGAATTGTGAGTCGAGTTGATTATTATTTCGAATACTTAAATTGTCAATCATAAAGTGAAATGTGATGTTAACACTTCAGATAAAGAAGAAATATTAATCTCGAACTACAAGATATCTACAAGAGCAGATGTCAACATAATAAATTTGAAATGATGATGATACTAACCTTGACTTGGTCAAGTTCAGGCCCTCTAAGTGCAGCAAAGTATCTGCCAGCAGGAACACTTGTATCAACAGACTCATCAAGTCCTGCTCCATCAGTCTTCTGAGACTCCATCTCTGATCTTTCCTTTTTTGATGGCAACCAAGAGTTTTGCCTACTGGGGTTTGATGATTTGGTCTCGAAGATGCTGAAGTCTCCTTTCCTTCCTTCCATGCCAAACCTGTTAATGGAATCAAAACCTCCGAAACTTCTTCCACTTCTGGGAAGATTAACACCAATGTTCTCATCTTTAGCCCTGTTGGACTCTTTTCGAAGCACCGAAAAACCAGTCTCTAGAGAAACCTGCCTATTGATCGAACGCCTTTGACTACTACCCTTCATCTCTCTAACTTTAATGGGTTTGTTAAGTCTCTTCTCTGCCTTTCCGTTTTCCTCTTCAGTAATTCCCTCTTCTTGTTCCTCTTCTTCTGGTAAGACTTCATGGATATCAATAAGATGAGTATCAAGAAAATATGGAGAAGTTTTTCTTTTATCCATTTTGGTTCAATGTAGTTCTTTGGCTAGTCTTTGCAAGTCTCAGAGGTGCTTAATTTGTATATGATATTTGGATGCATCATGCATGTATGCTCGTTCCTTGTTAGCTTTTTGAGGTGTGTTCACAGAAAGTTGGAAAACTAGACTACTAGAGGAGTAGAGGTACGTACGTGTGTTATGTACTATGGTGGTGGTTGGGGTATGAAATGGGAGCCAATACTTTGTTCAGAAAAAGTGGGTTTCTTAAGGTATATCCCGTGAGAGAAAATCAATATTGAGTTTGTCGCTTAAGATCATAAATTTATTATGAGACTGAGGCCACAAAGTACTATATATGAACTATTATACGCACAGATAAGAGGGTTCAATAATTTCGTGTGGCTGAAAATCAAGATGTTGTTGCATAAGATCTCAATTTATGTTAGAGAGTTGGATATATTTGCTACATATTATCTTTTTGGATGAAAGAATTATATAGATCGAAGAACATCAAGTTGTACACGTAGAGAGACCTCATCAAAATTATGTGCAAATTTGAAACGGCATCCTAAACAAAGCACCTCCACATAAATAGTGTTTGCGCATCCCCAAATGACTCTCCCATCGTTGGAGTTGCGCTAGCTTCACATAAACTCGGATGAAACAGTGTCTAATTGGCTTCCCATAGCTAAAACATACCGGTGCGAATTAGCATCAAACGTATCTTGATCTCCATTCTCCTCAATCAAATATTTATTTTCACCTTGGATCTAATGGTAGTTGACCTAAGTGGTGAAAGGAGGGTGAAGTTCAAGAGTTTGATTCCTTCTAGAATGGGAAGAATTTCTTGATTGATTGAAAACAAATCTAATCAATCCAAGTTCAAGCCGGAGATAATTATATCACAAAATCAAGGAATTATTCTATGGTTGTGGAGTACCATGTGCATATATGATGGCCTGTGCTTGTAGAATTGCAACATTTAGGCAAAGTTTGATCAATATAGGGGCGAATAATTTTTTATATATATATATATTTTTTATACATGAACTAATCAACGGAAAGTCGTTTTTACATGGACAAATTACATTAGCTATTCTATAATAATCTCTCCATAAAGTCATATCTAATCACGATACCAAAAGTTATGAGTTGAGAGCTGCGGTATTGTTAATTATGCTTCGTTGCAATCGAGTTATCTTTCTGTTATGTCACCGCGTTGTCAAAGCAAATGGAGTAGCCGGTAGAGCACTCTTTACTAGTTGGTGCATGTTAGAATATATATATTTTGTAGAGACTCCTGATATCATTTCAGAATATTCTCTAGACGCTTATTATAATAAGGGGTTTAGGCTCAATGCCCCCCTTGTGTTTGCAGTTTCATTAATCAAGGGTTGAGGGCAGCTGCACCAACCCTTTATTCAAAAATTAAGTTATGAGTTGAGAGTTAGTTTAGAATATTTCATTTCATAATTTATAAAATTTTCATAAAATATACTGCTTATTAAAAAAAACTCCTTAATTGATCGAAAAAAAATCCAAATCAATCAAATTTTGAAACCGGAGATAATTGTATGATAAATAAGTATCTTATTGAAATTCAAAAAGAATTTCATATATATCAATTCATTATCCCTTTCCATTTTACCTTAAGCTTCCTAGATGGGAACTTCGACGAAGGCATAATTAGTTTCAATATTAGAGAAGTTATGGAGCCCTAAGTCCCTAACCAAAAATGATCTCCTACCTAATCATGAACAGACTAAAATGATCTCCTACCTAAACGTCCCTCTTTATAAACTCGTCTGGACTGAGCACGAAGGTCCCTCTATATGAACGATACTTTTTTTCCCCTTTTTCTCTTACGCCTTTGGCATGATCTTGTGGACAAAATCATATCCAAATTGATATTTTAGGGAGCTATTGTATATATTTCCTTTCCTATATTAGCTTTTTTTGCAGACTAGTGGAACATTTCCTGACCTGTCTTCTATCCATGTACACATGCTAAACATAAAATTAGCAATGACTATCAAATATATCGGGGCTTCCTTTGGCCGATGATGAAAATAGGAAGGAAATATACGACAGCCAAAAATTAGCAATTGAAACCTTAAAATTTAGTAAACAATACCTGAATCATACAGCCCAGGTATTACATCAAGCAAATGAGGAAGGAATTCGGTCACATATAGAATATCATATTGAAATCAATCAATACTTCCTATTTTAGCTGGAAAAAAAATTAAGTAAATATAGAAAACTAACAAAAAAATTAACCTGGATTAGTTAGGAAAGTTGCCTTCTATTCCCTTATAAACGAATCAAAATTTTCAAGTTCTCATCAAAGAGGCCAACAGTTATTTTGTCATCAAGCAAACAAATTAAACTCAATGGCCTCTTCCCAGCTCTTTATTATCTTTTCCATTCTAGCAATTTTCGTCCCTTTGATTGTGGCCAAAGATTATGTGGTTGGTGACAAAGCAGGTTGGACAATTGAAGTTGATTATGAAGCTTGGGCAAAGGGAAAAAAATTTTCTGTTGGTGACAGACTCCGTAAGTAGAATTTTCTTTAACTTCTTTCTTTTATCTGCTAATCTGTCAATTTATATAGGATTAAGTTGTAACTTGCTCTTATCATATGTGCAGTTTTTTTATATCCAAAAGGATCCCACAGTGTGGTTGAAGTGGAAGAGAAAGACTTTAATAGATGTAAAGCTCCTGCTGACGGTAAGGAATTAACGAGTGGAGAGGATGTGATCAAGCTTGATGCCCCAGGAAAGAAATATTTCTTTTGCAATGTTGGTAGACATTGTCAAATGGGGAACCAGAAGGTTGCTATAAATGTGGAATCATCTTCATCTTCATCTTCATCTTCCTCTACTCCTAGCCCAAGCCCGAGTGAATCCAGCCCAAGTGCCTCAAGCTCAGCACCCTCAAGCCCAGAGCTCTCAAGCCCAAGTAATTCAAGCCCACCTGCTTCCCCCAGCCCAGCAGCCCCAAGCCCTAGTACCTCTGGAGCAACGATCGGAGAAAGATACGGGTGGATGTTAATTATGGTCGGTATTATAGGGTTTCTCATTGGGAGTGAATAATTTGGGATATTTGTAACATGGGAACATGTAATGTAATGAAATTTTTGGGTTTGTTTGGAATTGCTTCCTAGAGCGCCAGAAGTGTTTTTGAATTAATATAAAAAATCAGTTATAAATATAAAAATATTATAAAATATATATAAAATGTCGCTTGAACAATTTTGAAAGCATTTGAAAGTGGTTTTGATAAGTACCTGACAACTGATTCCTCATTTGAAAGTATTGTTGCCAAATTTGTACATCTCTTAAATGTGATTTTCGGATGGTTAACAAATGGTTCATCATGAAAATCACATTGTTTTCTCCACTTCTGCCCCCAGTTTAGAGCTGTTAAAAGCACCCTAAAATATTTAGGTAGATCTCTATTTCGTGATTTTCATTGCAATTTTCTATCCAAGCTGGTTATTAGACTTTGGAACATGACAAACAAAACAATAAACTGGCATGCAGTTCATATAAATTAATGCTTGAAATATCCAAAATATCATTCAGAAACTCACACTTAATAACAGGAAAGAATTAATCTAATAATCAGATACAATAAAATGGAAACTCGGAGAGCACTAGTCCAATCTCAAGCGTAGATGAGCATCCCAAGAATGCCAATAACAATGATCATCCACCCAAATCTAACTCCATTAACAGAACTTATAGTTGCTGCAGAGGTAGTGGGGCTTGGACTAGGAGCAAAGGAAGCTGGCATAACAGTTATGAAAAGCTTCTGGGGTCCAACTTCACAGTGCTTAGAAACACCACATATGTACCATTTTCTTCCTGGCGTTGCTAGGTTTATCACATCCTGTCCACTTGTTAATGCCACAGTGCCTGCAGGAGCTGCACATTCTTGGAACCCAGTTCCATTCACCTTAACCACATTGTGAGCTCCTTCTGGGTAGTTAAATACTGCATGCATAATAAAAGACAATCACAAAATCCTCAGTCAGTTCCCAGATCGAAGATTGAGAGAAAGAAGAAAATATATAGAAGAAAAAAATAGAAGAGGAAATTTTAAGTTTGTTGAGGAGGAGAGGTTGTTAGTAGTTTACCAAGGTTGTCACCAACATAGAAGAGCTTTCCCTGAGCCCAAGCTTGGTAATCAACATTAATGGTCCAACCCTTGTCATCACCAACAATAAAATCTGTTGCCAAAATTGTTGGGGAAACAATCGCAAGAATGGCAAGAACTATGAAGAGCTTAGAAGAGGCCATTTTTACTAGCTAATGCTCAGCCTTTTCTTTCTTTTCTATGAATTTGGTTCTGTTGAGATGATCAATGATGAGCTTGATCGATCAGTCGGTTCTGTTGTGAAAAATGAGTTCGTTGCTCTGCCCATTTATAGGGATTGTGGTTGTGGATGTTCTTGGGTAAGTCTAGAATCAATAGGATGCAGCCCCAGGACGGCACTGCTTAATTTGCCGAATGGCGCGAAGAGATTTCAGAGTTGAATGAAGTAGATCACTGAATCAACATATTAATTAATTATATGCATTACTATTACGAGATTACTACTTTCTTGGAGCTACGCAGAAACCGGTTTTTGTTTTTTTAATTTCTATAAGATTAATATGATTCCCACATTTCCATTTGTAGACACGTTGAACAATCCTTAATTAAGAATTCAATGAGTGAGATGGGTAAAGCATATGGTGCGTGTTTTATGTTTAAACTTTGATGTTTTTCTTTTTTGTTTTTTCACTTGTTTGATTATAATAAACATATTTTAAATAATGATTATAATGAACTTTGATAGCATGCTCTTGTGACCGGAAAAAAAAAAATTGACCTATATGCCTGTCAATATGACAAAGACCTTCATAATCATGAATGCCTCAGCTCATATTCAGGTAGTCACTGAAAATTTATACGTATACATATATTGTAAGAAACAATTGAGTCAAAACATGCCAGTTGATGATGTTGTTTGTGGATTACAAGCAAAAAGTTTGAATTTGTAGCCCCTCCCAAAGTTAATAGTTTTCACCGGATCCAGCTCCTCTAAAGTGAGGAGGTTGTGAATTTACGTCAATTTCATTAAATCTTGACTCTCTGTCTAATCTAAGAGTCATTACAATTGACACATCATTTTTTCATTAATTTTTTATTTTTTATCTAAACCCTAGTTAACTATGCGGTTAACTCTAGGAGAAAAAAAAAAAGCTTGACGAATTGTTTCTCCTCTGCGTTCGAGAGTTGACGGCAAGAGGAGTGCAAACCAAAACCCACCACCATGACGAACTTGCAATCTTCCCAATACTTCCCTAAAATTTTGACGATATTATTTTCAACTATTTTTCTGTTTTATTAGAGCGATTAAATTCATGAAATATGAGGGTCTTTGTGATCAACCTTAAAGACTTCAGAGTTCAGATTACCCAGATCGAATTAAAAAGCCTAATGAATCACATACACGAAATAATTAGGGTTGGCAAGCTTTCAGTTTTCCTTTAAGTTAAACTGGTGATTGAATATTTGCAAGGCAGCGGGAACCTGATGCCTCTATTGAGGCTGTCCAGTTTGATATCAAAGTCTTGGCATCCAACTTTGAAATGGTGTTGTTCTCTTGTATCCCTCGTAGGAATAATGAAATAGCTTATTTGATTGCTACCCTGAGAATCCCCTGATGGGATTATGAATGCCCTAGCTATGGATGTAAGTTCTTCTGGTAAAACTGCCTATTCGACTGGAAAAAAATTTATAATTGAATTCTTAGTTAATTGATGGAAGCCAGAAACTCTTGCATATGGCCAAAAGTCTATTTAAGCTTAAGCTAGTTATCAAAATCCCCATTTTTTTTTTTCTAGAGTTGGCAGAGTTAACTAGAGTTTAGATGAAAAATAAAAAATTAATGGAAGAGTGATGTGTCAATTGTAATGACCCTTAGATTAGACAGAGAGTCAAGATTTAATGAAATTGACGTAAATTCACAACCTCCTCACTTTAGAGGAGCTGGATCCGTTTTCACCACTAGGCTAGCAGGTGCATAACTTCTTTCTGTAGCCACCATTCACCAATGACTACTTTCTTAACTTTTCTCTGTTACAAGTTATCCGATGTCTAGATTATAAATCCGCAGGAATAGATGAACCAATGAAAACTCTTTGAAATAGACAAGTACGATATAGTCAAATTAACTCTTTTGTTCTATTAATTTCAGAGAGTGAGATTATACATTCCAAGTAAATAATTAAACACTAATTTATCGATAGTGCTATTGGAAAACTAAGACAAATGCTTCATATAGTAAATTGTAAACTTTCATATTTTTAAGAACAATAAAGGAATGGAAAGGATCATGTTCGATAACTCTATAATTTTTTTGCCTTTATTCTCATTCAATCCTACTGTGGGAACACAATGCACAATGACAGAACCCCCCCCCCCCCCCCCCCCCCCCAAAAAAAAAGGGTTCATAATGCGAACTTGTTCACCTTTCAAGTCACCCTATCATACATGAAAAATTCAATTGGCACGCAAAAAAAAAAACTATTGATATAAATACTCGTTCTTCCATTGCCAAAGGAGATGATCGATATTGTTTCAACAACCCAAGTAATCGATCATTGACCTCTTGGCAACTGCTTATGATGTCTTGATAGTACTTTTTAGTGATACTTCACTTGGAGTTCACTCCATGATTGAATCAATACAAATTCTTAAATTAAATTTGATTAATCTCTCTATTTCAAAGAGCTTAGTGTCTCTACAAATCCTTTATTTATAGTCTGAAATTATTGAGACATTAAGAAAATGAGGTCACTGTCGTGCATATATATGTATATTGGTTAAACAAAAAAAGTCCTGACTGCAGGGCTGGTGTAGGTGTTAATATGGCACAGCTGGTGTATAAATTGTATAATTATTTGAACTTGAATTGAAGTATCATCTGATCAATTCATAAACTCACGCTTAATGCATAACCTTTAACTATGCAAATAATTAATTTAATGCTATAAACAATAAAAGAACTAGAATACTAAATTCAAATATTAGGCCATGAGCATCCCAAGAATGGTGCCAACAGTAACGATGATCCACCCATATCTTGCTCCATTACCCCTTATACTTGCTGCAGAGGTAGTAGGGCTTGGGCTGGGAGCAAAGGAAGCTGGCGTCACAGTTATGAAAAGCTTCTGGGGTCCGACTTCACAGTGTTTAGACACACCACAGATGTACCATTTCCTCCCTGGGGTTGCTAAGTTTATCACGTCTTTCCCACCTGTTAATGCTACAGTGCCTGCAGGAGCTGCACATTCTTGGAAACCAGTTCCATTCACCTTCAGCACATTGTGAACACCTACTGGGTAGTTAAAAACTGCAAAGAGAAGAAGAACGAAATCTTGAATCAGTTTCAAGATAAAATATGAAAGAGACCGATAAGATTAAAATAAGAAGAAAAAAAGAAGCATGCGCAAGTAATTACCAAGGTTATCGCCAACGTAGAACTGCTTTCCCTGAGCCCAAGCTTGGTAGTCGACATTAATGGTCCAACCTTTGTCGTCACCGACAATAAAATCCGTTGCGAAAATTGTAGGAGTAAAAATTGCTAGCATCGCAACAATTACGAAGAGCTGGGAAATAGAGGCCATATTGTAGTTTGTAAATTTGAAACTAATTATGACTAAAATGGTTCTGACTTGGTAATGAAAGCTTCTTAATTTGTTTCTTTGAATTTGGTTGTTTTTGAGATGATGAGCTCTATCGGTCGAGGTGATTTTGAAAAATGAGTTCAATGCTACCCAATTATATAAAGGTTCTGGACTTGTATGAGTCAAGAATCTATAGGATAAGTACATTCCGAGGACGGCACTGCTTGCCGAATGGCACGTAAAAACCTCAGAGTTGAATACGACATATATGATAAACTAACCGACTATCTTATTGCTTTTGGTCTGATTTGGTAGCGTTGAGTAACACTTACCGGTGGCCTGCCATATGAGGTATGTACGAATCCTACAAATTTTTGCAAAATATTATAGACGCGTTGAATGAGTCTTAACTCCTAACCCTAGTAGCACGCTGCGTGAGATGGGCCATGGGAAGTATGCCTCATCGTATTATCGAAAAGTACATTCGATTGCCCTAGTTTCCTATGTACCAATGTTTAAGCTTTATTTACTGTTAGCTATTTAAGAACATGTAATGACCGGAAAATCAAATCCTAAGTAATATATCAACTTCATTATCATCTTTCCACTCTTGAAAATTCAATCTAGCTAGCTAATGAAGAACAATTCATTTGAATTAATTTGCAGCTCATCTCATATATTATTATTATTTACCGCTAGCTAAATCAGAAAATGACAGTTCCACCGCGCTTAATTAACTTATCCCCGCACAAGGTCGATCTCAAATGTCCTGATTTAATTAAAAAAGGAGAGTTACTATAGCTAACATTGCTCAATATATATTATTAAATGAAAAGGTATTCACTCCAAAGTATAAAATGTAAGTCCGATCATTAGCACACTAGCTAGGCTAGGTAGAAGAGGATGAATTGGATGAGACCGAAGTATTCTGCACTAGGAGTTCAGAATATTGTTGAAGGGTATCGCCGGATAGCTAGACGTACGGGACAAGAAATTTGATAATGTAGGACAGTAGTAGGACTAATTCAATATATTGGTACAGGCAGGAAGCCACCAGTATAAATTCATTGAACTGGTCAAACTGAAAGGGGGGGAAAAAATTAACGTGAGAAGAAAATCCATTTCTGAATAGCTGCAACAGAATATTAATGTACTAATCAGTGAATATTATAGTGTGATTATGACCTTGTATTAATTTAACTCTCAAATCTTTTCGTGCCATTGGGCATCGGCATTCTGTGCCGCCCTAGGCGTATGCTAGAACCAAACAACCCTATATATTGGCAGCAGCTGGACCTCACTTCACCAAGCAAATCAACTCAGCTAATCATCAATCTCAAACAGAACAAACTTCTTCTTCATCTTCATATACAGAAGGAAGCTAAGCAATTAATTAACTCATCAATCTTAGGATTAGGACTAATGGCCTCTTCCCACTTCTTCATAATCCTTGCCATTCTAGCAATTGTTACCCCTTCAATTTTGGCCTCTGATTTTATTGTTGGTGATGACAAAGGTTGGACCAATACTGTTGACTACCAAGCTTGGGCTCAGGGAAAGCTCTTCTATGTTGGTGATAACCTCGGTGCGTAAATTATCAAGCTCTACAATCTTGTATAATTTTTTTTTTTTAATAACTTCTTCTTTCTTTTAATTAGTCTTTGATATCTGGATATTAATTTCGTGATTTTCTGTTATGATATGCAGTATTTAACTACCCAGAAGGAGCTCACAATGTGCTTAAGGTGAATGGAACTGGGTTCCAAGAATGTGCAGCTCCTGCAGGCACTGTGGCATTAACAAGTGGACAGGATGTGATAAACCTAGCAACGCCAGGAAGAAAATGGTACATTTGTGGTGTTTCTAAGCACTGTGAAGTTGGACCCCAGAAGCTTTTCATAACTGTTATGCCAGCTTCCTTTGCTCCTAGTCCAAGCCCCAGTACCTCTGCAGCAACTACAAGTGTTGTTAATGGAGCGAGATATGGGTTGATCGTCGTTACTATTGCCACCGTTCTGGGGATGCTCATGGCTTAATATCGAACTTAACGAGTGTCATAGCTTGGGTCTAATTAATTTATTTTTTACTGTTATTAGGTGAGATCTGAAATCAAAATGTAATACTTCAAATATTTATACGAATTGCACACCATTATATACTAAGTTCTGTTTCTTCTGGAATATATAATCTGATTAACATAGTTGATCAAATATGGATGAAGAATTTGTAGACTAATGAAATTAATTCGATTCTATTGATTTTTGGTAAGGGATGAAATGTGCGTTGTACAAAATTAAAGTTTTTTTTTTTTATCTAGATCATACAGTTCCTCAAAGGCTTCCTAGGCCCAGAGACTAATCTGTGCCGGGGGATCATGTCAGAACGCTTCATTTCCCTGGCCACCAAGAATAGATTGAGATTTAACTCCAATTACCGTCGGCGGGATTCGAATCCACACCTGAAAGTTCTTATCAACTCAACCACCTATGGTGGTTTATTAAATTAAAGTTTAGATCGAAATTATATTCTTGAAAGAAAAAAGATATTCAATCAAGTCATCTAACCATTAAATTTTTTCGACCGCTTCAAGTTCATAGTAACTTTTAGATCCATTGGCCCTACCAAGATATTAATATAATTAGTGTCTTAGTGATAACGTGATATAAATGGATATATGAATTTGTACTACTTTCCTTTCTAGACCTTTATAGGAATTTTCATTAAACTTGATCACTAAGCATGTGTCTTTTCATCTTCTAGCCAAATTACATTCAATTACATGCATATATATAGCCAATTGACTGACACATATTACAACCGAGGGGAACGTGGTGAAGAATTAATATAGCCTCAAAAGCTGTGGCAACTGGCAACTCGCTGCAAAAAGCCTTGAGCAAACTAGCTGGGAAATTGACTTGATTGAATTTCCTGAAACTTCCTGCAACTCTCGGCCTTGTACATTCTTGTTCTTATGATCTAAGAGGATTTATAGATTAAATATAACTAAAAGGGAATGTAATGACCATTCTCCCAATAGTAAACAATTAGAATAATTCAATTTTTAAGCCATGAGCATCCAAAGACTGCCAATAATAACCATCATCCACCCATTGGGGGGGGGGTGGGTGGTGGATCACAATGTTTACCAACACTGCAAATGAACCATTTCTTTCCTGGAGCATCAAGCTTGATCACATCCTCTCCACTTGTTAATGGCTTAGTGCTAGAAGGACCTGCACATTCTTTGAACTCCTTTTCCTTCACTTCAACCACATTGTGGCATGGACACCTAGTGGATACTTAAAATCTGCATATATAATATATACAAGCAAATTAGAAAGTAATCTCATATAAAACTACGGATAAAAAAAGCAGAAACCAATTCAAATTCAGAGCTTGTTTACTTACTAAGGCTGTCACCGACATGTAACTGCTTTCCTTTAACCCAAGCTTCATAGTCAAATTTAACGGTCCAACCTTCTTCGTCACCCACAACATAATCTTTAGCCAAAGTTGAAGGGGCAAAAATTGCTAGGACGGCAAGGACAGTGAAGAGCTTGGAAGAGGCCATTGATTAAATTTAATATGCTGCAAAGTGTACTTGTTGTCCTTGATTAGAATTTGAAAATTTTGATTGATTTATAAGGCCAACCTTCCTAACTAATAACAGTTTTGTACAGATATACAGTGTTGTCCTTACTAATATGCCTTAATTAGGCTTTTACAGTTATTTTGGTTTCGTATACTTGGTAATTTTCTGATTCCATTACTTGAAAAGAGTTAAATACTTTTTTGGATCAAATCATCATCCATACTTCATTCCAGGAAGGAAAATTACAAGCAGGGATGCAATGTAGTACAAAAGCCAAGAGACCTACTTCTAACTCAAGTCCGATCATCTGATCTCGACATACCTTCCTAATTCTAAAAACAAAAAATGGAGCAAAACTCTCCAGAACACCAGTAAGGCTAACAAATGACCAAAATCCGGCAACCGGGCCACAGCGTGGTTGGAGCCAACGCCGGCATACCAACTGAGTCGTGGCTCAGACCCAAGTAGGAGGAATGCGCACCAGTCATCTCTGCCTCGTCGGCTAGTGAATACACGTGATAGGATCTGTTTAGAGGATCAACATCACAATAGGCGTTGGTGTTTGAATGCATTGGAGCCCAACAAGACCCAACAGCGGGTCGACCACAACCAAACAACAGAAATCTAAAAACAAAAAACTGGAAAAAAACTGAAAAAAAACACAGTGCACCCGCCAAGCTTGGACCAAAGCCGGATCCGAGCAAAACCAAATCCAGAAACAGAAACCAAGACATGCCCCGATCTGAAGAAACAAGTTACACCCGACCCCAACTCTGGCTCAGACCCACCACATCCTCAGCTTCACTCCGACTCTCACATCCCTTTCCTACTACCTTTGCTGGTGATCCAATTGGCCCCCGATCAAGAACCGACCACCGACGATGGATCACAACAGATCCGCGGCCCCTTCGCATCCTCAAGAAGCAAAACACCAACCCTTGGGACAAAACGCCAACCCAGATCGAGATCCAAACCATACAGGGTCTCCGATCTGCTCGACGGCTGCCCAAACTACCCGATCCAACAGCCGGATCGGGATTGACAACCCCCAAACCCGCCCTCTCCCCCTATGCCGTCACCGGATCTGGAACCCATCGACCCCATCGCTTGAACCGCCGACTCCGATCAGCTCGCACCAGCAACTTCCTACACGAACCCAAACCAAGGAGAGAAGCATCAGTTGGAAACAAAAATGGCAGGAGCACAACACCAAGAACTCTCCTCTCCCGGATCGGAGCGCTGCGGTGGGGGCACCGGCGGCGTCCGACCGGGAGAGAGCACAGATCTCACGCTTGGGGTTTTTTTTCTCTAGGCGCGTTCTAAGGACTATGCAACTTTTATCTCAATGTCTTGGATGAATTATGTGAAACTCTATGTTGGACGAAAATTAAATGAAAATTACTTTAATGTACTTACTTATATTGTGTCGAAATGTACCTTAGTAATTGAAAATCTAGATTATCATATGTTACCTAGGCCACCAATAGATAGATTGATATGGTCACACGCACTAGTATTACAAATGGAATGGCTCCAACAATTTGTATACTTTGTACAAAGATCCTTTCAAATATTCCTGTGCCGTCCGGCATGCGGTGCCGTCCGTTGGCACCCCCTATGCGACGAACTTTCGTGGATGGCCAACAAGCAGAACTAATTGATCAAGAACACCGAACCCTATAAATGGGCAGCAGTTCAACTTATTAAGCACATCATAATATCTCAAAACAATTAAGTTCATAGCTAGAGAACTGTACGTAATGGGATCTTCCCAGCTTTTCATTATCCTGGCCACTCTAGCTATTGCAGCCCCTTTAACCTTGGCAACAGATTATGTTGTTGGTGATGACAAAGGTTGGACTACTAACTTCGATTACCAAGCTTGGGCTCGGGGAAAGATGTTCGTCGTTGGCGACAACCTTGGTAAATTAATAATACACAAGGATCTCTCTACAAACATGCAATTCCTATCTTTTAGTTCTGGGCATGGGAACTGACTAATTTAATATGTTCGTGATTTTTTTTCTGTTTGGCTCCAAAACCAGTTGGCTTGCAAACTGTCTCTTTTGAGCGAGTGATTGCGCAGGCGTGCCAGCACCGCGGGGTGCAGTCGTTGGGGTAGTCCCTTGACCTGACTTCTTCTTCAAGCGCTGTGGACGAGGAGAGCACCAACCTCGTCACAGGGTTCTTCTCTAGCCTTTCGGAAAAGGATTTTTGCCTTACGGATAAGGACTTTGGTTGTGGTCTCTTGCGTTCACCGAATTGATACCTAGTATTGTAGACTAAGCAGAGCAATCACTGGGAAGTTTGGAGAAAGCACGGGTTGCGCTAAAGCGTGACTTTAGCTTCGCTGGGTTGCGAGGGCGTTACCCTTGCTTCGCTGGTAGTAACGGTGGCGGTTGCGCTCGCAGTCGGCTCGCTGGGAGACTGGGACTGGAAGTGCGGTCGCCGGGTTGGTCTGGTGATGCTGACAGTCGGCTCTTGGAGAGACTAGGACTGGCGCACGGTCACCGGGTTTCAACAAGGTTGAAGGTTTGCTCCGGGGAGGCTTTGTAATCGCTAGGATTGATTGATATGAGAGAGATCCTTAATCTGTCCTTGAAACCTGGTATATATACCTAGGGTTTCGACCGCTCCTTGTCGTAGAAGGATTATTGACTGGAGTTTCCTGGTCAATCTCTATTACTTGATTCCAATAGGACTTCGCTCTCCTCATGGATTCCGGAATAGGCGGAGTTGTAACCCAAAACCAAGTATGTTTATTTTTGGGCCGCAGGTATCGGCCCGCTGTGCTAGATCCACTGAAGGATATTGCCAAAATTACTTTTAGGCTCAAACATTGCCCCCCAGGCCTCGAAATCAGGCCCATGAAAGTGTAACTGATTGAAGGGGACTAAAACGACGCGTTCAATACTTGAAACGATATCATTAATGAGGGTTGCGTCCTTTCGCTCGAGAAAACGCCTTTCTGTCGCATCGTTTCCCTCACAAAATCTCTTATTTAAATCCGCAGCCACTTCAGACCTGTCACATCAGAAACTCTTTTAGTCTCCTAAACCCAGAAACCCTCTTTTGCACACATCCTTCTCACAGAAACCCAGAAATGGCTCCCCCGAAAAAGATGGTTATCGACCAAGAAGAAGAGCTGAATGAACAGGCTGCACGCTCTTGGGGAACTGGGATTGGTGCCAGCCTGATTCTCCAGACCACCATCCAAAGACCTCTGCTCCTCCGACTTTCGAACCACCATGCCGGACTGGGCCCAACGCCGCGAGATGCTTTCCCGGCCGACGCCGTCGCCTCTTATGGTCTACCTGTTCGTCGCCCCATCCCCGTCCTCCGAAGGACTCCTGGGGATTTTACCAGTTGGAGTGCCCCTATCCACCGATCAAAAATAGGGCATTGGCCATCCTCCATCAGTGCGGAAGAGCTTTCTTGGTACCAGGAAGCACGCGCTCGAGATCTAGCCCGCTGGAACGCAGCAGGTATCACCCATACTATCGATCTTTGTTTTCGTCTTCCGCGCGGTGGCAATCGTTCTCCACTCGCTGCCTTTCTTTGTTTCTGGAACACTGCTACCAACACCTTTGATTTTCGATTTGGCCAAATGAGTGTCACTTTATTGGACATTCTCACCATTACTGGCCTACCCATTGATGGTGAACCCTATCTGCATGGCCAATTCGACTCTGATACTTTCACCTCCACCATGGCCCAACATGGTCGCGGCGCCCATAGCAGCTCCTATCCGCGGTGGCTGGCCTATTACCGCCAGGAGCACAATGCGACTGGCAGGATTGCATTCTTGGAGTACTGGCTCTGTAAATTTATTTTCTGCACTTCCTCCTGTAAGCCCACTGGTGCCTGGACTTCTCTGGCGACGGCCCTCTACAACGGCCACCGTGTGGGACTAGGACAACCAGTATTAGGTGCCCTCTACCGTACTTTGTATCAAGCCACAATGCATCCCTTTGAGACTAGCATTTCTGGCCCCTTTTGGATCCTTGACTTCTGGATTCAAATTTACTTTCCATACTTTAGTCGCGACGACATCCCATTACTTCCGCCTACTGACCAACTCTTGGGTCGATGGCTCAGTCGCGGCGAAAGGTACACATCCCCTCCTTATTTTGAGTGCTTCACATACTTGTACTTTCTGCACGAGATGCCGTACTGCGACTTAGTGCTGAGTAGAAGATTCCCAGCTCCGCTTGAACATGGATTCCTCCCTGGCGCCTCTCGCTACAGTGATCGCGCGCGCTTGGCTTTTCGCCGCGAGATCTCCTGTTCCGACATCAGGATTGCCGCTGACGAACTCAGTTATGAGCTCTACGCTCCCAAACATTTCGCTCGTCAACTTGGTCTTGTCCAATTAGTGCCATTCCCTCTGTATGATGCTTGGAACTACAATACTTCTTGGCGTAGAATTGGGCCCCTTTCTGGGCCTCCGCCAGCACAAAGCACGCTCGCGCTGGTTGATCTTCCTGACTGGGCCAAAGAGATTGACTCTGTGGACGCGACTGAGGAAGGATATGAAGCATGGTGGGCAGAAGTCTCTGTTAACTGCTGGCGGCAACAGCACGATGAGGTATTCGCTGCCATCTTCGGGGAACTGCGATATCCCTACGCCGCCGACGTTGATCAACTTGCTCGCATCCCTGAAGACGCTGCACAAGCTCCTCCTCCTGCTGCTGAACCGGCTCCGCGATCCGCGCGAGCCCCACGTCAGGCCCAAGCTGGTATCGTAATCCGCGAACCCCTTCAAGAGGTAACTAATCTTGACTCATGTTTTGTCCCTTTTGTTCTTTTATCCCTCCCCTTTTAAATTCAAACTTTGCTTTTCCAGGGGAACGCGCCACTTTCTGGCAGTCGCGCAGCCAACGCTTCCCAAGCCGCTGGCCAGTCTGGGAAGCAAAAGGCAGTAATGATAGAGCCTGAGGACAAAGAATCCTCCCCTGATGACGATGACATGCAAACGGTAAGAGCCCTCTGTTTGTACAAATCATGCTTTCTTTACGAGTCATACCTAATCCCCTGCCTCTAACAGATCGCTGCTCTCTCGGCTTGGAAGCGCGGTCGTTCTGATCCTCGAACTGACCTGTGGGCAGAAGATGAACCAATCGCTGACCGACTGGTAAGACACAAGCACACTAAGCACTTGTTAGAAATTTCTTTTCATTCTGTGTGACTCTGTAACAATCCTCATTTGCAGGTTCGCCACAGGTCCTCGAGACATGCTGAAGAAGGATCTTCAACTGTTGGTGAAGGCACATCTGCTTCCCAAGCCCCAGCGCCAACTGTTGTGAACCACTCTCCACCTCCTGCGGGCGCTGTAGATAATGCACAATTGGCCTCGATACCAGTGCAGATCATAGATGACAGCTCGCCGGAGGCTGAAAATAGAGTACTGCTATTGGATGCACCTCGCGAGGAACCAAGCGACGTTCCTGTCCTGGAACAGATAGCGCCTGACTCAATTCCTGTTCCCAGCGAAGCTAGCCCAGAGACAATGCTAGCGATCATTGTGTATGAGCCCCCAATCGAAGAGGTATTCCCCCTAACCAACTATTTCATCATTATTTCCTGGTTCAAGTATTCTGATAATGTCTTCTTCCAGGTTCCAAACGTCGTTGGAACTGGGGACGATGTAATCGGAGCAGTAGAAGCAGAAGCTGCTGAGCCTGTTCCTAACGTGGTTGATCAGGAACTTCCTCCCCCTGCCCCCCAAGTCGCTGAAGCTGAAGAATTGGAAGACCTTCCTGAACCAGCGCCGGAGGTACCTGAACAGTGCCAGAAGTACCTATCGCTGAACCTCCTGAGGCCCCTGTCGCTGAGCCTCCTACTCCCTCTACTTTGGAAAGGTTAGCTCGTGTACTTGAAGTGACCCCCCCCTGGGGTCGTAGATGAAGTCAGAGAAGGCCTTCGCCGCTTCCTGGGCCCTGATATCTTGATTCCTGGTGCGCCTGTGAGGGTCTTAGAATACTTGAGGGTGCTCCTCCGCGAGGGAGCCATCACTGAGGAACAATTCCAGGAAATTGATCAACTGTTGCAGGATCTTCCTCAAGGGCTCAACGAGCGGGCAGTCGCGAATGCGCAAGCCAGGCAGACCGAAATGCATTATCAGAACCTTACTCAGCAAACGGGGACCGCGCGCGACTTCTTGGGTGACCAAGCTAACCTCATCAGGGAACTGACGCTCGAGAGGAACCACTTGAGGTCCCAAATTCAGGCCTTTCAAGCCCGGTTAACCGATGTTACTGCTATGCTCGTTCATGCAGAACCTCAGTTGGAACAACCCCTCGCTGCTCTCGAGACGCTATCCCAGGAACTGGCTCAGGCACGCGTGGCAGCCCAACAAGCCGCACAAGCTGCTGCGGATGCCAGTTTTCGTTTGGACGAACTCTTCCTTCGCCTGACCCATGCAGGCCGAAGACTTTTGGGCCCCTAGAATTAGGCCCATATTTGGTATGAACAATATTATTATTATTATTAACTTACTATTTAGCCCACTTTGCTTGGCCCAAATAATAACTTATTCTCTCAAACGGTTCAACGCTTTAAGTTGCCTTTATTGCTTTAAAACCGTTTGAAAAGACTGAAAAGATAATCTCGAAACGGAGCGGTTACCTCCTTGGAGACTGCTCCGTCTCCCACACGCTTTCAATTATCTTCATTTCCGAGATCTTAGCATTTAACTCCGATTGATACGCTCATTGATGGCGATGAGAATATCACAACTAACCATCGTACGGTCAAAGCCACTGAGACTGGCACTATAAATACCTGCACTCTGGGGAGAAGATATACACAAACGAATATGGGTTTCCCAGAGATAGCAACAAAATCTCTACTTCTCTTCCACCAGTTTCTACGATCTTCTCCTCACGATATTAGCCTTAGCCTCAAATTCCTAGGCCTTATGGCTTAACCTCAATACCTGGGTAGGTCTTATGGCCTAACCTCAGGTCCAACCTCATGTCTTTGGTCTCTGGAAGTCGCGGTGAAACCCACCGGTTTCATTTAGACCAAAGAACATGTGGTGCTCCCGTAGCGGCGGAACCCGATTCTGAGGGGTCTCCTCTCTCAGATTGCCCGCGTGGAGCAGGAGGAAGAAGGGCGGAAGACCAATATGGGTCGCCTGTTCTTGCTCCGTAGCCTACTTCCAGGGTCTGACTGTGTGACTTATGTTTTTCCCCTGGAGGTAGATGTGGTTGTGAGTCGCGCTTCTTTGTGAAGACCATCTCCATCCCGGAGGATAATCCTTCCCAAAAGGGTTGCGATGGATTATTTCCTTCCTTTTTGGTCCGGTACAGACGGTAGCGGCTTGCAACTCAAAGAGAGGAGGCATGTGGGTGAAGAGAGGGAGAGTAGGAATGCCCGAGCACAGCCCCTTTGCTGCCACAAGATCCAGAAACTATCAGTAGATCTGTAACTTTATGGTTTTTACTCTAAGCCACTTCTGGCCTTGTAAACCGCAAATGTAATTATTTTGATTTGCACTTTGTACTGCTTTTGGCCGCAAAGCCACTTTATGAATGAAAGTTTTTAACACTTTTTTGCAAATCAAAGTATAAAATAAGGCCTCAGGTATAGGCCATTACATGCATTCTTAACACCATAATGTCAAAGAAAAGAAACATTGCAATTGAAATTTGAAATTTTTGAACGAAAAGCCTCAAATAAGGCCTGAATGAACGAAAAAGGCCTCAGGTATAAGGCCTCAATGTACAGAGTGTTGCCCCCTAGTATGTGTAGGTGAAGCAAGGACAGGATACTAAGGCCACAGGAAAAGCCTGAATATGGACGAAGCGAACCTGGGAACCTGGGTAGACTAAGGTTGCCCCCCTGTCTGAGAAGAAGGTTGATCCGGTGGATCGTCAAACTCCCAAACACTAGGGTAGTATTTCTTCAGGAAACGCCCGTTAATGGGATTGCGGTGGAGGCCGCCATCCAAATCTTTGAGGTGAAAGGCCCCGCGCTCC
Organism: Rosa rugosa; assembly: GCF_958449725.1. Taxonomy (NCBI): domain Eukaryota; kingdom Viridiplantae; phylum Streptophyta; class Magnoliopsida; order Rosales; family Rosaceae; genus Rosa; species Rosa rugosa. The sequence goes on from NC_084823.1 coordinate 42,896,792, forward strand.
AGAATGCGATGAACAACGAAGGGTCCTTCCCATCGCGGAGTCCATTTACCGCGACCGGTCAACTTCTCGCCAAAAGGCAAAACAGCCTTCCAAACCAAATCACCCTCTTTGTAACTACGACCACGTGTCCTCTTGTCATAGGCGCGAGCAATCCTCTGTTTTTCCAAGACCAAGTTGTCCAAAGCTGCCAAGCGTTGCTCGCTGAGATCTTCGTGTTCTTGCCACATCGCCTGAACATAATCTTCCCCGATCAAGTGATGCTGATCTTGGACGCTCAAAGATTGGACGTTGAGTTCCAAAGGTAAGACTGCATCATGGCCGAACATTAGCGCATAGGGGGTTGTAGCAGTGGGATTCCTCTTGGAGGTACGATACGCCCATAAGGTTTCATACAGCGTATCGTGCCACTGTCTGGGGTTTTCAACAAGCATCTTCTTGAGCAAGGTGATAATAATCTTGTTACTGGCCTCTGCTTGACCATTGGATTGGGCATAATATGGTGTGCTGTGGACAAACTGAATACCCAACTCATTGACAAGCTTCTCTACATCACCGCCCATAAACGCTGCCCCCCTGTCTGAGACTAACACTTCCGGGATACCAAACCTGCAAATAATATTCTGAAAGATAAACTGACGAATGGTAGCGCCGGAAGCCTCCTTCAATGGTTCAGCTTCAACCCACTTTGTGAAGAAATCAGTGGCCACAATGATGAACTTATGCTGGAGCGAAGAGTGAGGGTGAATCATCCCAATCAAATCCAAAGCCCAGCCTCGTGCAGGCCAAGGCTTAATAATGGGTTGCATGGGAATATTGGGAATGTGCTGCACCGGACCATGCGCCTGACAGTCTTGGCAGCCTTTCGCGAATGCGATACAATCTTTCAAAATGCTAGGCCAATAAAACCCATGTCTTCTGATAAGCCAACGCATCTTGGGGCCCGCTTGATGGGCTCCACATACTCCTGTGTGCGCTTCGCGCATTAATCGTTTTGCTTCGCGGCCATAGACACATCTAAAGTCTACGCCATCTTCTCCACGTCGTCGCAGCTCATCACCTCTAAGGAAATAATTCAAGGCAAGAAAACGAATCTTCCTGTCTGTTGTAAGATCTGGTTGCTTGAGGTAGTCAATCAACGGTATGCGCCAATCAACGTCGATAGGCTCGAGGACCGCGACGACTGGATCGTCTGGTGGGTCAGGCCGCGCGAGCCACGAAGGCAGTGTGCGGCGCTCGACTTTCAGAATGCGCTCGCGAACGCCATATTTCAATGTAATGCCTGTAGCCAATTGAGCGAGTTCATTGGCCGCAAAGTTGCGCTCACGAGGTATGTGCTCCAAGTCTACATCGTCAAATTGATCTAGAAGTTCAATGGCACGATGCATGTAGGGTATGAGCAAAAAGCTTTCACACTTGTACTTTCCTTGGAGCTGGTTGATTATGAGCAAAGAGTCGCCGTGTACCTGAACGTCCCTCACCCCTAACTCTAGCAGAACCTCTAGGCCAATGATAAGGGCCTCATACTCTGCTTGATTGTTGGTACACTTAAACTCCAACTGGAAAGAATAAGAGAACCGATCGCCCGCTGGATTTTCCAGAACAATCCCGGCCCCTGCTAACGTTTCCGTTCTTGAACCGTCAAAGTATAGTATCCAGGGCTGTAAGGAGACTGTGGCTTGGTACAAAATAGCGTACTCTGGGATGCTTGCCAAATCTGGCCGAGTGATGGCCACAGCTGCTATTTCTAACTCCTTCACTATAGGGATGTCTAAGGTAGGGTGGTGCGCGAGGAAATCTGCGATAGCCTGTCCCTTTACTGCCTTTTGTGGCACATACTGTAGTGAGAATTCAGATAAAGCTAACACCCATTTGCCAATGCGGCCTCTCAGAATAGGTCGCGATAGCATGTACTTGACTAAGTCAGTCTGAGCGATGATGCAAGTGGTAAAGGATAACATGTAGTGGCGCAGCTTGCACGCTGAGAAGTACAATGTGAGACATAGCTTTTCCATTGGAGTGTACCTTGTCTCGCAGTCTGTGAGTATCCTACTAAGGTAGAATATGGCATGTTCGACACCATCCTCATCGTCTTGGGCGAGTAGGCTGCCAATAGAAGCCTCAGCTGCTGATATATATAGCTTTAATGAAAATCCAGCCCTAGGAGGAACGAGCACTGGCGGGCTCGCCAGGTAGGCCTTGATTCTGTCAAAAGCCTCTTGGTGCTTATGTTCCCAGACAAACTCGCTTTGGCCCTGCAGCTTCAGCAGAGGAGAGAAAGGCTGGATCTTACCTGCAGAGTTAGAGATGAAGCGTCTCAGGAAGTTGATTTTACCAAGCAAGCGCTGTAGCTCTTTCTTCGTGCGTGGCGGAGATGCGTTGATAACTGCGCTCGCTTTGTCTTCAGGGACCTCAATTCCCCTCTGATGGACAATGAACCCTAGAAAGTCTCCTGCTTGAACTCCAAAAACGCACTTAGCAGGATTCATTTTAAGCTTGTGCTGTCGCATGCGCTCGAATACTTTCCTGAGGTCTGTGATATGATCCCCTCTTTTCTGAGACTTGACAACCACGTCATCAATGTAAACCTCCAAAATCTTTCCAAGTATGTCATGGAAGATTAGGTTCATGGCTCTTTGGTAAGTCGCTCCAGCGTTCTTCAGTCCAAAAGGCATAACCACATATTCAAAAACGCCCGCGAACCCAGGGCAGCGGAACGCGGTTTTGTGTCTGTCTTCTTCTGCAACCGGAATCTGGTGATACCCCGCAGTGCCGTCCATGAAGGACAGTAATTCATGCCGCGCAACGGCATCTACCAACATATCCGCGACCGGCATGGGGTAGACATCTTTAGGTGTAGCAGTATTAAGGTCTCTGTAATCTACGCAGACCCTCATCTTACCATTCTTCTTTCGGACAGGCACTATGTTAGATAGCCACTGATTGTACTTGGCCACCCTGATAATGCCTGATTTGTGCATTTTTTCGACCTCCTTTTTAACGAGGATTTGAGTCTCTGAATTCATTCTTCGCGGCTCTTGTTTCACAGGCCTCTTGTCAGGGAGTGTTGGTAGCTGATGGCAAACCAAGTCTGGTGACAGGCCAGGCATATCTTCATACTTTTCCGCAAAGCAGTCCTTGAATTCTAGTAATAAGTCAATAAGCCTCTGTTTCTCGCTAGGCTCTAAGTAAGCGCTGATAGCCACTTCCATAGGCTCATCTGCTGTTCCGAGATTGACTTTCTCGGTAGGATCTCTGACCTTAGGAGGCGTGTCGTCCAACGCTGCCGGAGCGAGCTGGATTTCTACCTCATCCTCTTGTTCCTGATCAGAGAGTCCCTCTTCAACGATTTCTAAAGTCGCGATTTGCTCATAGGCCTCTTTTTCCACTAGATATGATGATAATCTTTCATGCAGCGAGTGGAGGGCCTCTATCCCTTCCTCTGGAAGGTCGTAATCCATTAATCGTTCAAGGGTTTAGGCACAGCGTGGCCAGGCCTTTCTAAGCCTTCTTTTGCGAGCGTAAGCCCCCACTGTGCCAGTTCAGAGGCCGTCACCCCTGTGGGGCGGCCTTTGTTATCGATGCCACTGACTTGCAATGGAGCGATAGGCTCCAAGTAGTACCTGGCATCTACATAGTTTGCGGATACTGGGAAAGGACGAGGGTCCGCTTTGATCACCTCAGCTTTGTCTGTCTCCCTGTTCCACATAATAAGTTCCTGATGGAGGGTTGACGGAACACAGTAGCTCCGGTGAATCCAATCTCTGCCCAGGATAGCGCTGTAGGCCGCATAGCAGTCTGTCACAAAGAAAGCGTAAACTCCCTCTGCTGGACCTACCTTGATACGCAAGAAAAGTAAACCCAAGGTTTTTGTTACAGTCCCCGCGAAGTTCTTGAGAGTAAGAGACGTCGACTGGATCTTCTCCTTCTTGATCCCTAGCAGGTGCATGGTCCTGGTAGTAATGACATTAACAGCAGCTCCGGTATCAACCATGATCTTGCTTACTTTGGTACCGCCAACTTCTGCTGTGATGTATAGAGGTCTCATGTGTTGGACCATAGCAGGTGTTGGCCTAGTGAAGCTCATGAAGAATTCTTTACTGTTGGCGTCCTCTGTTTCCAGAAAGACAGCCTCTTCAACAGGTGCCGTGACCGCTGACGTGATCTGCAGAGGCTGTGTATTACATTCCTCAGCTTCTACGCATTCCTGAGCAGCGACCGGCATTGCATACAGCGCTGGAAGCACATAAACCATATTGCAGGACGTTTCGAATTCATCTATGTCGTCCTCCAGGTTAAGCTTGGGTTCGTGGACAGGGATATCCGTGTTGAATTGTTTGACCAACCTGTCCACTAAGGATTCCTCGGTGAGGCCTTTTACTTCACATTGTTCGAGCTCTTGAACCACTGAAGCTTGTTCAAGGGAATCTGGCTTTAGTTCCCTAGCAATATCCGCCTTTGGGGGAGCGACCACCAAACTCTGGACTTTCTTAGGTCTCCACTGTAACGTGTCGGTAGTCTTGTCTTTGCCCCCCAGTCTCTCGAAAGCCGAGGATTTGGCTTCTGGTTCCTCGCGAGACAACCTGCGCCTGACGTGTGGTCGCCTGGACGGCGAGCTCTCCTTTCTGGCCAGCGGAGGTGTTCTCTCCTTGGTAATCCTACAAAAAACATTGGGCTTAGATGCCCCAGATTCTGAGCTCGCTGGCTTTCGCAGACTGCGAGGAGCCACTAATGGCTTGGCAGCGAGCGCTTCCATCTCCTTCTGATACTGCTCAGGAGATTTGACCAACTGTGACGGTTTGATCAGGCCCTGGTCTAAAGCCTCTAGCGCGCGCTTGGCTTCACCAAATCTGCGCTGCAGTTTTCGCTTCTTGGAAGGACTTATCTCCACTGCCTTCCCCTTCTCCCTGGTGTACCACTTTCCTTCTTTGATGGTAGCGGTTGAAGCAGGTGGTATGTAGGTGATACGCTCAAAGCAAGCGCATAATTTAACCCTGAAAAGATCGTTAGTAGTATAAGCAAATAGGGATCGTTCTATTCCGGGGATTGAGGGTACACCTGTCATTGTCAAACAATTAAACAATTAAAATTAAAACAAAGTATAATATTCACAAATGTATTCACAAAATATAAACATTTTACACGAAAAGGGGGGATTTTGTTTTTGGTTTTTTCGAAAATGAAACTAAGTTAACAAAAACAATTAAAATGCAAAAACATAAAAATACGAATGGAATGAAGGAACAAAGATCAAAACCGAAACTTATGATTAAAATTGATTCAAACCCTAATATTGTTCATCTAAGTCATGAGAAAGGAGTTGATCATGTGAAACATTCGAAAGCAAATGAATTCCCATTTTTTACTTTTCAATGCTAATTAACCTAAGCGAAAGCACCTAGATTAATCCTATCAAACATGCAATCAAACCCTAGAAAGCTAGTCAATCATGTCATGTTTAACGCATTACACATAGAGAAAGGCTATCAACTCAAGTGTACAACTTAGTATGGAAAAGTCCACCTAATTGCAATTCTCTTTAATTAAATTCGATCTTTGTACAAAACCTTTACTACTTTGATTCAAGTTTACACAAAACGAAAAGTCGATTTCATGTTCTTAAACCTAGCACCATTCATATCGAAACCCTAAGTGTTTGCAACCACATAAGATTAAAATACAAAAGTTATCTATAACGCAAATTTAATTAAACAAACCCACATAAGCAACTCTCGAATCACAATATATGAATCTGAAAATTCTCAATTAATCATAAAAATTCCAGAAATAATACTTTGTTCAAACATATATGTCAACTAGTTCATAACCAACGAAATTCAAAGCAAAGGTTACAAAGGAGAATAGGATTACACCGTGGATGAAGATGAGATGGATGATTCACATTGTGGATTCTTGAAACTCGAAAGCAAGCTTCAAGGATGGCTATGGATGGAAGTGCTCACGGCTTCTCTTCTTCTTCTTTGGCCTTGCTTGAACTCGTGGAGATGACTAAACTTGAAACTAGAGGATGGAAAGGAAAATGGAAAGGAAATGGAGAGACAAAGAAAATGGAATGGATGAAGGAATGTCCTTTCTTCTTTGTTGTAGCCTCTATTTATAGGCTACCAAGCAAAACTATTTGGATTTAAACAAATGATGATATGTTAGGTTTGAGCATTTAAACATTAATGGAATTTATTAGGTTTGAATATTTAAACACTAATGGAATTTGTTAGGTTTGAATATTTAAACACTAATGGAATTTGTTAGGTTTGAGTCACTTTCTACTCATTTTTCCTTCAATTAATTCTCCACCAAGACTTCAGATTTTGCCCGTGACTTCTTCATATGAAATGATCCATCATGAGTGTAGATCATTCTGTAAAATTTTCAGAATTTATCTCCATGTGTTTGGGCCGGAATTTCTGCTGGACTCCTTACAGGTCCAGTTTTCCAGTTTTGCTTCTGCAGAACATTGGGCTGACTGTTTGAAGGCCTTCCACTTCTTTTTGGCTCTTGCACTCTTCATAAGAAATGTTTCTTAGGATGTCTAGAATGGATCTGGAAGGTTTCAGCTCATTTGAAGTTCATTTGGTCAGGTGGTCGCTCCTTCTTCCTTGCTTGGCTTGGTTTCTCCTAGCCGGAGTAGGAAAATGTGTAAAGTTGACCTTTTTAGTGCATTTCCATTTTTCTCCATCATTTTATGGACCTAACACTTATTTCATCATCATCTACTCCAATGTACCTAAAAATAAAAATTGAATTAAAAATCGATTCGTTAAGGAATTAACTAAGCAAAATGTGAGGAATTAACTATTAAAATATCACATTAAAATGCTTCTATCAGTAGGGCTTGGTCAGAATGTCTTTGTGCTTGTTCGCGACCTTTTCCTCCATCTTCTGATCAGCCGTAGCTGCCTTCAGCTTCTTGAACAGATTGGAGTCCTTTGGCGATGTAGGCGACCCCATTCTCTCCTTTTCTCTTGGGCTGGGAGGCTGGTAGTGTCGTGATGGCGAAGCCCACTTAATGGGCGGGAAAGAGCCAAAACGAAATGTCTGCTCGACCTCTTCGTGCGGCACTTGGATGCCACACTCTTCTTTGCACCGCGAGCATAACACTACTGGCGAGGCTTGACCAAATGGTTTAGCCTTCTTCTGGGCAGGAGCCTCTTTAGGCTCTGTTTCTTGTCCTTTCGTGGACAAATCCAGAGTTGGTTTCCTCTGGTTCTGCTTGGTCCAGTTCACATCGACCATGTTAATCCCAGTATCAGGAAAAGGGTTTAGGTCAACAAGCGCTACTGCAGTTACTGGAGCTTCCACCTGAAGACTACCGTTGTTGAGCCATACCTGAATCTGGTCCTTGAGCTTCACACAATCAGCTGTATTATGGTTCCACAGGTTATGGAATTTGTAGTACTTCTTTCCTTTCAGCTGATCTGGTCGAGGAAAAGGTCCAAAGTCGGTCTTCACCATCTTCGCGGCGATCATCTCATCTAGAAGCTCGTGTGCCTTGTTGGCATCATATGTATACGTCGCGAATTCAGGTTTAGTGAAGGCCATCGATTTGAGCTTGACAGGTTCCTTGGAGATTTTCAATTGCTTTAAGGCTGGGTTCTTTCTCCCTGTCAGCTCATAAGCGGCGATGTCGCTTTCATCTTCCTCCTCGTCCTCCGGAGCCACGTCCTCACTGTGATAGTGGTAGTAAGGATCATACGTAGCCGGCTGGTAGCTCAGGGCCGCTACAGTGCGATGTTTCCCTGGTACGTATGTTCCTCTGGACGCATTCTTCCTGGCGTCAGTTTCTCTGAGGAGGTGTTCGAAGCTTCCCACCTCTGTGATGAGCTCTCCCATTGACTGGATCATGCTGCCATGCTGCTTCTTTCGCTGGCGAGGCTCTAAGCCCTTGATCGCCAACTTGATCAATTCTTTCTCTGGCAGGATCACATTCAGCTTGGCCTTCTGAATCTGGAAGCGCTGAAGATAGGCCACAGCGGACTCTGTGGGCTGTTGGGCCATCTGGGTGAGAGAAGCCAAGTCTACCTCAGGTTCTGTGGCCCCGAAAGTCTCCCGGAAAAGCTTTTCCATTGCAGGCCAATCTGCTACAGTTCCTGGCCGCAATTTGGAGAACCACCTGAAGGCAGCTCCTGAGAGAGAAGTGCCAAAAATCCTGCACTTGAGGATGTTATCATTCTGGTACTGGCCGCATTGTACCCTGAACCTGGCCAGATGGGTTGCCGCATTCTCGGAGTCTTCCCCTGAGAAAGTAGCAAATATAATGTTCTTATAGCCCCTGGGGAAAGGCGCGAGCATTATATGCGGCGGGAAAGGTCCCTCATAGACCCCATCCATCTGGGCCCTAGGATTGGCCAGTCTAATCATCTCCTCCACCTCATCGCGTCTTACGTACTCAGGACCTGGAGGAGGAGGTATCGCCGCATTCTGGCGAGCAGCAGCCTGTAATGGTATGGCTTGAATGGTATTTGTAGTTGCCCTTTCTCCTACGTGTACAACGCGAGTTGTACCTGGCTGCTGCAGAGTTACTGCCGGTATGGGCATCTCCTTTGCCAGCGCTGTTATCCTAACCGGATTACCAGCCTGGTCAATCCCATAGTAGCTTCCCGGCAGCTCTTGATATACGTTCTCTGCCCCGTCGCTGTCGTATTGAACGAACGTAGAATCGGACGAGGTTCCAGCGCCCTTTGAGGCCTGGTGCTTCTGCCTGGTAGTCTGCCCACTTGAGGCAGTACCTTTATCTTTGCTGCCGCCGATAACTAGCGCTTGTTCTTTGTTTTTCAGCGGCGTGGCAGCAACAGTTGCGGCAGGTATAGCAGTATGGCTGCTAACCTTCTCGCGCTGGTTCGGTGGCACGTATTTGCCCGAACCGGATGGCTGGCCAAGAGAACCAAGGATAGCATTGGGATCACCCAAGGTCTGGTTTAATACCTCCTTAGCCTGGTTCAGCTCGGCCCTCTGCATGGCAACCTCGGTTGCGAGGATCTCTCCATCTTTACGGAGACCAGCCATGTCAGCCGTTGTTTGCTTCGTATGGTTCGCAATGGCCTCTATTATTCCTTTCTGGCGCTGGTTCTGCTCTTCTGTGATACCTGAAGCATGGGCCATCAAAGCATTCTCAGTCTGTGAGATTTGCTGCTTAGTTTCCTCCGCTTGTTGGGAAATACGCTGGTTTATCTCGCGTATGACCTGGTCGGCTCTCGCATTATCCCTCGCAAGGTCAGCAGCTCTCTTCTTGCTGTGGTTTTCGATGTTCTCCAGGATAATTGCGAACGCGACCTCGGAGGAGGCCCCTTCTGGGATAGGCTTCGGAACGAAAGCCTCTCTTTGCACACTCGTCGCTGTGTTGGAGCTAGCGACAGTGTCAACCGGCTCGCTGGCCTGGTTGTTAGTGACAGTTTGACCCTCAGCAGCGGTCGGACGATTCTCTCCTTTTTCCGTCGACATCTCGGTTGGATGGGGATGAAGAGCGAATCTTTGAGTCACTTGTTGCTCAGAAAGACCACGACAATCCGCGCGAGAATGCGGCTTGTAACTGGAGGTCTTATGCTTTGGGCAGTTAGCGTAACCCTTTTGGTAAGGGTTTTCGCTTGACTTCCCAATGGCTACCGTTCACGAAGAGACACTAGTTTGGTCCCACTGGGCGTGCCAAAATGTTTGGCTCCAAAACCAGTTGGCTTGCAAACTGTCTCTTTTGAGCGAGTGATTGCGCAGGCGTGCCAGCACCGCGGGGTGCAGTCGTTGGGGTAGTCCCTTGACCTGACTTCTTCTTCAAGCGCTGTGGACGAGGAGAGCACCAACCTCGTCACAGGGTTCTTCTCTAGCCTTTCGGAAAAAGACTTTTGCCTTACGGATAAGGACTTTGGTTGTGGTCTCTTGCGTTCACCGAATCGATACCTAGTATTGTAGACTAAGCAGAGCAATCACTGGGAAGTTTGGAGAAAGCACGGGTTGCGCTAAAGCGTGACTTTAGCTTCGCTGGGTTGCGAGGGCGTTACCCTTGCTTCGCTGGTAGTAACGGTGGCGGTTGCGCTCGCAGTCGGCTCGCTGGGAGACTGGGACTGGAAGTGTGGTCGCCGGGTTGGTCTGGTGATGCTGACAGTCGGCTCTTGGAGAGACTAGGACTGGCGCACGGTCACCGGGTTTCAACAAGGTTGAAGGTTTGCTCCGGGGAGGCTTTGTAATCGCTAGGATTGATTGATATGAGAGAGATCCTTAATCTGTCTTTGAAACCTGGTATATATACCTAGGGTTTCGACCGCTCCTTGTCGTAGAAGGATTATTGACTGGAGTTTCCTGGTCAATCTCTATTACTTGATTCCAATAGGACTTCGCTCTCCTCATGGATTCCGGAATAGGCGGAGTTGTAACCCAAAACCAAGTATGTTTATTTTTGGGCCGCAGGTATCGGCCCGCTGTGTTAGATCCACTGAAGGATATTGCCAAAATTACTTTTAGGCTCAAACATTTTCTGTGCAGTTTTTCACTATCCAGAAGGAGTGCACAATGTGCTCAAAGTGAACGGCACCGGGTTTCAACAATGTGCAGCTGCTGCCAGCACTGCGCCATTAACAAGTGGTCATGATGTAATAACCCTAGCAACCCCAGGGAGGAAGTGGTACATTTGTGGAGCTCCTAACCACTGTGCTGTTGGGGGACAGAAGCTTGCCATCACTGTGATGCCATCATCGTTTGCTCCTAGCCCAAGCCCTCTCTCTGCAAAATACGTCGCTTCTAGCCCTAGCCCCACCTCTGGATGCTGAAACTAGCTGCAACTGGTCTTCATGGAGCAAGATAAGGACGGATAGATGATCGATCGTTACAGTTATTGCATTCTTTGGATAGTTATGGCTTAATAATTGGATTAGTGATTGTTTCCGAGTACATCGAAATTTTTTCCAGTTATTACTAATTAAGTGTGATCTGTCAGTTTTGTGATCAGTTTATGATACTATAGAATGATTGATTCTAAAATTTATAGGTTCTTGTGCGGAAGTTTAATTAAGATGTGATCTTTTTAGTACTAATTAAAAAAAAAGAATTTGAAGTAAAATAAATTTTATAATGCACACATTGATCGCTTACAATTCTCAGTGACTCGCTCTCAAATTACTCCTAATACATGCACATCCACGCATATATTTTCTTAGAAAGGATTCATGTCTTTGAATTACTTAGTATTCGAATTCCTTGAATTTATAAGATAACATAAACAAACTATTTAAAATTAGTGAATTATGACATGTTGGTTATTAATTTAACTAACATCGTGGAGCTCATAGGTTTAATTCTTACTAGTTTATGACGTGGGTAGGGTTTAGAGTGGGATGAGAATAATATTCATAAAAGAGGTGAGAGAGAGAGAGAGAGAGAGAGACTAAACTTTATGAACCATATATATGCATGTTTTCAATTATGACACGATCGATCTAATAACATGACTCAAAACATGCATGAAATAAGATGAGTTGAAGATATTTATTTATGTGTGAGTCAACCCACCAAACTACGATTATTAAATGGGTGATTTTAGGGTCAAGTCGCCAACTCGCAAATGACCTACTTAACCTGTCAGTAGACTAGATTACATTAAAAAAATTGTAAGTGTACGTTTATATGCTTGTATGCTATTTTTTCTGCTTCTAGTGTAGGTCATACACACAAAATTTACCGTGATAATTCTTGTGAAGTCATATGGTATGCAATCTTATAACCTAAACAGGTTAAATTGGTCAACTAGTCTTCTTTGCAGGTATATTAAAATTGGTCAACTGTGTGCGGGTCGGGTCAAGTAACTTGTCTAACAAACGAATGGGGTTTAAATTTAGACCCTTTGACACGTTTAATAATTTGGTAGGATTTTGAGTTTACATGTTTGATATATATACACGATCTAAATCTAACAAACATAACATGTCTTATTGATAGTCTATAAGGATTAGGTGATCAAATATCTCTTAATAGTTAATACATGTCATGACTTACAAAATTTTCGTAGTATAATGAATATTACTAATATATATCTTCCAAAAGGAAATTCGATCAAAACTTACACCACAATATTTAAGACTTTTAGACTTCATCGATCTATTGCTAATCAATTGAAAATTTGATGCTCTAGCTCTAATAGCAAAGTAGAAAATTGATCTGTCACCATGAACGACAATAGTGATCAGGCCTGGCCATGGCTGAGGCCCATAAATGCCTACATATCACTCTATACAGTTTATCTGTGTCTTTTGTAAGTTAGATTTAGCAAGGGACAGTTTTATAATTTTGGTAACATGGTCACATGCCCTAGTTTTTAGTTTTTTTACAAAGGGATCATAGTTTGGAATGGCTCCAACAAACTTAATCTCCTAATTGTATATTTTAAACATACATACAAAGTTCCTTTCAAATATTCCTGTGCATACGGCGGGCAGTAGTGCCGTCCGTTGGCACACCCTATGCGACGAACTTTCATGGACGGTGGCAACAAGCTAGAGCTAGTCATCAACAACACCCTATAAATTAGCAGCAGTTTAACTCATTTTAGCAAGCAAACTCATCTAGCTCATCATCTCAAAACCACCAATCGCCTAGACAATCACAAGTATGGCCTCTTCCCAGCTTTTCATTATCCTGGCCATTCTAGCAATCGTTGCCCCTTCAGTTTTGGCAACAGATTATGTTGTTGGTGATGACAAAGGTTGGACAACTAACTTTGATTACCAAGCTTGGGCTCGGGGAAAGATGTTCGTTGTTGGCGACAACCTTGGTAATAATTCACTAGCTCTCTTTACAGACTTGCAATATTATTTCTGTGGGCTGGGAACTAACTGATTCAAAATTTTTGTGATTTTTTTTGCTGTTGTGCAGTTTTTCACTATCCAGAAGGAGTGCACAATGTACTCAAAGTGAACGGCACTGGGTTTCAACAATGTGCAGCTCCTGCCAGCACTGCGCCATTAACAAGTGGTCATGATGTGATAACCCTAGCAACCCCAGGGAGGAAGTGGTACATTTGTGGTGCTCCTAACCATTGTGCTGCTGGGGGACAGAAGCTTGCCATCACTGTAATGCCATCGTCGTTTGCTCCTAGCCCAAGCCCTCTCTCTGCAAAATACGTCGCTTCTAGCCCTAGCCCCACCTCTGGATGCTGAAACTAGCTCCAACTAGTGTTAATGGAGCAAGATAAGGACGGATATATGATCGATGGTTGTAGTAATATAGTTATTGCATTCTTTGGATAGTCAGCTTAATAACGGATTGATGATTGTTTCCGAGTACTTTAAAAATTTTTCAGTTATTACCAGTAAGAGTGATCAATCAGTTTTGTGATCAGGTTGTGATACTACAGCTAGATGATATATTTCTGAAATGTTTGAATCTAAAATTTCTTGTGCGAAGTTTAATTAAGATTCTCCTTTTTACCATTATTAAAAATGAATATGTGTTCATATATATAGTTGATAATCTGAAGTAAGTAAAAAAAATTTATGCACATCCCTTACGAGTCTTGGTGACCGGCTCTAAATTATCACTCATAATCCACACATAAATTTTCTTAGACATCCCCTTGAAGTACTTGAATTACTAATGATTTGAGTTTTTTAAATTTACAAAATAAACTATATATGAAGTATGGACCATATATATGACATACTGTCATTTTTGACACGACCCAATAACATTACTTAAAACATACACAAAATTCAATTGCATGCTAACCTACTAAACCGCGATTATTAAGCGACTTAAGGTCAAATCGCCAACTCATAAGTGACCTACGTACTTAACTCGTTTACTTCCTTAGACTATGTCAAAATAAAGAAATTTCAAGTGTTCATATGCTTGTATGGTGTTTTTTATACTTCTAGTGTAAGTCATACATAAAAATGTGTAGTGATAGTTTTTATGAAGTCATATGTTATACAATTTCATAACCTAAATTTGGTTAAATGGGTCACCCGATCTCCTTTGTGTGTGTGTGTGTGTCTAAGCAGTCAACTGTGATTATATTGTACAACATTTTAGCAAACGGGTTATGTGAGTCAGGTTGGGTAACTCATCATTTAACAAACGAGTTTCGTTTCAGTTTAGATTCTCGATTTCGAGTTATTTACATATTTCTACACGTTTAATATATTGCCATGATCCGAATCCAACACAACATGACATGTTTCATTGACAATCCTATATGAACTAGGTGGCCGAATATATATCTTGATGTTTGAGGACAAGCATAAATTGACAGAAATATAGAGAGAGTAATAATTCGGAGAGAATGGAGATTCATGTGTGTTTATTCATCTCATACAAGAGGGTATTTATAGGAATACATAGCTAGTGTGAAAGCTCTAAGAGAAACTCAATTTGGTAACAATCTTCTCTTGTTGATTGAGGGCTGCAGCTCCACATACTTGCATTCAATGATGAAATTTGCCATGCTTGTTGCCCTTTGGCATAAAGCTTGTCACACAAGTCTCTATACCTATATTATACACTCAAGTACCTTATCTATACACTCAAGTGCCTATTTATACATGATATAGACATTTATACTATGACTCATATATACTACAATATGATTCATGTATACTACAACACTCCCCCTTGGATATTTCATGTTTAATAGCATTGTCTAGGCCGTGCGCTTCGAAATTGCCTCGTTAAAAACCTTGCCAAGTAATAAAACCCTGTGGGAAAAAACAACCTTGGTCGAAGGACAAAAAGAGCACAACGCGCGTTGAGTGTGGAGTATGTTTCTGGATACTCCCCCTGATCTAGACTTCCCCTGAAGATCATGGGAGTTCGGATAACCTTCTTAATCCGATGCTCTTCACATGTTTCTCGAAGGGGGATTTTGGTAACGACTTAGTAAATAAGTCCGCTACATTATCCTCTGATCGGATTTGATTTACTTCAATTTTTAGAAGTGTTTGCTGTTGCTGATTGTAAAAGAATTTCGGTGATATATGCTTGGTATTGTCGCCCTTGATGAAGCCTAATTTCATTTGCTCAATACAAGCTGCATTATCTTCATAAATGCATGTAGGCTCATTTGTGGTGAACTTCAAACCACAAGTTCCTCGAATGTGTCTATTTATAGACCTTAGCCATATGCATTCACGCACAGCTTCATGTAGAGCAATAATCTCTGCATGATTTGAGGAAGTAGCAACAAGGGTCTGTTTTGTAGATCTCCAAGATATCGCCGTGCTTCCCATGGTAAAAACATAACCTGTTTGGGAGCGACCTTTATGAGGGTCAGAGAGATACCCTGCATCAGCAAATCCCATCAAAACATCATTTTGATGGAGGGGAGGAGGAGAACGTCGGTCACCATGGATAGTGTCACCGGCGTCTAAATTACGGAAGATGGCTTTTTGCCTCTTGGGGTCTGATCCCATGCTTCCGTCTTTTCTTTTCTCTCTGTAGGGATAAAACAAGCCCATATCAATCGTACCTTTTAAGTATCGAAAGATTGTCTTTATGCCAATCCAATGACGGCGTGTTGGCGCAGAACTATGTCGAGCTAACAAGTTCACTGCGAATGAGATATCCGGTCTTGTGCATTGAGCTAAATACAATAATGCGCCTATCGCACTTAGATAGGGTATTTCAGCCTCTAATAAATCTTCGTCCTCATCCCTTGGACGAAACGGATCTTTTGTGGGCTCAAGACTACGGCCGATCATGGGAGTACTTACAGGCTTTGCTTTATCTTCATTAAAGCGCCTTAGTAATTTTTGAGTATATGCTGACTGATGGATCATAATCCCATCACTACGGTGCTCGAGTTCTATTCCGAGGCAAAACCGTGTTTTCCCAAGATCTTTCATCTCAAACTCGGATTTCAAATATTTAGCAGTTTCCTTTAACTCATCTAGAGTTCCAATTAGGTTCATGTCATCGACATAAACTGCTATAATTGCAAATCCGGAACTTGTCCTTTTAATGAACACGCAAGGGCATATTTCATTGTTAACATATCCCTTCCCAATCAAGTAGTCACTTAGACGGTTATACCACATCCGTCCGGATTGTTTCAATCCATATAGTGAGCGTCTTAATTTTATTGAAAACGCGCTCCGTGGTTTAGAGCCACTTGATTTGGGTAATTGAAGTCCATCTGGAACCTTCATATATATCTCTGAATCTAGATCCCCATAGAGATATGCTGTAACCACATCCATAAGCTGCATGTCAAGTTTTTCGGAAACTACCAAACTGACAAGGTAGCGGAACGTTATAACGTCCATTACGGGAGAGTATGTCTCCTCGTAGTCGATTCCAGGGCGTTGTGAGAAACCTTGCGCCACAAGGCGGGCTTTGTATCTAACAACCTCATTTTTCTCATTACGCTTTCTAACAAAGACCCATTTGTGGCCAACAGGCTTTATATTTGGTGGTGTCAGCATTATAGACCCAAATACCTGTCTCTTTGTTAGTGAATCCAATTCAGTCTGGATCGCATCTTTCCATTTAGGCCAATCTGCTCTACGTTGACATTCTTCAACGGAGCGAGGTTCGATATCATCGTATTCTATAATTCCTTTTGCAATATGATATGCAAATGCATCATCAATGGTCATAGAATTTCTATCCATCATCACATGTATACTAGTGTAATTCATGGAGATCTCTCTATTCTCTGGATTTGGTTCTGTCATTGGAGCGTCCCCCAATGATGTTTCTTGGACATAACCATAATCCGGAATATTCTCATGAGATGGATTATTTGTATCGATGATTAATGGATTATTTTGTGCCAAACTCGCTTTCTTCCTTGGGCGAGAATCCATCGAACCTATGGGCCTCCCGCGCTTCCTGGCAGGAGCCGTGGGCCTAGCCAATGTGTCACCCATAGAGGGGACGTTGGCGCCATTCTCATGTACTCTTGAGATGGCATTATGTCTTTTAGGGACATCAATCCTTGCAGGTACATTTGCAGCAGGTATGTGTGATCTCGTCACTTTAGCGATATCAGAAAACGCATCAGGCATCGATTCTGCTACGTTCTGAAGATCGAGAATTCTTCGCACTTCTATTTCAGACTGTGCGGTTCGGGGATCAAGATGAGACAAAGTGGGGACAAACCACGACAATTCCTGTCCTTTTTGTTGAACATTAGTGTTCATGTCTCCCCCTAATGACGGGAAGACTGTCTCATCAAAGTGACAATCCGCAAATCTAGCGGTAAATAGATCACCTGTCAAGGGTTCTATGTAGCGGATAATGGTTGGAGAGTCATAGCCAACATAAAGGCCTAATCGTCTTTGAGGACCCATTTTAGTGCGCTGTGGCGGCGCAATTGGCACATAGACTGCACACCCAAATATGCGTAAGTGTGAGACATTTGGCTCATACCCAGTTACCATCTGGGACGCAGAAAAGGGTTGTGTGGCAGTGGGCCTTAGACGAATAAGCACAGCTGCGTGCAATATTGCATAGCCCCAAGCAGAAATAGGGAGATTGGTGCGCATAACCAATGCCCTAGCAACCATTTGAAGTCTTTTAATGGCAGCTTCTGCGAGGCCATTTTGGGTATGTATATGAGGGACAGGGTGTTCAACCTCGATCCCAATGGACATGCAATAATCATCAAAAGTCTTTGATGTAAACTCCCCAGCATTGTCAAGACGAATTGACTTAATAGGGTGATCAGGGTGGTGAGCCCTTAACTTAATGATTTGTGCTAGGAGTTTAGCAAATGCAGCATTTCTTGTGGATAAGAGCATGACATGTGACCAACGTGTCGATGCATCAACCAACACCATAAAATATCTAAATGGTCCGCAAGTTGGATGGATAGGTCCACAAATATCACCTTGTATTCTTTGCAAGAATGGTATATTTTCTTTAGTGTCCTTTGCATAGGATGGTCTCAATCCTACTTTTGCTAAAGAGCAAGCTTTGCAAAACGAATGATATGCTTGGGAAGTAATTCTTTGAACCTCTCTTTGGTTCGTACTTCTTTTCGTTTTGAAGAATGGATGTCCGTGTGAAGTTTTTAATATACGGATCATCATATCACGACCTGGATGTCCCAAACGGTCGTGCCAAAGCCTATATGTGTCGGAATCCCATAAATTTTCATTCATGACATGGTTGGATTCAATGACTCTAATAGTGGTTGCGTACAATCCACTAGAGCGACACATAAGTTTCTCTAATACTCGTGTTTTTCCGTAGTTATTAGAGGTAATGCAAAGGAATTCTTGTCCATTCTCACTATGTGTTTCCACATGAAAATCATTGGCTCTTATATCTTTAAAACTCAATAGGGTTCTTCTAGCCCTTGGAGCATATAGAGCTTCGGTGATATTAATATTTGTGCCATTTGGCAACAAAAATTGAGCTGGTCCTCGACCATGAATCAATTGTGATGGTCCTGCCATCGTAGTTACTGAAGTTTGACTAGGCGTCATCCATAAGAATAATTGCCTATGTCGTAATATAGTATGTGTGGTGCCACTATCAAGAAGGCATTCCAATTCTCCCGAAAACATACTGAGAAAATAAAGTTCGGAATATTAACACATGTCCATGACATTGAATGATAATGCGATACTTTATTTAATAAGGAAAAAACCAATGATTACATCAAAGTTTCCAAAGTCTATTCCAAAATAAAATCAAACTTATACAAATTGTAATTGCTCAATCCGTTTGGTAATTCCAATGAAATATGACCAGGGAAGTAGAGAGATGTTGGTGGAGCGAGGCTCGCTTAAATACCCCGATCTCAATTACTTTCCTAGACATCATACTTCATTAGGTACGCCACATGAGAAAGAGTCAATACAATTGTCATTTATTGACTAAGGCACATTTGCCGTTTTATTGGAAAATAGAAAAGACTATTCTAATCAAAGTCTGCGGCATCCTCGTGCTCTTCATTTACAGCTTTGAAGTCTTCTATGGTGAGATTGACATCTTCACCATTTTCTTCTTCAGCAAGGTTGGCTTCTTGCTCCCTTATTTCCCTGTACTCCTTGTAGCGTGCAGCTAGTTGAGTACTTGCCTGGCATTGCTTAAACCAATGCTCGATTGAACCACACCGATGACACACGTCATTGTGGTTGCCTCCCTTGATTTGAGGTGCAGGTGGTGCACGTTGTGGATATTCCCTTGGCGGGTTGTTACTGCTACTACCACGGCGTATGGTGCGACCTCCACGGCCCACAGTGTTACGGCCCATGGTGTTGTTATATCCACCTCTCCCACGTGTGTAGTTACCACCACGTGTGCCCGCACTATAGTTGCGGCTGCCTTCTTTGTTGGGGCGGTTATATGGACCCGTTCGTCCTTCATGTCCCCTGTTATTAGGGTACACATGTCCCCTATTAGTAGGGTACCGCTCCTTGCGCCCTCTCTTGGGTGCATTATAATTCGCCTCACGAACGCTTTTGGTTCCAACGGGCCTTGAATTATAATTCTTTACAAGGATGTTGTCGTGCTTCTCAGCTACCGACAAAAGATTGATGAGCTCATTGAACTTTGTAAGTCGTCCAGCATTATATTCAGTGCGATGCTGCTTTGATAGTATAATTGCTGAGACGGGGAAGGTAGAGAGAGTTTTCTCAATTAGCTCTTCTTCTGTGATAGGTTTTCCACAGAACTTTAGCATGGCCTTTAGGCGAAGAGCTTCTGAATTGTATTCAGAAACAGACTTGAAGTCTGAGAAGCGTATATTGCTCCACTGAACTTTCAAGTCAGGGAGGAGAGAATCTTGGATATTACCAAAGCGCTCTTCTAGCGCTGCCCATAGGTCCTTTGCATCTTTGATGGACATATACTCTAATCTGAGTGCTTTGTCCATATGGCGTCGCATCAAGATAATTGCTTGTGCATGCTTTATGGATGTTCGTTGGAACACAAGGCCCGCACTTGGTGCCTGTATGATGGGCAATATCCCTTTCGATGTGAGATGGTTCTCAACGTCGGTTCTCCAACTATGGTATTCCAAACCTGTTGAGTCAAGGATTTGAAAATCGAGTCTAGGTTCATTCGACATCCTGAAGATAAGAAGAAAAGATATATTAGTTTCGGAGTTTAAACTTCCACGAAAACTAAAATAATCAGATTTCCGAGCTATGCTACCAAGAAATTAATTTCCAAGAATATTTGGATTAGACCTAAACAATGATGTTTAATAGGGTCATAAATCGATGCTCGCGGACGCTCTTAGTCCGAATATTATGAACACTCTTAGTTCATTGGTCACGAACGCTCTTAGTTCGTTTAGCTTGAATTTCTATAATTCCGCTTTTTGATTGTAAGTTCCCGATAAAAAGAAAGAGGAGAAAAATGAATAAAAACTCAAAAACGAGAACTTTTAATAAGCAATACCTCGAAATAGTGTTGTCCGAAATGACCGAAAAGTTGCAGGAAAAAGTGTCCCGAAAGTCGCCGGAAAAGTGTCCGGAAAGTTGTCGGAAAAGTGTCCCGAAAGTCGCCGGAAAAGTGCCCGGAAAGTTGTCGGAAAAGTGTCCCGAAAGTCGCCGGAAAAGTGTCCGGAAAGTTGTCGGAAAAGTGTCCCGAAAGTCGCCGGAAAAGTGCCCGGAAAGTCGTCGGAAAAGTGTCCCGAAAGTCGCCGGAAAAGTGCCCGGAAAGTCGTCGGAAAAGTGTCCCGAAAGTCGCCGGAAAAGTGTCGGAAACTTGCTCGACAGATCTGTCGACAGATGTGTCGACAGCTGCTCGGCAGCAGCTCGGCAGGTGTCTCGGCAGCTGCTGCGCAGCTGCTAGGCAGGGGCTCGGCAGGTCTTCGGCAGCAGCTCGGCAGGTGCTCGGCAGCGTCTCGGCAGCGGCTCGGCAGGTGCTCGGCAGCGTCTCGGCAGGTGCTGTCGACAGGTCTCGGCAGCACTCGGCAGATGCTTCTCGGCAGCTTCTGCGCAGGGCTTCGGCAGGTCTCGGCAGCAGCTCGGCAGGTCTCGGCAGCTGCTCGGCAGCTTTCGGCAGCTTCTGCGCAAGGCTTCGGCAGGTCTCGGCAGCTGCTCGGCAGGTCTCGGCAGCTGCTCGGCAGCGGTTCAAAAACTTCCGGCGGCCGGTTCAGGTGGTTTCCGGCCGGTTCCGGTGATTCTGAGGCCGGTTCTGAGCTTCTGGGATCAGGGGCTTTGATATGAGCTAGGGTTTGGAGGTTTTTTGTAGGTTTGGAAAAATGACTTCGATTGATGATGAACTCTACTCTTGTCAATTTTTGATTCTAATTCTAGAGCAATTTCGTGCTGATAACGTGTTTGAGGACAAGCATAAATTGACAGAAATATAGAGAGAGTAATAATTCGGAGAGAATGGAGATTCATGTGTGTTTATTCATCTCATACAAGAGGGTATTTATAGGAATACATAGCTAGTGTGAAAGCTCTAAGAGAAACTCAATTTGGTAACAATCTTCTCTTGTTGATTGAGGGCTGCAGCTCCACATACTTGCATTCAATGATGAAATTTGCCATGCTTGTTGCCCTTTGGCATAAAGCTTGTCACACAAGTCTCTATACCTATATTATACACTCAAGTACCTTATCTATACACTCAAGTGCCTATTTATACATGATATAGACATTTATACTATGACTCATATATACTACAATATGATTCATGTATACTACAACACTTGATACAATCATGAAAATGACTCTCGCAATATGGTCGTTTTACGAATACTGCTAATAGATATCATTTACAAATAGGAAATTTGATCAAAAGTTTTCACCACATATATACAAGTTTTTAGAATTCATCTATTGCTAATTGGTTAGAATTTGTTGCTCCAAATATCAAAGTAGAAAATTGATCCGTCGACAATAGTGATCTGGCCATGAACGGGGCTCATATGTGCTACATTCCTACACATCACTCGATAGAATTTATCTGTATTTTTCATAAGTCGCACACATGTGAAGTTCTTTGTCGATATAGTATAGTAAATCACATATCGGGAATTCCTGAGGCTTTTAATTTCTAAGCCTCTCCAACTTCAAGTTGAAAAGCAATCAACCACCCCTTTAACCATATGCTGACATTCTCTTCATCTAATTTTCTTTTTGAGTGTCAATTGTACATATTAACATAGATTATTTTTCCAACAGTAAAGTCATAAGCCAGGCCAAAGAAAATTACCCATCGAACTCGGTCAGACATCGCATTTCGTGAATGACTCCAACAAAACTAAACTTTCTTGCGGTCTTGATTTGTTCATAGTGTTGTATTTAACTCTTCAGTCTATTCATGCCATTCGGCAAGGCAATGCCGTCCGTGTACACACCCTATGCCACACTAACCTTTACTATGCCCGACTCTGCAAAACCACCCTATAAATGGCAAGCATTTGAATTCATTTTCACAATCAAAAGCAAACCGATCTAGCTCATCATCTCAAAACAACCAACTTTATAGAAGACCCTAATTAACTCTACTAGCTAATCCCACACTAGCAATGGCCTCTTCTCAGCTCTTCGTTATCCTTGCCATCCTAGCCATTTTCGCCCCTTCAATCCTGGCTACAGATTACATCGTTGGTGACGAGAAAGGTTGGACTACTAACTTCGATTACCAGGCTTGGGCTCAGGGAAAGATGTTCGTTGTTGGCGACAACCTTGGTATGCATATTAACAAGCACAAACTTACACCCATGCAACATCTTTTAATCTTTGTTTTGGGAACTAATTTCAGTTTTCTGATTCTTTTATCTTATGCAGTATTCAATTACCCCAAAGGAGTCCACAACGTAAACAAAGTGAACGGCACCGGGTTTCAACAGTGTGCAGCTCCTGTCGGCGCTGCGCCATTAACAAGTGGTAATGATGTGATCCACCTTGCAACCCCAGGAAGAAAATGGTACATTTGTGGTGTTGCTAAGCATTGTGCTGATGGGGGACAGAAGCTCGTCATCACTGTCATGCCATCGACTGCTCCAAGCCCTAGCCCCGTTGCTGCTAGCCCAAGCTCCCTCTCTGCATCATCCGCTGCTCCTAGCCCTAGCCCCACCGCAGGATGCAGCTAGTAGTACTGTTAATGCAACGAAGTATAGGCAGCTGGTGATTACTTTCGGATATTGTTCTTGAGTATTTGGTTTTTCCAGTCAATAATAAGTATTAGCAATTTTGTGATACTACGAACACTACATGAATTGATCCCTACATCCATTTATAAATTGTCGGGTGCTTCGGAGAAGAAAAAAAAAATACTACAGGCAAATATAAAATTATACAGGAGGGATTGGATGTGGATAGGCAATTATCTGGAATATCCAATCGAAATCTTATTCACATAACTAGTTATTGGTCTAATGATACATCTCATGTGGAAAGAGGTCCAAAGTTTTAAACACCCATTTTCCCTTTAATAAAAACAAGAAGATACGTATATATCGAAATCAAAATATAATACAAGACTATCTAAACCCCACTCCTAACACCTACGAATGCATATGATTGGAGCCTTGGAGGATTATCTTGACTTTTGAAATACCCTTGAAATTGCATGTACTATCAATCAGACTCGCTCCTTAATTTGGGGATCAACTACCAGTCTAGTAATATGAGCCAAAAACAAAATAGGCCTCAAGTAATAGAACATGGGAACCTCGAAGCTGTCAAAGTGTTGACAGGCACTGTGCTGCAATGCACAGTTAGAGCATTTCAAGAAAACTATATCTATCAAGAACAGCCGGGAATGCCTTATCAACATCTCAAATAAGAATCATATTTATAGTTGAAACCCATATGAAAATGGGTAAAACACAGAATTTTGATAGACGGCATTAGCAATAGGCTGTTTCTCCATTGCTTGATCTTCTGATCTGAATAATTTTCTTGACAATCCATGAACTCATTTTAGGAATTTAACTGCCAAATCCAACCAAAAGTAAACCTTTTGTACTGAATTATATTCACAGGGACTGAAAAACCTGAATGTGAATTCATTCAATTTTGACAAAACCTTAATGGCAGAAATATGATTCCAAAGACAATGTCCAAATCCTTAAACAAGCTTAAAGTCACGCAAGCAATCTCAATTTAGACAACCAGCTAAACTAGAGTTTTTCTGTGATCTACTCTTGCATTCTGATCGGTAATCCTAAGCCAAAAAAAAGAAAATCAGAAGAACAAAAGGAGAAGAAAAATTAGCAACAATTCCTATAGGTTAATGGTGACTGCAATTTCATCAGCAAAGCATTATTGGCTAGCAATAATTCAGTAAAATCTATATTATTCAGTCACATCAGATGAGAAATATGGGAAAAGATACTTTTGAATATGTGAATAAGTTGAAATGCTTATTGTGCATACTCTAAAACATAAAAAATGTATAATAGTTCAGATGCGGTGATACCCTATGGCATTAGTATAACATATATCAAAGTCCTAATCAGTGATCTGTTATACGACACTGTTGGTGCTCATCAATATACTTGCCTGATATCTATCTAATAAATGTATAACAGTTCAGAGATGGTGATACCCTATAGCATTAGTATAACATATATCTCGGTCCTAATCAGTAATCTGATACACGACACTGTTGGTGCTCATCAATATAGTTGCCTGATATCTATCTAATACTCCAAACCTTCAATCCCCGTTCTCCACGCACAGGGAGAGGTTGCAACTTTAGGTTTCTATCCTGCTCTATATCTTGGACTCTCCAGGGATATGTGCACCCAACTGCAGTATTAATTATTGGTCTGTTTTCTAACAGCTCAAGTTGTTGAAAAGTCTAGTGGTTGTCTAACAATAATAGTAACGTACCCTTAGTTACACTCAGTCACTCATTCCAAATAACTTAGATTGCATGAATAGCACAGCCCCCTGTATTCTTATTTTTCCATTTCTGCAAGATAAGCACTTTAGAAGGTGCCCTCTAAACTAGTTCGAAGAGTTACAAAACCATGACGTAATCATGATGCAAAACAAACAATCCAATGAATGCTATGCACATATATATAACGAAAAAAACCAAAAAGCAAATACGCATACATAACTGCAAAAGAATCAGCAGAATTGCATAGTCATGAGAGAGCGAAAACAAAAAACAGGGAAGAGCTTGAGTTCTTAAAATTGAATTGGAGGAGAAATTTTCCTCCCAAACAAAGTACACTAAGATTGGTATCAGAATTGTATGTGTCCAATTGCAGGGTATTTCATAAAGTTACACACGGGGTAAAGTGAAAGAGAAAACTTACATATTCTCTGCTATACCCTATCAACAACAATTAAAAGAAAAAAATAAAATAAAAAAGCAGACAAAGAGCATATCTTTTCTCCCTTTCTCTACCATCCTATACACTCCCATTCGCATCTTACTTTGATCCAATTTCTCTTCCTTTGATCCCATAAATCAAATTAATAAGGAATGGAACAACAATTTAAAAAAAAAAAAACAAAAAACAAAAAACAAATTCGTACCCGAATTTCTGGTGGTAGAGTCAAAATGAATGTGTGAAATTTTTTTATTCTTTCTTTGTGTCAATGAGTTGTAACTTTGGATCTCTTCTTGGCCTCGCTGTAAAGCACCACGCCCATGATGGTCACCGCGAACCCGGTCACCCCCATCACCGTCACCGGGTTCCGGAATATCAAAACCGACACCACGGCCGCCACGGCCGCCTTGGCATTTCCCAGCACCTGCAGCGTCAACGCGCTTGTGTGCTTGGTCACCAAGAAATTGGTCAAGTTGACCAGGTACGCCACGGTGGCGTTCCCGAGCAACAAGAAGACAATGTAGGGGTCTCCCCTCGCCTTCTCTATCGTCTTCGCCGCCACGTTGCCCTCGATGTAGAGAGTAAACGGCAGCAAAATGCAGGCCGCCATCGGCGCCATGTAGAGGAGCAAGTTCATCGAGTGGAGCTTCTCGGAGTCGTTAGTCAGCAGAATCCCCTGCACGACGGACTTCAGGGCCCGGCCGGCCGTCGACCCGACGCAGACCAGAAACCCGAAAAGATGGAACAGCGGCTCGCTGTTGCTGGCCAGGACGATTCCGAAAACTACGGGGAGGAGGGCGCCGTAAACCTCGGCGGATTCCTTCTTACAGGTGATTATGCAGGCGAAAATGGCAGTAAAGAACGGGGTGGTGGCGCCGATGGCCTGGTTGAAGGAGACGGGGAGGTAGCGGAGGGAGGTGTTGCCGCAGACGACGGAGAAGCAGAAGATGGCGCTGAGGGCGAGGATCTTGAAGAACTGGCGGCGGGAGACGATGTGCTGACGTGGAACGAGCTCGAGGAAGTGGATGGCGACGTAGCTGTAGACGGCGCAGGAGATCATGTGGAGCATTGTGAGGAAGATAGGGTAGCGGTAGCCGTAGTAGCTGAGGAGGTACTTGTTGAGGAGGAGGACTCCGATGTTGGACAAGTACCAGGAGGCGATGATGGCGGCCGTGGATAGAGTCGGGGAGAGGAACGATCCGTAGTTGTTGTAGCTAGTGCCGTTGCGGACGTCGCCGGGGGGAGTGGCGGGGATGTCGACGGCGAGGTCGGGGGAGGAGGAGGTGGTGGTGGTGTCCAGCCGGGGGTTGCTCATACGACGCGTCGTCCATGTCTGGGCTTCCACCATTTCAGGGGCAGAACGGGAATATTGCTATGGAAACCCCTCCCCCCGAGCAGTGTGAGGCCTCGGTCTCAGATCTGAGTGGATGACGAGGACGACTGGGGGGAATAATGAAAGAGTGGATCTGATCGGACGGAGGAGATTGAGATTTGGGGGAGAGGAGGAGCCGTCGGATGGAGAATGGAGGGAATAAAGATTGCGGATTAATGGAGTCATTGGGAAGCGTGCTTTTATTGGTGAGGACTGAGGAGGGTGAGTTGGAGTGTCGGTGTTGTTTTCTCGTTGGTGTACTGTGGTTTTCTCCCCAACTGTTTAGCTGGCGACGCGGTTTTTTTACTGTTTTACAAGGGGGAACTGGGTTGGTGGTAAATCTTGAGACAGTCACAGGTTCACACGTGGGATGGCACGTGTGGGTGTTTCACCCAATCACAATGTGTTTATTGATTTTCTCTCTCTCTCTCTCTTTTTGTTTACCAAATAGTATATCTTGGAAGATCAGGTAATTTTTTTTTAAAAAAGTTACCTACTATGGTCAACGGTGGTCAAAGGACTCGAATTGAATTTATTAGTCAAAACATTCTAGTTACCAAAATAGCAAGGAAGGCTTTATGTGGTGTAGTTGTGTAGAGATGAGATTTTGGGAGGGAGCTGGCCGGAAGAAATCTAATTATCTATTATGAGTTTTTTATGCATGTTGGGTAATGTTTTTTATTTGCTTTGTAAGGTATTTTTTTTTTTTACAAGGCCACCTAAACCTCTATCTTTATGGTTGTAATTGACCAAACATACTAAAGAATAATACAACCTCGCAAATATGGAGGAAATTGCCGGAATGTAATGGGATCCATTGCATTTTAAATATTAGGGGAGTTGGTCATTGTCATTGCTATATTGGGCTTGAGTTGGTTTGGTTTCTTAGGCTGATCAGCCTGCTTCACTAGACTCACAATGAGAAATTTGAACACAGCTGCAAGAAAAAACTGCCCAAGAATTAAACCCATCAGAGATTAATCAGGACGATCTCTGCCATCTGTTTTCCGGATTTTGAAGCGACATGTTTATAGACACCACCGTGGTTATTCCACACAACTGTTGGTTTTGGACTTTTGGGTGTGGTTACTCCACACGTACATCCCACCTTCTTGTGAGAGTTCGTTGAATAACCTGTTACAAAATAGAAGTTACAAAAAACGGTTCAACTTCAAATTTTAGCTCACATACCTAATAACATTATTTGGTCTAACGGGATGCACACTTTGTAAGTGAAAGGTCCTGAATATAACTCACAAATTGATTGTTGTATGTTATCCGTTGTAATTTATTCAATTAATTTACATTTCTATTATATAAAAACTCATAACGCACATACACAAGAAAAACATGTAAAATATTGAGTGTTGACCATAGAAATGATTTGATTTTATAGGAGAAATAATCAAATGGCTTACGAGTTGCAGTTGCTTCCAGGCAACAGTTTTTTTTTCTTTTTTTTCCAAACAATCCGAATCGATAGAGTCACAGATCAAACAAACTACTGTACAACATTATTAGAGAACAAATTTAGAAACAAAGACAAGAGGAAACTCTTAACTTCTTTTTGTTGGCAAAGACATTTTTACTTTATACAAAACACCGTAGACACCACCGTAGTTACTCCAAACAACCGTTGGTTTTGGGTGTTGTTACTCCACACATGTAGATCCCACCTACTTGTGAGAGTTAGTCGAATGTACACAAAAACTACTCCATTAAACATGTTGTAAAATAGAAGTTACAAAAAAACAGTCTTAACATTAAATCGTAACCCACATATCTGGTAACATTGTTTGGTCCAAAGGGATGCACACTTTGTAAGTGAAAAGTCATAAATTTAACTCACGGATTGATTGTTATATGTTATCAGTTCTAATTTATTCAATTAGTTTACGTTTCTACTAAATACAAAATCACAACGCACATACATAAGAAAAACATGCATGTAAAATGTTGAGTGTTGACCATAGAACTGATTTGATTTTATAGGAGGAATAATCAAATGGCTTACGAGTTTCAGTTGCTTCCAGGCAACAAGTTTCTCTTTTCCAAACAATCCAAATCCACAGAGTCACAAATCACACAGAGTACTGTAAAACATTATTAGAGAATAAAAAGAGAAACAAAGACAGGAATATATATACCTCTGTTTCTTAACTTCTTTTGCTGGCAAATACATCCTTACTTTATTCAAAACAAAATACTTCTACAACAATTTTCACAGAGGGATAGGGATAGCTCTCAAGGGTTTAGCCATCTCTAGGGTGACTCCAAACTTATCATCCATGTTCATGTTCTCTGGTGTAACTCCATCTTCAAGCTTCCAAACAAATGAATGGATAAGAGAACCCGGCCAACATTAAGTGCAACATTCTCATTGCCAATGGCAATCCAGGACACATTCTACATCCGGCGCCAAATGAAATAAACTCAAAATTCCTTCCTCTTAGATCAATTTCAGACCCCAAGAACCTCTCCGGCTTGAATGAATTTGGGTCATCCCATAGGCTTGGGTCCCCGCCAATGGCCCATACGTTCACAATCACTTGTGCGCCGTTTGGGACTGTCAAGCGGTCAAGCCTTCAATTTCTACTTCTGACTCGGCTTTTCGGGGAAGTAAGAAAGGACCTTGGTGCAAACGAAAAGTTTCTTTGATAATGGCTTGCAAGTAAGGTAGTCTAGCAATATCCAATTCCTCGACCGGATTGCCTTTGCCAATTACTTCACTAAGTTCTAATTGTGCTTTTGACAGTACTGCAGGGTTGTGTTAAAGCTCTGCCATTGCCCATTGCAACATGATCGAAGTTGTACGTGTCTGACCCCTCGACAAACAGAACCTATCATCAAACATAATCAGTAAAGATCATACTGAACTGAGTACACTCGAGTATACTAATTGTATTGGATTAGACTGTAATATATCTTGCCTTGACCTAGAGCTCTTTAACATAACTTGAGTGTTATATATATTTATATTTAGATCTCAGTCTTAGTACAATACAATCATGCATGTAGATCTCATTCACTCTTCTGAAAAGTCATTCTGAACACCAGTATAAGTGCAGTCATTTTTGGAGGTACCATAAAATAGTTCTACACTTTTTTTATTAGTATCATACAATTAAGAATAGATCACTCAATTATTATGGTAACCGAAGCAATTGAAAAAATGACAAGAATTTCAAGAAGATAATGGAAACTGACCAGTATTAGTTGATAGAGTTGATTTTTGTTGATCGCCCCACTGTTTTCTTCTGTAATGTTGAGAAGGGTATCCAACGCATCATTCTTTGTTGCAGAGTCGGTCAATTTTCTCAACTCCAACCTTCACTCAACTATAGTGTGAATCAGATCTAAAATCTTTCCAAAATACTTTGTCATTCTCCTCCTTCTGCCATTAGGATCAATTTTCCTGACCAGTGGAAAATAGTCCCCCAAGTTTGGTTTTCCAGCCTTTATCATAATATTATGCACCATCTCCTTGAACTCCTTGGCCATTTTGGAACTCGGGTCTGCAAAACCAATCGAAAAAATTGTATTAGACAGCAAATTGAGTGTTGTGGTGAAAGCTGCCCTACCAAAGTCAACTGCTTCACCACTCGGGCTGCTTTTCTTGGGTCGCAAGTTTTGGTTAGCAACAAGCATCTTGTTAGTGTAAACTTAATCAAAATTGCACTCGTAATAAGAACACAAATATACAGGTATGATGAACAAAGTATAATGATATAGAAATTAAAATCGATTAGCCATAATAGATCTTCTCCTCTGAGCAATCATGTATGCAGTCTCTCAATGGGGCAGAGTTTAATATAGTGCTTGCGATTGCTAGAGCAAGGACGTAAGACTCTTTATATAGGCATTATAGGGCTTAGTACCTCCCATAGAGGATTCTAAGTCCTAGTTAATATAGGCATTCATCAACATGTCATGTACCCATCTGAGAAATTTTTCCATCCTACCGTCACACCAGATGGATATGTGACGTTCCAATGAAAAACTTCCATGTGGATTTTGTTTCCAACTCAAATCCACGTTGAACACTAATTTCTCTGAATACCCCTCTCTCTTCCCTAGTTCCCTCTTCTTCTCCCTTCCCTTCAATCTTTCTCCAAACACCATAAAATTTTCTTCCATCCCCGCTGGTACCTCTCTGCGAAACCACCAAACTGAAACTCATGAAGCATTAAATTTAAAAAAGACTAAATCAAGAAGAAACCCACCGTAAACCCATAAATCAATTAGAAGTGAATCTACTCTGTCAATCAACCCTTCATAAGAAAAATGAACCAGTGAGAAATTTTGATATCCATTAACATATTGGGGAAATGCTCATTTACCCAATTTTAGCTTAAAATTTGCCCACTTGCTCCACTAACTGTTTTTTAACCCCGTTTACCCAAAACACTCTAAGGGATTATTTCCCTAATACCCAATTAATTATTTTTTATTAATTTTTGGGACTTTTTTGCCCTCTCCTTCAATCTCTCTCCTCTCAGTTTTCTCTCTCTCTCTCTCTCTCTCTCTCTCTCTCTCTCTCTCTCTCTCTCTCTCTCTCTCTCTCTCTCTCTCTCTCTCTCTCTCTCTCTCTCTCTCTCTCTCTCTCTCTCTCTCTCTCTCTCCAGACGACGTCGGATCTCTCTCTCCCTCCCTCCATCCCTCCAGCAGGTCGCCCACGACGTCGGCTCTCGCCATCGCCGCGCCGAAACTCGTAGTCGTGCTCTCCGCGGCCAGGCTAGACGCCAAGCCGACGGTCCTCGTCGCTTAGAAGCTCGGCGAGGCCGGGTTGGACCTTCTAAAGGAATCGACGACCGCCAGTAGAATCGGGTACGTCTTCGATTTGCTTCTGTCTCTCTCGCCGACGACTGATCATCATGGAAATCGCAACTTGATTGTATCTCCAGTCCGGGGCTGCAACCAGAGTCGTTGCAATCGGAGTCAAATCAGTGTGAAGGCAAATGGTCAACCGGAATTGTTGCAAAATGACTGGAATTGTGGGTGAAATCGTCAACCGGAGTCGAGATTATTGGGGGCCAATAATCGTCCTATTGGGGGGCAATAATGTGTCTTAATTGTTGTAAAGTCTCTATAATTGTGTTCAGTGATATTTTCCTTTGTGTTTAAAGACTGCTTCTAATGTGTTTTGGTATTTCTGATATATTATTGGGGGGCAAAAATCTGTTTATTGCGGGGCAATAATATATTTGTTTTGTTATTTTTTGGAGGAATATGGGTGATCCTTTTGTTGTTAGGTGCATTTATTCTTGTTAAGAGGTCACCCGGGAGGCCTAGGGTGAAGCGATTCAAGTGAAGTGGAGAGTGTGAAAAAAAAGCCAATTCGTTGTGGACTTAAATTCACCAAGTATTGAATTTGAATACCTGTACTTTTGTAAACTAATTTAAAACCAAACTGAGTTACTTCTGACCATCTATAAAAAAATTATTGGGGGGGGGGGGGGGGGCAATAAACTTTTCATGACCCCCCAATAAACCTAATTATTTTGGTTAATGAATCTAGCAGCATTTTGTTGAAATGACCTGTAATAAATGAACCACAATTAAGACATTATTGCGGGGCAATAATCTGTCTATTGTCTCCCAATAGACCACCCCAAAAATCACCAGTTTCTATCATTGACAGTTTCTATCATAAACTCAAAACAACATAAGACTTATCAAAACTCTAATTTCAGTGATTAATTAACCACAGTTAAGAAATTATTGGGGGGCAATAATCTGTCTATTGCCCCCCAATAGACCACAGTTTTGACGTCGTCCGAGACCTGCAAGCTGGGGGGGGGCAGTAAACCGGCGTGGAGCTTCGGAGCTTCCCGGACATCTGACAAACAAAACCGGCGAAGCCCAGACCCGATTCAGGCGTGGAGCTTCGGAGCTTCCCGGACATCTGAAAAACAAAACCGGCGAAGCCCAGACCCGATTCCGGCGTGGAGAGCTTCCCGGACATCTGACGAACAAAACCGGCGAAGCCCAGAGGGGTTGGGATCGTGGAGTTGGATGACGTCATCCTCTGGTGATCCGACGGTGGGACAGAGCGGCGGCGGTGGAGGCCGACATCGACGGTGGAGTGGTGAGCGTGGTGGCTTAGAGAGAGAGAGAGAGAGAGAGCCTGAGACGAGGTTAGAGAAAGAAAGAGAGAGAGAGAGAGAGAGAGAGAGAGAGAGAGAGAGAGAGAGAGAGAGAGAGAGAGAAATCGATGAGGGGGAGGAGAGAGAGATATGAGTGTAATTTGTTAATTAAAATGAGGGCAATACTGTCAAACACTGTTAGATTGGGTAAATGGGGTTAAAAAAACTCTTGGTGGAGTAAGTGGGCAATTTTTGGCCAAAAATTGGGTAAGTGGTCACGGCCCCAAACATATTCTTCACCAAAGGAAAAAAAAAAAAGAAAAAAAAAATCAAACATATTCAAGGAAGTCAAGATTACGCATGGAAGATGACATTAATTAGGTGGGTGGATCAATTGAAACGCAGTTTCTGCAAACTTCTGAGCTTTAGTTGGATAAAATACCCAGGTCTACAAACCCAGATGAATGCATAATTCCAACAAAACATTGAGTGTTTCTAAATATAATAATTCAACTATTTCTAATTAATCTTCTGGAACACAGTTTCCCATTTTAATTGAAATGATTTTCTAGAAACAAAAGAATAGTTATGTGAATCAGATTCATGAGGTTTCTGACATAAGCTCAAGGATATAGACCAAATCAGGAAGAATAGTTCTTCAAAAACAAATTTAAAAATGCATTTTATCCTATAAGACATTCAAATTCGATCCGTGATTATGTTCAAGGTTCTGGTTTCTCCCTAAGGAATTGTAGAGGGGTTGGAGAAGAAAAAGAATGGAAAGAGAACCCTGGGCAGAGAGAAGAGAAATGATATTCTAGACAAATTGGTTTTCAACACCAATCTGAGTCGGCGACAATATCCACATGGAAAATTTTTATTGGCCCGTCACACAATCTATTTGGTGTGACGGTAGGATAGAAAAATTTCTCCTTTTTTTGGATCTATTACTCTTGTTTTCAACATAGTCATATCCCACCGTCAAACTTGAATTACTTTATTTGGGTCTTGCTCATTTTTCGACAAATGATTCTATCATAAATTAATGAAATATTCCTATGTGATTCTTTCTATTTAATCCAAGGCTATAGATTATTTAAGTGTTTTCATTAATTAAGACTTGAGGGCAACTGATTTGACCCTTTAAAAAAAAAAAAAACTGATTTTCACTTTAAAATTTGCAGTTTGTATGTTCTTCATGTTCAAGAGATGTTATACTAAAGAAGCTGAGAGGTGCCTTGATTGAGGTAATGAATATTTTTTTGGATAATATTGAGGTAATGAATATTTTGCCTAATCCATTTTGATAAGATACATCTTATATCTTCATGTTCATATGGTTATAAATTTACAGTATACACATTAAACAAAAATCATGCTAAATATTTATGCACATAAATTTTTTGATGACAGTAAAGCTAGACCGCTAGACGCATTAAATTAATATACGACGACTCTCTCAGAAATATATGGCCCCATCTCTTTGTTCTCGACTTCAGCTGTGAAAGAAAACAGAAAAACACAGATTTTATTGGAATGTTGTAGTAAGCAGCCACCATAGAAATTAATGATCTGATTTTATTGGAGAAACAATCAGTTTCAGTTGCTTCTACTTTTCCATGCAAGAATTTTATTTTTTCCAGACAATCCGAGTCTACAGACCAAACTTATTATAATGTGCAGCACTAGAGAAAAAGAGAAACTGAGAAATTAGGGACAGGAATAGCAAAACAAAATACTTGTGCAACAATTTTCACAGAGGGATAGGGATAGCTCTCAAGGGTTTAGCCATCTCTAGGGTGAGTCCAAACTTATCATCCATGTTCATGTTCTCTGGTGTAACTCCATCTTCAAGCTTCCAAACAAAGGAATGGATAAGAGAACCCAACATTAAGTGCAACATTCTGATTGCCAATGGTAAACCCGGACATATTCTTCTGCCGGCGCCAAATGGAATAAGTTCAAAATTCCGGCCTCTAAAATCAAGTTCAGACCCCAAAAATCTCTCCGGCTTGAATGAATCCGGGTCATCCCATATACTTGGGTCTCTGCCAATGGCCCATGCGTTAACAAGCACTTGTGCACCCTTTGGGACTGTGGAGCCTTCAATTTCTACATCTGATTCGGCTTTTCGGGGAAGTAGCAAAGGAACTGCAGGGTGCATACGAAATGTTTCTTTAATAATGGCTTGCAAGTAAGGTAGTCTAGTAATGTCTGATTCCTCAACAGGATTGCCTTTGCCAATCACTTCGTTAAGCTCTAATTGTGCTTTTGAGAGAACTTCAGGGTTGTGCAAGAGCTCTGCCATTGCCCATTGGAATGTGGATGAAGTTGTGTCTGACCCTGCAACAAAAAGAACCTATCCAAACACATAACCAGTAAGCATTATATTGAACTGGACTGGACCAAAAATGTATTGCATTGAAAATAAATGTAATATATCGTTGTGATGAACTTGAGCTGATCTTTAACATATCTCTGAGTGTCATATGAATTAGTACAATTAATAGCATTCTGTAGTTGTTATTCACACTTCTAGAAAATCATTCTACAGTGCAAAATTTGACATTTTATTATTTTCAAACACTCAAAAAATAAGTGCAAAATGACTTTTTAGATGTGAGAATAACACTGCCCTACATTACTATCTTAGACTTTAATGAGTTTAGTATAGGCTTAGATAGGATATCTGGTGTTTGTACCAGGTTTCTTGTGTAAGTATTTGTTAGACTCTGACCTGCATGTTTTCATGACTTTAATTTCTAATAATATCAAATCCTATTCAAAAAAAAAAAAAACATTGCCCTACATTACAATCTTAGAAGCTCAATTATTAGAAGCTCAATTATTAGGAAACTAAAAGCAATTGAAAATGAAAAAGGTAATACAAACTGACCAGTATGAAATGATAAAGTTGATTTTTGTTGAGCTCCTCACTGTTTTCCTCTGTAATAGTGAGAAGGGTATCCAACACATCGTTCTTTGTTGCAGATTCAGTCGATTTTCTCAGCTCCAACCTCTGCTGAACTATTGTTTCAACTAAATCTATTATCTTTCCAAAATACTTAGTCATTCTTCTTCTTCTGCCATTAGGATCAATCTTCCTAAGCACAGGAAAATAGTCCCCCAAGTTTGGTTTTCCAGCCTCGATCATAATATTATGCACCATCTCCTTGAACTCCCTGGCCATTTTGGAACTCGGGTCTGCTAAATCAATTGAAAAAGTTGTATTAGAGAGCAAATTGAGTGTTGTGGTGAAAGCTGCCCAACCAAAGTCAACTGCTTCCCCACTCAGGCTGCTTTTATGGACTGATTCAAGGAGTTGCTCCACTTTTTTGCGTCGCAGGTTTTGGTTAGCATCAAGCATCTTGTTGGCAAATAGCTGAGTGTTGCATATTTTTCTAAGGTTTCTCCAGAGGGGTGAGACAGGGATCCATGGCAAGCCAACAATGTGGTGATCAAGGGCTCGAATGGAATCGGGGATTGTTCGGTTGGAGAAGAATTGATCATGGGTTTGCATGACTTGTTTGGCCATGGCTGATGAAGAAACAACTATGGAGGTCACTCGTCCAAGTTTTAGGGACATTAAAGGGCCATGAATTTGGGCAAGTTTGGCAAGAGATTTGTGAGGTTTGTCACCAAGTAGGAGAAGGTTTCCGAGGATTGGAAGCGGTTTTGGACCTGGTGGAAGCTTTTTGGAGGTGTTTTTGGCTCTTGAAATTGAGTAGAGGAGGGCTTGGATCAATGTCCAGGTGAGGATAAGGTAAACGAAAGCACTCCAGAAGTTCATCTCTCTTCTGATCCTTCAGCAGAGAGAGAGAGAGAGAGAGAGAGTGAGATCTGATCTCTCGTCTCAGCAGATGAAAATGAAAGTTGAGACTCGGAAGCATGTGACTCCATATAGAGATACATCATTTATGTCAAAGTAGTTGAGACTCGGAAGCATGTATTCAAATTCCTCTCAAATGATGATAAGTCTTTGCTACTTTTGTTTTTTTATCGATCTTATCATCTTATGGCTGGTTTATACCTTTCTGTCAACAGTGGGAGACAAAAGATCACATCATTTGAGAGGAATTTGAATACATAGAATGAAGACATCAGCCACATCATTTGTGAGGAATCTGAATACATAGAATGAAGTACACATCAGATCAATGTCCAGTTTACTCTCTGAAAACGGTCGATGATTCAGAACAATTCTGATTTCAGACTCTCGATCGGATCTTGTGAATTTTAATTATGAGTCATTAACCAGAGGACGTGTTTGATAAACCAAATCAAAGCATTGTGATTCGATCGTCTTCTATATATATATTGATTATTTAAGTGAAGTCAATGAGGAAATCTAGATCTTGTAACATACTTGTTCATTAATTAGTATAATATATAGTAATTAACTACCACAACTGGACCGTCACGTTCCTATAAGCATGGTGCGTGAGATCGAAGCTACCTATTTGGAAAATCAGAGAGATGTGATAATGGATATTATCTGGTTCTAGCGTTTTACAGGAGATATATACTTACGCACGAGGTAGGCAAGTAAGGAAAAACGTGCATCAGGTGTTTTGCTATATATATTGTTTTTCTCGAGACCTCCCAATATCGGATGCTTGGTGTGGCGGCTGCACCACCAAGGCACCAACGTCACCTCAGGGCCGGCTCTGTAAATGATGACTCTTTATAGATATAAATAGAGTTTTCATCACTACTAGCTAGGGTCAAAATTTTCTTACACTAGACAAAATGATACCTAACTTTCAAAAGTGATCAAAATGGTACCTAAATTTTAAAAACAAATCAACATGATACCTCGGTTTATTTTTTGTAACTTCTCTGTTAAAATTGATCACATGTGGTGCGGTGTTTTGTGGGATTATAATAATATTTTACACAAACATTGTTTTTCAATTATTTTTTATTTTACTTTGTTGATTGCTTCGTCTTCAATCTCTACATCTCTATCTCTCCCCAACTTTATTTGTTTCTAAGATCAATGGTGGAATTGAAATTGAATGGAAGATTTTAATTTTGCAGAAAAAAAAGATTGGGTTATAGGTGGTTGATGGCCCTCTTACCACAAATTACTTCAATTTTTGGGCTTGATTTTGCATTTGTGCATCTCTATATTATGTTTCAGATTCTAATTCTGCAAAATTTTTGAATTCAAATTACAAAAAGCTCACAGATTGCGGAAGAACGAGGAAGAAGGAGAATAGAAAAAGAGAAAGAGAAAGAATTAGAGGATAATATTGTCATTTCCAACTAAAAATTGAGTGAAAAGTTGTATATAGCTCTTAGCTTTAACGGAGATATGACGGAAAATGGATAGAGGTATAAAGTTGATCAATTTTTGTAAGTCTAGGTATCTCTCTGATCACTTTTAAAAGTTGGATATCATTCTGTCCGGTGCAAGAAAGTTTTGACTCTAGTGGTGATAAAAACTCATATAAATAACTCAAACTGGGAAATAAAAAAGAGAAGAAGAACTAGAGTCTTGCTAATATTTTTCTTTAAGTTACATTGCTAAGCTATTCCAAGAGCTTGATTCATAGAATAATGTTAGGTGAACAAACTTTTTAGATAAGCTATTCACAACTTTGAGTTACATTGGAACACATGTATTTGTTTGTGGGTCTGAGTCATGACTCAATTGGTACGTCGTAGTTTGGTTTCAATAGGGCCAGTCCTAAGATTCTAAAGGCCTGAGGCAGAGATCGAATTAAAATGTGGCCTTCTATATATATTGCTCCAAATAACATTACAAATCATATGTTTTGAATAAAAGTAAATATATAATTAATAACAAAACAAAAATTTATGAACACTTATGTAATAAATTTATGAAATACAAAAATAGTTAATCATAATTTTTTAATTATTTTTTTATTTTATTTTATTTTTATGGCTAGAACCAAATAACAGTACACAATTATATGTTTTGAATAATAGTAAATATAAATTAATAAGAAAAAGAAATGTAGGAATATTTATCCATACATAAACATAAATTTTTTTGATGGCTAGAACTAATGAAAACTAACTTAAAAGGAAA
The DNA here is from genome assembly GCF_958449725.1 of Rosa rugosa. Lineage (NCBI taxonomy): Eukaryota > Viridiplantae > Streptophyta > Magnoliopsida > Rosales > Rosaceae > Rosa > Rosa rugosa. Next base: position 42,935,509 of record NC_084823.1, read on the forward strand.
AGGAAAAAAAAAAGTGAAAGGGAGAGAAGCAAGGTTCGAGCTGGCTCCTTCTTGACTCGAAAAGTAAATACAAAAATGTGAAAGAGGGAAGTAGGATTTGAACCTTGGATGAAGGAGGTTGCGAATTAACCTGGCTTCCGCTGCCGTAAAGCAACACAACTGGTGTAATAATACAAAACAGCTATATATACTATATATAAGCATAAATACAAAATGAAATCCTCCGAGGCCCCAGGGAACCGGTGGCCTGAGACGGCCGTCTCAAGTGGCAACCCTCAGAGCCGGCCCTGGGTTTCAACTATTTTATGATTTTCAACCGGTTAAGGATAACCCTCCAGGCTGTCTATACTATAATCTTACTCGAACTTTTTTTTTTTTCGGGATTCGAAATAGCTTTATTCATCAATTTGCAGATCAAAAGGAACTGCCCCCAACTACTTCAATTACAATGTAACTCAGCAAGTAAATCATAAATCCAAGGAGGTCTTACCTGAAAATTTTATAATTTATTAATAAAAAATACAACATTAAATACTAAAAATCAAGGTTCGCAATATCGGGTTTGATATAGAAACGAGGGTTTATGCACGACGTGTCGTTTGCAAAACAAAAACATTTGGGCAACAAACACACGTGTGCGTAGAGCTCCTCCCCGTTGGTTGTAGCAAGCTTGTTCAAGCTTCCATGTCGTTGATCCCCAGAACCACACTCACACTCCCCAGAACACTCCTCACCTTTCGATCCTTCTCCTGCAAAATGTCATCCGACTCGCCACCGTTGACTCACTCGCTCACTCTCCCGAGTCAACTCGCCGCCGACGCCGAGCCCGTCCAGATCGTCGCCGCCCCCCACATCTCCTCCTCCCAGTTCAGGCCAGTCACGCTTTTCCCTTCCTTGTTCTTCAAAAAAGTCTAAAACTTCGGATACAAACTGAACCCAAGTACTCATAATGATGGTAAAACGTTGCAGGAGCGCTATTGATTCGTCTTTGTTTAAGCAGTGGCTGAAGAACATGGAGAGTGAAACTGGGATTCTACGCGACGGTTCTTTGGCTCTGAAACGAGTTGTAATTCAGGTGATCCAGTCCTTCTTTAAAGTGGTTGAATTGATTTGGTTTTGATAAGTTCATAGTCTTGGAACTGATCAGTTGGGTTATAATAGGGTGTAGATATGTTTGGAAAGAGGATTGGGTTTCTGAAGTTGGAAGCAGATGTGATTGATAAAGAAACAGGGAAAAAGGTATCTAGTCATATACTATCTTTTATATTCTAATGGTATGGTATATTTTGGTGGCCATAGTTGTTGATTTGTTTGTTGTGAAACTAAAACATATTTAGGTTCCAGGTATTGTGTTTGCACGCGGACCGGCTGTAGCTGTGCTTCTACTTTTGGAATCGGAGGGCAAGACTTATGCTGTTCTTACTGAACAGGTAGGTCTTCATTTCATTTTGGTGTTCATGAGTATCTGTTATGACATTATGATGCTTTACTTAAATCTGAAAATCCGATTCATCCTAATTCCTATATTATCACAAAAAGAAATGACGGCATTGTACTTCCATGTAATCAAACCCTATTAAAAATTGTTGCATATCGAAGGTTAGAGTACCTGTTGGAAGGATCATACTGGAGTTGCCTGCTGGAATGTTGGATGATGACAAGGGTGATTTTCTCGGCACCGCAATCCGTGAGGTCTATCTCTCTCAATATGTATATATGTATAATGTCATGTATATTTGCTGTGTCATATATCTTTCTGCTTGTATTTTGGAAAGTTCATGTAATCAGCTGAAAATTAATTTAGATTCCTTGTAAACCATAAGCTTTTTAGTGATCAATAATATGCTTTTCCTCCGGCCTCTGTGTCTTAGAGAGTTTTATTACTTGTTTATATATTTTTCCTCTCTTTAACTTGGTACTGGTTTTCTCATTTTTGTTTCGTCCATTCCTCAGAAAAACCAATCTAGTTTCTTTACAAGGTACTCTTGAGATTCATTACTGCTTGTTCTTGCTTATGCAAATATGCCTTGTTCAATACTTTTATTTTTCCAACTTGTCTTTGTATATTTCTATCGATCCTGAGTATGTTGCTTTTTAGAATCTCTTGAAATTTTATTTGTTTGACTGTTTTCAGCTTCTTTTGATAATCAACAGTCAAGTACTAAGTGTAAGATGCAAGTTTTACAACTTTAACCTAAAGCTAAGTTACATTATTCTTATTATAACACTCCAGGTGGAAGAAGAGACTGGCATATGCCTAAAACAAGAAGACATGGTGGACCTCACAGCCTTCCTCGACCAATCTACTGGATGCAGAATATTTCCTTCTCCTGTAAGTTGGTCTTAATCCTTTTCTGGAATGACGATTGAAACTCAGAACCCTGAAGATCTCTTTTGTGTTGCACCTACCAGTAAAAGATCACCATTTTTGTTTTTCATTATTAGGGAGGGTGTGATGAAGAACTCAGCCTCTATCTGTACAGAGGGCAGGTGGATAAAGAGATTATTGATCAGCTGCAAGGTAAAGAAACAGGTCTTCGTGACCATGGAGAGCTGATTAGGGTTCGTGTGCTCCCTTATGAAAAGCTCTGGCGCATGACAGCCGATGCAAAGGTTTTAACAGCCGTTGCACTCTATGAAATGGCAAAAAGAGAAGGGCTCTTGCCTCCCCTGAAAACATGAATTGCTAATTACCATGGTCACCATACGCTCTTTGTTGGGTGGGTGTTGATATTTGCAACTATTGAGCTAGTTGGTACAAGAACCAGAGTTGATTTTCTTGTATCTTTATGGAGCTCTGTGTAATTTTCTGCTGTTTTTACTCGTCTGGTTTCTCCTATTCTTGGAGTGAGAGGGCAGTAAATGATGGTACCAGGATAAGCAACCAAAAATATCTGTATATTTGACGAGATGATCTGTCCATATTTATTCCTTTATCAAGTGAAAGAAATGCCTTATATTCAACATCGTAGAAAAAAAACAGAAACTGATATACTGTTAAACACGGAGCTTATGAACTCATGGATTCAAACTGCTCCAAACTATGCCCTTTATTAGATCAAATAAGTCTTATTTTCAACTGTGCACAGAGGATTTACCGAGTATCACAAATAAATATGAATCTTTTGGTTGTACAAGGTGCCTTCATTAAACCAGGCTATGACAACTATAGTTTGCTTGGGGTATTAAACCTTGCTCATGACAAAGTCTTTGTCACTTGATTCCCATATCGTGGTCCCATCACAAGTGCAAAGCTTCTTGTAGTTCTCACCTACTCCAGCGCTTCTAGCGATTACAGCAGCTGCGATACCCGAATCTGAATTGTCAGCAGTTCCATATACTGCTATTGACCTCCCAATAAGATCAGAAACTCTCAGCTTCTCTTTGACACCAGAGAAGAAGGCATTGCCATTCTCATCAGTATCCAATGTTCCCAGGTCACCAAGCGGCTGAAAATAATCCAGCATATCACTTAGAGAATGTCAAATTAAAGTCCTCATCAAGAAAAGCCAGTAAAGTACATAAAAGTTCAACGAGTGAGATGATTAATGATGGAAACAATTTCATAGTAGATTCCTACATTGACAAAATAGGAGGTTTGGTTAACTGTTGAGAACAGAGACTATATTTTGCAGCACGGACTGAAGTGCAGTAGTATAACGTGCATGATGCTTTCATGAATCAAGTATTAACTTGGCTATTACCAAAAGAGAGGGAGGGGATGGGGGTGCGGTGGTGTGCAGAACATAATGCCTAAACTTTACTATTTTGCCTCCCATGAGAATAAAATGAAGTAGACCATTCAACTACATGTTAACAGCCAAAATTTCTATCCATTGATATGAGACTTTGAGAAGTCCAGGTATTTCGGGAAAATCTAAACAAACATAAACTTTGAAGAGAAGCTTGATGCTGAAACAAACCTTGTTTACACTTTCAGTAGATGGATTAAATACTTTTCCAGTGCTAGCAGCACCTTTTGTTAAATCACCAAATTCATTAATGGACCAACCATGTTTCCCAGGTGATAACCCACTACAGTTAGCTTCAATCCTAGCCAACTCCATATTCACCTGAGCAAATCGAACCACACCAAAAACATTTGGACCTTTAAATTCAGCGACAGCAGCGGAAACCAAGAAATCTGTAGACCAAGATTAAATAAGAATTACATTAGCAAGCATATTCTTAATAATACCGAGCAAGCATTCTACTGCAGTTAAAACAGGATGTTCAGATCATTTGAATGTTGTTGAAAATTTCCAACATCAGCTCATGTCAATTATAGCTCTTTGGCATAACAAGAAAAAAGGTTCTAAAATATAGGTATTCATTGTGGCAATTGAGATCATTTGTATTCTACTTATAACCTAAAAGATGGTATTTTTTAACTTATTAACTCACTAAACTACCTAAAAAGTAGTCTTGTTGTTCACTTTTCACATTACTCAAAAGAAAAACTTGCTCAAATGAGAATCCTAATCCTTAACCAGAGTCGTGCAAAAAATACCAATGACAACGAATATGTACCCTAAATGGATGAGTCGATGACAAAGTAAGAAGAAAATGAAAACAAATTTGAACCTAAACTAAATGCAGGAAAAACGACCTAACCTTCTGGAATCCCCTGCCCAATTAATCTCGCTTTTCGACCCGTCTGCTCGAGAGCTTCAGTCATGGTCTTCAGAGGGGTTGCACCCAGAATCCTAACAACTTGGGTGTCGAGGTCCGCCTCTACACTTTTAACCCCTAAACGAAAACCCCATTAAGCATAAGATAATTGCAACAGATGAGAGGCAAAAGAGCCTAAAATTCTAGTTTAATCCAGTAGCTCAAAAGTCTCACCATCAACAACTTGTAACTTATTCTTGACAGCCTTAACACAACTCTCACATGTCATATCTACCATGTACTCTGTCTGTTACCAATCAAAACCAACAGTTTAGATTTTCAGTAAAATCAGCACAACCCCTTAATTTTCATAACTAAAATCATCAACATAGGTAAATTTTTTCTAATGAAAACTTAAAATCTACTCCATATCATAATCAAAGCTTCTCAATTGAAACATATGAGATTCAATATAGTTAAACCAAAAGAAAGTAAATTCTTGAAGGGTGGAACTTACCAGTAGCTCTGGGAATACAGCATCACTCTGCAGTTGAAAAGCAACAAAATTTCCAGAATCAGTAAAGAAAAGTTACGTACTTTAAGATTTACAACAGAACCCATCAATGAAATTTAAGTCAATTGACGAATCAGATTAAACCCATCAAAGAATGAATAGAAAACAAAGAAGGGTGTGAGAATTTCAGTGAAACCTCAAAGGAGGGCTTCTGTTCCGATGTGGGCGCGTCCATGTGGAGAGCTGAGGGAGAGTTGGTGAGGCTTGTAGCGAGGAACAGAGGATTTGGGTTTGGGAAGGAGAAGGAGGAGAGAAAGGAGAGGTTTTGGGGTTTAGGGAATCGGAAAGATTGAGAGGAGGAAGAAGAAGAAGAAAGGGCAATGGCAGCGGGTAATAGAGAGGCAGCTATGGCACTAGTGGTGGCCACTGACCTCAGAAATGCCATTTGAGCTTGTTTAGCATTTGGACATTTGGTTTTGGTTGGTATTTCTCTGTTTCTTATTGACCTTCCAGACCCAACTGGAAACTACTTTGGCCAATGGTTTTGGTTCACTATTTACCATTGGTAACTTTTACCAATTGACTATACCAATTACCAAGGCAATTTTGGTTACAGAGACCCAGAACAGAAGAACAAGGCTAAGAGAAACTAGCTACCAGGTGACCAGGTCCATGAGAAGGTCCAACACCTAACATAGCCCCATCAAGATTTTCAACAAAAGCAGTTAAAGCACTAGAAGCATGGACAGAAGGAATATCAAATTCAATGACACTATAAACATATCAATGCTATTCTTTGCCAGACCTAAAAAAATGCTATTCTTTGCAATGCAATCTGTCACCCTATTGCATTCTAACACTTTAAATTTCAGAGTGAATATCTAAAATTTTTATATGGGGCTGTGACCACTTACCCAATTTTTGGCCAAAAATTGCCCACTTACTCCACCAAGAGTTTTTTAACCCCATTTACCCAATCTAACAGTGTTTGACAGTATTGCCCTCATTTTAATTAACAAATTACACTCATATCTCTCTCTCCTCCCCCTCATCGATTTCTCTCTCTCTCTTTCTCTAACCTCATCTCAGGCTCTCTCTCTCTGAGCCACCACGCCCACCACTCCACCGTCGATGTCGGCCTCCACCGCCGCCGCTCTGTCCCACCGTCGGACCACCAGAGGATGACGCCATCTAACTCCACGATCCCAACCCCTCTGGGCTTCGCCGGTTTTGTTCGTCAGATGTCCGGAAAGCTCTCCACGCCGGAATCGGGTCTGGGCTTCCCTTGCAGGTCTCGGACGACGTCAAAACTGTGGTCTATTGGGGGGTAATAGACAGATTATTGCCCCCCACTAATTTCTTAATTGTGGTTAATTAATCACTGAAATTAGAGTTTTGATAAGTCTTATGTTGTTTTGAGTTTATTAAAGTACAATAATCTGTCAATAATAGTTAAGTGAAGGGTTCTGACTTAAAACGAAGACATTATTTGGGGGCAGTAATGTGTCTACTGCCCCCCACTAAACCATTAAAACTTGCACCAGTTAAGTGAAGGGTTCTGACTTCGTATGAAGACATTATTTGAGGACAGTAATGTGTCTACTGCCCCCCACTAAACCATTACAACTTGCACCAGTTTCAAGAATTCACAGTGTATTGCACTTTATCACAAACAAATCAACAAGAGATGATTACTGTCTCCTAAGAAAGACATTATTGGGTGGCACTAATGTGTCTACTGCCCCCCAATAGACCATCAAACATTACACCGCTTCCTATGTTTCACAGATTATAGAAGTTATTCACACTCAAAACAACAGATAATGTCTAAAAACCCACATTATGAGGGTCAATATTCTGTCTACTGCCTCCCACTAGACTGACACAAACCACACAATTTTTTTCATTTATCGACTACTGCAATTTAACACTACATTTACTTTGGAATAGCAGTTTTCAGTCCGTCAATAAATAAAGCAGTCATCATTAGCCCCCAATACAAAGTCTACTGGGGGGCACTAATGTTACAATTTTTATGGTTATGACTGCCCAATAGCAGATAGCAGTTTTCAGTCTCAGATAGCAGCTTTCAGTCCGTCGTCGATTCCTTCAGAAGGTCAACCCCGGCCTCGCCGAGCTTCTCAGCGACGAGGACCGTCGGCTTGGCATCGAGCCTGACAGCGGAGAGCACGACGACGAGTTTCGGAGCGGCGATGGAGAGAGCAGGCGTCGTGGGCGACCTGCTGGAGGGATGGAGGGAGGGAGAGAGAAATCCGACGTCTTCTGGAGAGAGAGAGAGAGAGAGAGATCGGTGAGGGGGGAGGATAGAGAAATCGGTGAGGGGGGAGAGGGCAAAAAAGTCCCAAAAATAAATAAAAAGAAGACAAAAAGAATTAATTGGGTAAAGGGGAAATAATCCCTTAGAGTGTTTTGGATAAACGGGGTTAAAAAACAGTTAGTGGAGCAAGTGGGCAAATTTTAAGCTAAAATTGGGTAAATGAGCATTTTCCCTTTTTATATTGGCAAAATGAAAGAAAGAAAAAATAGAGTGAATATGTAGAAGTGCACGAGGTTATCTTCTAAATTTTATGTGTTATTTAAAATTCGCATGCGTCATGAGTTTAGTATTCATAGAATATGACTTTTAAAATATGTTAAGGAATACTGAAATTATTGAACGGATCTTTCTGATGTTTTTTTTTTTTTTTGCTTTTCTACTTTGAAAAATTATTAAAAAAAAAAAATAGATATTTCAGTATACCATAAATTGAAACACATTCTAAACATCATATTTTACCAATGGTGAGATCAAGAAACATGACAATTTGAATAAAATGGGGCTTTGCACTGTTTGACACCTCAGGAGGTGCCATGGGGGAATTTGTGGAAGACAATAGCATGCTGAAAGCATGTTATACCTTGTTAACTTTTTTCTTGAAACTCTCTTGTACCATAAGCTAACAAAATCACAGAACATGATTTTTAGAATGTTTTCTAATTGATGGAACACCGATACTTCGAATGATTTTTTTAATATATTTTATTGTTTTTTAACTTTGAAAAATTGTGAAAAAACTTTGCTTTGAGATTTTTGTGTTTTCTCAATTCCGGAAGAGTTTGAAAATCATCATTTGAGGGCGGAAAAATTTTAGTGAGAAAATATGGTTTGGAGAATGGTTTTTTTTTTTTTTTTTCTATTTTTTTTTTAACTTCCACGAAGTGTTATGAATTGTAGTTAATTTATAGTTTTATTATTTATGATGTGCATCTAAATTGTTTCCTCAAGTTAATGTAGTATCAAGATTGGGATCACAACCAGATTACCAGATCAAATCCAAACTATAAGTCTGCAGATGTAGTCTTACATATCCTACCATATTACTTTTGTTTGTTTCATTAATACATAGAATAAATCAATATTAATCATTAAAGTAATGATAAACCAGTACCAGTTTCTTGGCTCTCAGCACCAGATTTAGCTTCAAAATTCTAACAAGTTGATATTGAGCATAAATTCTTTGGTCAGCAACTGACCAGGTGAACACCACTGTTGTATGTCATTATCAATTTATCATAATACATAAGGTCTTTCGCCGCAGGCCTGCCCGCATTGTTTAAAGTCCTGTATGTTAATGTCAAATCTCATTCATCTTATTCCCATTTGGCAAACTGTTAACCAAGTCACAACAAGCAAATCTTTAATAATTCATAAACCTTGATCTTCTGCACTGAGATTGCTATATATATATAAGTGCTTGAAATGGTAGACCAACACAAATCGACCTCACTTCAAGTTCTTCTCTTACTCGAAACTAAAGATGGAGAACAAAAGGAGTGTAGCAATTCGGTTTACGTATCTTCTTGGCCTCAATTACAAAATAATAATAATAAAATCCGAATGGTGCTTGCACATTGTATCAATTATCAAAGTTCAATTAACACTGTCAAAGAAGAGAATATGTTAATCACTCAAGTGACTTGGGCTAATAATTTGGAGTGACCAAACCCATTAGATTAATTAACTGGCGAAGTTGTTTTCGTAAGGCAACGACATGCACTAGGAGATCAAGGCAGAGAAGTTCGATGAATATTCAAGTATTCAACACTATCAGTTGTACCAGCAGCAGATATAGCAGATTTGAGACAGAGTCAAGATTTAAGATCGAATTTTTAACAATTGCTCCATGACAAACCAGTTGGAAACAGACTAACAGAATGGCCTCAAAAATAAAGATCAACATATTTTTAAATTGCCAAATTGACTGTAATGTTTAAATTGCCTTTTGGAATCCAGGTTATTAGAAATGAGAAAGCCAAAAAGATAGCTAGGAGATGTCGATAACCTCACCGAGCAAAAAGTGGACAAGCTAGTTGAGGATTTTCTGGAGGATGTGAAGCAGGATTTGATAGAATCCAAAGGCTGGCCTTGTCTTCTTACATTGTATCAAAAGCAGCTCTGAATGCTTATACAAGATTCTTGGCAAAGAAATATACCAAAATTGCTACAAATGCAGTTAGTCCTGGTTTTACGAAAACAGATATCAACCAAAATACTGGTCAGAATGGCTTTAACAAGGTACGACTGTACGAGTACCATGACGGGTTGCATAATTTTGGTCTGTTTGGTAATCAAGAAAATATGTTACTACTCCATTTTCCTGCTACAGGCTAACAAAATCATGGACGCAAAAAGCCTTGGCCCTCGGTGATGTTGGTACTGAACTGCGAACACATGGTATCAGAGCCAGGTTAGACTAGAACCACCTTGACTAAGATGCATCCGAGCTTAACATGACTCAGACACCACGTGTTGGAACAAACACCAGTATTAGTATTATCCTCTCAACTTATACGCCCAAACTCAAACCCAATGGATTTTGTAGGTGTGAGGTTTTACCATTAAGCCTCGATGCTATTTTGGTGGAATGCCCAGCTTATAAATTGTAAATTGTTTATCTTTTTCCTAATGTGGGATTTCTCTATTTATATTCAAGACCCCACAAAACTAACAAAGATCTCTTATCGCTTAGGCTGAAAACATAAGCCGATCGACAAGGTAGTAGACTTCCTCAGAAGCCAAAAGGTGATCGATATCCTAGCTCCCATCTCCTTTTGCTTTATGATTTCAAAGTACGTAGCTCGAACACATACAGCACCAAAGACCAGAAACTTTAGACCGGTAAAAGATAGAATCGACGCCAATAATTTGATAACAAATGCGATTCATGTAGAAGTCTAGTTTCTCGAAGAGTCTCTCTTCTTGAAGATTGAATCAGATCGGTGCAGAAGTGCTTTCCACACTTGCTTCATTCCACAATACTGTTCGTTTTCAGACAATTCTCTGCACTTCCATTAGTCTTTGAGTGCTCCAGTTTTATATCACTAAAACTTGAGGAATGTAAATCATAGTGCAAGTTCTATGGATTTATTCTGCAGTGACTGTGCTCCAGAAACTCCTGCATATGAAGTAATGCATAATTCTAGTGACATATGTTGGTATTTAGAACAATATAATTTCCCAATTTTAAAGAGACTATCTGTGTCTTCTTTAATCTTTATTATATATAACATATAGATACTTGGATATACGTTTTCATTCAGAAGGATGAGACTTCAAGCTGGTCAAAATAGAGGCCAGAAGGTCCACCTTCAGGGCTCAAGGCCAGCTTAACAGGACCCTTTGCACCTTCTTCAACAGAGTGGCCACCAAGATTGAAGTTCAAGTCAGTGCTAGTGTAGCCGGGACCAACTGCATTGATTGCAATATTGGGGTGATTCTTTGCCAGAACTCTGGTGTAAGCATTCAAGGCTGCCTTGGACACATTGTAAGCAGAGAAGTTTATAGGCCAGCCATTAGTTTCGACCAAATTCTCTTTCGCATCCGTCAGAAATTCCTCGACAACCTTGTCCACTTTCTCTTCGGTGAGGCCTTCGACATCTCCTAGCTCATCCCTTGCTTTCTGATGCGTAAGAAGCTGGAACATATACGAACATGTGAATGTTACAAAAAAAATTATAAATTATATGTCAATTTTGATCACATTCATGCACCGCTTCCGGTGTTACATCACTAAGGACAGAGCCAACAGTAAACATCTAGACAATAATGTGTACCAAGTTAATACTTGTCTTATAGTAATTAAATACATAAAAAGTACGTAGGCCGCCTTGGGTTTGGAACTTTTGAAAACCATGTAGACGACATTAGTACTAATGCAATACACGTCCAATATGGCTTAATATTATCTGTACGTATTAGTGATGTGATACATAGTGTATACAATACAAGAATGTGGTCCATGTAGCATTATTCCAAAGAAAATTGTTCTCCAATCAAAGGAATTTTCCCAAATATAATTGCCTTAATTAAGGAGCTGAATCCAGTTTTGTACCTTTAACCGTCCTATGTTGGAAGAGACATTGACCATTTTCGGTGAATCAGACTTTTGCAGAAGTCGAATAAGTGCTTTGCTCATTTGCTTGATTCCATAGTAGTTCGTTTTCAGACATTTCTCTGCACTTTCGTATGTTTGCTCTAGAAACTTATTCAGGTCTCTAACTTTTGAACCAAACATCTGTTCATCATATAATCTCCACTAGTTATTGATGTGGCAATTGTCCATAATGCACCATAAGCGATGGATCCTGTTGAATGCACCATAATGCAGTCATCACACACTTCTCCATCTTCCTCATGTCATCCATTGCTTCTTCATCACTGTCCAGTAGCAAATGGAGCTTTCTTTGGTTATAGCAATCATATGCCCAATCAGCTAATATCATCTCATTTTCATTGGTTGCCTCCGCTTCAAAATTCTTCCTACAGCAGATAATCTCCAACAACAAAATTCCATAGCTGTAAACATCCACCTTAACAGTGATAGGCAAGGCTTTGAACCATTCAGGGGCCACATAACCTCTTGTTCCCCTGATTGCAGTGATGGTTCGAGTTTGATCCGTCCTCAAAAGCTTGGCTAATCCAAACTCCGCAATTCTTGCTGTGAACGTGTCATCTAGAAGAACGTTCTCAGGCTTGATGTCACAATGTATAATCTGGCTGCTGCAGTCTTCGTGCAAATACAAGAGCCCTCTTGCAATTCCCAAGGCAATTTGCTTTCTGCAGTGCCAGTTTAGCTTTGACTCCCCAAAGAGGAAGCTTGCTAGTGTGCCGTTGCTCATCAGCTCATAAACAAGAATTCGGTGCTGCCCCTCGTTGCAGAAGCCTAGTAGTTGGACTAGATTTCTGTGATTTGTTCTGCCAATTGTGCTCACTTTCGTATGATTATGAGATATGACAAATGGACGTAAATACTGCCTTTCTGAATGGCAACCTTGAGGAAGAGCTTTATATGGATCAATCTGAAGGTTTTGCGTCTAAAGATGACATTCATAAAGTGTGTAAGCTTCATAGGTCCATCTATGGACTCAAGCAAGCTTTAAGGAGTTGGAACATCCGTTTTGATGATGCAATCAAATCTTTTGGTTTCATGATAGAAGCATTTTAATGTGATATTTTAATAGTTAATTCCTCACATTTTGCTTAGTTAATTCCTTAACGAATCGATTTTTAATTCAATTTTTATTTTTAGGTACATTGGAGTAGATGATGATGAAATAAGTGTTAGGTCCATAAAATGATGGAGAAAAATGGAAATGCACTAAAAAGGTCAACTTTACACATTTTCCTACTCCGGCTAGGAGAAACCAAGCCAAGCAAGGAAGAAGGAGCGACCACCTGACCAAATGAACTTCAAATGAGCTGAAACCTTCCAGATCCATTCTAGACATCCTAAGAAACATTTCTTATGAAGAGTGCAAGAGCCAAAAAGAAGTGGAAGGCCTTCAAACAGTCAACCCAATTTTCTGCAGAAGCAAAACTGGAAAACTGGACCTGTAAGGAGTCCAGCAGAAATTCCGGCCCAAACACATGGAGATAAATTCTGAAAATTTTACAGAATGATCTACACTCATGATGGATCATTTCATATGAAGAAGTCACGGGCAAAATCTGAAGTCTTGGTGGAGAATTAATTGAAGGAAAAATGAGTAGAAAGTGACTCAAACCTAACAAATTCCATTAGTGTTTAAATATTCAAACCTAACAAATTCCATTAGTGTTTAAATATTCAAACCTAATAAATTCCATTAATGTTTAAATGCTCAAACCTAACATATCATCATTTGTTTAAATCCAAATAGTTTTGCTTGGTAGCCTATAAATAGAGGCTACAACAAAGAAGAAAGGACATTCCTTCATCCATTCCATTTTCTTTGTCTCTCCATTTCCTTTCCATTTTCCTTTCCATCCTCTAGTTTCACGTTTAGTCATCTCCACGAGTTCAAGCAAGGCCAAAGAAGAAGAAGAGAAGCCGTGAGCACTTCCATCCATAGCCATCCTTGAAGCTTGCTTTCGAGTTTCAAGAATCCACAACGTGAATCATCCATCTCATCTTCATCCACGGTGTAATCCTATTCTCCTTTGTAACCTTTGCTTTGAATTTCGTTGGTTATGAACTAGTTGACATATATGTTTGAACAAAGTATTATTTCTGGAATTTTTATGATTAATTGAGAATTTTCAGATTCATATATTGTGATTCGAGAGTTGCTTATGTGGGTTTGTTTAATTAAATTTGCGTTATAGATAACTTTTGTATTTTAATCTTATGTGGTTGCAAACACTTAGGGTTTCGATATGAATGGTGCTAGGTTTAAGAACATGAAATCGACTTTTCGTTTTGTGTAAACTTGAATCAAAGTAGTAAAGGTTTTGTACAAAGATCGAATTTAATTAAAGAGAATTGCAATTAGGTGGACTTTTCCATACTAAGTTGTACACTTGAGTTGATAGCCTTTCTCTATGTGTAATGCGTTAAACATGACATGATTGACTAGCTTTCTAGGGTTTGATTGCATGTTTGATAGGATTAATCTAGGTGCTTTCGCTTAGGTTAATTAGCATTGAAAAGTAAAAAATGGGAATTCATTTGCTTTCGAATGTTTCACATGATCAACTCCTTTCTCATGACTTAGATGAACAATATTAGGGTTTGAATCAATTTTAATCATAAGTTTCGGTTTTGATCTTTGTTCCTTCATTCCATTCGTATTTTTATGTTTTTGCATTTTAATTGTTTTTGTTAACTTAGTTTCATTTTCGAAAAAACCAAAAACAAAATCCCCCCTTTTCGTGTAAAATGTTTATATTTTGTGAATACATTTGTGAATATTATACTTTGTTTTAATTTTAATTGTTTAATTGTTTGACAATGACAGGTGTACCCTCAATCCCCGGAATAGAACGATCCCTATTTGCTTATACTACTAACGATCTTTTCAGGGTTAAATTATGCGCTTGCTTTGAGCGTACCATTTCACACAAAACATGGATGAACCTTGTGTTTACAAGAAGGTCAGTGGGAGTGTTGTTGTGTTCCTTGTACTTTATGTAGATGACATCCTACTCTTTGGGAATGATGTAGGAATGTTATCTTCAATTAAAGTTTGGTTGTCCAAGACCTTCCTTATGAAGGATCTTGGAGAAGCTGCCTATGTACTAGGAATAAAGATCTATAGAGACAGATCAAAAAGATTAATTGGATTATCTCAATCCTTGTACATAGACAAAGTGCTGAATAGATTTCACATGGAACAATCTAAGAAGGGTTTTCTGCCTGTCAGACATGGCATTCACCTTTCTAAGAAAATGTGCCCACAAACGATTGAGGAAGTACAAAAGATGAGCAAGATCTCATATGCATCTGCAATAGGGAGCCTCATGTATGCGATGCTATGCACAAGACCTGATATCAGTTATGGCGTAAGCATAACTAGTCGATATCAGTCCAATCCAGGTTTAGAACACTGGAATGCTGTTAAGAATATCCTTAAGTACTTGAGAAGGACTAAAGATTTATTCCTCGTTTATGGAGGTGGTGATTTGCAATCAGAGTTGCAAGTGGAAGCATACACAGACTCAGATTTTCAATCTGATGTGAATGACAGAAAATCCACATCATGGTTTGTCTTCACCTTGAATGAAGGTGCAGTAAATTGGAGAAGCTGCAAACAAAGCGTTACTGCAGATTCCACTACTGAGGCAGAATACATTGCAGCTGCAGAGGCTGCAAAGGAAGCAGTTTGGATGAAAAAGTTCATCACTGAACTTGATGTTGTTCCTACCATTGAGTCACCGATTCCACTTTACTGTGACAACAATGGGGCAATTGCTCAAGCCAAGGAACCAAGGTCTCATCAAAAATCCAAACACATCGAAAGACGTTTCCATATCATAAGGGAGATTGTTAATCGTGGAGACGTTAACATTCTCAAAGTAGCATCTGTTGATAACATATCAGATCCATTCACTAAACCTTTATCACAAGCAAAGCTAGAACAACATCTTGAGAAGATGGGTGTACGTTTCATGGCTGATTGGGTTTAGTACAAGTGGGAGATTGAATGAATTGTGTCCTAAAACAATCATTTTGATATAATTATTATTGTAATTATTATTAATCAAAAGGGCAAGTTTATTGTTCATTGCTTATATTTAATATTTGATTGAACAAGGTCCAAGGAATATGAGTTAAAGAGAAAGTAATCTAAAGAGTTAGATGTGTGAGACCTTTACTCTTTCACACTCTTATCCTAAAAGGTTCCTAGTCATAGGATTATCACTTGGACATTGATAATCCGGAAAGACCAGCACATACTATGTATGCTCAATATGGAGGATGATATGTCTCTTGTCATTTGTGTAGAGACACTAATACAAGTATGTCACGCCCCGGATTTTGAATGATAAATTCAAATCCGAAACCTGAATAATTACAATTACAAAAAAACCAAATCTCGAAACTTCGAGTTCATTATTACAATTCACTCTCACAATATATTATAAAGCTCAAATGAGCATAACACACCTCACAACTTACAATTGTTGTAAAACTCTAACAATTGCTCTAACCGCACGATCACCGTCCTGGTTCTCCTGTCCTGTAGGATTACCCGCTACACAATTTGAATAGTGTACCGGGAGTTGCAACAACACAAAACCCGGTAAGCTTTTTACAGCCAGTATGAGTAAACAAGAAAGAACTGTTGATTTATTAGATTTCAAGACTACCACAAACCCACGTTACTTTCTCACTCTCATATATATATATAGACACTTATGAGTTACTCTCAATTTAGCTCATAAGATCACTCACTCTCATATATATATGTAGACACTTATGAGTTACTCTCAATTTAGCTCATAAGATCCCTCACTCTCATATATATATATAGACACTTATGAGTTACTCTCAAATTCGCTCATAAGATTTCCCAACATTTGGTAGACAGACTCATATATATATATAGACCCTTATGAGTTACTCTCAATTTCCCTCATAAGGTTACCATATATATATTGACACTTATGAGTTACTCTCAATTTCACTCATAAGGTCACTCCACATTTGGCAGACAGACTAGAGCTCTAACTGAACGTAACCACTCGTCCGGCCACAGACGTGATTACGATTTAATACTATTAATAACCACCAGCCCGGTACGAGAGCGTGATTCACTAATAGATGCCATGGTCACCTCGTGACCTAGTGATCTCCACAGATCACAACAATTTATTGTTCCTCAACAATAAAACTCAACACCTCTCACAATATATTGTTTCTCAACAATAAACTCAATACCTCTCACAATATATTGTTTCTCAACAATAAACTCAACACAACTCCAACAATACATATTATTTCACGTAATAATATATATACAGACATTCACACAGGAATGTCTAATACACCAACAATAGTTCATATGATTGCAAAATAAAGCAATTAAATATATTGGGTTCGTAATATGAACCACGTGAGGTTTACTCACCTCGATAATCCCGCTGCGTCTTCAATTCAGCTCAAAATACGATCCACAATCGTCCACCAACTCAAACCGTCAATCACCTAGTCCAATAATGATCTTGACTTAGCCAACAACTCAAATATGTAATTAAACGACGATCCAACGCTCAGATTCAAATTAAACGATGATCCAACGGTCGGATCTGAATTTAATGATGATCCAACGGTCGGATCCTCACGGATCGCCTTTAGGATCATCCTCCAAAATTATCACGAAGATCCAACGGTCAGATCTTCCTGAATCGCCTTTACTAACATCTCCACAAAATTATATGAAAATCCGACGGTCAGATTCTCACGAATCGCCTTCCGAATCACTATTTCTCAATTATACGAAGATCCAACGGTCGGATCTTCGCCCGTGACCTCACAAGGTCACCGGGACAGTCATACGATCAACATATCCAAAATTGAAGCAAAACCGATGGTCAGATCTTCACAGATCGTAAACCGAAGATAAACGTAAAAACGTTAAATAGTAACGTCAAAACGTAAATCCACTATTTATCAACTTTTTCTAACATGACCATGTTATATATCAAAACGCTCGTATGGATGCATAGATCATCGCCTAGATAATGAAAACTCGAAATATGGTCTGATACGCCGCCACAAGCGGTGGTCAGTGGGCGGTCAACGCGGCGGTCAACGCCGGTCAACCACCTCAGATGGCAAAGTGACCAACTACAAACTGGTTCAAAATGAAAGGGTGGTCGACTTTCATACCTGGAGCTAAGCCTGGTTCGGCCTAGATCGTCCTAGATCAAGCGTTGAAGTTGGATTAATCTCGTGCGTCTGATCAGATTCCAGATTGAATCAGGGACGTCGAAATCTTCAACTCGTGATCTTTCACTCCACACTCCAAATCGTCAAGCAAGGCCTATATGGGGATGATCAGGGGGAGGAGGAGATCACGAAAATGGGAACGATCGGCCCATGTAACGCCGGAAAAATGGAATTCCGGTCGGGTCGGATTCCTCTTGGCTGGCTTCTTCGATCTCCATCTGGGGGCAGCGGCGGGGCAAGGCGACACCGGAGGGAGGCCGGGCTTGGAGCGGCGATCACCATGGTGTCCGGGTCGTGGCCGGAGGACGCCGGAGGAGGAAGGAAAATCCGGGTCGGGTCGGCTAAGACTCGTTGGGTCTGACGGTCGAAAGAAGAGAGAGAACGGAGAGAGCTGGGGGACTGTTCAGCAAAAATGAAAATGTTTCGTCCTTAAATGAAAAATCAGATATTTTTCCTATTTATAGAAAATTCCCAATTTTCAAATATTCATAACTTAATCATACGAACTCCGAATATTGCGTTCTACATGTCCACGAACTCGTATCGACGAGCTCTACAACTTTCATGAAGGAAGTTTTCCCAAATTTTGAACGTATAAAAAGTCAACTTTGTTGACCCCCTAAAAACGTTCGTTTTCGAAAATAAAACCGTTCGAACTAATTCCACAACTTCTCCAAGCTTCGTACTCGCTCCTACTATCGTGAAATCATTTCTAAAAATCCACGGAATTTAATTTGGATTTTCCAGGGTATTACAAAGTATGTGGGTGCTCTTAACTTAAAGAGTACACTGAACGCGATTATTAGAGTTCTTGTATGGAGTCTTACTTACATGTCAAACTTGAACTCTAAATTGCAATAATACAAATTAGTCCTTTGACCTGAGACACCATAGTTGTCTTATGAGTGAATGGATTATCTCTTGATGATGCAATAATATTGTGTCCCTTAATGGATATAATAGATGCATTCATTGATATAATCAATTCGGTCATGGAGACATGTGAGTGTACAACAATGAATCTCTATCCTTAAGTAAATAAGGTGTATGTTCAAAGATGTGATTCAATGAGTCTTTGGCCAAAACATTGAATGAGATTTAAAAAGGAGTTTTTAATCACATTCTAAGAATCACATAAGAATGAAAATCACATTAGGGAATTGACATATCAATTCCATACCCCGATGATGTGATTTAGAACATCGTGTTAGAGAAGGACCGTATTGTATTGTAATTCCAATTGAATAGGTTCTTTGTAATTCTACATTAACTAGGGTAGTCATGATATGTTGCAAGACGTCACTCATGACTTGTGAAGTCCCCGAGGATTAATAAACATTTATTATCCTAATAACAAGGGAGAATCAAAAATGGAGTTTTTGATTCGTAAACAAAATAGAATGGTTTCTATAAACTTCACTGCCTTGTTAATTAGAACCTAAGAGATCGCACACCATATAAGTGGATCCTTGAGATTGTATATGAAGAAGATTAAACAAGAGTTGGTTATGAGCAAATAATTAATTAGATTTATTATTTGAACATAATTAGAATTTTCGGGTAAAACCGAACCTATTGGGCCTAAACGATTGTCGGGTTTTTGGTGTGGACTTGAGCTTCACTAAATGAGATTTAAATGAAAGCCCAAGACACATTTTTAGTGCCCAATAACATGTATGGACCAGCCAAAATATTGGCTTTATGAAAGTCAATATTTTCTTTTAGTAATTGGAGTTATTTCCTATTATATAAAAGTGAAAGCATAGACATAATAATGGTAGCATCTCTACACCATTATTTTCAGATTAGAGAGAGAGAAAGAGTGTTCTCTCTTGGTCCATTTTTCAGAAATTAAAGGAAAGAAGAACACTTGCATAATTTCTTCTTTTCTTTCATCTTTCTTCATCTCTTGATTCACTTGGTGAAGATCCTTAGAGGCCATATATTTTTGTGGCTTTACTTGTTACATCAAGGAGGAGATTACAAGCACAAGAAGGAGTTCTTAATTCAAGGTGCTTCAAGGTGGAGGAAATACACACAAGGAGAGATCAAGGAGAGGAACTTTGGTGGTTCACTTGGATCGGATTAAAATCACGCTCCAAGGGTGAGTAGAACATAAACTCCCTCTTTGTTCTTCCTTACTATGCATGCTTTGTTTATATACATATCACAATAAGCCAAGATCATGGGTTAAAGGAATGGATTTTATGTTTAGTTAGTAGTTTAATTGTTAAACTAATTCCGCACTAATTAAAAAGTTTTGAAATCCATCCATTCCTTTAATTGGTATCAGAGCCATTGGCTTAATTTTGGTATGTTAAAAACATGGCTAAGTATGTTGGTTGATGTGATTTTCTTAAGCTTAGAGTAATATGTAATTTAGATCATAAAATTTGCTTTATCATAAAAGTTATGAAGCATGTGATGCAAGGTAGATTTTATGATAGCAAGAAAAGTTTCTAGAAATTACATGTAAGAAGTGGTTTAAGTTTTATGAAACTTTGATGCATATAAGAATGTATTAAGGGGTTCTATATGTTTCTTAATTAAGGAGTTAATCTTAGAAACATGTTGGATTATATATGCTTTAGGGTATGCATGATTTTTAGCTTCAAAGATGAAGTAAACAAGTGTTCAATGGAAGAACACAAAGCTGAAATTTTATTTCCAGCTTTGGAACATGTCTAAACTAGTTATGAACTAGCTAATTTTTCATGGTGTTTGCTTTCACTTTTGATCCATAAATTCATAAATTCAAATTTACCTAATAGTTAATGATGACATAAAATCATTTCCATGTTTCCCTCACCAAAAAGTTGGTAGAGTTAGTCATCTTTACTATTAGTTTCTCTAAATTACTCACCAAAAGTTGGAATGAGATAAAAGACATGTCTCCCTAAATTATGAGATAAAAGACATGTCTCCCTAAATCACTCACCAAAAGTTGGTGATGCATGATGAGAGACATCATCCCCTAAATTACTCACCAAAAGTTGGTGTTGCATGATGTAAGACATCATCCCCTAAATCACTCATCAAAAGTGATGTGAGACATCATCCCCTAAATTACTCACCAAAAGTTAGTGTTGCATGATGTAAGACATCATCCCCTAAATCACTCAATTAATTTACTTGCATTAAATTAAAGTAATTTAGTGGTTAATTTATTTTGATTGAGTTAATTATGCTTGTTTAATTAACCTTATTAATCTTAGTTAATTAAAGAATGATTATGGACTATGGCCTAATATAATTGAGCATGAGATTGGCCGACTATTCATTTTGAATGAATGTGGTTATGTAATTAAAGTAGTTAATTCATTTGGGTTATGTAATTAATTTAGTTAATTCATTTGGTTGTGTAACTAAGTAGCTTATTTAATTTATTCAAGTTTGATTAAATTTAAATGGGAGCTTGTATGCCCGTTATCCACTCTTGTAATTGAAGATGGAGGCACATGAGGATGATTCAAAGAAGAAGTTTGAAGTCATCTAGCCTTGAAAGAAGTTCAAGTGCAAAGTGTAAAAGCTTAGCTTAGTTATTTAATTTTCGTAATCGTTACGCGTAATTAAAATCAACCACCCAAACATGACCTTGATCCAACATATTGGCTCATGTTGGATCAAACAACAAGTCCATAATCATCCTATGTGACCTATTATAATTGCATGTTCGTTGCACTTGATCAAGTAATTTTATACTTCCCATGATTCCATTTGAAAAATGTTTTTGATGAAATCAAATTGTTTTTCCGAAAAACAATTAAGTGGGAGTATTTTATTATAGATCAAGTATAATGAAAATGTGATTGCATTAGGATCAAAGCAAATGCAATGTGATTGTTATTAATGAGATTATTAAAGATGAGACTTTAAAATTCCCTCAAAGTGATATTAAGTTGAAAAACGAAGAAGACATTATGAATGCTTCTTTGTGGCCTTCCAACATTGTAATCTCCTATTAGATGTTCTTACATGTGAATATCATTCCGAACGAGGGTATTTCTTGCTAGGAGCATTAAAAAGAGGTTATTCAACATTTGATGTTGTAAGGTAGGGACAAATCTTGGTCAATATTCTATTATGATGAGATTTAATTTTTGATCCTTATACTTACATGAGATGATGGGTATAGCTTAACTAGAGTAATTTATCAATATCCTATTATGGTGAGACTTACTTACTTTAGAGGCCAAAGTTATGGATATTCACATTTGATGTGATTGGATAAGAGTATTCTCTCATGGAAATTAAGTTGACCTATAGTTCTATTATGATACGGTTGGCTTAATGAAAATGAGTCTTCCATACTCACTAAGAGTTTTAATTTATACTCTCGAATTCCTTGAGGGATTTGGAATTTGTTAAAATAGTGAGAGGGTGCCATTTGATTCTTAAGACCCGAGTCATTTGGTTTTAAAATCAATCTCACTTCTTTTATTTTATGTTATGTAGACTGCAATATGTCAGGACATCCTATCACCATAATTCTCAATGAAAATCGTCTTGAGGGCCCAAACTTCAATGACTGGCTCCGCAATTTGAAAATTGTATTGACATTCGATAAGATCGCTTATGTCTTACAAAATGCACCTCCTCACACTCCATTGGCTCAAGATGCAACCGATGAGCAACGTGTTGCTTATCAAAAGCATAAGGATGATGACACTCAAGCTAAATGTATTATACTTGCATCCATGAACTCACAACTTCAGAAGCAACATGAGAATATGGATAGCGTCAGTTCTATATTACTCCATCTCACTGAATTGTTTGATGAGAGAAATAGAAATGTGCGATTCACAGCTGTCAATGAGCTTGTTAAGACAAAGCATGTGAGGGGTGCTTCTGTGCATCAACATGGTCTAAAAATGATAGGCCTTATTGAGCAAATTCAAGACCTTGGATTTGCACTTGATGCGGAGCTAGCTCAAGATCTTCTTCTATCCTCCCTAGATGATTCATTTTCCCAGTTCATAATGAACTATAATATGCAACAAATGGATTATAGTCTTTCTGATCTTCTCAATATGCTGGTAACAGCTGAGAAGCAAATCAAGAAAGAGAGTGGGAGTGTGGCCATTGTCACTTCTTCTTCCAAGTCAAAAGGCAAGGGCAAAGGGAAGAAGAAACAAGTGGCAAAGCCTAAAGGAGCAGTCCAAAAGAAGAAGAAGAAGGAACAAAAGGAACCAAAAGGTGTTTGTTTCTTTTGCAACAAGGATGGGCATTGGAAGAGGAATTGCAAAGCTTATCTTGCATCCTTGAAGAACCAGTCTTCAACAGCAGGTATGATCAATGTGATTGAATCAATACTTACAGTTAATAATACTTCCACTTGGATAATTGATTCAGGTGCATCTCACCATGTTTGCACTTCGTTGTAGGACCTAGTGGGAGCAAGGAAGCTTAAAGCTGGAGAAATCACCCTACGTGTTGGAAATGGCACAAGAGTTGACGCCAAAGCCGTGGGGACTTATGTTTTGAAGTTACCATCAGCAGATACATTGGAGTTAAATAATTGTCTTTATCTTCCTATATGTATAAAGAACCTTATCTCCATCTCCATGCTTTTGAAGGATGGTTATAGAGTAGTTTTTGATAAACTAAGTGGTTCTGTATCTATTAATGAACGCATGATATGTCATGCTAATATTATTGATGGTCTCTTTCATCTAGCTTTAGATGGTAGTATTAATTGTATGAAGGAAAATGCTTTGGGATCTAAGAGATCTCGGGAAACGGTTAACCCCATTAAGATGTGGCACCTTAAGCTTGGTCATATTAGCCAAGATAGAATTCACAAATTATCCAAAGATGGATATTTAGAGTCGTTAGGATCTGATCCTATGCCTACTTGTGAGTCTTGTCTAAAAGGAAAAATGACCAAGTCACATTATAGTGGACAAAGAACAAGAGTTAATGAACTCCTAGGCCTAATACATACAGATGTTTGTGGTCCTATGTCCACTATTAGTAGAGGTGGATTCTCATACTTCATAACCTTTACCGATGACTACTCTCGGTTTGGTTATATATACCTTATGAAGCACAAATCTGAAGCCTTTGAAAAGTTCAAAGAATTTAAGAATGAAGTTGAGAAACAAACCGACAGAAGTATTAAGGCTCTAAGATCTGATCGAGGAGGCGAATACTTAAGCAATGAGTTTATTGATTATCTCAAACAAGAAGGCATTGTTGCTTCACTAGCTCCTCCTGGAACACTGCAACTCAATGGTGTCTCTGAAAGGAGAAATCGAACTTTGTTGGACATGGTTCGTTCCATGATGAGCTATACTGATTTACCTATATCCTTTTGGGGATATGCACTTCAAACAGCAATTTATTTGTTGAATAGAGTGTCTTCCAAGTCCGTCCCTCTTACACCATATGAGATGTGGCATGAGAAGAAACCAAGTCTCAATCATATTAAGATTTGGGGTTGTCCAGCTTATGTCAAAAGACTAGAAGCAGGCAAGCTTGAAGCTAGATCAAGCAAGTGTTTATTTGTGGGATATCCTAAAGATAGTTTAGGATATTATTTCTATCAACCTGAAGAACAAAAGGTGTTTGTTAGCAAGAATGCCACTTTCCTTGAAAGGGACTATGTCCTTGATGGAAATGTTGAGCAAATGGTAGAACTCAAGGAAGTGTCCAACAAGCCACAAACTAAGTCATCGGAGAAGTGTCCAACAAGCCACAAACTAAGTCATCTAACAGTTCTAGTCTTTTATTCTTTCAATCCTTTCTTTGACCAAGTACTGCTCCGTCAGTCGATCAATGAAGAGGTGGAAATAGAATAGCTCTAATACACATTTGAGTCTTATCTCAGTAAACACCTCCCATGTCTCATCTCTCCTTCTCATTTGAGTGTTAGTTCAGCTCATAGAATATGTAGTTTATGCACATGCTGTAGTAGGTACCAAAAGGCAAATAATTTGGTCTCTAGTTCGGCTTGTAAAGTAATTAATGTGATTTGTGCACAGCTTCTGCCGTTGTCTTGAAAAAAATGGTTTCTTCAATTCTTTGTTTTAGGGAGTGTTTTACAATCGAACCACAAGAGGAAGACGAAGATGGGTCGGCGAATCTCCAGCCATTCCTCCTTGTTAATAATCACCGTGCTCCTCCTCATCTCCTCCGCAGCCCACAACTTCTCTCTTCCCGGCGTTGCTCCCCGTGATTTCCACACTGCCACTGGAGATCCCCTTTCTATCGAAGTGAACAAATTGTCATCTACTAAGACACAACACTCATATGACTACTACTACTACTACTTAAGTAGTTAAGTTATTGTAACACAAAGAGATTATAAAAAGTGTAGAAAATCTGAGGGAGGTTCTTCGTGGTGATCAAATTGAAAATTTTGTATATGCTTTCAAAAAAAGAACTGCTTCTTCGTCTTCTTCAAGTTCAAATCCAGGGTTTTTCAACCCCTCATCATCTTCCTCTAAAATCATGGTCATAGCAGAGCTTAATTTCAATTGTGAGAGAGACGGGGGAATCAAAGTAACTGGAAGGAGTTCCAGAGAAAAGATGAGAGAGAGAGAGAGAGAGAGAGAATTTGACAATTTTTTAGCCGCAGGGGTTGAAAAAACAGTAAAGACAGTGTGAGAGTGAATAAGAGCCATTAGATGTAATTATATACACGTGTCAGTTTGTGGTGGAAAGCTTAGGAAGCTCAGCTTGATAAGGAGCTTAGGAGAGGATCCTCTCCCAATGGAAATTGCCCCCCCCCCTTCCTGATGAAATCAATCCATTGTCACTTCTGGGTTTCTGTATGAGAGCTCGAGCTGTCAAATCTGAAATTCTCGCCCTCTCTCCTCCACCAGACTTCTCTAAACACCACTGCGACTCACCTCCACCACCATCACGCTCCCTGGTCTCAGACGAGTCAAACCCAGAATTGATTTGGACACCCACATCTGACTTCTCTAAAATATTTCTCAACCAATTCGTTATTGTGTTCTAATCCCTTCTGATCTTCTTTTTGTTTTTGAGATGGGTAGCAGAAAGAAGAAAATTGACATAGCTAGAGCCGATCACAGACTACTGATCTCGCATGGTGGCCTTCACCAGGAGACGAACAAATTCGCCATTGCTGTGATCTCCTAGTTTGGTCAACCTTACCTCCATGGCTCTCCTTCCTTACTCGAACAATTTCTTGCCTCCACCGCCACTGCTGCCTCTTCATCCACAGTTATAACTCTTCCACCACCACCACCGCCATCCTTCTTCTAAATCTCATCCATAAGCTCCGTCTCTTTAAGCCCAGATACTGCTAGTTAATGGCCGCTCCAATTCATATGCGCATGGCCCAGAAAAAGCATCAATTTTATGCCAACGCGATGTTATAATCAAACTCATAGACTGAAAAATAATTCACCAATTCAACCTCGGAAAACCAAATTTGACATCATTCCACATAAGCATCATATTTCAGAATGTTTAACCTTAATCTCCCAATTCACAATCGATTTTCACAATCCAAATAAACCAAATATCCAAAGTAAAACAAAAAATTGGAGCTTTACCGATTCATCTTGCGAGGTAGCGACGACTACAATTTGTCGACACCACAACCTCTGTTGGTGCAGAGACAGCAAGCCACCGCAGCCGAGCCATTTCGAAACTTCAATAGAAGCTCCTCCATAACCGCGAGCACCAATGAATTGACCGAACCACTGAGAACACAAGGCGAGCGGGGTCGCCGCCTTCTTGAACCGAGAGCTTTGGGAGTATGCTCTTGGGTGCGAGGCTTGGGTTTTTGCTTCAGTTTCACAGGGAAGGTCTTGGGGATTTGGGGTTCCACCATTGAAGAAGCCGTTCTCGGAGGAGTTGGCAAGATTTGATCTTGGTATTTACTATTTAGTGGGTGATGGAAGGGTGTGTTAAGATGGAGATGGGTTTAGGTGTTCGGGTTGGAAAGAAGATAAAGATTGTGAATTTATTTTATTTTATTTTATTTTTGAATTAAGCCCAAAGGTTATTTAGGGAATTTAGCCATTTATGTGGGTCTCGACGCAAAAAATGTGTTAGCCTGTCGGTATCACATTTGACAGCATATTTAGACGGAGCTTTGAAGATTGGACAGAATATGAATTTGGGAAGTGCAGGGTACACTTGATTAAAAAAAAAGATCAGGGACTAACATAATTTTCAACTCAAAGTTGACAACCTCCTCTTCACAACTTCTTCAACTACCACAGCTACCAAAAACAAATGGATAAGTCGATAATTACCTCGAAAAAAAAATGAAAAACCCTAGAATTTCAAATGCTCGATTCCAGCTCCATGCTCCAAATTGGATCAAGATGTTTGGAGGGATTGATGTGCGCCCTAAGAGCTCTAAAACCCATGTGGTATCACTAGAATTGGTGGCCGGAAACATGAGTTTCGACCGGGTCAAGCAAAATTGGTCCGCCGGGCTTCCTTGAGCTGCTGGGCTTTACACACCTTGAATTGTCTAATGTCACCACCAAGGATCGAACGAGGATGAAGAGACGAATCTGATGTGACTGGTGTGGCGTCGATCGGCGGCCGAACGGTGAAGTTATGGCCGGGTTTGGAAATCGGGTTGGGTCGGTTTCCTAGGTCGGCTAGAGAGGATTTTATGGTTTCTACTTTGAGCCGAGGTGAGAAAACTGACTTACCATTTTTGGTAAGTCCCTTTTTATACTCCTTTCTCAAAATAGTGACTTTAGTTTTCTAACCATAACTTTCACGTTCGAACTCTGATTTGAGCGTGCCATGTGTCAACAGACTTGATTTAACATCCTCTACAACTCTCAAAAAGAAAATTTTCCCAAATTGTCATCCTATAAAAATTCAATTCTTCAGGTCTCCTAATAGTTAAAACAGAAATCGAGGATAGTAAAAACTCAAAGTAAATGACTTGAATACAGTAATGAGGTGAGCTAGAGACAGGGCATATCACATCTTTTCATAATATCATTCCCTTGATCTCCAAAAAACGAGGCCGGAGTGGAGGTTGTACTCCTTCTCCAAAGAAGTTCAAAACAATTCTAGGAGGCAAACTTCTTACCCTCCAAGCTGATGCATGCACTAGGTTTGGTAGAAGCTGATATTGAGGTGGAGCATGGGATACTGAAGAAAAAGGTGGGAAGACCTCTCGGAAGCAAGAACAAGAATCCTCCTACAAGAAGCCGGGTGTGACTCCGTTACGCCTCACTTACCCTTCTGCTACTACTCATGAGGTTAGCCCTAAAGATAAGGGCAAAGGGAAACTTTAAGTTTTCTATTTCTCTGCCAAGCATCTGATTTATGGTTTTAAGTTTGGTGTACTTACATAAGCATTTACCAAACATAATTAGCTATAATGATCCACGCTCATGCTATCGCCAGCGGTACCAATAACCACCAACGGTGTGACCTACGGAAACACAGCCAAGCAGACTATCACCTGAGCCCCGGCTCACCCCCAGATCACCGCCGACGCGCTGCCACGCGCAGAGCCAAGATCGCCTCGCTGAAGCATCAGAAGCTGGGAACTGAAGCATATCAGTCCCACATCGAAAACAAGGAAGAGGTCAGCCTCTTCCCCACCTATAAAAGGTTCACTCCTCTCTCCTCATTAATTACGCATTTACTACTTACCTACTGTTATTCTGTCAACACAAATACATTGACTAACTTAGGCATCAGAGAAGAGAAGACTGCCAACCGCGGTCTCCCTCTGACGCCCGTTGTATTTCATTTGACAGATAGCAAGAGTCCCAAGAGAATCACAAGTAGCGATCCGCCCATCAGACCAGCGTTAACTGAGATTTAGCTACCGCTAAATCTTAAACATCAACATTTGGTTTCTCTAGTTGTACACCAATTGAGGTCTCTAGGCGACTAGGGTTGCTGTTATAAGGATTTAGGTAGTTTGGACTTGTGTTCATATGGTTAGGCTTAATAAGTGTGCGTAATTTGCTTACAATAAGGGTTACTTGTAATTTTGCTTGGCGGCTTGTGTCATCTCTATTTTTTGTATAAGACAACATCTGATGTACGTGTCTTCTGGCCATGAATAAGTAATGAAATTATCTATTCCTCAAAAAAAAAAAAAAAATGTTATGATTTTAGACTAACTTAGGTTGGGGTTTAACCACAAGCACGTCCATACTAACTGAACCCCAAACTCTTATTGGCTGAAAATATTATGATTTCAGACTCCAAAATGCTACGAGTTATTACTTATTACTTATCAACTGGAATTTCTGGCCTCTAGCTACTTTAAACTAATTGAAGAGTCAACCCTAATTCATTGAGGTCAATGGGATCCAAACAAATTGTATTAATACTGCAATATTGCTTTAAGTTTATGAGACTAGCTTGTTCTCGTTATCTGATATTCAGAATGGCTTTAGTAAGGTACTAGTACCATGGTGGCTTGTATTATTTGGCTCTGTTTGGTCATCAATTACTGAGTAGATTAACATGATTCTAACTCTAATTTCTTCCGTTACATAAACATCTTTTCTTCGAAGTTTCGAACAATTAATTGGCAGAAAACGCCGAAGATATACCGGCAGTCCTCCTTGCTTTGAATGCACGGTATCATTACCTGGCATAATGATTCAAGAAATATATATAATTGAGACTCCATTAGTCTCCACCAGTTTGGGGTTAAATATTTTTCAGTCAATTTTGTAATGGTTTTTAATTAGTCGTATTTGTTAACTGAGGGTCATTGCATACGACATACTTGCGCCACAGATTGATTATCACAGTGAAAAGGGTCATTGCATACGACATACTTGCGCCACAGATTGATCAACACACCGAAACAGAAAAGTTATAAATACCAAGAAACCCATAGTAGATGCACATCAATAATCAATTTAAGTTAGCTTTGATATATACCTCGTACCACTTAAAGTTAATTTGCAACATATGGCCGAAACAACCATCAATTCTCAGTCAAAGAGGTAAGTATACACACACACATATATATATATATATGTTCATATATAAGCCGTATAGGGTAGTAATTTCATTGACAAAGATTGCTTTAAACCGTAAACATGCAGTTTCTTCACTCTAAGGCTGTATCATATGTGTCTTGTTGATCAAATTAATATCTGAAATGTTATATGGTTTCGTCCACGGTATATCACATTAATAAATTAAGTAAACTAATTAAATTCAGAGATAGACTAGTTTCATGCATTAATTAGTAGATTAATTTAGAACTACTCTATTACCCGACTATAAATTAGGACCGGAAATTCAGACATGCATGTCTGATTCTATGTGATGTTACAACGGTTCTGGTTCACAGCAACCTGACACATCTACAAACTTAAGCAGAGACAATTTCCTTAATTACTAAGTTAATTGTCTTGATTCTCACCGGCAACAAATACTTGTTCTCTTTTCGGTTTCAGAGTTTCTGTTGTCACGGGGGCCAACAAAGGGATTGGATTTGAGATATGCAGGCAATTAGCTTCTAATGGGGTCCAGGTAGTATTAACTGCACGGGATGTGAAGAGGGGGCAAGAAGCTGTCGAAAAGCTCAAGCTTTCTGGCTTGACTGATGTAATTTTTCATCAGCTAGATGTAACCGATGCAACTAGCATTGCTTCTTTAGCAGATTTCATCGAAATCCAGTTCGGGAAGCTTGACATATTGGTACTTTAATTCCTCTCCAAGTCTCTAGCTATCAGTATTGCTTGACTTTCGATCATTTCCTATGATATAATGTCAAAGGATCAAAAATATCCTCCACAAAGACAAGAAGTTATAAATTGACTTACTGGTTTTTATAGAGTTATACAGTCTAATACACTGTTCTAGAGTACATGCAGGTCAACAATGCAGGAGTTGGCGGATTCACAGTGATTGGAGAGAATGTAAAGAACTTAACTTTCGATTATGAACATGTAAGTTTATGTAATATAGAGAGAGACATTGAATATCCCGGAGAATTTAAATATATAAATAATATACCGGCGCATATATATATGTAACATCAATAACTAGTGGAGATTATATGATGAACAGATGTTTGGTTCAAAAGTTAGAGACCTGAATAAGTTTCTAGAGCAAACATACGAAAGTGCAGAGAAATGTCTGAAAACGAACTACTATGGAATCAAGCAAATGAGCAAAGCACTTATTCGACTTCTGCAAAAGTCTGATTCACCGAAAATGGTCAATGTCTCTTCCAACATAGGACGGTTAAAGGTACAAAACTGGATTCAGCTCCTTAATTAAGGCAATTATATTTGGGAAAATTCCTTTGATTGGAGAACAATTTTCTTTGGAATAATGCTACATGGACCACATTCTTGTATTGTATACACTATGTATCACATCACTAATACGTACAGATAATATTAAGCCATATTGGACGTGTATTGCATTAGTACTAATGTCGTCTACATGGTTTTCAAAAGTTCCAAACCCAAGGCGGCCTACGTACTTTTTATGTATTTAATTACTATAAGACAAGTATTAACTTGGTACACATTATTGTCTAGATGTTTACTGTTGGCTCTGTCCTTAGTGATGTAACACCGGAAGCGGTGCATGAATGTGATCAAAATTGACATATAATTTATAATTTTTTTTGTAACATTCACATGTTCGTATATGTTCCAGCTTCTTACGCATCAGAAAGCAAGGGATGAGCTAGGAGATGTCGAAGGCCTCACCGAAGAGAAAGTGGACAAGGTTGTCGAGGAATTTCTGACGGATGCGAAAGAGAATTTGGTCGAAACTAATGGCTGGCCTATAAACTTCTCTGCTTACAATGTGTCCAAGGCAGCCTTGAATGCTTACACCAGAGTTCTGGCAAAGAATCACCCCAATATTGCAATCAATGCAGTTGGTCCCGGCTACACTAGCACTGACTTGAACTTCAATCTTGGTGGCCACTCTGCTGAAGAAGGTGCAAAGGGTCCTGTTAAGCTGGCCTTGAGCCCTGAAGGTGGACCTTCTGGCCTCTATTTTGACCAGCTTGAAGTCTCATCCTTCTGAATGAAAACGTATATCCAAGTATCTATATGTTATATATAATAAAGATTAAAGAAGACACAGATAGTCTCTTTAAAATTGGGAAATTATATTGTTCTAAATACCAACATATGTCACTAGAATTATGCATTACTTCATATGCAGGAGTTTCTGGAGCACAGTCACTGCAGAATAAATCCATAGAACTTGTGTTGTAACATTTTAATATTTTATTTATTATTGAAATTAAATTTGGGTGAATTTATTTTGTGTTTAAATTCTGAATTTATTTGTGTGTTTAAATTCTGAATTTATTTTGAATTTTATTTTGTAACTCATGGTGTTTTATTTTGATTTATTTTGGGTTTTAATTTTTGTAACCTATGGCATTTGGTTACTACCCTATTAATTGTAGTAATTGTAGGGAGTGTCCTAAGAGCCTATAAATAGCACCATTTGTTGCATGCTAAAACACATAAAACTTTTACTCAACTATTCACCCATCAACCTTCTTTCCAAAATCCCCCAAAAGAGTATTCTTTGAATTTTTTGGCCAGAGAAAGGTGTTCTTTTGGTGGAGCTTTGGGTTCCTCCAATTTGTGCAGATTGGTGTGAGCCATACAACTTGTTGTTGGGCTGTTGTATTCTGGAGGGGACAAGTCAAGAGATTTCTGGTGCACCGGCATTGTTCCGCAGAGGGCTTGAATCTCCTTAAAGAGAGCGAGATACCCGCGCCTCAGCCTATTGTCAACGAGTTTCTCATATAGAAATTATAATTTTATTGTAATTTCACCAACAATTTTAAGGAGATTCAACGAAGATGGAGCGCACTCAAGAGAAACCGTTTGACAATATGGGAGATCTCAATTTGAGAAAGATGAGTATAACTATTCTTTTTTATCTCTTGACTTATTTCTCATATAATGTTTATGATTATAACGAACTACTCACTGTTATTCAAAGAAATATTGAGAAGTTTTGTAGATTAATATGGAGAGAGTTCCAAAAGTTCATGCATCACAAACAAAAGGAGATTTCCTTGGAGACGTTGACGACTCGCATCCGAGTTGAGGAGGAAGCAAGAGGTTAAGATGTTCTTATGTAAGATACAAACAATGACACCTCCAAGGTAAATTTAGTATCTTCCAATAATAATATGCCCAATGGTCATTTTCATAAAAATTCTCTTATGCAGCCAAAGAAGAAAAATATGAAAAAAGTTGGTAAGCCTCACCAACAGAATAAAGGCAAACCAAGCTATGTGAATAAGAACCAATATCCTCCTTCAGAAAATAAGCAACAATATACTTGTTGTTATGTTTGTGGCAAAAGTGGGCATATTGCTCGAAATTGCAATTATTGAAAACGTGACGCTGTTCCTCAAGCTCACGTCACTGAAGAACCATATGTGGCAATGATAACTGATGTAAATATGGTTCAAAGTGTTGAAGGATGGTGGGCAGATTGTGGTGCTAATAGGCACATCTGCTATGATAAAGATTGGTACAAAACATACACTCCTTTTAAGGAGCCCAAAACAGTTATGCTTGGAGATTCACATACTACTCATGTGCTTGGAACTGGTGAGGTGGAACTCAAATTTACTTCTGGTAGGGTGCTAACTTTGAAAGATGTGTTGCATACACCCTCCATGAGGAAAAATTTGATGTCTAGTTATCTTCTTAATAAGGCTGGTTTTAAACAAACTATGGAATCTGACCAATATGTGATCACCAAAAAAGGTGTATTTGTGGGCAAAGGTTATGCTTGTGATGGCATGTTCAAATTGAATGTTGAGAATAATAATAAAGCATCTACTTCAGTTTATATGCTCTCTTCTTTGAATTTTTGGCATGCACGTTTATGTCATATAAATAGTAGATATGTGGGAATCATGAGTAGCTTGGGTTTAATTCCTTCAGTGCAAAAAGATTTTGAAAAATGTGAGACTTGCAGTAAAGCAAAAATTACTAGAAGGCCTCACAAAAATGTTGAAAGGCATACTGAGCTAATGGAATTAATTCATACAGACTTGTGTGAATTTGAGGGAATTTTAACTCGTGGAGGTAACATGTATTTTATCACTTTTATTGATGATTGTTCTAAATATGCTTATGTATATTTGTTGAAAAATAAAAGTGATGCTTTTGCTAAATTTAAAGAGTTCCTCCTTGAGGTTGAAAATCAATTTGGTAGAAAAATTAAAAGGCTCCGAAGTGATAGAGGAAGAGAATATGATTCTTTTGAATTCAATTCTTTTGTTCAGTCTTTAGGAGTGATTCATGAAGTTACTCCACCTTATTCACCTGCATCTAATGGTGTGGCAGAAAGAAAAAATAGAACTTTGATTGAGTTAACAAATGCCATGTTGATTGATTCAGGTGCTCCCTCTAATCTTTGGGGAGAAGCAGTTTTAACTGCTTGTTATGTGTTGAATAGAGTGCCACATAAAAATATAAAAATTACACCTTTTGAGGTGTGGAAGGGGCACAAACCAAATTTGGGTTATCTTAGAGTTTGGGGTTGTCTAGCCTTTGTGAGGTTAACTGACCCTAAAAGACCAAAATTGGGTGCTAGAGCTACTACTTGTGTTTTTGTTGGATATGCTTTAAATAGTACAGCCTATAGATTTCTTGATGTTGAAAATCATGTTGTGATTGAATCTGGTGATGCAATTTTTCATGAAGAAAAATTTCATTTTAAATCAAAAAATAGTGGGGGTCAAGAATCTAGAGAAAATGTTTTTATCCAACCTAGTTCTTCTTCGATCTTCTAATTTACATATACAAGAAACTTATGACAATGAACCTAGAAGAAGTAAGAGAGCTAGAGTTGAAAAAGATTTTGGCCCTGACTATTATGTTTATAATATTGAGGAAAATCCTATTTCTTTACATGAAGCTTTATCATCACCAGATGCAATTTTCTGGAAAGAGGTTGTGAATGATGAAATGGAGTCTCTAATTTCTAATAATACTTGGAAATTAGTAGATTTACCAACAGGGTTTAAAACCATTGGGTGTAAATGGGTCATTAGGAAAAAGCTCAAACCGGATGGAAGTATAGATAAATATAAAGCTAGACTTGTTGCTAAAGGTTTTAAGCAAAAAGCTGATCTAGACTTTTTTGATACTTTTTCTCCGGTTACAAGGATTACATCCATTAGATTATTGATTGCTATTGCTGCAATTCATGATTTGATTATTCATCAAATGGATGTGAAAACAGTTTTTCTAAATGGTGATTTAGATGAAGAGATCTATATGGACCAACCAGAAGGTTTTATAGAACCTGGTCAAGAGCACAAGGTATGTAAGTTATCTAAATCCCTTTATGGTTTAAAGCAGGCTCCTAAACAGTGGCATGAAAAATTTGATTCCTGCATGATTGAAAATGGTTATAAATCAAATGAATGTGACAAGTGCATATATTATAAATCTTGGAAAAATTCACATGTTATTATTAGCCTCTATGTGGATGATCTGTTAATTTTTGGCTCAAATTTGCATGTAATTGATGAGACAAAAACTATGCTTAAGAGCAATTTTGATATGAAAGATCTTGGTGAGGCTAATGTTATTTTGGGCATGAAAATAACAAAAACATGTGATGATATTTTTCTTGATCAGTCACATTATATTGAGAAAATTTTGAAGAAATATGATTATGTTGGCCACAAGCATGTGTCTACTCCTTTTGATTCAAGTGTTCACTTATTTCCTGTTGAAAGTGAAAATGATGTGATTAATCAAAAGGAATATGCTAGCATAATTGGCAGTTTGCGCTATGCAACTGACTGCACTAGACCTGACATTGCATATGCAGTTGAAGTACTTAGTAGGTTCACAAGTAAACCAGGTAAAGAACATTGGCATGCAATTGAGCGTGTTATGAAATATTTGCTTGGTACTAAAAAATATGGATTATTTTATAAAAAATATCCTGCTGTACTTGAAGGCTTTTGTGATGCCGATTGGAACACTCTGTCAGGTGATTCTCTCTCTACCACTGGTTATATTTTTACATTAGGTGGATGTGTTATTTGTTGGAAATCAAAGAAGCAAACAATAATCTCTAATTCAACCATGGAAGCTGAACTTATTGCTCTAGCTTCAGCAAGTGAAGAAGCAAATTGGTTGAGAGATTTATTGCATGAAATTCCCTTGTGGGAAAAACCTATACCACCTATATTGATTCATTGTGATAGCACTGCAGCTATTGGTAGAGTAAATAACCGTTATTATAACGGTAAATCCAGACCTATAAGAAGAAAGCACAGTACTGTGAGATCATATTTAAGTGATGGAATTATTAATGTGAATTATGTTAAATCATGTGATAATCTTGCAGATCCTTTAACTAAGGGCTTGACAAGAGAAAATGTCTGGAGTACATCGAGGGGGATGGGATTGAAGCCCACATCGTCATGAGCCATATATGAGGACACCCAACCCGGTGATTAGAGATCCTAAAAACTGGGTTCAATGGGAAAAACGAATCATAAGGTGGCCGTAAGAAAAATGCACTATATTTTCTTACTCATCCCTATGATGTAAGTGCATTAATCTTGTAACGTATATGAAGGTTGAGTTTATTAAAACTCTTAATAAAATTTGTAGCTCATATGAGTGGGATGTCATAGTTACAAGAGCATCCTTGACGGATTTTACCTATATGAGTGAGAGAGTGGGGCCGCTCTCTATGAGAATTGGGCTTATTCTTGAAATACACTCATGAAAACCGGGATAAGCACAAGACTGTAACATGCTGGCTAATAAAGCTCATATTAACACCTGAATTATTATGTGTGAGCAGTAGTTCTTATTTTCCCTTAAGCAGTTGTAGTTCAAGTCTGAGACCACTATCAACTCTGGAGTAGGGATTGCTGTTTCACTAAGTGAAGGTTCAATGCAGAGCACACCTTCATGACGCATAATGGTTCGTCTTTGGCCGGTAACTTTGGTTTATATTTGTTTTTTAAATATTAAAATGAGTGGGGGAATGTTGTAACATTTTAATATTTTATTTATTATTGAAATTAAATTTGGGTGAATTTATTTTGTGTTTAAATTCTGAATTTATTTGTGTGTTTAAATTCTGAATTTATTTTGAATTTTATTTTGTAACTCATGGTGTTTTATTTTGATTTATTTTGGGTTTTAATTTTTGTAACCTATGGCATTTGGTTACTACCCTATTAATTGTAGTAATTGTAGGGAGTGTCCTAAGAGCCTATAAATAGCACCATTTGTTGCATGCTAAAACACATAAAACTTTTACTCAACTATTCACCCATCAACCTTCTTTCCAAAATCCCCCAAAAGAGTCTTCTTTGAATTTTTTGGCCAGAGAAAGGTGTTCTTTTGGTGGAGCTTTGGGTTCCTCCAATTTGTGCAGATTGGTGTGAGCCATACAACTTGTTGTTGGGCTGTTGTATTCTGGAGGGGACAAGTCAAGAGATTTCTGGTGCACCGGCATTGTTCCGCAGAGGGCTTGAATCTCCTTAAAGAGAGCGAGATACCCGCGCCTCAGCCTATTGTCAACGAGTTTCTCATATAGAAATTATAATTTTATTGTAATTTCACCAACAACTTGCACTATGATTTACATTCCTCAAGTTTTAGTGATATAAAACTGGAGCACTCAAAGACTAATGGAAGTGCAGAGAATTGTCTGAAAACGAACAGTATTGTGGAATGAAGCAAGTGTGGAAAGCACTTCTGCACCGATCTGATTCAATCTTCAAGAAGAGAGACTTTTCGAGAAACTAGACTTCTACATGAATCGCATTTGTTATCAAATTATTGGCGTCGGTTCTATCTTTTACCGGTCTAAAGTTTCTGGTCTTTGGTGCTGTATGTGTTCGAGCTACGTACTTTGAAATCATAAAGCAAAAGGAGCTGGGAGCTAGGATATCGATCACCTTTTGGCTTCTGAGGAAGTCTACTACCTTGTCGATCGGCTTATGTTTTCAGCCGAAGCGATAAGCGATCTTTGTTAGTTTTGTGGGGTCTTGAATATAAATAGAGAAATCCCACATTAGGAAAAAGATAAACAATTTACAATTTATAAGCTGGGCATTCCACCAAAATAGCATCGAGGCTTAATGGTAAAACCTCACACCTACAAAATCCATTGGGTTTGAGTTTGGGTGTATAAGTTGAGGATAATACTAATACTGGTGTTTGTTCCAACACGTGGTGTCTGAGTCATGTTAAGCTCGGATGCATCTTAGTCAAGGTGGTTCTAGTCTAACCTGGCTCTGATACCATGTGTTCGCAGTTCAGTACCAACATCACCGAGGGCCAAGGCTTTTTGCGTCCATGATTTTGTTAGCCTTAAAGGAATGGATGGATTTCAAAACTTTTTAATTGGTGCGGAATTAGTTTAACAATTAAACTACTAACTAAACATAAAATTCATTCCTTTAACCCATGATCTTGGCTTATTGTGATATGTATATAAACAAAGCATGCATAGTAAGGAAGAACAAAGAGGGAGTTTATGTTATCGAAAACAAGAAGAAGATCAACCTTCTCCTCACCTATAAAAGGTCCTCTCCTCTCTCCTCATTAATTACACATTTACTACTCATTTATTATTATGCTGTCTGTATACGTTGACTGACTTAGGCATCGGAGAAGTGAAGACCGCCCAACGCGGTCTCCCTCTGACGTCCCTGTCTCTCGTGTAACAGCTAGCGAAGATCATCAAGTTCTCTGAGTAGCGGTCCGCTTGCCGGACCAGCGTTAAACGAAGGTTTGGCTACCGCCGAACTTTGAGCATTAACACATATTGAGTTATCTTTCCGCTATGTCACTGCTATGTTAAAGCAAATGGAGTAGCTATTTGTGCACTCTTTGCTAGTTAGTGCTTTTTAGAATACATGTCTTATGTAGAGATTCCTGATATTATTTCAGGACATACTCTAGACGCTTATTGAAATCAAGGGTTTAGGCTTAATGTCCCCCCCCTTGTATTCGACAGTTTCATTAATCGAGGCTTGAAGGCAGCCGCACCAGCCCTTTATTCAAAAAAAAAAAAAAAGACTATCTGTGTCTTTTTTTTTTTTTTTTTGAAAGAAGGGCCTATATTTGTCTTTTTTAATCTTTATTATATGTAACATATAGATATATACTTGAACATACGTTTTCATTCATAAGGGTGAGACTTCAAGCTGGTCAAAATAGAGGCCAGAAGGTCCACCTTCAGGGCTCAAGGCCAGCTTAACAGGACCCTTTGCACCTTCTTCAACAGAGTGCCCGCCAACATTGAAGGTCATGTCAGTGCTAGTGTAGCCAGGAGTAACTGCATTGATTGTAATTTCGGGGTGATTCTTTGCCAGAACTCTTGTGTAAGCATTCATGGCTGCCTTGGACACCATGTAAGCAGAGAAGTTTATAGGCCAGGCATTAGCTTCGACCAAATTCTCTTTCGCATCCTTCAAAAACTCCTCAATAACCTTGTCCACTTTCTCTTTGGTGAGGCCTTCGACATCTCCTAGCTCATCCCTTGCTTTCTGATGCATAAGAAGCTGGAACACATACAAACATGTGAATATTACAAAAAACTTATTTAAGTTATATCTCAATTTGGATCACATTCATGTACCACTTCTTGTGTTACATCAGTACGGACAAAGCCAACTATAAAGATTGAAATGATAGTGCGTGTATATCAAACTAACACTTATTATATAGTAAATAACTGAAAAGTAGGCCGGAATAGGGTTTGGAATTTTTAAAAACCATGTAGACAACATGTTGGATCATAATTCATATACATATTTGTCCCCTAAAACATAGAAATTACTTGTTCTAAAGTCCAAATTTAATGTTGACTAATCCAATTTCATTATTTCCCTAATCTTGTACTTTTGCTTAACCTTTGTGTTTATTTATATATATTTATTATGTTTTCCTTATCATGCTAGAAAATGATGGAGAAAAATGGAAATGCACTAAAAATGTCAACTTTACACATTTTCCTACTCCGGCTAGGAGAAACCAAGCCAAGCAAGGAAGAAGGAGCGACCACCTGACCAAATGAACTTCAAATGAGCTGAAACCTTCCAGATCCATTCTAGACATCCTAAGAAACATTTCTTATGCAGAGTGCAAGAGCCAAATAGAAGTGAAAGGCCTTCAAAAAGTCAGCCCAATTTTATGCAGAAGCAAAACTGGAAAACTGGACCTGTAAGGAGTCCAGCAGCGATTTCGGCCCAATGGCATGGAAATAAATTCTGAAAATTTGACACAATGATCTACACTCATGGTGGATCATTTCATATGAAGAAGTCACGGGCAAAATCTGAAGTCTTAGTGGAGAATTAATTGAAGGAAAAATGAGTAGAATGTGACTCAAACCTAACAAATTCCATTAGTGTTTAAATATTCAAACCTAACAAATTCCATCAATGTTTAAATGCTCAAACCTAACCCATCATCATTTGTTTAAAGCCAAATAGTTTTGCTTGGTAGCCTATAAATAGAGGCTACAACAAAGAAGAAAATCACCAATTCCTTCATCCATTACATCTTCTTTCTCTCTTCATCTCCTTCACAAAACCTCCATCTCCACCTCCCAAAATCCAAACTCATACTATCCATACTACTCTATCTCCTCCATCACCACCACATTTCTTATCCTATACCTCCATTAACACCATCACTACTACATCATTTCTCCACTCTCTTTTCTATCATCATTTTCTCCATCTAGTCCACCTATTCACACAATACATAATACAAGCTTCACTATCTTTTATCATCAAATCTTCAAGAGCAAGAAGGAGAGGGAATCACCACCACCACCACCACCAACACCACCAAGACGTGAGCTTGGGGACCATCCGACACACCACTAAGCCAACTCTATCCCTTTTACTCTAGATTATATTTTGGTGTTTAATTTGATTATGAAGTTAGTATATGTAATTATGAGTGAGTAGTACTTTGTTGGGGCTAGGGTTGAAAGCCCTAGCCAATCTTGTATGAATTGATG
This sequence comes from Rosa rugosa, assembly GCF_958449725.1. NCBI lineage: Eukaryota > Viridiplantae > Streptophyta > Magnoliopsida > Rosales > Rosaceae > Rosa > Rosa rugosa. The sequence goes on from NC_084823.1 coordinate 42,976,306, forward strand.
TTTTAATTGACATTTGATGTTATTTATGATTTTCATCTTCATATGCTAATTCAAGAAGTGAATGCATTCATTCAAACTTAACTATTTTGAATGTGTTGTGTTTGTCATCTCATGAAAAAATGTTTAGGGAGTAGTTAACCTTGAACATTAATAGCATGATAGCATCCTCTATGTGCATGTGAAGGTTGTGAGTTAAAATCACCTAGATCTAGGATTGGTTTGCTTACATGATTATCTAAACTCAAAACTTTATGCATCTAGGAACAAGGAATTGAGACTTAACCGGTAATAGGATTTGTTATTAGGTAGTTAATTCTAGACTTATCCGGTTGGAATTGATACCATTAAATGAGTTTAAGCCTCCTGTATATACACTAAGGAAATTGTCACTTGTTCCCATTATATAGTACCTCCTGTACACACAGATGATGAAGCTACTGAAAATTTTCAACTCCTAAAACTCACCATGTAAAGTATACGAGTACACTTAACATTGCCTTATTACAATAGAAAAAAAAAAATCACTATTAGAAACTAAACAATTCCTGTCGTTAAAAGTGTGCACTTTATTCAACATAAAAATTAGGGGCGGGCAGAAACCGAACCGGAGGTCCAAAACTGGCCGAACCGGCACGGAAAACCGGCTCGGGGACCGAACCGGATGAAATAAGGGGGAAAAAATGACTTGACCGAACCGGATCGGATTTCTCCGGTTCGGGACCGGGTTCATTGAGTAAACCGGCCGAAAAAACCGAACCGGTCCGGATAATTAATATTATAACTTTTATTTAAATTATATTAGTTTTTATTTAAATTAATAATATTTTTAATGGTTGTCTAATTCTTATTGGCTGAAATCAGGTTACACATAGAACATGTTACACCTGATCCCTCTCCTTAGAAGAAAACCCTACACTCTCATTCTTCCTCTCGTCTCTTTCGGCCTCTCATATCTCTCTCTCTCTCTCTCTTTTTTTTTTTTTTTTTTTTTTTTTTTTTTTTTTCTGAAATGTCTCATCTCTCTCTTCTGGGCTTTGGAGTTTAAGGATCAAACACCACAACCAGTTCACCGCCACCATACCACCACCACCACACCAGCTTTCGAACCCCTCTTATCTTGTAGAAAAGCCAAAGGCCTTAACCACAAAGCTAAAGGGAAAGCCTCTCATCTCTCTCGACAACCACTCTCACACAGCCGCCGACCAACACCTTCGATATGCACAAAGCCGAGCCCGACTTTCAGCCTACCAGCGCCGCTTACCAACGCCTTCGATCCGCAGTTCTGCACAATGCCGAGCCCGACCTTCAGCCTTCGATTTGCAATTCTACACAACGCCGCCTACCAAGTACGACGACCAACGACAATGAGCGATGACGCCGACTTGAACCGAAATCGAACCGGGCCGACTTGAAATTCGGGTCACCCGAATTTTTCGGGCCAGTCCATTAACAATCAGTTTTCGGTCCTAAAAGTCTGCCCACCGAAGAATACGGGTCGGATGCGGTTTTGACCCAAAACCGATCCGACCCGACCCGACCCGCGCCCACCCCTAATAAAAATGGTACAAACTTACTAAAGGTGAGAGCCATGCAAATCAATTACAAAATAATAATAAAAAAAACCCGAATGGTGCTTGCACATTGTATCAATTATCAAAGTTCAATTAACACTGTCAAAGGAGAGAATATGTTAATCACTCAAGTGACTTGGGCTAATTTGGAGTGACCAAACCCATTAGATTAATTAACTGGCGAAGTTGTTTTCTCAAGGCAACGACATGCACTAGGAGATCAAGGCAGAGAAGTTTGATGAATATTCAAGTATTCAACACTATCAGTTGTACCAGCAGCAGATATAGCAGATTTGAGACAGACAGATTTGAGATCGAATTTTTAACTATTGCTCAATGACAAACCAGTCGGAAACAGACTAACAGAACGGCCTCAATAATAAAGATTAACATATTTTGACATGGGATTTATCGCCACTTTGTTTTAGCAGTCTGAATTAGCAGGCCTTCCTATTAAAACCTCCCACACTTCTGTTTCCATTCCCACTTAGCAACCTGTTAACCATGTCGCAACAAAACCCAATTTTCAGGACATCAAATCATCACGTCTGCAAAACAAATGCCGGCGAATGTGTGCTTTCAGAGACTTAAAGTTCACCACAATCTCTTAATATCTATATATATTATATAGGAGCTTGAAATGGTAAACTAAAACCAAGCGCTTGCACTATCCACTTCTTCTTAGTCACAAGATGGAGAACAAAATGTGTGTAGTGATGCAGATCATATACCTTCTTGGCTTTAGTTTCATGTTTTACTTGTCACTGGCAGTTGCTGATGAAAAAGTGGCAGCATTGGAGCCGCTAGCCAAGACAAAGAGCATGCAAACTTATATAGTTTGGGTGGAAAAGCCAGTCAGCGATTTGATTGCACAATCTGAACATGAAGATTTAGGGAGTTGGTACCAGACATTTTTGCCTCAAACCATTGCAAACTCAAACCAGCTCAAGAAGCCACGAATGGTTTATGCATACCACAATGTAGCAACTGGCTTCGCAGCAAAGCTGACAGCGGAGGAAGTTGAAGAGATGGAAAAGAAAGATGGGTTTATCTCCGCTCATCCAGAACGAAATCTGCAATTGCACACGACTCATAGTCCTAACTTCTTGGGGCTGCAGCAAGGAATGGGACTTGGTAAAGGGCCTAACTATGGTGAAGGTGTGATTATTGGAATTTTGGATAGTGGGATATTCCCAGACCATCCTTCATTTAGTGATGAAGGAGTACCACCTCCTCCAGCTAAATGGAAAGGCAAGTGTGATTTCGGCGGGACAGTCTGCAATAACAAGCTTATCGGTGCCAGAAGTTTTAATGGTGGAAAAACTACTGGAGGCCCTCCATTTGACAATGAAGGCCATGGAACTCACACGTCAAGCACAGCTGGAGGAAATTTTGTGAAAGGTGCCAGCGTGTTTGGAATGGCCAACGGCACAGCAACTGGCATGGCACCTCATGCTCACTTGGCGATGTACAAAGTATGCTCAGACGACCGTTGTTCTGAATCAGACATTATAGCTGCTATGGACACTGCTGTTGATGATGGCGTGGATGTGCTATCCCTTTCAATCGGTGGTGGCTCAGCTTATTTTTATGCTGATGGAATTGCAGTCGGCGCATTTGGAGCAATTCAGAAGGGAATCTTTGTCAGCTGTTCAGCTGGAAATGATGGCCCTGACTATATGACTTTATCCAATGAAGCTCCATGGATTCTCACGGTTGGAGCAAGCACCATTGACAGAAACATAAGAGCAACAGCAAAGCTTGGAAATGGGCAAGAATATGACGGGGAGTCAGTATTCCAGCCTAAAGATTTTAGTTCAAAACAGTTACCTCTTGTTTATGCAGGTGCACATAGCAATGATTCATCAGCTCTTTGCGATGTAGGGTCCCTTAAAAATGTTGAAGGGAAAGTAGTGGTGTGTGAGGTAGGTGGAGGAATTGGAAGAATTGCAAAAGGGGTAGAAGTGAAAAGAGCTGGTGGTGTTGCCATGATTCTTGTCAACCCAGACTTCGCTGGCTATACCACCATAGCAGACGCTCACGTGCTTCCGGCAACACATGTGAGTTACTCTGCAGGGGTGAGCATCAAAACCTATATAAATTCAACCTCAACTCCTACAGCGACAATCTTATTCAAAGGCACTGTCATCGGTGATCAGCTTGCTCCCAAGGTTGCTTTCTTTTCATCAAGAGGACCAAGCCTGGCAAGCCCTGCAATTTTGAAACCTGACATTATTGGTCCCGGTGTGAGCATCCTAGCTGCGTGGCCTTTTTCGGTGGATAAAGCCACAGAATCTAAGGCCACATTTGACATTATTTCAGGTACTTCAATGTCATGCCCTCACCTAAGTGGCATTGCAGCCTTGCTCAAGAGCTCACACCCTGACTGGTCACCTGCTGCCATTAAGTCTGCAATGATGACAACTGCTGAAGTAAACAACCTCGCTGGCTCGGCCATTCTTGATCAAACACTTCTTGCAGCAGACCTCTTTGCCATCGGCGCAGGCCATGTTAACCCTTCAAAAGCAAATGACCCTGGGCTCATCTACGACATACAACCAGAGGACTACATTCCTTACTTGTGTGGTTTGAATTACACAAGCAAACAGATAGCGGCAATCACCCAACAAAAAGTGTCGTGCTCTAAAGTAGGAGTCATACCAGAAGCACAGCTAAACTATCCCACATTTTGTATCTATATAGAGTCTGGTGGTGAGCCTCAGAATTACACAAGAACCTTGACCAATGTTGGCCCAGCTAATTCAACTTACAAATTGGCTCCCCTGAGACTACATAAAATGGACATCACTGTGCTACCTGAGGTGCTTACATTTACAGAGGTTAACCAGAAATTGACATACCGTGTGGTGTTTGCCGCACAAGACGGAGCTGGGAAAGATGGTATACCATTTTCTCAGGGATATTTGAGTTGGGTGTCTCATCAGCATTCTGTTAACAGCCAAATATCTGTGGTCTTTGACTATGAGTAAAACTTGGACATTGCTTGGCTTCTGAAGCACAAAGGTGAAGCGGCTCAGCCAAAAGCTAACATTGTATTTTATTCTATGTCAAGCAACTGAATCACCACAATTGGTTTCAATTTGGACTTCAATACAATAAACAGTATTAGTACTATCTTTACTTATTAAAGTGCAATTAAGACTAAAACAAGACAAATTCACCAACTATAGCAAAAGAAAGTGAGGCATTGGTAGGAAAACAACCAGGCAACTTTTCGATTGTGCATTGCATTTTTGAGTGCATCCATGAAATCAAACACAGATCACAACATAAACGAGAATCATGTGGAAAACTTACATGAATGATAATACATTACGTCACAATTTTATTTCTCAGGTGTGATGAAAAGTATTTAATCCTGTGGACACAATCTCAAAAGAAAATCTTCATATAACTACCCGCTCTGTAGCTACAAGCAGGAAAAGGCAAATAGAAAAAATTTCACACTACATAAAGCCAGAATGTAACCAATCAAATTCAAAACTATTATGGAGATTATCATCTAATAATTATTTCCCATAATATGATAGAGAGGAATGGACCAGAACTAGTTCTCTATTAAAAGTTCAGTGAAAATTTGAACTCCTAGTCCTAATAACTCTAAATAGTCAAATTACTCATGTAATTCACCACCTAAGAATAAGCCTAAACATCGACCAAAAAAAAAAAAAAGCATAAACATTCATAATACATTATTATTGAAAAGCATTAAAAGTATATTTAACCAAATTTCATTCAACATTACAAAATATACACACAACATCATCAACAACATGCCTTTAACCACAAAAGTACATAATTGATTATATGAAATACTTCTAGTATGTTTACCAATATCTTATTATTCTAACTATCGAACTGCCTGCTGGTTTTTGCTTCTCTCTGTTATCCAGGATGAAGGTTAGTTTTATCCTTTCTGGTTGGCGTAGATGAGTTTCACAGGCAAATATGCTTAAGCTTAACTTAAAGATCCTGCTCAACTAGTTTTTATATTGAGCCTAATCCTTTGCTTGGGTTGGCTCATTTCTTAGAGAACATTTTCTAGGCATTTCGCCTAGAAATAAAAATTGTATTGATACTAGGTATCAAAAACACTTGATTTTGAAAAGCATAAAAAAAGGGGAAAAAAAAGAAGAAAAAAAAAAGAAGGAAGCTGAACATGAATCAAGTCATAACTAGAATTTGGCAAACAACACATGTTGGATACTCATTTGGCATTGTCAAATTGGAATCATTAACCTCCAGGCAGAGGAAACAAGCAGCATGCAAACCTATATAGTTTGGGTAAAACAGCCCGACGGGAAATTATTTTCAAAATTTGAAGATGTAGAGAGTTGGTACCAGACATTTTCGCCAAAACCTCTTGCAGACTCAGACCGGCTGATAAAAACACAAATGATTAATGCATACCAACATGTGGCCAGTGCGTTAGCAGCAAAACTGAAACTGGAGGAAGTTAAAGAAATGGAGAAGAAAGATGGGTTCGTGTCCAGAGAGGATTCTTTCTGCCTTTGCACACAACTCATAGTCCTAACTTCTTGGGTTTGCAACAAGGATTGGGAACTTTGGAAATTGTGTAGCATTGGCGTTACCAAAGCCATTATGTTAAAAAAAAATGACAAAGATATTGTCCAAAAAAAGAAAAGAAAAGAAAAAAAACAGTTGTCCAAAAACAAATAAATGACATAGATACTTAACATGCAGAGAAGTGCAGTAAGTGCTCAAGGCAGAGAAGCTTGATGGCTAAAGGCAGAGAAGCTTGATGAATTTTCAACTTTGACATTATCAATATTCCTAGCAGCAGATAAGAGACAAACTCAAGATTCAAGAACAAATTTTCAAGTAACATTGTTTGGCATAAGGTCCATCGCTACTTTGTTATTACTGTCTGACCGGCAGGCCTTTCTTTCCAGACCTCCCACACTTCCATTCCGATTCCCTTCTAGCAACCTGTTCAACATGTTGCAACAAAAGCCAACTTTAATGACCACAAATCACCATCGTCTGCACAAGAAATGCCGGCAAATTAGAATCCACCACAATCTCTTACTATCTATATATAGGAGCTTGAAATGGTAAACTAACACCAAGCACCTTCACTTTCAACTTCTTTTTAGTCAAAAGATGGAGAACAAAAAGTGTATAGTGATGCAGATCATATACTTTCTTGGCTCTAGTTGCATGTTTTACTTGTCACTAGCAGTTGCCGTCGAAAATGTGGCAGTACTGGAACCACTAGCTGAGACAAATAGCATGCAAACTTATATAGTTTGGGTTGAAAAGCCACCCAGCAATTTCCTTGCACAATCTGATCATGAAGATTTAGAGAGTTGGTACCAGTCATTTCTGCCCCAAACAATTGCAAACTCAAACCAGCTTATGAAGCCACGAATGGTTTATGCATACCGCAATGTGGCCACTGGATTTGCAGCAAAGCTGACCGCAGAGGAAGTTGAAGAAATGGAGAAGAAAGATGGGTTTATCTCGGCTCATCCAGAACGGAATCTGCAATTGCACACAACTCATAGTCCTAACTTCTTGGGGCTGCAACAAGGATTGGGACTTTGGAAAGGGTCAAATTATGGTGAAGGAGTGATTATTGGACTTTTGGATACTGGGATATTCCCAGACCATCCTTCATTTAGTGATGAAGGAGTACCACCTCCTCCAGCTAAATGGAAAGGCAAGTGTGATTTCCGCGGGACAGTCTGCAATAACAAGCTTATCGGCGCCAGAAGTTTTGATGGTGGAAAGACTGCAGGAGGCCCTCCAATTGACGATGCAGGCCATGGAACTCACACTTCAAGCACAGCTGGAGGAAACTTTGTGAAAGGTGCTGGAGTGTTTGGAATGGCCACCGGCACAGCAACTGGCATGGCACCTCATGCTCACTTGGCAATGTACAAAGTCTGCTCTGAACAGGGTTGTTTTGACTCGGACATTCTAGCTGCTATGGACACTGCGGTTGATGATGGTGTGGATGTGCTATCGCTCTCACTTGGAGGTGGCTCAGCTTATTTTTATGCTGATGGAATTGCAGTCGGTGCATTTGGAGCAATTCAGAAGGGAATTTTTGTCAGCTGTTCGGCTGGAAATGAGGGACCTGACTACAATACTTTATCAAATGAGGCCCCATGGATTCTCACAGTTGGAGCAAGCACCATTGACAGAAGCATAAGAGCGACAGCAAAGCTTGGAAATGGGCAAGAATATGACGGGGAGTCAGTATTCCAGCCTAAAGATTTTAGTTCAAAACAGTTACCTCTTGTTTATGCAGGTGCACATAGCCATGATTCATCAGCTCTTTGCGATGTAGGGTCCCTTAAAAATGTTGAAGGGAAAGTAGTGGTGTGTGAGGTAGGTGGGGGAATTGGAAGAATTGCAAAAGGGGTAGAAGTGAAAAGAGCTGGTGGTGTTGCCATGATTCTTGTCAACCCAGACTTCGCTGGCTATACCACCATAGCAGACGCTCACGTGCTTCCTGCAACACATGTGAGTTACTCTGCAGGGGTGAGCATCAAAACCTATATAAACTCAACCTCAACTCCTACAGCAACAATCTTTTTCAAAGGCACTGTCATTGGTGATCAGCTTGCTCCGAAGGTCTCTTTCTTTTCATCGAGAGGACCAAGCCTCGCAAGTCCTGGCATTTTGAAACCTGACATTATTGGTCCCGGTGTGAGCATCCTAGCTGCATGGCCTTTTTCGGTGGACAATGCCACAGAATCTAAAGCCACATTTAACATTATTTCCGGTACTTCAATGTCATGCCCTCACCTAAGTGGCATTGTAGCCTTGCTCAAGAGCTCACACCCTGACTGGTCACCAGCTGCCATTAAGTCTGCCATCATGACAACTGCTGAAGTAAACAACCTCGCAGGCTCCGCCATAATGGATGAAACACTTTTTGCAGCAGACCTCTTTGCCATTGGTGCAGGTCATGTTAACCCTTCAAAAGCAAATGACCCTGGGCTCATCTACGACACGCAACCAGAGGAGTACATTCCTTACTTGTGTGGTTTAAACTACACAGACAAACAGATAGCTGTAATCACCCAAAAATCAGTGAAATGCTCTGAAGTAGGAGCCATACCAGAAGCACAGCTAAATTATCCCACATTTTCTCTCGTTATAGATCCTGCTGGGAAGCCTCAGAAGTACACAAGAACGGTGACGAATGTTGGCCCCGCTAAATCAACTTATGAATTAGCTGTTGTAAGTCCACATAAGATAGACATCAGTGTGCAACCTGAGGAGTTCACATTCACAGAGATTAACCAGACAATGACGTACCATGTGGTGTTTACCGCACAAAAAGGTGCTGCGAAGGATGGTATAACATTTTCTCAGGGATATCTGAGCTGGGTCTCTCGCCAGCATTCTGTTAGAAGCCAAATATCGGTGATCTTTGACACTTAGTGAAACGACAACTTGGACATTGCTTAGGTTGATGCAACAGGAGCACGAAGGTGATGCGGGTAACCCAAAAGCTAACATATATTTTTTATTCTCTTTGAAATAACTGAATCAGAATAATTGTTTTCAATTTGAAGTTCAATGCAATAAAGGTAATAATGATGTTTTATCTTTAGTTCTTTACTGGTTTTCAAAAAAGTGAAACTATTGCAAGACAAATTCACCAACTATAGCGAACGAAAGAAGGCATAGGGAAAAAAAAAACCAGACAATTTTTCGATTGTGCATTGCATATTGCATTTTTAGTGCATCCATGAAATCAAAGACTCAGCATATGATTTTTCTTGGTTGAGATCACAATATAAAAGAGAATCATGAGGACAACGTACATGAATGATTGAATTTCATCGTACTATAGTCACAACTTTAATCTCCAGTGTGATGAAAAGTATTTAATCCTGTGGACACAATCTCAAAAGAAAATCTTCATATAACTACCCGCTCTGTAGCTACAAGCAGGAAAAGGCAAATAGCAAAAATTCCACACTACATAAAGCCAGAATGTAACCAATCAAATTCAAAACTATTATGGGGATTATCATCTGATAATTATTTCTCATAATATGATTGAGGGGAATGGACCAGAACTAGTTCTCTATTAAAAGTTCAGAGAAAATTTTGAACTCCTAGTCCTAATAACTCTACGTAGTCAAGTTACTCATGTAATTCACCATCTAAGAATAAGCATAAACATGCATAATAAATTATTATAGAAAAACATTAAAAGTGCCTTTAACAACAAACGAACATAAGTGATTATATAAAATACTTCTGGTATGTTTACCAATATATATCTTAATATTCTATGTATTGAACTGCCTACTGGTTTTTGTTTCTGTCTGTTATCTAGGATGAAAGTTAATTAGTTTTATCCTTTATGGCTGGTGTAGATGAGCTTTACAGGCCAATATGCTTCAGCTTAACTTGAAGCTCCTGCTCAACTAGTTTTTATATTGAGCATAATCCTTTGCTTGGGCTGGCTCATTTCTTAGGGAACTTGAGTTTGAAAAGCCAAAAAAAGAAAAGAAAAGAAAAGAAAAGCTTAACATGAATCAAGTTCATAACCAGCAATTTGCCAAACTACAAATCCAGCTTGTCGGATATTCATTTTGGCATTGTCAATTGGTATCATTAAACTGCTGGCAGAGGAAACAAGCAGCATGCAAATCTATAGAATTTGGGTAAAACAGCCTGAACGGAAATTATTTTCAAAATCTGAAGATGTAGAGAGTTGGTACCGGACATTTTTGCCGAACCTCTTGCACACTTAAACCAGCTGAGAAAAACACAAATGATTAATGCATATCACATACCAACATGTGGCTAGTGCGTTTGCAGCAAAACTGACACCGGAGGAAGTTACAGAAATGGAGAAGAAAGATGGGTTTGTGTCCAAAAGGGATTCTTTGTTCCTTTGCACACAAAACAGTCCTAAACTTCTGGGGTTTGCAACAAGGATTGGGACCTTGGAAATTGTGTAGCATTGGAGTTACCAAAGCCATTAGATTAAAAAAAAAAGACAGAATATTGTCAAAAAAAGAAAAAAAAAACAGTTGTCCTAAAACAAATAAATGAGATAGATACTTAACATGCAGAGAAGTGCAGTAAGTGCTAAAGGCAGAGAAGCTTGATAAATATTCAACTTTGACATTATCAATATTCCCAGCAGCAGATAAGAGACAAACTCAAGATTCAAGAACAAATTTTCAAGTAACATAGTTTGGCATAGGGTCCATCGCTACTTTGTTCTTACTGTCTGATCAGCAAGCCTTTCTTTCCAAACCTCCCACATTTCCATTCCGATTCCCATTTAGCAACTTGTTCAACATGTTGCAACAAAAGCCAACTTTCATGACCTCGAATCACCATTGGCTGCACAAGAAATGCCGGTAAATGAGCTTTCAGATCCTTAAAGTCTTCCACAATCTCTTGCTATCTATATATAGGAGCTTGAATGGTAAAGTAACACCAACCAGGTTCACTTTCAACTTCTTCTTAGTCAAAAGATGGAGAACAAAAAGTGTGTAGTGATGCAGATCATATACCTTCTTGGCTTTAGTTGCATGTTTTACTTGTCACTAGCAGTTGCTGTCGAAAAAGTGGCAGTACTGGAACCACAAGCTGAGACAGATAGCATGCAAACTTTTATAGTTTTGGTTGAAAGGCCACCCAGCAATTTCAATGCACAATCTGATCATGAAGATTTGGAGAGTTGGTACCAGTCTTTTCTGCCCCAAACTATTGCAAACTCAAACCAGCTCGTGAAGCCACGAATGGTTTATGCATACCACAATGTGGCCACAGGATTTGCAGCAAAGCTGACTGGGGAGGAAGTTGAAGAAATGGAGAAGAAAGATGGGTTTATCTACGCTCATCCAGAACGGAATCTGCAATTGCACACAACTCATAGTCCTAACTTCTTGGGGCTGCAACAAGGATTAGGACTTTGGAAAGGGACTAATTATGGTGAAGGAATCATTATTGGAGTTTTGGATACTGGAATAACACCAGGTCATCCCTCATTCAGCGACGAAGGAGTGCTACCTCCTCCAGCTAAATGGAAAGGCAAGTGTGACTTCAATGGCACATTCTGCAACAACAAGCTTATTGGTGCCAGAAGTTTCCAGGGTGGGAACACTACCGGAGCTCCACCAGTTGACATTGCAGGCCATGGAACCCACACGTCGAGCACAGCTGGAGGAAATTTTGTGAAAGGCGCCAACGTGTTTGGAATGGCAAATGGAACAGCCTCTGGCATGGCACCTTATGCTCACTTGGCAATGTATCAAGTTTGTTCTGAACAGGGTTGTTCTGAAAGTGACATTCTAGCTGCTATTGACACTGCTATTGATGATGGCGTGGATGTGCTATCCCTCTCACTTGGTGGTGGCTCAGCTACTTTCTATTGGGATTTTATTGCAATCGGTGCATTTGCAGCAATTCAGAAGGGAATTTTTGTCAGCTGTTCGGCTGGAAATGCGGGGCCTGACTACTCTACTTCATCAAATGAGGCCCCATGGATTTTGACAGTTGGAGCAAGCTCCATTGACAGAAACATAAGAGCAACAGCACAGCTTGGAAATGGGCAAGAATATGACGGGGAATCAGTATTCCAGCCTAAAGATTTTAGTTCAAAACAGTTACCTCTTGTTTATGCAGGTGACCATAGCCATGATTCATCAGCTCTTTGCGATGTAGGGTCCCTTACAAATGTTGAAGGGAAAGTAGTGGTGTGTGAGCTAGGTGGTGGAATTGGAAGAATTGCAAAAGGGGTAGAAGTGAAAAGAGCTGGTGGTGTTGCCATGATTCTTGTCAACCCAGACTTCGCTGGCTATACCACCATAGCAGACGCTCACGTGCTTCCTGCAACACATGTGAGTTACTCTGCAGGGGTGAGCATCAAAACCTATATAAACTCAACCTCAACTCCTACAGCAACAATCTTTTTCAAAGGCACTGTCATTGGTGATCAGCTTGCTCCGAAGGTCTCTTTCTTTTCATCGAGAGGACCAAGCCTCGCAAGTCCTGGCATTTTGAAACCTGACATTATTGGTCCCGGTGTGAGCATCCTAGCTGCATGGCCTTTTTCGGTGGACAATGCCACAGAATCTAAAGCCACATTTAACATTATTTCCGGTACTTCAATGTCATGCCCTCACCTAAGTGGCATTGTAGCCTTGCTCAAGAGCTCACACCCTGACTGGTCACCAGCTGCCATTAAGTCTGCCATCATGACAACTGCTGAAGTAAACAACCTCGCAGGCTCCGCCATAATGGATGAAACACTTTTTGCAGCAGACCTCTTTGCCATTGGTGCAGGTCATGTTAACCCTTCAAAAGCAAATGACCCTGGGCTCATCTACGACACGCAACCAGATGACTACATTCCTTACATGTGTGGTTTGAACTACACAGACCAACAGATAGCAATAGTCACCCAAAAATCAGTGAAATGCTCTGAAGTAGGAGCCATACCAGAAGCACAGCTAAATTATCCCACATTTTCTCTCTTTATAGATCCTGCTGGGAAGCCTCAGAATTACACAAGAACAGTGACGAATGTTGGCCCCGCTAAATCAACTTATGAATTAGCTGTTGTAAGTCCACATAACATAGACGTCAGTGTGCAACCTGAGGAGCTCACATTCACAGAGGTTAACCAGACAATGACGTATCATGTGGTGTTTACCGCACAAAAAGGTGCTGCAAAGGATGGTATAAAATTTTCTCAGGGATATCTGAGCTGGGTCTCTCGCCAGCATTCTGTTAGAAGCCCAATATCTGTGATCTTTGACACTTAATCAAACGACAACTTGGACATTGCTGAGGTTGTGATGATCAGGAGCACGAAGGTGATGCGGCTCGCCCAAAAGCTAAGATCTGTTTTTTATTCTCTTTGAAGTAACTGAATCAGAATAATTGTTTTCAATTTGGAGTTCAATGCAATAAAAGGTAATGATGTTTTATCTTTAGTTCTTAACTGGTTTTCAAAAAGTGAAACTTAGAACTACAACAAGAGAAGTTCACTAAGTACAGCAAAAGAAAGAAGGCAGTGTTTCCAAGAACATGAGAATAGGTAGGAAAAGAGCAAACCAGGCAACTTATCGACTGTGTCTTGTGTGTAGCTTGTGAGTGCAGCATTAAGTTAAAGCCTCAGCATATGACTTTCTTTGTTAAGATCACAACAGAATGAGAACCGGTGGACATGGATTTGTAATCCTGTGGACAGAGTCTCACGAGAATAATCTTCAAATAATTACTGATACTGTTCGTTACTACCTGCAAAGACAGAAGCAAAAGGCAATGTTCAAGGTGAAGGGACCAGTACTGGTTCTCTATTAAAAGTTTAGTTAAACCTCTAAATCTAAGAAGCTCAAAACATTTATAATGAATTAGTATGAAGAAAGATTAGAAGTATATCCAAATAGCTTTTCTTGAATACAAAAGAACTCCTTCAAAGACATATCTATCAGCAACATAGATTTAACCTCAAAGAAGATAATTCATTGCATATGACTTCTCTATTAATCTACTATTTCTACAAATATCGATACCTGTTGATATTTCCATGTCCTCAGTATTCTATCAATTGAATGCTGCCTACTCAATACATGTTTTTTCTATCTCAGCCAAAAGTTTGTTTCTCGTTTTGGATTTTGCATTTGTTTGTTATCAAGTATAAAAATTATATTAATCTTTTGTGGCAGGTTTAGATGAGTTTTACAGGCCGATATACTAAAGCTGAAACTGAACATGCTTGACTTTAGCCAAACAATTTCTTTTGCATTTGGGTCATAAGTTAATTCAAAGGAGCAAAAAAGAGACCAAAATCAAACTCGTAGCTCTCGCCATTTAGCCAACCACAAGTCCAGATTGTTGGATGCTCATTTTGGCATTAACAGTTTGTACCAGCAAGTAGATATAGAGATAACAGCTTGAGTCAAGGATATGAGCAGCAGCCAAATTATAGCGACGGATTAATGTAGCTAGTTTTTGTCCAGAATGAAATTGAACAGGAACAATCATCAGCTCTATCTCTAACTTACTATTTGAACCGTACTTGAAATCAACAAAAGAACTAAATATAAACTAAATATCTTAGACATTGTTATTGAAAACATAGAAAGGTTTCTTTCTCTTCTATTGCTGAAAATGAGGTTGAAGTGATGAAATCAATGAATTTACGTTTTGCAAAATTCACACCCAAACATGTGAAAATCAAATTAGTAAAAACCCCAAAACAATATAATTCAAAAAGAGAGAAATAAACAAATCTCCTCCATTTTCTGAACAACAAATCCAAGGAAATGAAAAAAAGTTAAAGTGGAAAATAGAAAAATAATAGAATGACATAACTTTGGATTCATTTTGACATTATCAATATATACCAGCTGTATACACAGCACCAAATAAAAGCTGAAGTCAAGAATAAAATAAACCTTTTGAGACGATGTATATATAACAAGAAAGCCAAGAAAATCTAGGCAAATTAATGTAGCTAGTTTGACAGAAAGTGAATTGCATCTTTAATATAACTGTAAGAATCAGCCAGCATTACCAAATCATGTATGCTAATTCCAAATCTCCTGCACTAATTTTCAACTCTAATGCCAGCCACTATTTGGAAATCTTGTCATCCAAGTGACAACAAGCCAACCCTGCTAACCTTGCATCATCAACAGCAATGCAAGAAATTCTGGCCATTAATATTGTTGTTTCAAACCCCACATTAGTTCCAACTCCATCTACTGCAAATCTGCAACCCATTATGAAGTACTCAAATGGTAGACTAACACAAACAACTTTCATTTTTGAAGTTCTTAATCATCAGAAGATGGATAGCCAAAGGTTTGTAGCCCTGCAGATTATATATCTTGTTAGCTTGAGTTTTATCTTTTGTTTTATCACTAGCAGTTACTGATGAAGGCATAGGAGTGCTACAACGGCTTGAGTTCCATCTTTTGTTTTATCACTAGCTTGAGTTCCATCTTTTGTTTTATCACTAGCACCGGCTCAAGAGCTCACACCCTAACTGGTCGTCAGCTGCCATTAAGTCTGCAATCAAGACAAGCGCTGATGTACTAAACCTCGGAGGCAAGCCCATTGTTGATGAAAGACATGCTCCAGCAAACATCTTTGCCACTGGTGCAGGCCATGTCAAACCTTCAAAAGCAAATGACCCTGGGCTCATCTACGACCTAAACCCTGACGATTACATCCCCTACTTGTGCGGTTTGAATTATATAGATGACCAGATACTGATAATTACCCAAGAAACAGTGAAATGCTCTCAAGTTGTAGCCATACCAGCAACACAGCTAAACTACCCTTCATTTACTATAATAATACTCGACCCAACTCAGTCTCAAGATTACACAAGGACGGTGACGAATGTTGGTCCAGCTAATTCCACTTACAAGTTGGATCTTTTGGTACCAAAAACAATAGGCATGACTGTGAGTCCTTCAGTGCTCACATTCACAGAGGTCGGCCAGACTATCACATACCATGTCAAGTTTGTCCCACAAAATGGTATGGGGAAGGATGGACCATTCCATCAGGGATATCTGAGATGGGTTTCTGATAAGCATTCTGTTACTAGCCCCATAGATTGAATTTATCCAAATTATATTGAAACAAGTTATCGAAAGCTTGCAGAGAATTCAAGCTCACAATAAGTACTGCTCAGATTATATTTTTCAAAACTTTGAAGCCCTTTAAATCAGTAATGTCTCCATTTAGCCATTGTGACTATGAAATTTCACCATATCTCACATCCAGTTTCAATGTCATTGTAATCTGAAAAAGATACAAAATTTCATACTTGGTCTTTTTCATAAGTTCAGAGTCAAACTGAAAACGTTTCAAATGAGAAAGACAAACTAAATTCAAGACAACAATACAGCTACAGTCAGATGAATTCTGCATACTATGAGAACCACAACAGTAAAACTGGAAACAAGAGAAAGAAATTAACTTTCCTACAGTTTCAAGGCATCCAAGGAGAGTAAAAGGGAATTATCAGACTGAGAATATCGAAAAATAAAGTAAAAAAAGAAAGAACTTTAGGCATTACCCATCACTCTAATGGTTAAAGATGTAAGCTTTGGCCGCCAATCTCCTCCACTGTAGCCCTGTAGAGAAGCTTCTCTCAATTTGCTTCATATAGCAGAGCAGATAAAAAAAATAATAATAAAAAAGACACAATCTTACCGACAAGAACTCGTCGGTAAGATTTTACATAAAACAGTCGAAGCAAACTTCATCGGAAATCCGTCGCCAACAGTGTTCCCTATAAAAATAAATGACACGCTTTTAAAACTCATCAAAAGTCTCGTAAGTGTCTTCCAAAAATATAGTAAAAGGAGAGTAGGAGACCACAAACGTTCGGCGGCAACAGATAATAAATAAAAATGACATACTTGGACAAATTCATTGATAAAAGTCTCCCAAGAGAAATAAAAAGAGAAGCTAAGAAATAGAGACACCCGTTGAAGGTGTCAGTCATCGGCAAAAGCTTCTCATAAACAAAAACTAGGCACATTTCGGTGGAAGGTGTCAGTCATCGGCAAAAGCTTCTCATAAACAAAAACTAGGCACATTTCGGTGGATGTACAAATCATTCGTGGAATTAATGATTGTTTTAGTTTGTAATATTCTAACACAAGCTAATAGAAATTGGTCACTTATAATATAAATATAATTCATTTCAAAAAAAAAATATAAATATAAATTTTAATTCTAATTCTAATGGTTCGATAAGTTTCATCTCGGTATAATTTAGTTTTAACCAACGGATCAATTTTGTTTGATTCTGCTATTCCGTTTAAACTGCATTTGATTTGTTTTGATTCAGTGCGATTCGTCGATTGTTTGTTCCAAGCTGCCTACCCCTGCTAATAAAGGGGCGCGGTTCATACCAAGCTCGAATTTTTTCCTAAAGAATACGATCTCCCAAGTTTTACAAATCAAATCATTTTCCTAAAAATCTAGATATTTAATTGGAGTTTCAATTCTATCACGTTTTCGAGATCAAAGCAGCAAAACAAGAGTTGAACATAAATCAGACTGAGCTGATTTACAGTGCTAGGCTCCAGCAATATGGCTAAGAATAGAGTCACCTTGTTCACCTTGTTGAATATACATTTTGACATCATCACCATATAAAGCAAATATAGCACCAAACAAGAGCAGAAGTAATGAAGTTTACCTATTGCTCTATTAGGTTTTCTTCTCATTCTTTTCATTATTTAACAAATAATATCAGGTTTCAACAAAGAGTCAAGGACAAAAAGATAACAGTTGACCCTCTATAAACTATATAATACCAGAGGAGTAGCCTCCGATTCAAGACAAATGAATCATAGCTAGCTCTACATAAGGTGTATCGCCGCTTTGGTATAACTGTAAGGTTTAGCGAGCATTACTAAGTCTGTATATTAATTCCAAAACTAGCTCCTGCCATAATTTCAGACTCTTATGCCCAACCCTATTTGGCAACCTTGTTATCCAAGTCACAACCAGCCAACCTTCACAGCCTTGAATCACATCGGCACTACAAGAAAAGCCGGCGGTTAATCTTGTTGCTTCAAACCCTCACATTAGTTCCAGCTTCCAACAATCTTCTGCTAACTAATATAAATAGGTACTCGAAGAGGTCTTCTAACACAAACCAATTTCACTTCTGAAGTTCTTCATCATCAAAAAGATGGAGAACAAAAAGTTTGTAGCCCTGCAGATCATATATCTTCTTGGCTTGAGTCTCATATTTTGCCTATCACTAGCTATTACCGATGGAGGCATGGGAATACTAAACCCGAAAGCTGAATCCGAGGCAGAAGAGGAAAATAGTGGCATGCAAACTTACATTGTTTGGGTGAAAAAGCCGGTGAGGAGGCTATTTTCAGAATCTCATCATGAACATTTAGAGAGTTGGTACAAGTCATTTTTGCCCAAAAGTTTTGCAAACTCAAAGGAGGTGATGGACCATCGAATGGTTTACGCATACCACCATGTGGCTACTGGCTTTGCAGCAAAGCTTACAGCGGAGGAAGTAAAAGAAATGGAGACCAAGGATGGTTTTATATCAGCTCATCAAGATAGGATTCTCCCTCTGCACACTACCCACAGTCCGAACTTCTTGGGGTTGTACCAAGATTTGGGACTTTGGAAAGGGTCTAATTATGGTGAAGGAATCATTATTGGAGTTTTGGATACTGGAATAACACCAGGTCATCCCTCATTCAGCGATGAAGGAGTGGGACCTCCTCCGGCTAAATGGAAAGGCAAGTGTGATTTCAATGGCACATTCTGCAACAACAAGCTTATTGGTGCCAGAAGTTTCCAGGGTGGTAAAACTACCGGAGCTCCACCAGTTGACCTTGAAGGCCATGGAACCCACACGTCGAGCACAGCTGGAGGAAATTTTGTGAAAGGCGCCAACGTGTTTGGAATGGCAAAGGGAACAGCCTCTGGCATGGCACCTTATGCTCACTTGGCAATGTACCAAGTTTGTTCTGAACAGGGTTGTTCTGAAAGTGACATTGTAGCTGCTATGGACACTGCTGTTGCCGATGGAGTGGACGTGCTCTCCCTCTCACTTGGCGGTGGCTCAGCTCCTTTCTATGCAGACGGAATCGCAGTCGGTGCATTTGGAGCAATTCAGAAGGGAATTTTTGTTAGCTGCTCAGCTGGAAATGAGGGTCCTGTATATGGTTCTTTATCCAATGAAGCGCCATGGATTCTAACCGTCGGAGCAAGCACCATTGACAGAAGCATAAAGGCAACAGCAAAACTTGGAAATGGGCAGGAATATGATGGGGAATCGTTATTCCAGGATCAAAATTTTAGTTCAAATTTGTTACCTCTTGTTTATGCCGGTGCATATAGCAATGATTCAACAGCTCTGTGCGATGTAGGAACCCTTAATGGAGTTGAAGGGAAAGTGGTGCTGTGTGAAAGAGGTGGAGGAATTGGAAGAATTGCCAAAGGAGAAGAAGTCAAAAGAGCAGGTGGTGCTGCCATGATCCTCATGAACGAAGACATTGATGGCTATAGCACCTTAGCTGATGCTCATGTGCTTCCTGCAACACATGTGAGTTATGCTGCAGGTTTGAGCATCAAAGCCTACATAAACTCCACCTCAACACCTATGGCCACAATCTTGTTCAAAGGCACTGTCATCGGTGATCAAAATGCTCCCGCAGTCACTTCCTTTTCATCAAGAGGACCAAGCCTAGCGAGCACAGGAATTTTGAAACCTGACATCATTGGTCCCGGTGTTAGCATCATAGCTGCATGGCCTGTTTCGGTGGACAATGGCACAGAATCTACGGCAACATTTAACATGGTTTCAGGTACTTCAATGTCATGCCCTCACCTGAGTGGCATTGCAGCTTTGCTCAAGAGCTCACACCCCGACTGGTCACCGGCTGCCATCAAGTCTGCAATTGTGACAACCGCTGACATAGTAAACCTCGGAGGCAAACCTATTATTGATGAAACACTTGCTCCAGCAGACATCTTTGCCACTGGTGCAGGACATGTTAATCCTCCAAAAGCAGATGACCCCGGGCTAATCTATGACACAAAACCAGTGGATTACATTCCCTACCTGTGCGGTTTGAACTACACAGACGATCAGATACAGATAATCACCCAACAAACAGTGAAGTGCTCTGAAGTAGGAGTCATACCAGAAGCGCAGCTAAATTATCCTTCATTTTCTATTATATTCCAGGACTTGTCTCAGTCTCAAGATTACACAAGGACGGTGACAAATGTTGGACCAGCTAATTCAACTTACAACTTGGATCTTAAGTTACCAGGTAAAATCGGCATGAGTGTGAGTCCTTCACAGCTTAAGTTTACAGAAGTTGGCCAGACAATTACATACCGAGCAGAGTTTCTCCCGGAAGATGGGGCAGGGAAGGATGCACCATTTTATCAGGGATATTTGAGATGGTTCTCTGATCAGCATTCTGTTACTAGCCCCATATCTGTAATCTTCAACACCCAGCAGTGAGATCAGAGTTGAAGCCAGCAGAAGTTAATTACAAGATTTGATAGAATAATACAAAGAATGGAAGCTCAGAATAACTGCCATGCAAATGGTGTCATTGAAGTCCTGGAAGTTCATTTTTTGTGAGGTCAACCATCTCTTAGTGTTACGATCCTAATAATGTCATGTTCAACTGATATTTGCTTACGAGTTAATAGTAATTCAAATAAATTCTTCATGTCATTAAAGTAGGGTAAGGAAAGGTATGAGTTCTCTGTTTTGAAAGAAAAAAAAAAACAAAATGAAGCGTCTTTTTATATGATCTGTATTTGCGTATCTAATATGTGAATGCTTCGTGCATGAGCTCCTGTTGAGAACATATTTCAACCTACAAATTTTATTTGTTAGGAAAAGGGTTTATATCAGACTTAGAGGCTTCAACTGAACCAATTTGGTCATTCCTCAATACAAACACAGAAAACAAGACAAACAAGAGCGTTTTGCTAATAAATGTCCAAACCTGATCATCTTTGTCAGAATGACATTAACAAATTCAAGTCATTGCCATCGTCAATGAGCATTCCTGCAGTTCACTTATGCATTATCCAACTGGCCAGTCTCAAGAATGATATGTCGAAATCCCAAGCAGCTGCCGTGAACTCAATACCACAAACCTGCTTCAATACTATGCAGTATGCACCAGCATCAGCTTGGTCTGCCGTCGCCATTCACAGTAACTGTGCCAATTAAGTCTCTAATGCTTTCCCTTGTCTTCAGACCACCATCCACATTGACCTTCTGAAAGTTATAGGGGTATTTCGCAGAGCACAGTTCCAGGCCAATTTCCTCGAACAGTTGGTGGCTGCCAGCGGTGCTGCTGAAATAATACTTACTGCTTGGCTAAACACTGAACTCATCAAATGCCACACTTCCCTTGAGACAAATGTGTATATCAAGTAGAAGCATCATGCATCTTCCGATCAACTAGCATCAGTTCTGTGAAGCCAGCTCATTCAGAGACTATTGCAAATTTGAAACATATTTCGGAAGCTCACATATCTGAGCACTGTTGAATTCCCATGGGATTTACAAGTATACATCAAACGAACATATATAGGAGGAGAGTAGTTTCCTTCATCAAAAAGAAAAAGAAAAATACACTCACACACACACACACACATATTTAGGGAAACAGGGTTATTTACGAGGGATTTCAGTGAATGGGAAAGAGATTTTAGTACTAACGAGGAAATGGAAAGTTCAAGTCCATAAATTAATATGCAAAGTTCTTAACGTCTGCTATCTCATTTTCGACATCAACGGAGCAGAACAAGAGTGGAACACATATTTTGACATTATCAATTTATTCTAGCAAAGTATAAATACTGCCAAACACGAGAACATATAAGTTCAGCTATTGTCCACACATCATTTGTTATTCCTTTCATTATTGAATGATTCTTTCAGCTTTCTTCTACGAGGACAAAAATCCACCAGTTGACACCATACTACTTTCACATAAAGTGTATAGCTGCTTTGGTATAACTGTATGGTTTAGCAAGCATTACAAAGTCACTGTGTATTACTTCCAAAACTTGCTCCTGAATTATACTCCCATGCCCTACCCTATTTGGAACCTTGTTGTCCAAGTCACAACAAGGCAACCTTCACAACCTTAAATCATCATCGGCAGTACAAGAATTGCTGGCCATTAATATTGATACTTTAAACCCCACATTATTCTAACTTCATCTCCTGCTATCTAATATAAATAGATACTCAAAGGTCGACTAACACAAACCACCTTCACTTTTTGAAATTCTTCATCACCGAAAGATGGAGAACAAAAAGTTTGTAGCCCTGCAGATCATATATCTTCTTGGATGAAGTTTCATCCTTCTGTCACCAGCAGTTACTGATGAAGGCATGGGAGTGCCACATCTGAAAGCCGAAATTGAGGCACAAGAGGACACTAGTAGCATGCAAACTTACACTGTTTGGGTAAAAAAGCCTGCAAGGAAACTGTTTTCAGAATCTCATAACAATTTGGAGAATTGGTACCAGTCATTTTTGCCCAAATCTTTTGCAACCTCAAACCGGGTGATGAAGCAACGAATGGTTTATGCATACCACCATGTGGCGACTGGCTTTGCAGCAAAGCTGACAGCAGAGGAAGTAAAAGAAATGGTGACAAAAGATGGGTTTATGTCCGCTCATCTAGATAGGATTCTGCCTTTGCACACTACCCATAGTCTGAACTTCTTGGGGTTATACCAAGGATTGGGACTTTGGAAAGGGTCTAATTATGGTGAAGGTTGTTGTAGTATACATGAATCATATTGTAGTATATATGAGTCATAGTATAAATGTCTATATCATGTATAAATAGGCACTTGAGTGTATAGATAAGGTACTTGAGTGTATAATATAGGTATAGAGACTTGTGTGACAAGCTTTATGCCAAAGGGCAACAAGCATGGCAATTATCATCATCACAGCTACCATGATTGAGCTGCAGCTGTAAATCAAGTTGATACCAAGCTTGAGATTATCTTTGAGCTTTCACACTTGTAATGTATTCCTATAAATACCCTCTTGTATGAGATGAATAAACACACATGAATCTCCATTCTCTCTGCAATATTACTCTCTCTACATTCCTGTTAATTTACGTTTTTCCTCAAACACGTTATCAGCACGAAATTGCTCTAGAATTAGAATCGAAATTGACAAGAGTAGAGGAAGTTCATAATCCAATCAAAGTCATTTTTCCAAACCTACAAAAAACCTCCAAACCCTAGCAAATATCAAAGCCCCTGATTCAAGAAGCTCAGAACCGGCCTCAGAATCTTAAGAACCGGCCGGAAACTACCTGAACCGGCCACCGGAAAATTTGGAGTGCTGCCGGACCGCTGCCGAGACCTGCCGAGCAGCTGCGCAGAAGCTGCCGAGAAGCCCTGCCGAGTCCTGCCGAGATCTGCCGAGAAGCTGCCGAGCGAGTCCTGCCGAGAAGCTGCCGAGCGCATCTGCCGAGACCTGCCGAGCAGCTGCGCAGAAGCTGTCGACAGCACCTGCTGAGAGCTGCCGAAAGAATCTGCCGAGCTGCTGCCGAAGACCTGCCGAGCCCCTGCCTAGCAGCTGCGCAGCAGCTGCCGAGACACCTGCCGAGCTGCTGCCGAGCAGCTGTCGACACATCTGTCGACAGATCTGTCGGGCACTTTTCCGGCGACTTTCAGGACACTTTTCCGGCGACTTTCCGGACACTTTTCCGGCGACTTTCCGGACACTTTTCCGGCGACTTTCGGGACACTTTTCCGGCGACTTTCCGGACACTTTTCCGGTGACTTTTCGGACAGTTTTCTCGATTTTTTCCAGCGACTTTTAAGTCACCTCCGACAACCTTTTCCGGACAAATTTTCCGGCGACACTATTTCAAGGTATTTCTTATTAAAAGTTCCTGTTTTTTGAGTTTGTATTACTTTTCTCTTCTTTTCAGGGACTTGTAATCAAAAAGGCGGAATTATAGAAATTCACGCTAAACGAACTAAGAGCGTTCGTAATCTATGAACTAAGAGTGTTCATAATATTCGGACTAAGAGCGTCCGCAAGCATCGATTTTTGAACTAAAAGCGGAATCGTGGGGATTCACGCTAAACGAACTAAGAGCGTTCGTAATCAATGAACTAAGAGTGTTCATAATATTCGGACTAAGAGCGTCCGCAAACATCATTGTTTTGGTCTAATCCAAATATTCTTGGAAATTGATTTCTTAGTAGCATAGCTCGGAAATCTTATTATTTTAGTTTTCGTGGAAGTTTAAACTCCGAAACTAATATATCTTCTCTTCTTATTTTTCAGAATGTCGAATGAACCTAGACTCGACTTTTCAATACTTGACTCAACAGGCTCGGAATACCATGGCTGGGTAACCGACGTTGAGAACCATCTCACTGCGAGAGGGATATTACCCATAATCCAGGCACCTAACGAGGGTCTTGTGTTCCAACGAACACCCACAAAGCACGCACAAGCTATTATCTTGATGCGACGCCATATGGATAAAGCACTCAGATTGGAATACATGTCAATCAAAGATGCAAGAGACCTATGGGCAGCGCTAGAAGAGCGCTTTGGTAATATCCAAGATTCCCTCCTCCCTGACTTGAAGGTTCAGTGGAACAATATACGATTCTCAGACTTCAAGTCTGTTGCTGAATACAATTCAGAAGCTCTTCGCCTAAAGGCCATGCTGAAGTTCTGTGAAAAACCTCTCACAGAAGAAGAGCTAATTGAGAAAACTCTCTCCACCTTCCCCGTCCAAGCAATTATACTATCAAAGCAGCATCGCACTGAATTTAATGCTGGACGACTTACAAGGTTCAATGAGCTCATCAATATTTTGTCAGTAGCTGAGAAGCACGACAACATCCTTGTAAAGAATTATAATCCAAGGCCCATTGAAACCAAGAGCGTTCGTGAGGCGAATTATAATGCACCCAAAAGAGGGCGCAAGGAGCGGTACCCTAATAACAGGGGACATGAAGGACATATGGGTCCATATAACCGCCCCAATAAAGAAGGAAACCGCAACTTTAGAGCGGACACACGTGGTGGCAATTCCACACGTAGGAGAGGTGGATATGGCAACACCATGGGCCGTCGAGGTAGCACCATGGGCCGTGGAGGTCGCACCATGAGACATGGTGGTAACAACAACCCTCCTAGGCAATATCCACAACGTGCACAACCTGCACCTCAAATGGAGGGATATAACCACAATGACATGTGTCATCGATGTGGATCAATTGAGCATTGGTTCAAGCAATGCCATGCAAGTACCCAACTAGCTGCAAGCTACAAGGAGTATAGGCAATTGAGAGAGCAAGAAACCAATCTTGCTGAAGATGAAGATATAAATCTTGCTGAAGGTAAAGATATCAATCTTGCTGAAGATGAAGATGGTGAAGATATCACTCTCACCACTGAGGACTTCAAAGCTGCAGATAAAGAGCACGAGGATGCCGCAGACTTTGATTAGAATAGTCCTTTCTATTTTCCAAGAATGGCAAATGTGCCTTAGTCAAATGACAATTGTATTAAAACTTTTTCTCATGTGGCGCATCCAATGTAGTATGATGTCTAGGAAAGTAATTGAGATCGGGGTACTTAAGCGAGCCTCGCTCCACCAACATCTCTCTACTTTCCTGGTCATATTCATTGGAGTTACCAAACGGATTGAGTAACTACAATTTGTCTAAAGTTTGATTTTATTATGGAATAGACTTTGGAAAACTTTGATGTAATCATTGACTATTTTCCTTATTAATAAAGTGTCGCATTATTATTCAATGTCATGGACATGTGTTAAATTCCGAACTTTATATAAAGAGCCAATAGTTTTCATGTGGAAACACATTGTGAGAATGGACAAGAATTCCTTTGCATTACCTCTAATAACTACGGACATAAACGAGTATTAGAGAAACTTATGTGTCACTCTAGTGGGTTGTATGCAACCACTATTCGAGCCATTGAATCAAACCATGTCATAAGAGATGACTTATGGGATTCTGACACATATAGGCTTTGGCAAAAACGTTTGAGATATCCAGGTTGTGATATGATGCTCCGTATATTAAAGACTTCACACGGACATCCATTCTTCACAACGAAAAGAAGTACGAACCAAAGATTGGTCCAAAGAGTTACTTCTAAAAGATATCATTCGTTTTGCAAAGCTTGCTATTTTAGCAAAAATAGGATTGAGACCATCCTATGCAAAGGACACTAAAGAAAATATGCCATTCTTGCAAAGAATTCAAGGTGATATTTGTGGACCTATTCAACCAACTTGCGGACGTTTAAATATCTCATGATGTTGGTTGACACGCAAACACACTAATCACGTGTTGTGCCATTGTCCATCTATAAAAGCTGCTTATGCTATACTCATAGCACATATAATATGACAACGGGCTCACTTCCCAGATCATCCTATTTAGTCATTTGGATTTTGACTATGCTAGTGAGTATACATCGAAGATTTTCGATGGTTATTGCAAAGGGAGTGATGTTGGACATCACATTCCCATATACACACCTAAATGGTCTCATGGAAATAACTACGATGGTAGTTCAGACATTGGCAATGCGCACCAATCTCTTTATATCCGCTTAGGGTGATGCAATATCGCATACAACTATGCTAATTCCTCTATGACCTACCGCCACTCAATGTATCCCTGCATTACAGCTAGTGACTGGGTACAAATATTTTGTACTTACGCACATTCGAGTGAGTCATTTATGTGCCAATGTGAGCCATTTATGTGCCAATTGCGCCGCCACAGCGCCTATGGTAGGTCCTTAAAAACAAGTGAGCAACTTAGTTGGAATTGAGACTCCAACAATCGTCCACCACTTAATGCCCTTGAAAGGCGATCTCTTTCCCGTTTGATTTACGGATGTCACTTTGATGAGACAGTCTTCCCGTCGTTAGGGGGAGATAAGAACACGAATGTTCAGCAGGAACGACAGGAATTGTCGTGGTCTGTCCCCACTATGTCTCATCTCGATCCCTATTAAAGTGACGAGATCACACACATTTGCTGCAAAAATGCCTGCAAGGAAGGATGTCCCTACAAAAGGACGTAGCGCCACCCTACACAGAGGTAGGCAAGGCGCTAACGCCATAGAAAGTGGCACTCTTGCGTTACAGGCCATGGCCCCAGCTAGGATGCGTGGGAAGCCCGTGGATTCGAAGGATATTTTGGCATCCTTAGATCATCGACACTCAACATCCGTCTCATGAGTATCTTCTGGATTATGGTTATCGTTGGGGGACGCCTCAACGTCAGAACCTATTCCTGAGAATATAGAGCTTTATGAAAATTACACTAGTGTACATGAGACGTGGAATAGAAACTCCATCATAATTGATGATGTAGATGCGCATTTTGATGCGCATGAGTTTGTTGAGATTGATGATATCGAACCACGCTCCGTTGAAGCATGAATACCAACGTAGAGAAATTTAGCCTAAATGGAAAGATGCGATCCAGATTAAACGAAAAGGAAGGTCTTTGAGCCAGTGATGCCAACACCTCCTTACATAAAACCTATTGATTAATGGGTCTTCGTTAGAAAGCGTGTTGAGAAAACGAGATGGCAATCTCGCCTTATGGCGCAAGGCTTCTCACAAAACGCCCTGGAATTGACTACGATAAGACATATTCTCACGTAATGGATGACATTACATCCACTACCCTGTCAGTTTGGTAGTTTCCAAATAACTGAACATGCAGCTTATAAATGTGGTCACTACGTATCTCTATGGGGATCTAGATACGGAATATACATGAAAGTTCATAGTGAAACTTTATTTACCCAAATCAAGTGGCTCTAGACCACGGAGCGTGTTTGCAATAGAATTGAAACGCTCACTAAAGTGACTACTTGATTGGGAAGGGATATGCCCTTGCGTTTCCATAACAAGTTTCGGATTCTATCACGGTTTTCATGTTAAACATGATCTTCATTAGAAGCCCTTAAAGAGTTAAGGGAAACCGTTGAACACTTGAAATCCGAGTTTGAGATGAAGGATTTTTGGGGAAACACGATTAAGCCTCGGTTTTTGAACTTGAGCACCGTGTTGATAGATGCTTAGGCATTTTGACAAGGTCAAGCCTTCAAGCACCCCATGATCATTCGTAGTCTTGATCCTGAAAAGGATCCTCTTCGTCTGAATGGATGATCAGACGAAGATGTGCTAGAGAGGCTGAAGTGCCTTACTCAAGTACAATAAAGCGCATTATTGTACTTAGCTCAATGCACAAGACTGGACATCTCACTTTGCCATAAACTTGTTAGCTAAAGGTATAGCTCTGCGCCAACGCAATGCCATTAGATTGGTATAAAAAGATATCTTTCGATAACTTGAGATGTACGATCGATATGGGCTTATTCTATCCCTACAAAGAAATGATGGAATCAGACCCATCACACACCAGAAACGCCGCCAAATGCTGGCCTGCGTTTTCTATTCCTACCCCAAAACGACAGAAGTGTTTTGGAAAGTTTTGCTGATATTTGGTATCTGTTGACCCATACAAAGGCCTTCCCAGACTGGTAAAGTGTTCACCATGGGTAAGACCGCGATACCTTGAAGGTCTACAGAATAGACCTTAGTCGCTATATCCTCGAACAATGCAGAGATTATTGCTCTTCACGAAGTAGTTCGTGAATGTATATGGACTGGATCCATAGTTACGCATGTTCGAACAGTTGTGGTTTGAAGTCTACCACAGATGAGCCTACAAGCATTTAAGATAATGCTGCTTGTTTTGAAACAAATGAAGCAAGGCTGCATCAAAAGCGACAACATCAAGCATAAAATCAGCAACAACAGACTCTCCTAAAAGATCAAACAGAGGGGGAGATGTCTACATATATTGTCTCGAAACGTGAAGAGTGTGTTGTGCTCTTTTTTCCCTTTCGACCGAGGTTATTTTTGTCCCATAGGGTTTTTATTACTCGACAAGGTTTTTAATGAGGCAACGAGAGAAACACCACGTTTGGGAGACACAAGGAGGAGTATCTAAATCAGGGGGAGTATCCAGAAACATACTCCACACTCAACGCGCGTTGTGCTCTTTTTCTCCTTCGACCAAGGTTGTTTTTTCCCACAGGGTTTTATTACTTGGCAAGGTTTTTAACGAGGCAATTTCGAAGCGCACGGCCTAGACAATGCTATTAAACATGAAATATCCAAGGGGGAGTGTTGTAGTATACATGAATCATATTGTAGTATATATGAGTCATAGTATAAATGTCTATATCATGTATAAATAGGCACTTGAGTGTATAGATAAGGTACTTGAGTGTATAATATAGGTATAGAGACTTGTGTGACAAGCTTTATGCCAAAGGGCAACAAGCATGGCAATTATCATCATCACAGCTACCATGATTGAGCTGCAGCTGTAAATCAAGTTGATACCAAGCTTGAGATTATCTTTGAGCTTTCACACTTGTAATGTATTCCTATAAATACCCTCTTGTATGAGATGAATAAACACACATGAATCTCCATTCTCTCTGCAATATTACTCTCTCTACATTCCTGTTAATTTACGTTTTTCCTCAAACAAAGGTGTAATTATTGGAGTTTTGGACTCTGGGATGACACCATGTCATCCCTCATTCAGCGATGAAGGAGTGCCACCTCCTCCGGCTAAATGGAAAGGTAAGTGCGATTTCAACGGGACATTCTGCAATAACAAGCTTATTGGTGCCAGAAGTTTCTGAGGTGGACAAACTACTGGAGATCCACCAGTTGATGTTGATGGCCATGGTACCCACACATCCAACACAGCCGGAGGAAACTTTGTGAAAGGTGCCAACGTGTTTGGAATGGCAAGTGGAACAGCGTCTGGCATGGCACCTTATGCTTACTTGGCAATGTACCAAGTCTGTTATGATCACGATTGTTCTGAAAGTGACATTTTAGCTGCTATGGACACTGCTGTTGCCGATGGAGTGGACGTGCTCTCCCTCTCACTTGGTGGTGGCTCAGCTGCTTTCTATTATGATGGAATCGCAGTTGGTGCATTTGGAGCAATTCAGAAGGGAGTTTTTGTCAGTTGCTCAGCAGGAAATGAGGGTCTTGTTTATGGTTCATTGTCCATTGAAGCCCCATGGATTCTAACTGTCGGAGCAAGCACTATTGACAGAATCATAAGAGCAACAGCAAAACTTGGAAATGGGAAAGAATATGATGGGGAATCGTTATTCCAGGATAAAAAAATTTAGTTCAAATTTGTTACCTCTTGTTTATGCAGGTGCATATAGCAATGATTCAACAGCTCTGTGCAATGCAGGAACCCTTATTGTAGATGAAGGGAAAGTGGTGCTGTGTGAAAGAGGTGGAGAAATTGGAAGAATTGCCAGAGGTGAAGAAGTCAAAAGAGCAGGTGGTGCTGCCATGATCCTTATGAACGAAGAAACAAATGGCTATAGCACCTTAGCTGACGCTCATGTGCTTCCCGCAACCCATGTGAGTTAGCTGCAGGTGTGAGCATCAAAGCCTACATAAACAGTATAAACTCCACCTCAACACCTACAGCCACAATCTTGTTCAAAGGCACTGTCATCGGTGATCAAAATGCACCTGCAGTCACTTCCTTTTCATCAAGAGGACCAAGCATGGTGAGCCCAGGAATCTTGAAACCTGACATCATTGGTCCCGGTGTTAGCATCTTAGCTGCATGGCCTGTTTCGTGGACAATGGCACAGAATCTACAGCAACATTTAACATGGTTTCAGGTAACTCAATGTCATGCCCTCACCTGAGTGGCATTGCAGCTTTGCTCAAGAGCTCACACCCTGATTGGTCACCAGCTGCCATTAAGTCTGCAATTGTGACAACTGCTCAAGTACTAAACCTCGCAGTAGCCCATTGTTGATGAAACACTTGGTCCAGCTGACATCTTTGCCACTGGTGCAGGCCCTGTTAACCCTTCAAGAGCAGATGACCCCGGGCTAATCTACGACTTAGAACCAGTGGATTACATCCCCTATCTATGCTTTTTGAATTACAGTGACAATCAGATACAGATCATCACCCAACAAACAGTGAAATGCTCTCAAGTAGGAGCCATACCAAAAGCGCAGCTAAATTGTCCCTTCATTTTCTATTTTATTTGAGAACGTGACCAAGTCTTAAGCTTACACAAGGACGGTGACTAATGTTGGCCCAGCTAACTCAACTTACAGGTTAGAGGTTGGGGTACCAAGTAAAATCGCAATAGGCATTGATACTGAGGAGCTTACATTTACAGAGGTTGGACAGAAGATTACATACCAGGTGGCGTTTAACCCTCTACAAGGTGCAGGGAAGGATGCACTACTTGTTCAGGGATATCTGAGATGGATCTCTGATCAGCATTCTGTTACTAGCCCCATATCTGTGATCTTCAACACCCCGCAGTGACATTAAAATAGGGGACAGTGTAAATTATCGCAAGCTGTGATAGAATAATACAAAGAGTTGAAGCTCAAATAAGTGCTAAGCGAATGGTGTCACTGAAGTCCAGGAAGATTTGATTCTTGTGAGGTCAACCATGTTTTGCATGGTGTTTCAACAATAATCAATGTTGACAAAAGAAGTAAAGAAAGGAAGATTGTTTGGTGGGTTTTACCGGTTGAATTTCAGACTTTCTATCCTTCTGTTCATTTTTTTCAAATAGCTAGAGCTCTCTTTTGGTGAAGCCTTATTTTATTAATGGCATCCCTGTTTTGCGTGGTAATTAATGGCATAAGGATTTATATCAGAATTAAGGGCTTCAAATGAACAAATTTGATCATTCCTAAATCCAAACTCTTCAAACATACAAACAAGAGTGCTTTGCTAATAAATTGCAAACCTGATCCTCTTTGTCAGAATCGGCAATTTACAGTGAAGCAAATTGAAGTCTTTGCCATCTTCAGTGAGCACTCCTCAGGTTCACTCATGCACTTAAGAACATCCAACAGGCCAGCCCCAATCGAGGATAATATGTCGAAAGCCCATGTGAGCTTGTCATGAGCTCAGTACCATAAACCTGCCAATTAAGTCCTCTGATGCATTCCCTTATCTTCAGACCACCATCCACATTCACCTTGTAAAAAGCATGGGGGTCTTTCAGAGCAGACCTTCTCTGCCACATTTCGTCGAACAGTTGGTGGGCACCAGTTGGAATGCTGAAATTTTCAGTTAGTCATCCACCGAGGCTTGGCTAAAGACCCAACTAAACCCTAAACCCCTAGTACGTGTACGTTCCCATCAACAACCATGGGCTTCTTCCTCCGAGACTATTGGAAATCCGAACACATTCGGGAAGCTCAGTTTGGATTAATTAAATAATTCCCGCCAAACAGTCTTTTTTTTTTTTTTTTTTACCGTGACATGCAAGGTAAATGCGAAAATTCAAAGCAGATGAAGTGAAAAGTTCAAAGTACAAATAATGATGTGCAATGTTCTTTTAATGATAATCATTCTTTTTCGAGAAAAAAAAAAAATACATACTCTCTCAATAAGATTTGCTATTTTACAAAATCAAAAATAATTAACTGAAATAAAAATCAGAATAATATTAGGTGTATGATAAAAAATTAAAAAAAATTAGGTGAACCACATTTTTCTACAATTGAAGCACCTGTCAATGATGAAGTATTGGAGTAGATGTGCTTTCGATCTGCTTTGGCCTACGCCCCAGTGAGTTTCTCTTCAATAACTTAATTACTATAGGTGCATTTTCTTTGTTACATTATATCTAACACTTTGACTTATCCTAATCCCCAACTCATTTTCCCTCACAATAGGTACATTTGAAGCAGTTCAAAGAGACTCCTCTTTAGTTGTTCTGCCGGGAATTGGGGTCCGGCCACTAGCACAGTAGCAAATGGCTTCCCACTGTTGGAGCAAGCACCATTGACAGAAGCATCAGAGCAACAACAGTGTCGAGAAACAGAGAACTTGACGGTGAAGGACTTTCCCACTCCAGTGACTTCAGTAATTCTACACTGCTACCACTCATTTATGCTGGCATGAAATGAACTATGTACCTGAGGAACACTGAACAACCTGGATGTGAAAGGAAAGATAGTCTTGTGTCAAAAGTTTATTTCGAATGTAGGGAAGATGATATACCAAAGGAGAAGAAGTGAAAAAGAACGGGTCAAACCTACGTCTCGGGTAAAAAAGAAAATACGTATCCCACACGTGAAAGTTATTTACTCTTACTCTATTAAGGTTGTAATTTCAAATCTACGTCTCGGGTCAAAACCGAAACAAAAAATTATCAGGAGTTTGTCAATCAGTCATTTTGGTGTCCCTGAAAGACATTTATGGTAAAACCTTTACACAGGAGAGACTAGGCATATAATGCCCAACCCTACAGTAATGTGTGTGTTCAGTTCAACATTAGCTTAAGCCTGATGCAGAGTAGTGTATACAAACAACAGATGAGAGAAGCGAAACCAGTAAGTTGTCAAGAGGCGCCTTTTCTAATGTCTTAGATTATTGCTACTTGCTAGTTTGTGCCACAAAGAACCAAACAGAAAAGGACATTAAAATCTGAACAGAATAAAAATTACACAAATGGCTCACTTGAGTGACACCCATTTATCAATAATGCAGGACTAGATGCTTTGTTATAGGTTCCTTCCAAAAGAAAACCTTACAGATATGCTAAGACCTTCCCAGTGCACAACAAAAAATAGTGGACGAATCCTTGAACGGGTCGGACATGAAGTACTGGTGTATGACTAAACAAGCTCACATGTCGGACTGATATTAAGCCAAAATATATTTACAAAAACCAACCTGCACTGTATCCTTGCCGCTCTAAGAATAAGTAGAATCACTAAATAATATTCTTCAAGGGTCAAGCCATATTCAGGCTACAACAGCATAAAAATTCTCAGTAAGGCTCACCATAAAGCTCCAACAGATAGCTTGCTACACTCAAATGAAAATGATGGCCTATTCTCCGCTTCTTCCCCTATATATGATGCTTTCCCAACAGAAACACAGGCATCACAGCTCGTATCCATTTATACTTCATTCCAAGGGGTTTTGTTCACCATGGCTGTGATTCCATTTCTTTTTCTTGTTTTCATGCTTAGCTTCTCTCATGGGATTGCTCAGGAAACCGAGCTTTCTCCTGTCCCTACGAAAACGAGCAATTTACAGACATACATTGTCCATGTAATGCAACCAGAGGGTAAAGTTTTTGCCCAAACAGAAGACCTGGCGAGCTGGCACAAATCTTTTCTGCCATCTAAGACAGCAAGCTCTGATGAGCAAACACGCCTCCTTTACTCCTACAAAACTGTGATCAGTGGTTTTTCAGCAAGGCTAACTCAAGAGGAAGTGAAAGCGATGGAACAGATGGATGGTTTTGTGGCGGCACATCCTGAACGAGTGTTTCGTCGGAAAACCACACACACTCCCAGCTTCTTGGGGCTGAACCAACAAGCGGGAATTTGGAAAGACTCAAACTTTGGGAAGGGAGTGATCATTGGAGTACTGGATGGTGGAGTATTCCCCAGCCACCCTTCATTTAGTGGTGCAGGAATTCCACCTCCACCTGCTAAATGGAAAGGGAGGTGTGACTTCAATGTGTCAGAATGCAATAATAAATTAATTGGAGCACAGTCGTTCAATCTTGCAGCCATGGCATTGAAGGGAGCGAAAGCTGAACCGCCAACTGATGAAGACGGACATGGAACACACACAGCAAGCACAGCTGGTGGAGCGTTTGTGCAAAACGCTGAAGCGCTAGGAAATGCCAAAGGCACAGCAGTTGGGATGGCACCTTATGCTCACCTGGCAATATACAAAGTCTGTTTTGGAGAACCCTGTCCAGAAAGTGATATCCTAGCTGCCCTTGAAGCTGCTGTTCACGATGGTGTTGATGTGATCTCAATCTCCCTTGGAGAAGATCCAGTTCCATTTTTCCAGGACAGTACTGCAATTGGTTCATTTGCAGCAATGCAAAAGGGAATATTTGTTAGTTGTTCAGCTGGAAATTCTGGTCCATTTAACGGCACATTATCTAATGAAGCCCCTTGGATTCTCACAGTTGGAGCAAGCACCCTTGATAGACGCATTGTAGCCTCAGCCAAGCTTGGAAATGGATTAGTATTTGATGGTGAATCTCTCTTTCAGCCAAAAGATTTCCCTTCAACATTATTGCCTCTTGTTTATGCTGGAGTAAATGGCAAAGCAGAGTCTGCATTTTGCGCTGAAGGATCCTTAAGAAACATCAGTGTGAAAGGTAAGGTGGTTGTGTGTGAGAGAGGTGGGGGAATAGGAAGAATTGACAAGGGAGTGGAAGTGAAAAATGCAGGGGGTGCGGCCATGATTCTACTGAATGCGGAAACTGATGGATTCAGTACCTCAGCTGATGCTCATGTTCTTCCTGCAGCACATGTGACCCATGCAGCTGGACTGAAGATCAAAGCATACATAAATTCGACAGCAACACCAACAGCAACAATCTTATTCAAAGGAACTGTCATCGGAGACTCAACATCTCCAGCTGTTGCTTCCTTCTCTTCAAGAGGCCCCAGCCAGGCAAGTCCAGGAATTCTGAAACCAGACATAATTGGACCAGGTGTAAACATCCTTGCTGCATGGCCATTCCCTCTTGACAACAACACAAAATCAACATCCACTTTTAATATAATTTCCGGAACATCAATGTCATGTCCGCATCTCAGTGGAATTGCAGCTTTGCTCAAGAGCTCTCACCCATACTGGTCACCAGCTGCCATTAAATCTGCTATAATGACTTCTGCTGATCTTCTAAACTTGCAAGGCAAACAGATTTTTGATGAAACACTTCAGACTGCAGATATCTTAGCCACCGGTGCGGGCCATGTCAATCCATCAAAGGCGACCGACCCAGGACTGATATATGATATTCAACCTGATGATTATATTCCATATCTTTGTGGCTTGGGCTACAATGATACTGGAGTCAGTATCCTCGCGCACAGACCAATAAAGTGCTCAAAGGTATCAAGCATCCCTGAAGGAGAGCTGAACTACCCTTCATTTTCTGTCAAGATGGGACCATCTCAGACATTCACAAGAACTGTGACAAATGTTGGTGCCCCATATTCCACTTATTCGGTCAAGGTATATGCACCACTCGGAACCTATGTGACTATCAAACCCAGCACGCTTTACTTTACAGAGGTGAACCAGAAGGCGTCATATTCAGTGACATTCAGTCGTACTTCAGGAGGTAAAGCTGGTGCATTCACACAGGGATTTATAACATGGGCTTCTACTAAACACGTTGTCCGGAGTCCAGTTTCTGTTTTATTTCAGTGAGATGCATGTTGTATATTGGGCTTGCAGTGATTTGCAGTGTCATCAGACTTCATGGTGCTATGTGTGATTACTTTTGTATACCTACTCATTTCTTTACGTTTTCTATAATATATGGTTAATTTCTTAATGGAGACAACTCAGACTCTATGCAAAGAATATTAACCAAGAAACTAAAAACAAGGTACCAGACAGATGAAGGATGACTAAAAGAGATTAAAAAAAAAAAAAAAAAAAAACAAAGATGAATATGAAATATGATAAAAACAGGTTCCAGTAAGAAGAGACATAACACATATATCTCCCAAGACTAAAAGGCAAAGGGTAATTCAATAACACAACCCACTTTCTCACGTCTGACCTAAACTTTATGTCTAAACTTTTCAGTAACAAATATTACTGATAGAAATCTAATCACTTAAACTTATCCCTTCCCCTTTTTTGCACACAGTTAGTAAATAATAAAGAACCGTGGAGAAATTAATCCTTATGTGACAATGACAAATGTTCTAAATGTTGTCAAAGCTCCTTTGTTAATGTTGGCATGCCTACATAAAGTTTTAGGGTTGCTTTACCATTTTTAACACCACAGCATACACAGATCCAGATGCCCTCATGACACAAAATATCAGTAGTATTGATCATCTCAATCAGTAAAAAGGTAATTGGAAAGAAATTTTTCCATTGCAAGAAAAGCTTCATCAGTTGCCATATAAGCATCTTTAATTGCATTGTACCTGAAATTCGATAGCTGCATAGTAACACGGACAAACTGAATTGCATGACAACGGCATTAACCAAAACCAGGAGGCACATCAGGGTCCTCATCGCTACCATCACATTCCTGCTTGCGCTCCGTGTCTGTAGAAACGCCAGGAGCCACTACGCGATCAACACCCTCGGTATCCATCTTATCCTGTAACATTTCCCGGTGCTCTTCTGTCACAGCTCCTTTTTCAGGAGGCGGAAGTTGTGCCTCATGGTTATTGTCATCCTGATGATTGTCGGACACAGCTCCACCGGCAGCAGCAGCGACTAATCCATTATCACTAGACTCGAGTTGAACTTGAACAACATGAGTGGAGGAGTGACCCTCTGCATTCCCTTGTGGATTAGCCAATTTATTGTAAACAGACTGAACAGTTTCGCTTATTTCACTCTGCATTGCATCACTTGATCTGATTATCCCCCACAACCCATCCGATATCTGGCTCATCACTTTGCCCCTAGCAATTCGAAACACGAAAAAAACAAAATCGGCTCCTAGACTGATGATTCTGAGTTCGAAATTGATAAATAAACAGATAGAGTCATGAGTAAACAATTACATGATTGAGAATGAGAGATAATTTAAGGACTTACCCAACCTCCTGGTAAATGTCATCAGAGAGTTGCCTGGGTTTCATGTTCTCGGCACCCGGGCGATTAAGCGCTTGTGATTGCTTCACAATTGAAATAATATTTTCGCGTAATTCCTCCTGCAAATTAATAGTCTTTTTGATCTAGAGCAATGCAATACTAAATTCCAAAACTGCTTTTTTGCTTGGTTCGCGATTCAGAAAGAAATAGGAAAGAGAGAGAGGGGTTACTGACGTTGTTTTTGAGCTTTTGAATGATCTTGCGGCGGAGCCTGTCGAAGTCGCCATCGTCCTTTAGCTTCGCTATCACCTCTTCTTTGCTTACCTTGGGATTCTGGGAGCACTCCATCGGATTTTCGCTTTTGCTTTTGCTTTTGCAACTCCAACGACTTTTCTACTCCAATTTCTTTCTCTTTTTTTTGGTTTTTTTTGGTTTTGGGTGTTCTAAATAGCCCTCTGCTTTCTTTTTTTTGGTTTTAGTACAATGGGATGGTATTTATTTATTTTTCAAAAAAAACATCGGTGACGTTCATTTAAGTCTTTAAGAAAGTTGTTATCTAAATAAATTCACTCTTTTAAGTTTTGGGAGATTCTAGTTGGATCTCCAAATTTGCTATTTAGACCTCCTCTACTAAGGGCTAGTTTGGGATTGCTGTGACTTTTAAAAAAAAAACTGCTGCTGCTGTGTTGTGAGAATAATCAATTGTGAATTAAAACAGTTTCATGTTTGGTAAATAATATTTTTAAAAGTGTTGTCTTGACAACTGCAGAGTGTGTTTTGATCCACAGCTGCTTCTAAAAGCAACCATTAGACTGCTTCTAAAATCTGCTGCCAGTGACCTATAACTTTCAATTAAAGCTGCTTTTTATTTATTTACCAAACACAATAAAATCTAAAATTTTGAACAAAAGCTGATTTTTTTAAAAGCAAAGCAATCCCAAACGGAGTCTTAGTACACCTCTAATATCACTTTTTAGAATACTTGAAAAGCTAAGTAGACCTCCTTATTTTTACCAAAATATCCTTGAACATGAGATAGAATAATCTATTACTTTACTTTTAATCTCTGTCTTCAACCACGAGAAGAATAATGAATCAAAATCACATGATATTGCTCTCCTATGACTATGTCCCTCATCCACCAAAATTAATCAGAGGGTTGGTTCTCAATCTTAATATGTTGCTGGAATCCCTTTCGATTCGCTAAAAGAAAGATTTCAATGGTTTTGGGTTGGGAAATCGAGGACGGCGAGGCGGCCCCCAAGGAGAGCCCTTGTGGTGAAGACGGCATCACTCAAAACCTAACGGAAACAGAAAAGAAACTCTACCTGTAGGTTATGTGCATGAGCCCTAGAAACCAGATCTATAGATGTTTGCAAATAATTATTTAATACAAGAACCACAATATCCTTCCAAGGTCCAATGCCTACCACATAATCCTTAATGAAGCTAAGGTAGCTGTCTGAAGTAATTTTCCCAATACAACTACACATCGTCAATTTGATGAAAGTTAGCAAAGAATTGCAAAAATTACAATGATACATTTTAAGGTTTATAAAGAGTTCATCCTTGTTAAACACATTAGGAAGAACACGAACCTGATTAGTGTCTTGAGCAGGAATTGTAATGTCGTCAATCAAAAAGATCTTGGGTTTTGAATTTGAATGTTATTTCATAGTTTTAACGTTAAAGAAGATGGGCAACTATGATTTCATGAAAGAGACTTTAATTGGAAAGAATAACAATTTGAAAATTTCTACAAATGTATCATCTCGAATCCAAGCAGGAGAGATTGAAGGGAGACTGTACATTGAAAATGAAAATGAAAAGAAAAACTGAAGAGAATTGTTGTGGAGGTAAGAATAGATTTTTTTTTTTTTTTTCTCTCTATCTTTTTGTCCTTATTTGTCTTTTCATATGAGTTGACAAAGTCAAAGAAGAACTTAAATCCAAATAGCAGATTTGGAGGTCCAACTAGAATAAGCTCGATGAGAAAAGCCCCTCATGATATAATGAAAATTTACAATCTCGTTCTTTCTTGTGGTCAATCGCGCTAACAGATTTAGATTCAATGATAAAAAAATTAAATTTAATGATGTAAAATAATAAACAATTTTTTTTTTTGAGAAATAAATAATAAAGCAGTTGAAAAGCTGAAATACTAATTATTTTCTATCATTGGATTTAGATCCAACAACATTTGAATACATGGGTATATAAATTAGGAATAGGTGTACGGAGTACTCAACGCGCTTGCACGCGCCCTAAAGGCAGAGTTCGATCTGTGCATTCACGCTCGTTCGGCGGCGCACGATGTCTGGGCGAGCCACCGGCTTTGCAGACGTTTCGTGGCCTGCTGCCGGACGGGTGATTTCATCAATGGGCTCGGGGCAGTTTTCTTGGAGTGTTGGTGCTTGAAGTTTGGCAGGAGCGGCTTTAACGGCGGCAAGTCTGGTACTGCATCTCTGAAGCACGGTGGTAGGGCTTATCTAATTGTAGGAAGGTCAATGGCGAATTGGGAGGGACTAGATGTCGATCTGTTTCATTTCCAAGCAGCGACTCTGGCGTCGGGTGAGATCCGTCGATCTGGCTTTTGGGTGAACTCAAACATGGTTGTGTTTGGTTTTTGCCTGGGTCTCATGGGTGGTCGGAGTGGCTTCATCGGCGGCATCTAGGATTGGAATGACGTGGGCATGGTGGCGCCGTAAGGGCATTGCTGTGGTGTGGTCGTGGCTGGTGCCATCGTTCAAGGAGATGGAGACTTGGGCCGAGTTTGGGCCATTTTTTGCTAGAGTTTTGAGTGAGACTCTCCTTTGGGCTGCAACCAATTGGGCCTGAGTGAATTGGGTTTGGTAGAGTCTAGGCCTACCTTATGGTAGTACCTTAGTTTACTTTCAATAATTCCCTAGTTTTTTAGGGAAAGCTATGCACTTTTGTGCACCTATGTCTTTCTATAAGCTTGCTATTTACTATGTCTTTTCATAGTTCATAGGCTTGCTTTACAATAAGTGAGCATGGATGTTCGTTAATGAGTGGTACTAGATATATATACCACGTTTTCTTATTTGCCCTCTGTATTCAAGGCAGTGGAAATGTATGTAATGTACTGCTCTAGCTTGAGACTGTAATGAGAAATCGTTGATTTTATTAAAAAAAAAAACAACATTTGAATACAATTGGTTAACGAAAATGCCATGTCATCATGATAAAATAACAAAACAGAAATTAAAAAATAATAGACGCAGCCCAATAACTAAAGCCCAAGCCTTGCACCACTGGCAAGCCTGTAGACCGACCAACCACCACCGCGACGCAGTTGGATCGGAAAGTGTCACTGCTCTACATTGATTGTCAATAGACTCAAAACCCTCCAAGCAGGCCCGGCCTTAGTGTTGGGCAGGCTTGGCGATAGCCCAGGGCCACATATCAAATGGGGCACCAAAGCCCAATGTATGCTAGTATAAATATGTGTGTTTCTGTGCTAATGAGCCTAAGGACAAAAAAAAAAAAAAAATGGGACCAAGAAAAACAGAAATTAAAAAGTCAAGAAACATAATTGATTTAATTATAATTAAAGATAGGAGAGAGATTCTAGATATTTTTCTCTTTCTTTGCAACGTCTTTCTCTCTTCTTCCATAAAATGAGAAGGCACTCTCTTTTCTTAACTTTTCCCTCCACATCTCTCAATCATTCTTCTCTCATAAGGTCATCGAATCATTGCCTCATTTGATTTTTTCTTCCCTATTGTTTTCTCTTCTGACTTTTTTTTCTTCCCCTTTTTGTTGCAATTTCCAGAAATTAGTGTTTTTGAAATAATAATAATAATAATAATAATAATAATAATAATAATAAGAGGTATGAGAAAGAGATTACAATATGTTTTTCTTTTTTCTAATGTGATTGGTTATCCCTCAATACTATTGCACGTTTTGTCTATAATTTTGTTGAGTTTTGCAGTAGAGTTTGACAGTTTCATTGAAACATATTTTGTTTTCATTAGTTTGATTTCCACTAAAAAAAAAATTTCACTTTTCTTGTTGTGCAACTGTGTTAATTCTCAATAAATTTATAGACATGGATTTTTATAGAACCAAATTGGACTTTTGATAATTTAGAAACAAGGACTTTTTACGACACTTATTTGAGTTTACCAATAAGAATATAGGAGACCTATAGACAATTCTCGTCAGGGGCCTAGAAAGATTCAGGACTGGCCCTGCACATGTTCATTACAGAGATGATCTATACACTGGTACCTAAAAACTGAACGGTCGAGATGTGGATGTGCGACCGAAAAGTGACCCAAAACTCGAACTTCACACGTTAATTTTCAAAGCGGAGTTCCGCTCTGGATAGGATCTGTATATATATAGGGTGCTAAATATTACAATCAGTATAGATTCTTACTAAAAAGGAACGTTTAACTCATATACTAACATTTTTGAGGAATCAGACTCTTAATTCTGCAGGACAATGAAAAAAGGAAGACACAGTATGAACGGGTATTGGGTTTGCTTAGCATAGCTGGTTAATTGTCATTAGCTAGGGTTAATTGTCAGGATAAGAAAGATAAGGCCAAGTCAAAATGTGGCAATTAATGTCATCCACAATATTAATATATAGTCTAGCATGCCCATTCAGAATACAGTCATTCCCACCGGAGGGAGATCCGGGACCCGGGATAGAGACCAGTAGCGAATCGGTTCTATGGCATCTGAATATGTTTCCCCCACAAATAGTAATTAAAAACTGATCGAGGAACCTTAATTAAGGAATGAATCAGATCAAAATGATAACGTCAACAGAAAATAATTAATAGTGTCAATTCCCCTCCGATAAGAAACTATCACCAAACCCCCAGCTAGCCTTTTTCTTTGTTTGGGATCAATCTGCATATACCCTTAATTTTCAACCCTAATATTCCTGTTTTTGCTTGCTTTAGTGCCTATATCCTCTATCATTTTCTTAAGTGCATATACGGTACCCTTAAGAAGCTGCTTGCAATACAACTTCAAAACTTCAGTGCCATGCCTATAAAAGTCAACTTACTATGAGTTCGATAATTGGCAATTTTAATTGATTCCATATGTGTTACACTGTTACTTGTTGTTCTCTTTTCTTCATTCTTTTTTTTTTTTTGGAAAAAGAACCCCAAACCCTAAAATTTATGCCCCTAAACTCCCAATTTCTTTGCTACTTTCTCTATAATTACGTTTGGAGTTTAGCGTTTTAGGGTTTAGAGTTTAGGTGGTTAGGGGTTACGGTTAAGGGTTAAAGGATTAGAGTTAGGGTTTTAGGTTACAAATGTCAGTTTTTTTGTTTTTTACATGTTAAGGATTTTTCAACAACAAAAAAAATTATTGATTTTAGCTGGATATGGTATATTAAGTTGGATATTAATTCTAATCTATTTAGAGTAATTAGATGAATCAAAGCGTTGAGAGTACGCAGTAGACTTCACATCACAGCTATATTTTAGTAATGAAGGAAACAACCAAAAACGACTCGAGTGTCCATCAGAATCTCATTATGTGGTCATTGTTTCTCAATTTCTTAGCTTTCAAAAGAGAGAAAGCAACATTTCTTACGGCAACCCAATTACAGAGACCCAAAATACCTACTCCAAAACGGAATGTCTCCGGCAAACAACTCACGCCACAGGTCCATCACCCACATCCCACTCCACTAAAGACCAAACTTTTCACAGAGGAAATCAATAAAGACAAATACAAACATACAATATAATGAAATCAGATAATGCAAGAGATCTTCTAAGAAATGAGTCAGAAAATGAAAGAGGAACTTCTAAGAAATGAGGGAGAGAGATGCTACAATACAAGAGTCAAAAGGGGAGGATGACCCAATGCCTGCCTTCGACTCCATCACAGTCGGAAAGGCCCATTTCGCACAATAACAACTTCACTGCTACATAGAGACTTCGAAATCCGGCGACTCCATCAGTGTTTTCCCAAACCAAAGACACTGTTTCACCGAGATCGCGCGACCACCTTTTGAAGTTAAAACTCTGTTCACCCGGCCAAAGGTGGCGGATCCACTATCACTATTCAAACTGGAGATCTACGGTGTTGATTCGTCCTAGTTTTATTTTGTGGCTCACTTGAAAACCCACTTGCCGCCGTGTATACTCGTGCGTCCCCAGCTTCCAAAGACCCCAACTTTGGAGTCCAAAAGACCAACACTTTTCCAGCACCAACACGACCCACCGGATCGTCGTCATCAATGACGGACCCGGCGCTCTCTGAGGTCATTTTTGGAGCCCCCTTTCTCACCACGAACCCCGGCGACAAACCCACCGAATCGTCAGTAGTACTTGTAGTGGCCGGCCCAGCCTTCTTCGACATGAACGCCGGCGAACAACCCATCCCCGGCCCTCTTCCTTAGCAATGGGGAACCCGGCGCAATCTGAGTCCGAGGTGCTTTTCATCACCGCATATTCCAACTTGAACACCGGCCAACGAC
The DNA here is from genome assembly GCF_958449725.1 of Rosa rugosa. Lineage (NCBI taxonomy): Eukaryota > Viridiplantae > Streptophyta > Magnoliopsida > Rosales > Rosaceae > Rosa > Rosa rugosa. The sequence continues at coordinate 43,020,594 of NC_084823.1, forward strand.
CCACCCGACCCTGGGGCTCCCAGTGGCCGACTCTGAGGTATTTTCCTTTTTCTTTTTCCTTTTATCTTTTTATTTCAGCCCCTTTCTTTGACTTCTTGGCTAAGAAGGCAACGCGATGGATGCTCCACAAAATATTAATTACTGCAGAAAAATGTGTCGTCTTTTCTTTTTCCTTTTATGCGAAATTGTACAAGTAATTTATGCCTTTTTCCTCGAATATCATTCTATTGAGAATAAACCTTTCCCTTTGAGAATAGTTGCTATTTATGAACCCATGTCTGAACCATACGAGACATAATGCAGCGTGGGCTTAACCGTAATGCCGAACCTCGCAACTACTAAAAGTATATCATATACTAAGCAGCCTACCATACTCGATCAGTGGCCGTGAGATTCCGAATTGTTTTTTTTTATTATTATTATTTTGTTTTTTGTTTTTTTTAAGAATTCCTAATGGACTGTACGTACTCGAGCATTGGTTATTCATCAAATACGTACTGTACGTCTGTACCTAATAGCATGAAGGAGAATCATTCTATTTTAAAGATATTGCTTACTACCTAAAAAGTCTCTTGCTCTAATTGGAATTTGAGGCTGTATTTTTTTTTTTGTTAGAGAAAAGTTTGGAGAGATTGAGAAAGGTTATCCTACACCTTCGCATTATGGCAGACTTACAACCTCATTCTGAAGAACTAACGTGTGACACATACTTGTCACCACAGCCTCCAGGTATAGATTTTCTCATATATTTCCAGGTATAGATTTTCTCATATTTTTTTTAATCGCACTAAATACAAAATGAATGATAGATCATATTCACAGTAAACTATTTCCTTATGTTTTGGAGTATATATAGGGGTAAATTATGATTAATATTCTAGAGGTTGAAGATAAAGTAGACATATCATTGTGATTTTTGCTATAACTCGTATTGCCGGTGACAGACTTTACAAGATGGACAATTTTCCATCTTTTTTTTTTTGAAATTGACAATTTTCCATTTTATATTAACAGAGAAGGCCTAACTAATTAATCTTATAATTGACCGACACGTGTTCCTGCCCAAGATGAAGTCCTAATACTATCAATCTTAACAGTAAATGGTGCTATAATGAACTTCATGCATAGGGTCCGGTAACTATATATTGAACCTAGCTAATTAGAATCAGTATAGATTCTTCCTAATATATAGGGTATTGAACCTAAAAGAAGGTTGAACTCATGCTAACATTTTTGAGGAAAAAGACTCTTGTCATACGAAACTCAAAATAATTAGTAAACAAATTCAATTTAGTAATGAAGTTGACCATTCCGATTGAAAAAAAAAAAAAAAAAAATCTGGTAATAATTTAAGCAGAGTAGCTAGAATGTATCGTCTCTTGTGGAAGTGCGGTACCGATACATTATGGCACACTACACAACAATGAACAATATATCGACCATGTATATTGTTAAATTTTCGAAACAAAAGATCTTGTATATTGCATGCTCCAACGATATATCAAACTTGTACATTGCGCACTTGGACAATACTCTACTGCTATGACTTGATTATCGACTCACCTAGTCACCTACCTTATTTCTTTCATTTTCCATAAAGGTGAGTCTTAATTCTCCAGGATAATGAAGAAGGGAAGACACAGTTGGAATGGGTATTGGGTTGATTAGTGAGTAATTGGCTTGAAGGATAAGCGGGATCGAGTCAAACTGTGACGATTTCATACAGAAATAGTCAGGCATTCCGGTTTCAGACAGGGATAGAGACTATTAGCCAATCAGTTCTCTTGCATTCGAATGTGTTTACGGTTTACCCCACTAATAGTAAGTAATTAAGGGATCTGATCTGGATCAAATCAAAACGATAATGCCATCGATTGAAAATAATGCATAATCCCATCCTAATAGATTCCGTTACCAAACCCCTATCCTTTTTATCGATTTGGATCATAAGGCTCAATTTGCAAAAAAAACCCTTAATTTTGAACCCTAATATTTTTTTTTTTTGGTAACTATCATTTTTATTTGTTTGGATATAGGGGTCAATCTGCAAACCCTTAATTTTCAACCTTAATATTCCTTTTTTGCTTGCTTCGATCGCATGTATACATCCTCCTTTCTTTTCTTCATGCTATGCAAATGCTTTCATTGTATGCCAGTACAACTTTAGTGCCATGCACTGATAACTAACTATGAGTTCATTAATTGGTAATTTCATTGATTCCAACTGCGTCATCTTTCGATTCTACTCTTTTCTTTTCTTATTGTGGAAAAAAGAGAATTGCATCCTAATTGGAATGTTTACAACATATATAAATGCATTCGATGACCTAATTAAGGTGTATCCACTACCCGACCTCAAAATCCAGAAAACTTGTTGATGAGAGTCGTCACTCTTTCACATCACAGCTATATTTTAGTAATAAGACTAATAACTAACTACGACTTGAGTGTCCTATCAGAATCTCATTATACTGTGATTACTGTCCCTGTTTCTCAGCAAAAAGCAATATTTCCGACGCCCAAGACCCAAAACGGAAAGTCTCCAGTAAACAACTCAGGCCACTAAAGTCGACCACGTACTCGACCCAACCTTTCATTGTTTTACAGCCGATCCACGCAAACACAACCTCCATCACCGGTAGTCGAGACCCACATCCCTCTCCACTAAAGACCAAGTCTTTCACAGAGGAAATTAAAGACAAATACAAACATGCAATATACTAAGAAGAAGTATTATATCTCAGAAATTATTATCAAAGAAACTTCTACAACCCAGTCCTTGACTCCATCACAGTCGGAAAAACCCATTTCGCACAATCCTCCCCTCGACTCCATCACCGTTTGAAAAACCCATTTCGCACATTAACAACTTTCACTGTTACATAGAGACTTCGAAATCCGGCGACTCCATCAGTGTTGGAAAACCCATTTCCCAAACCAAAAACACCTTCACAGAGATCGACCACCTTCGAAACTCCGGTCACCCGGCCAAAGCTGGCGGACCGGACCCACTGTTGAAAGAGTGGGACCCATTCTAGATTATAAAATTATCACTATTCAAAAATGGACACGCACCTTTTCATTTGCGATAGTTCTGTTTCGTGGCTCATTTGACAACCCCACTTGCCCACGGTGTACTATATCTTCCTTCCTGCCAGCCTCCTCAGTTTACCACTTTCCTTCAACACCGGCCAATGACGATCCCAGCGCCCTCTGAGGTACCTTCCGGAGCCTCCTTTCCCAACACGAACCCCGGCGAGCAACCCACCGAATCGTCACTAGTACCTGTACTGGCCGGCCGAGCCTCCTCCTACATAAACGCCGGCGAACAACCCAGCCGATCACTCCCGGTGGCGTACTCAGCTGCTGCCTCGGCCCTATCGGAGGTACCTCTTTTTTATCTCTAGTTAACTACTCCTATCTTTGACTATTTGTGTAAGAAGGCAATGACGGTCTTGGATTCTCTGCAAGAAAACAGAGTGTTTTTCTTTTGGTCTGAAACTAGGTGATCAGGAGAAGAGCATGCCACATAATTTTTATGAAATCGGATTGACTGAAAATGAAACTGTGTTAAGGCCAACTTCCAGTCTTCCACACAGACCTAACAGGTCTCTCCTTATATATTCATCGATTTCTCCTCCTTCTCTTTCTTCTTCTCTGTGAAACGAGATCCATACGACCTTAACCCTTACTCCGTTGTGCTGCCACTTTGGTTGATCCATTTTCTTTCAGGAACACACCCTGTGTAACCAAAGGGCCGAAGCCAAATCGGCGATGCTCAAAGAAACTAAACCGGTGATGCAATCATGGTCCTAAATCTGAGATACTAGCAGTAAAATAAATTGGGGATGTTAATTAAATTGAACTGATAGTTGGAAGAGTGTTCAAGCTTTAGACTTTATTCCTTTGAACTTGTTGGAAAAAATCCTGCATAGGAACAATGCCTTGATAAACCATGGACCCATAATGGAAGTAGCTTTCATAACCAGATGAAAAAATCCATCATAAACTAGATCGATTTCGTTTCTCCTTGGCGCACAGAGAGAGAGAGAGAGAGAGAGAGAGAGAGAGAGAGAGAGAGAGAGAGAGATGGATCTGCATATTACACAATCCAGATCTTAATATGATGTACGTTCTTTAGCAGAGAATCCAAGTCCATATAAATATTATATTACTACAGAAAATGTGACATCCTTTTTTGATATGAAAATTGTAAATGCCGTTGATATTTACTACTTTTTTCCTCGAATAGCTCTGTTGGCTGGTTAGTTTTTTTCCCTCCATTGTAGCAAAGAAAAAATAAATTTTTTCCTGTGGTTGCTATATCTTAATTAACCGATGTCTGAGCTATATGAGACACAATGCAGCGTGGGCTTAACCCCAATGCCAAACCTCTTAACTACTACAAGAATCAGATATATGTCCGTGGACTACCATACTCGATGACTGATGGTGAGATTTCAAATGTTGTTTTGTGCTATTGTTTTAGAATTTCAAATGTGCTTGGGCTAACTCTGTGTGTCATGATGCAGCACAACTCGAAGCAAGCTTCCGAGCTAGATTTGGTGCAGGTGTGGTGAACGTGAAAGTTTGGCTCACTATGCAGTGTGGCCATGTCACTTTTGGATCGCGTCGCATGGTGGAAGAGGCGGTGGCGCTAGGTGAATGGCAAGGGATCAGAATTGAAAGGCATAGACCTCAGTTCCCAAAAACACTGTTACGGGCACTGCGAGTGAGTCCTGAGGATCCCAATTCGCAGCTTTACGTGGCCCAAGTGGAGACTGAGCTGGAGAGCTTGAGAAAGCTTTATGTCGAGCGGCAGCAAAGCATTCTGGCAGAGAGGCTCCGCTTGACCCTATCGACTTCTTACTCCTTGTTCTAGTTTCGTTCATGTCAAGTTTAGCAGTACTTATTGGTTATACTTTGCTGGATAATACACTATTAGTTTACCTAATAATGGAAGGTGGGGGTGGACTCTCTAGTTACTTATGGTTTGTATTTATGGTTTGTATAATGCTGACTCTTGTACTTTGAATCCTAGTTTCTGGAGTGTTATGGCCACGAGATATTCATACGTGGGATAATCTGTTTTGATTCCATGCATGCATGATAGGCTTTTGATGATAATGAAGGTAGAAGAAGATCTAACCAGAACTAAGAAAGAAACAAAAACGGAGAAGAAGAAAACTAACTATACCAATGTTGCCTGAAACGCGGAACGTTGCGGTACACTAGTCTTTATGGTACACGGTACGTTAGGATATATTAGTTAAAGTTTTAATTAAAATGAATTACAAGTGATAAATTATTTTTACGTAACTGCTCGTTATACTATGAAAACATCATTAATTAGAATGGGTAAAGAGGTAAAATTATAAATAACAGAAAATAATCATTATTTCTTTTTTATTTTGATAAAAAAATAGTTATTATAATGAGATTCTCTTCCGGAAAAGGAAGAGGATAAATCATGGGTTTAGGGATATAGATTACACAGCCGATAATCCTAATCTCAAAAAAAAAAAAGAAAAAAAAAAAGACGATAAGTCTGCTTGAAAAGTAGGCACAAACCCAGAATCACACAGATACAGATTATCTTCTTTGAAATCTTTCCCAGCAAATCTAAGATTATGTTTTCATATCCAGTTAATTCTCATCAGATCTGATACAAGAATCTAGATCGCAAAGATGGAGGAACATGAGGATTGAAGATCACCAGACGGGTAAACATCAAATCCAGACTCGATTGAATCATATGCGAGGTATGATGGAGAACCGATAAGGGATCGCTAAACCCAGCGATCTGGGTCTCGGACGCACCGCGATTGGGATCGCCCGACACCAACCCGGGTAAACATCAAAGAAGTGACTGCTCCGCCCAATCACAAAACCCGATTCTTTTGTGTGTTTCTCCTTTCTGTCATTGGCAGGAAGGAATCCAAGAGTTCTGGGCTGAAAACCCTATTTGATTAAGGCCGACAATCCACAGTTGCTATGGGTGATTGGTGATGAATCTGTATTTCATGCTCTGTTTTTTGGTTTTTGTACAATGGGATGGTATTTATTTATTTTTAAAAAGAAACATCGGTGACGTTCATTAAGAAAGTTGTTATTAAGTAAATTCACTTTTTTTTTTTTTGAAATTAAGTAAATTCACTTTTTTAAGTAATTAAGCTCGGTGAGAAAAGCCCCTTATGGAATAATAAAAATATACAATCTCGTTCTTTCTTATGATCAATCGGGCTCAATTACGCGCCGTTAGATTTAGATTTAATGATAAAAAATAATAAAACAGTTCAAAAGTTGAAATACTCATCATTTTTTATCACTGGATCTAAATCCAACAACCTTTGAAAGTTTGAATACAATTAATTAGGAAAAATGCCATGTCATCATGACAAAATAGAAATTAGAAAGTAATAGACGCAGCCCAATAACTAAAGCCCAAGCCTTGCACCACTGGCAAGTCTGTAGACCGACCGACCACGACGACGCAGTTGGATAGGAAAGTCTCACTGCTCTACATTGATTATTGTCAATAGACTGGAAACCCTCCAAGGTGATGAAGAGGACATGAAAGACACGAATTCTACATTCATCTTCAATTTTTTCATCCAAAAGTAATGATAGAGATCGAGTGCAGTACGTTGACGCATCATCAAATACGTACTGTACTCAATTGCATGAAGGAGAATCATTCTATTTTAAAGATATTGCTCACTACCTAGGAAAGGTCGTTCCTGCTTTAGTTGGAGTTTTCTATGATTGCAATTTTGGTCATCACCAAGTTGCTTGTATTTTTAGTCGCACTAAATACAAAGTATGGAATGAATATTCAGGGTAAAGTCAGTAAACTACTGCTTTGTGTTTTGAAGTATAGTGGTAGGTAGGTGCTAAAATCATGGCTAAGATTCTAGAGGTTAAGGATAAAGATAAAGAAAACATATCTCACTGTGATTGTTGCTATTACTCGTATTGCTGCTAACAGACTTTTAAAGAAATTTCTATTTTACACTAATAGAGAAGAGGCCTAATTAATTGACCGGCACATGTCCCTGCTCAAGATGAAGACCTAATATGACATCAATCCTAACGGCAAATGGTGTTGCAATGAACATGTGCTGTAACTCTTAAGCCTAATTACAATCAGTTTAGATTCTTCCTAATATATAGGGTGCTGAATATTACAAGGGTCTTTCTAAATGTACCCAGCAAATATCTAAAGTATACCCAGCAAACTTTTTATACTAACAAATTTCCCGATAATACCCTTATTTCAAATCCAGCAAAACTTCATCAAGATGAAGATTAACAAACCCAACAAACTCTTCTGTTCTAAAACGAAGAAGACTAATCCTATATCTACATTCCAAATGCTGATATGTTACTTTTCGAGCTGGGCAATTCAAGTTTTGATTGGAGAATGAGGGCAATACTGCAAGGAATATTTTGGAGGAAATCATATGGCACGAGGATACGAAAGTTGCAAGGGTATACTATGCCTTAATCTTCCATACCTACCTCTTCATTTCAGCATCAATTCCATCTCTCCCCAATCTATTCATCTCCCTCATCCTCTTCACCACCACAGACAACCCAGTACCCATCACATCCTTGTAAGCTTACCCCAATCCTCCATTTCCCAAAATCTCCGTCGCGGCCTTCATCAAATCTGGCAACCCAAACGTGCCTCCCTAATCATTCACCATCAACAACTCATTCACTACATTCTTCCCCCTCTGCGAACCCTTTTTTGGAATCCCAAGTTTCTTGCTCCATGTTTTCCTTCCCAAGAACACTAAAATGTTCCTCCCTCCGTTGTCTCTTTTGTCTAATATTTGCAACTTTTTACTTGTTTTTTGGTGTTAAAATTGGAGGTTTTGAGGTTTTTGAAAGACCCAATTGGAGATAGCCGAGTAATTATATCAACTCTAATGTGTTGTTGAGTTTTTGTGCTTATGGTATTGGTGATTTGACTGCTGGGTTTGTAATTCTTCATCTTTGGTGGGTTTAATTAAACATATGGGTATTATTGGAAAATTGCTGGGTGTAAAAAATTTATTGGGTATACTTAGATATTTACTGGGTACATTTAGAAAGACCCTATTACAATCAGTATAGATGCTTACTGAACGTTTAACTCATATACTAACATTTTTGAGGAATAAGACTCTTAATTCTGCAGGACAATGAAGTAAGGAAGACACAGTATGAACGGGTATTGGGTTTGATTAGCTTTTTTTTTTTTTTTCGATGACAGGGTTTCATTAGCTTAGTTGGTTTCATTAGCTAGGGTTAATTGTCAGGATAAGAAAGATAAGGCCAAGTCAAAATGTGACAATTAATGTCATCCAGAATAGTCTAGCATGCCCATGCATTCAGAATACATGCAGTCATTCCCACCGGAGGGAGATACGAGACCCGGGATAGAGACCGGTAGCGAATCGGTTCTATGGCATCTGAATATGTTTCCCCCACAAATAGTAATTAAAAACTGAGGAATCTTAATTAAGGAATGAATCAGATCAAAATGATAACGTCGATCACATCCCAAGATCTGTCAACAGAAAATAATTAATAGTGCCATTTCCCCTCCAATAAGAAACTATCACCAAACGTCCAAACCCCTAGCTAGCCTTTTTCTTTTTTTTGGGATCAATCCGCATATACCCTTAATTTTCAACCCTAATATTCCCGTGTTTGCTTAGTTTAGTGCCTATATATCCTCCATCATTTTCTTAAGTGCATATACGGTACCCTTAAGAAGCTGCTTGCAATACAACTTCAAAACTTCAGTGCCATGCCTATAAAAGTGAACTAACTATGAGTTCAATATATAATTGGCAATTTTAATTGATTCCAAATGTGTTACTTGTTATTCTCTTTTCTTCTTTCTTTTTTTTTTTTTGGAAAAAGAACCCCAAACCCTAAAACTTATGCCCCTAAACTCCCAATATCTTTGCTACTTTCTCTATGATTACGTTTGAAGTTTAGCGTTTTAGGGTTTAGAGTTTAGGTAGTTAGGGGTTAGGGTTAAAGGATTAGAGTTAGGGTTCTAGGTTTCGTATTATGTCAGTTTTTTTGTTTTTTACATATTACGGATTTTTCTTTTTCTTTTTATCAACATGTTAAGGATTTTTCAACAACAAAAAAAAAATACATTTTATTGATTTTAGCTGGATATGGTATATTAAGTTGGATATTAATTCTGATCTATTTAGAGTAATTAGATGAATCAAAGAGTTGAGAAAGCAACAACTTCACATCACAGCTATATTTTAGTAATGAAGGAAAACAACCAACAACGACTCGAGTGTCCATCAGAATCTCATTTTGTGGTCATTGTTTCTCAATTTCTTAGCTTTCAAAAGAGAGAAAGCAACATTTCCTACGGCAACCCAATTACAGAGACCCAAAATACCTACTCCAAAACGGAATGTCTCCGGCAAACAACTCACGCCACAGGTCCATCATCGGCAGTTGAAACCCACATCCCATGCCACTCCACTAAAGACCAAACTTTTCACAGAGGAAATCAATAAAGACAAATACAAACATACAATATACTGAAATCAGAAAATGCAAGAGATCTTCTAAGAAATGAGTCAGAAAATGAAAGAGAACTTCTAAGAAATGAGGGAGAGAGATGCTACAATACAAGAGTCAAAAGGGGAGGGTGACCCAATGCCTGCCCTCGACTCCATCACAGTCGGAAAAACCGATTCCCCTCGAACTCCATCACAGTCGGAAAGGGCCCATTTCGCACAACAACAACAACTTCACTGTTACATAGAGACTTGGAAATCCGGCGACTCCATCAGTGTTTTCCCAAACCAAAGACACTGTTTCACCCGGCCAAAGGTTGGCGGACCCACTGTTGAACAGTGGGGGCCATTATAGATTACAGATATATTATCACTATTCTAACTGGAGATCTGGACGGTGCTGATTCGTCCTAGTTTCATTTCGTGGCTCGCTTGAAAACCACTTGCCGCCGTGTATATATATATTCCTGCGTCCCCATCTTCCAAAGACACCGACTTTTGAGTCCAAAACTTTTCGAGCACCAACACAACCCACCGGATCGTCTTCATCAATGACGGACCCGGCGCTCTCTGAGGTCATTTTTGGAGCCCCCTTTCTCAACACGAACCCGGCGACCAACCCACCGAATCGTCAGTAGTACTTGTAGTGGCCGGCCCAGCCTTCTTCGACATGAACGCCGGCGAACAACCCATACCCTCTTCCTTAGCAATGGCGAACCCGGAGCAATCTGAGTCCGAGGTGCTTTTCATCACCGTATACTCCAACTTGAACACCGGCCAACGACCTACCCGACCGTGGGGTCTCCCAGTGGCCGACTCTGAGGTATTTTTCTTTTTTCTTTTATCCTTTTATTTCAGCTCCTTTCTTTGACTTCTCAATTGGCTAAGAAGGCAACGCGATGGATGCTCACAAAATATTAATTACTGTAGAAAAATGTGTCGTCTTTTCTTTTTTCTTTTATGCGAAATTGTACAAGTAATTTATGCCTTTTTCCTCGAATATCATTCCATTGAGAATAAACCTTTCCCGTTGAGAATAGTTGCTTCATGAGTTAAACCTAGCTAATTACCGTCAGTATTGATTCTTCCTAATATATAGGGTATTGAACCTAAAAGAACGTTCAACTCATGCTAACATTTTTTTAGGAAAAAGACTCTTGTCATATGAAACTCAAAATAATTAGTAAAAAAATTCAATTTAGTAATGAAGTTCACCATTCTGATGGAAGAAGAAAAAAAAAAATAGTAATAATTTGAGCAGAGTTGCTACTTGCTAGAATGTATCACCTCTTGCGGAAATGCGGTACCGATACATTATGGCGCACTACAACAATATATCGACCATGTATATTGTTTTGAGTTTGTCAAGGGGAACCCAAAGGTTTCCTAGGCCCAAGATAAACTCATTCGGCGCGTGTGAAATGTTTCAACTGTGCATTGCAGCACAGTGCCTGGCCACTTTGACAGCTTTGGGGTTCGAATCTTGATTGGGGACCATGTATATTGTTGAATTTTCGAAACATATTGCATGCTCCAACGATATATCAACCTTGTACATTGCGCGCTTGGACAATACTCTACTGCTATGACTTGATTATCGACTCACCTACCATATTTATTTCATTTTCCATAAAGGTGAGTCTTAATTCTCCAGGACAATGAAGAAGGAAAGACACAGTTGGAATGGGTATTGGGTTGATTAGTAAGTTGGCTTGAAGGATAAGCGGGATCGAGTCAAACTGTGACGATGTCATACAGAAATAGTCAGGCATTCCGGTTTCAGACAGGGATAGAGACTATTAGCCAATCAGTTCGCTTGCATTCGAATGTGTTCACCCCACTAGTAGTAATTAAGGGATCTGATCTGGATCTACTGAAAATAATGCCAAACCCATCCTAATAGGTTCTATTACCAAACCCCTATCCTTTTTATTGGTTTGGGAAGGCTCAATTTGCAAAAAAACCCTTAATTTTGAACCCTAATATTCTTTTTGGTAACTATCATTTTTATTTGTTTGGGTATAGGGCTCAATCTGCAAACCCTTAATTTTTCAACCTTAATATTCCTTTTTTGCTTGCTTCGATGGCATATATATCCTCCTTTCTTTTCTTCATGCTATGCAAATGCTTTCGTTATATGCCAGTACAACTTTAGTGCCATGCCTATAGAAGTAAGCTGATAACCAACGATGAGTTCATTAATTAGTAATTTCATTGAATATTCCAACCGTACTGTGTTATTTTTCGATTCTACTCTTTTCTTTTCTTATTTTGGAAAAAAGAGAATTGCATCCCAATTGGAAGGTTTACAACATATATAAGTACATCGGATGACCTAACCAAGATGTATCCACTACGGCACTACCCGGCCAACCTCAAAATCCAGAAAACTTGTTGATGAGAGTCTTCACTCTTCACATCGCAGCTATATTTTAGTAACAAGACTAATAACCAACTACGACTTGAGTGTCCTATCAGAATCTCATCATACGGTCCCTGTTTCTCAGCAGAAAGCAAACTTTCCGACGCCCAAGACCCAAAACGGAAAGTCTCCGGTAAACAACTCACGCCACTAAAGTCGACCCAACCTTTCGTTGTTTCACCAGCCGATCCATGCAAACACAACCTCCATCACCGGTAGTCGAGACCCACATCCCACTCCACTAAAGACCAAGTCTTTGACAGAGGAAATCACAAAAGACAAATACAAACATGGGATATACTAAGAAGAAGTATTCTGTGATTTCTGTCCCAATTGCTTAATATTATGCAATTTTTCTTTCTCAAACAAATAAGACTCAAGGGTCGAAGAGGGAGGGTGACCCAATGCCTGCCCTCGCCTCTATCCCCGTCAGTGGGGAAAAACCCAGACTCCATCACATTCGGCAAAAACCCATTTCGCACAATCCTCCCCTCGACTCCATAACAGTCTGTAAAACCCATTTGTCACAATAACAACTTTCACTGTTACATAGAGACTTCGAAATCCGGGGACTCCATCAGTATTGGAAAACCCCTTTCCCAAAACAAGGCACGGTTATACAGAGATCGACTACCTTCGAAAACATGTACACCCGGCCAAAGGTGGCGGAAACACTGTTGAACCAGTGGGGACCCATACTAGATTATTGAAATATATTATATCACTATTAAAAAATGGACACCTGTACGGTGTTCATTTGTGGTAGTTCTGTTTCGTGGCTTAATTGACAACCCATTTGCCCCAGGGCCTGCCTTCTCAGTATACAACAACGGCGGACCCCGGCGCTCTCTGAGGTGCCTTCCTCCCGGCGAGCAACCCACCGAATAGTCCGTAGTACTTGTAGTGGCCTGCCGAGCCTTCTTCGACATGAACGCCGGCGAACAACCTAGCCGATCGTGGTCACTCCCGGCCTCGGCAGTATCGGAGGTACCCCTTTTTATTCTTTATTCAACTACTCGTATCTTTGACTACTTGTGTAAGAAGGAAATCATGATCTTGGATTCTCTGCTAGAGAACACAATGCTAGGATGGTTCATAATGTTTCTGAGCTGGAGGGCTACCTCCCCCGTCCAGATACCCTCTGTTCAAAAAAAGAAAACGGAATTCTAGGATCATGAGAAGAGCAGGTCAAGTCATTTTAATGAAATCGGATTGACTGAAAATGAAACTGCATGTTGTTAAGCCCAGCTTCCAGTCTTCCATACAGAGTCACAGACCCAGTAGGTCTCTCCTTATTCATCCATGCATCTCTCCTTCCTTCTCTGTGAAATGAGATCCATACGGCCTTAACCCTTATTCCGTTGTGCTGCCGCTTTTGTTAATCCATTTTCTTTCAGAAAAACACCGGCCCTGTGTAGCCAAAGGGCCGGAGCCAAAGCGGCGATGCTCAAAGAAACTAAACCGATGATGCAATCATGGTCCTAAATCTTAGATACTAGCAGTAAAATAAATTGGATGTTAATTAAATTGAACTGATAGTTGGAAGAGTGCCCCAGAATCGGTTGGACCTAATCTGTTCAAGCTTTAGATTTTATTCCTAAAATGATGCATATATAGGAACAATGCCTTGATAAACCATGGACCCATAATGGAGGTAGCTTCATAACCAGATGAAAATCCATCATGAACTAGATCGATTTCGTTTCTCCTTGGTAAAGAGAGAGAGACGACGACGACGACAAAAAGAAGAGAGATGGATCTGCATATTACACAATGCAGATCTTAGTATGATGTTTTCTAGCAGAGAATCCAAGTCCACATAAACATTAAATTACTGCAGAAAATTGACATCCTTCTTTGATATGAAAATTGTAAATGCCGTTGATATTTACTTCCTTTTTCCTCGAATAGCTCTGTTGGCTAGTTAGTGTTTTCCTCCATTCTACCAAGAAAAAATGAACTTTTTCCTGTGGTTGCTATTTCTTAATTGACCGATGTCTGAGCTATAATGCAGCGTGGGCTTAACCCCAATGCCAGACCTCTTAACTACTACAAGAATCAGATATATGTCCGAGGACTACCATACTCGATGACTGATGGTGAGATTCCAAATGTTGTTTTGTGTTTTTGTTTTAGAATTCCAAATGTTCGATCGTGTTTGCTTAGGGTAACTCTGTGCATGTTATGATGCAGCACAACTCGAAGCAATCTTCCGCGCTAGATTTGGTGCAGGTGTAGTGAACGTGAAAGTTTGGCTCAATAAGTACGGGATCACTATACAGTGTGGCCATGTCACTTTTGGATCGCGTAGCTTGGTGGAAGAGGCGGTGGCGCTGGGCGACTGGCAAGGGATCAGAATCGAAAGGCATAGACCTCAGTTCCCGAAAACACTGTTACGAGCATTGCGAGTGAGTTCTGAGGATCCCAATTCGCAGCTTTATGTGGCCCAAGCGAAGACTGAGCTGGACAGTTGGAGAAAGATTTATGTCGAGTGGCAGCAAAGCATGCTGGCAGAGAGGCTCCGCTTGACCCTATCGACTTCTTACTCCTTGTTCTAGTTTCGTTCTGGTCAAGTTTAATTAGCAGTACGTACTTACTGGGTACGTAACTACGTATACTTTGCTGGATAATACGTACTCTATTAGTTTACTTAATAATGGAAGCTGGCCGGGGATGGACTCTAGTTACTTTATTCAAAGTTTGTATAATATGCTGACTCTTATACAGTACTTTGGATCCTAATTTCTGGAGTGTCATGGCTGCCAGAAATTCAGACGTGAAATAATCTGCTCTAATGCCATGCATGATAAGTTTTTGATAATAATGAAAGTACGTAGATGAAGATCTAACAAGAACTAAGCAACGAAAACGGAGAAGATGCTTAACACTAATTTATACTGACTCGATCTGTGCTAATTAACCATCAGCTGTGACTATCTTTCATCCTCTAATTGCAGATGACTGACACGTGTCTCATCCACAGGTTTCAGAATATTCTTCTTGTAACTGAATCTTTTAATCCATAAATCCCAACAGCCGAAGATTCCTCCTTTTCTTCTGCACAGACACGTGTTCTTTCAACCAGTTGACTTTGAAACTCTTCAATCACCTTTACACATCCTATATGATCGCTACGTGCTAAAAAAAAAAATTTTCTGAAGAAAAAGTTCCCCACCTCAACCCGCAGCTCCATAAACGAGCTTCCCACGCCGTCGAGCTCTCCGCCGCGGCCGACTGCTCCGCCCAAATATCAAAGCCCGATTCTTTTGTGTGTTTCTCCTCTCTCTCATTGGTAGGAAAGAATCCAAGAGTTCCGGGCTGAAAACCCAATCTGATTGAGGCCAATAATCCAGAGTTTGCTATGGGTGATTGGTGGTAAATCTGCAATTCATACTTGGGTTTAATATGAAAATTGAAAATTTATTTTTGAAATTTGTCGATATACTGTAGGTGGACTTATGTGAATTTAATGTTCCAGGTTCCGAAATGATACACCTTGAAATTTCATATAACTATCAAGCGTTTTCGTCATTTGGATTTCAAAAGCCAAGAGTCTGGAACATTGAAACACTGAGCCTTATTGCTTCCTTGAACTAGTTTGACATAATGAAAGTAGTCAGTTCCAGCATCTGAACTTCGACATAAAATTTATACCAATACCCATCATTTTCTTACACCAGCATCTAATGGAGTAACATACACGAGTACACATCTATAAGATTCATAGGATTCATATATGATATAGCTAATCTAGGTCAATGAGGAGGAGGAAGGGTTGGGGCAATGTTGCCGATTGAATTACTGTACAAGCTGTGGTAACAAGCCCCCATTATGGAACATAAAACAAGATACAAATGTGTACAACACGACACAAAGGTCGGCCAAACAATTGAATTAACCGAATATTTGCCCCGAAGGAAATGCAAAACTCCATCAGATGACAAGCTATTTTCCGAGAAAAAAAAGGGAGAAGCACAGCTTGCATCGTCAACATTGTGATTGCTTATGGGATGACTGATGAGCTCTTTTCCTTGAGCAGCTGTGGTTACCTCCGTAACTTGAGTTTCTGCAGAATGTTTTTTCATGCTCATCAGTGAGATATAAAATCAAGTTAATCAAGACACTCTTTAACCAGTAAAATTGTACTTACAAATCATCCTCGTGCATTTTACTTCTGGATGACTTCTGTGATCTAGAACCCTGTCAAATAGGAGTTACTTTAGAAGTACTTACACCTAATTACAGAAACAATGCACAGCTAAATCAGATAAAAGTGACAGTGAGGTCAAATTCCACAGCAAAAAGGGGGCATGTTTATTGGCAAGCATAAGAACAATGTCCTAGTACTACTACAGTCACCAGATGTTTTTATGCAGAATAAAACAGGAGCCATCCTAATAAGAATGCAAGAAAACTCCTATTTATGTAGGTGTTGGCACAAGCTCAGAACTTACAGTTTATTTTATCTGTTAGGATTGCAATTTAGTGGAAAACTGTCTACTTTAGCAAGTTTATGGTTGTAAAAGTAAAGTTCAGGAGTACCCAACGCCTCATGTTGAATTCATTCTACACACCCAGTTAGACCAGAGAAAGTGTCACCCCTCAGAAATGTAGCCTCTACAATGGTGGTCAATAGACTCAATACCCTCCAAGGTAGTGAAGATGACATGAAAGACACCATTCTACATCCATCTACAATTGTTTTCATCACCAAAGAATGACAGACAGGTTTTCACTCAGATCGCCGGTACCTGAATGTAGTTAAAATAAACTTTTCAAGGTAACTGGGACACCATCGATATCTTTCATCCTCACAAGTCACAACTATATTAGGAGAGTATTTTTATCTGTCACAGTACTGGTATCTAGTCCTATGATGAACATAATCATCAGCCAGAAGATCCAACTGATGGGTCACCCATTGATGGTAGGTTTCAGACTAATTGAATGGGTAGATCACTAACTAGACCTGCTCATATATACATAAAAAATAAATAATAAAAAAAGGGCCAATTTGTGTTTCCGAAAACATAAATCCTGAGAAATGCATTAAATCGTAAAGAACCCAAAGCTTTAAACATGATCATACTAGCACATATTTATAAGCAATCAATACGATATTCTTAGATAGAATACTGACAGGCTGATATAGTTCCTTCCTGCTTCTGCCATAGACCTCCAGATATTCTTCATAAGACTGCAGTAACAGGGTATGAAAAGACAACTATCAGCGCAAAATTATTGAAGATAACCCAAATAAGAATAAATAACAAGAAACCTTGGAAGGCATTTTCACTCAAGCATGTAAGATAACTCAACTCTTGTTAAGCCATAGTGAGCTAAGTCAGATTCATTAACTTCCAAAACACAATAGAGAGAGAGAATTTTCTAACATCCAGCAAAGTCATAAACTACAGTGGTTTTAACAAGATAATGATATCAGCCATTGCCTTTCACATATGAAGATTTTCAAACAACACTTGAGGTACTAAATTACTAAATAAATGGAAGGGAAAGTCAAGAAATGAAGATAGAACAAGATACCATTTCAAGAAAATCATCCTCAGTCAGAACACTAGCTGGCCGGCTATCTGCAGACAAACCCCAAAATCAAATTGAGATGTCAAATGCCTGTGCACTCATATAATAGATCAGTATTCAATAATGTGAAAAGTTTGGCCCTTGTAACTTTTGATTTCACAGAGTTGACAGGCAAGGAAGAATAATACCAGTAGATTTCTGATTCGCTTGATGAAATCTCTTTGTTTCAGGCTGTTGTTGATAAAGCATGGAAGGATATATCATGGGAGTTTGCGACCACGAGAGATGCACTGGCATATTATACTCTTTTTCCCCTACCGAACATGGAGGCTCTACGCAGGGCCTTTTTGAGGGAAAATCATCCATGTGATTACTATTTCAGAATATAACTGTAACTAAAAGGGCCATGAATAATTCAAAAAGAAATATATTATCTTCTTCCCCTACTGAACATGGAGGCTCTACGCAGGGCCTTTTTGAAGGAAAATCATCCATGTGATTACTATTTCAGAATATAACTGTAACTAAAAGGGCCATGAATAATTCAAAAAGAAATATATTATCTTCCAGTTTTAAAAGGTATTACCTATTCAGACCGTTTAGATCATTATGCCTATCAAGAAGCTCACAGAGAGCTTCTCCAACATCTGGAGACAACTCCTGGAATAGTACACAAAATTTAGAGTCATGTTTTAGAACATTTTAGAACATTCTTCCGAGAAGCCAATGCAACTAAAAGTTAATCAGACACATGTAAATAATAAGATAAAAGAACCTGGCAGTCTCTGCTAATTTTAACAGGTTTGTACTCATTCAATGGATTCTTGAGATGAAGAGTTTGTTGGAAAGGCAGATCATTTAACTGCAGCCATTTGACCTTAAAACTGCGTCCCCAGGGATTACTTCTACTACTTCCTTGACTCCATACATTGTCTCGCCTCCATCCAACAGAAGACATCATTTGTGCATACCCTTGGAAGAAACCACTCATGTTGACACTGAATATTAAAATTACTTTACCAGAATTCTGCAATACAACAATATGCTTCTATATAAAGTATCTACATTTGGGAAAACAAAGCATGAGACTGAAACATGGACCATCTTACATGAAAAGCGTCTTCCAAAATTGGTTCATTCATCACTTGAGTAGCCCAAATTCCTTTCTCAATCGATAGTTGGATATTCTCATGAGACAAACTCTTAATGATGAAATATCGTGTACCATACAATTTACCCTTTTTCCTTGCAGGTGAATCCCCAACATGATCATGAGAGTGCCCCACTTCATCTGATCTAGATGGATCAACCCCCTCGGGAACTTTGTGACTTGAACTCTCTGACAAGAAAATTTCATATTATTTACTGATCAGATTAACATATTGAAAAATGAAACCTCAAGAACAAACCACAGATTTGAAAATGTAGATGAATGCAAGATTATTAATCAAGCGGCCTATATCTCCCAACTTATATTCAAATTTAACTCGTGCTATATAAGTTTGATATACAATACAAAGATAACAGAAGCTGTAAACACTAAGTATTCAGCCAAACACAGAAATTAAGAGATATCAGTACAAGCCTTCTAAAACTAAATGGTATAGCATAAAAATGTCAACCAAGGCAATGGAACTTTCCCAAATGCATATAAAAAGACAAGCATACAATTCCGCAACCTACTACATTTGCACGTTCAAAAATCTAAGAAGCCAGTAAATTCAGAAGTCAGAACATATGTGCATTCATGTTCATAACAGAGAACTTAATCTTCAGCTGTAGCTGAGAAATATGAAACACTTTTCATCGGTCCTGCACTTAAAAGAAGTACCAATAAAAAAGACAGCCAAAAACCAGAGAGGCTCAACAATATTAGGATATAAAAGATCAAAGTAAATGGTGGAAGGCTCAAGTGTTACCAAGTTAATTGCACAACTCGAATGACTAATCTGCTCTCTGTTACAAGCCCTGAAAAGAAACCAAACTAATATGCAGCGCTTTCATTTTTCAGTACTGAACTATAGTGTTGCTGACTTGCTTCAGATGTCTCTAGTCGGGTTATAACCCTCTGCCAACAAAACTCCTTACAATTTGAAATCTTTGATTACAGATGCACTCACACATATATATATATATATATATATATATATATATATAGGATTTTTCTCAGGTGCGGACGTCCGTACCGAAATTTCGGTACGGATTTCCAGTTTTCACTCACTTTCTGATCACATATTTTGATCTTAACCGTTCAGTTTTTAGGTCCTAATGTATAGATCATCTCTGCAAAATTTCAACCAATTTGGTGATCGTTAAGGCATCCAAAACTGCAATTTACACGAACGAACCGAATCTGTCGAACCGGAACCGTTCGTGTACATTGTTGTAATTTGCAGTTTTGGATGCCTTAACGATCACCAAATTGGCTGAAATTTTGCAGAGGTGATCTATACATTAGGACCTAAAAACTGAACGGTTAAGATGTGAAAATGTGATCGGAAAGTGGGGGAAAACGGGAAATCCGTACCGTGCGGACGGTACGGACGTCCGCACCGTAGCCGGACTGTATATATATATAAATTTTTTTTTTTTCTTGTGGCCTTGAGAGCATATAAAACAAAGTGAAGCAAATTTCAGCAGCAACAAATGTAAAAGCACCACTTTTTAGAAATGTATTGGTTAATAACTTTTCTATTATCCTAAAGAAGCACTTCTATCCAACAGAATACTCCGAAAGCTTCTTGGCCTAGCAATTAAACAAAATTGCAAGAGTGGTCAGTCTCCCTATTCATTTCACTTTAAGAGTATCGTCCACCAACTTGGCTATCCACTTCAATCTACATAAAATCTTGCTTAACACAGTCAAAACAAAAAAAGTGCAATACCAATCAAGCAGAAGGAAATACGATACCAAATTTTTTTTAATTTTAGACCATAGTAGCCTAATTATCAATTCCAAACAGAAGTTAAGTGAACAAGATCTTATTAACATCAAGCAACTTCATTGTCTTATAAGAATAATAATAATAGAACTCTTGCACCAACCTCAGAGAGATAGTGAGAATATACAAATGAACTAAACTGGGATATATGTTTTGAAACCCACACTCACAGGAAAAGGGGAAATAATGTTCAGCTTCGAGTCCAGGGTGAGCTCTAACCAGAAGAGAGGCAGTGATAGTAGGAGAAGTCGACGAAAGAGGGCATTACCCATTAAAAGTTTAGAAAGCATAAGATTTCATTTTAGTACCATGAGTAAGTAAGAATCTCTGGTCAGTATGCAGAAAGCAAATATATGGAGGACAATTTACATGCTGAGGTATCCTCCATCTCCAAAGTAGCATTAGCAAACACTATGTATTTCAACACTATGGCAACACTATGAGATCTGTTCATGCCCACAACTCATTTGTAATTGTGGGGAAAGATGAATCGATTGAAATAGTTAATCTATATCACACTAGTTTAATCATAATAAACACCAAAACAAAACAGTGGAATATGATATAAATAGAGAACAAAGTTAAATTACCTGGCTCATCTGAATTCCCCATGTCTTCTTTCCTTTCAGTAACAGATGAGTCCACTACAGATGCATTTTCCTTTGCAGTATCACACGACATATCTCTATCAACCTACTACATCATAAACAAATGTGACATGTAAGCACAAGATGGACAGTCTGCCATACTTATTGGAAGATATAAAGCACAAGAAACAAACAAGAAGAAATGATGGTAAAATTCTAAGAAACTCTTAATTGAGGAAACCAAATGAACCAACCATGTCCATTTTTACAATTTATTTGACAACCACTGTGCTCTAAAAGCTCAAGGAAATGGACCAACAATGTTATCAAGATAATACTCTTCCTCACATGCAACCCTTGTCCTGCACATGGAGAACTAGACAAAATTTGGGGATGGTGGTTTCAAATAAGGCTTTTAGTACACCATGTCAGACCACTATGTCCTAAGAGCTTGACCTGTTAGGGAATGGGCCAACAAGAAATATCCTACTAACATAATCTTCTTCGTTTTTTTTTTTTTTTTGCCCCACACGATTTAAGGAAAATCTCTTAAGAAACCTTTTCTTCTCTGATTTTTCTTGGCCAAAGCTAAACTTTCCTTGTCTCAATAAACAGTTCCTAACCTTATCAAAACACTGTTCAATTCCCAACTAATGTCTCGATAATACTGCCCAAAATGGAACTTCTTTCCACTCTAACAGGCATCAGAAGGGCTTCCGGTGCGAAAAATACCTGCCTAATTATTCCTATCACAACAAACAGAGCTTATTCACATGAAATTATGATCAACATTTAAATTTCCACTGAATCTCCATCGGATTGAGTTAAATTTACTAACTTCAGTAAAACAAAATCCATGACTCCTTCAGAACATTATGTATACAGAGCACATAAACCTTCTCATACAGATTAACCAAATCAATTCCTCCAATTCACTCCCCACATTTTCTCTCCACAATCAACAACCCCACAGTAAGCAAAATTGACCCACCACCAAGTTACAAATGAACTCACACCAATACAACTCCTCAAAGAATCACAGAAATCACTCCAATGGAGAAAAAAAAAAAAAAAAGGCAAGATCTTTAGCAGAGTAAAGCGCGAGTTGAGAAGAAGGGAAAGCAAAAGCATACCTGTTTAGAAGACAGAAGACAGAAGACGAAGAGAGGAAGTGAAAGAGTAGGCGTTGGGTTGGGAGCCCTAGTTTTCGAAAAGTAGTTGTACTCGTAGCAATCAGTTTGCGGCTTCCGAAGTCCCAAGTCCCAAGTCCGAACACACTTTTGGCAGTTACATATACATCAGTCACTGAGCTCTGAAACGTGTCTGGATAGTATTTGACTCATTTGTACAAGGTCAAATGATAGATATTTTTCACTTACCTTTTTTTAAAAAAAAATTATTTCTTTTTAATTTTTCTTTTAAAAAAAAATATCATTCAACTAAACTACCGGTCTAATGATATAAATCTCTTTTTAAGTGAGAGATTTAGGTGTAACAACATTATAGAATAGCTCATTATAGTAAGTGGCTGACAAATAACACTCATATGTAACGATCGTAATCATCGCATAGGATTCGATGATTATCATTTATATGCATGATTAAAGAATAACCTTATACTCTAATTTTTAATTCTATTATAATACTTAACTGCCACGAAACATTAGTCGCTCGAAATGATGTGAGTGGCGTCGAGAGTGGATATTGATTGTCGAGAGAGGAGATGAACTAAAGTGACTGCAACACAAGCTGGTTGAGGAGAAGTTGGCAAAGTCGGTCTCAGAGGTCCTAAATAATGAAAGCACAATGAAGGTTGGAGACAATTGAGGATTTAGGATAGTGAATAACTCGTTGAGGGTTGAAGAACTCCTAGAATATAATGATAAGAAAGATATCACGATCGAATTTTATATACATATCTCTTTTTTGTCCATTTTGTCCTAATTAAAGTTTTCTCTTAAGCCCCTTAATTTGAAGTGTGCCACGGTTATGGAGAGGGCTGTGCTCCCAACATTATCCAGATGAAGCCTCGTTCCACATCTTCTTTGGGACTGCGATGAGAGTTTGCAACGTCTATGTTTTTCGGTTATTATTACAAACCGCTACTATGAGAAATTATTTGAAAACTATTTGAGGCCACCCCAAACCAAACCCCCCTTGAAATTCCACAGTTGTTCAATCAATTTCCTTGCTTCTTAGAGCAAGTTCACCCGTTGGGTCACCGGGTCACCTACTATTAACTGCTTTTTAGTGTATATTTTCATTCTCTAGATCACGAAATACACTGTGCAGGTCACCATGGTGACCCAGAACACTGTACAGGGTGACCCAGGGCACGAAATACACTGTGCTCGTGACCCAGATGGTGAAATTAACACTAAAAAGCAGTGAATAGTGAGTGACCTGGTGACCTAACGGGTGAACTTGCTCTTAGTTCTTACTCAGTTCTCCAAACAAATTTGGCTTTTGAGTCTCATTTTTGCCCTTGTCATATACTAATCAATACAACATATAATTATGTTTCTCAATCTTTGTGTTCCTCTCTTCTACGAACATATAATCATTATATTTTTTTTTGATTTATTTATAAAAAAATGCTCTCGTGAGAGAAACCTTAGGGTTACTATTGGCGTTGATTGGTGGCGGCGCTGCTACTTCAAAATCCACACCCGGGCTCTCCGATTGTGATGTTGTTGGTGGCGCGGGCTATACTCATCGTCGCTTTCTCCTGACTCTCGCAAGAGAGGTATCTCGACTGCGTTCAACTTTGTTTGGTGGTGGTCTTGCTCTGTGGATCTGGAAGGATGGCGTTGCCTCCTTTCCTACTCCTTTTCTGGGTGGTGTCGGAGGCAGGTCTCGACAGCACTATGTACCTTGGATTCCGAAGGGTGGCGGTGCCCTCCTTCCTAATCGTCTTCTTAGTGGTAGCGGCAGGTCTCAACGGTGTCACTTTGCTTCAAGTTTGGATAGGAGTCGTCCTCTGGGCGGTTCGTGTCTCAAGTGGTTGTCAAACGACCTCTCTTTTGCTATGGTGGTTATGGAGGAACTGGTTTGCTATGGTGGTGCTGGAGGATCTGGATTAGACCCGATTGTGGATTTTTTGGTCTGGATTGGGTTGATGTGTTGCTCGGTTGCTTCTGGTGGTCACGGCGACCTCGGTGGTAGGGGCTTCCCTTATGGTCTCGACATCTGGTGCGGTGGTTCCTATGGCGGCGACGGTAGTTCTATGGAGGAAGGAGGTCATTCATCTAGGGTTGGAAGCCCTGCTTTTGGTGATGATGCTGGTGGTGAGGACCCCGGCGTCTTGGCTGTTAACAGAAGCGGTGCTGGTAGCAATGGTGAAGGAGGTGAGGTGGTCGTCGGCGATGGCTGCAGCAAGCTGTGTGGAGGCGGCGATGCAAGAGTGGATGCTGCCAGGGTTTTTCTGAATTGGGCCTCCAACTGGGAGGTTCTGGATGTGGGCCTCTCTGTGGGCTTTAGGATTGGGTGGCTTCGGGCCCACAATGCCTTTAGGGCCGTCTTGTCCTCCTGCTGGGATGACCGTGGTTGGGTTCCTTGCTTTGGGATCTCTAAGGTTGGGTTTCACAGAGGTGGAGGTCTATACGGGCTGGCAGTTGACGGCTTGATAAGTTGGGCTATCTGGGATTCCAACTGGACTGTGGGTTGCTTTTGGCGGAAATGGGGCTCTAGGGCCCATAGTAACATTTAAATTTTTGTTTGGGTCGCAAAAACCAGAGCTTTAGTTGTTTCCCATTTATGTCTGCTTCGAGGTTTCTTGGTTTTTGTTAGAATAATGGTGCGTGGATTTCCTAAAAGGTGGATGTACTCGGGATTTGTTGAGATTTTATTCTTCTAGAATAGGGTGTCATGAGGTTCTAAGGAATGATTGCTTTCTGTCGACCCCATAGGGGTGTTTCGTTTTTGTACTGCTTGCTGAACTTAATGAAATGGCTGACCTATTTCGATCAAAAAAATGATTCTCATATTTTGTCTTTATTATCCACTGATCCACTACATAGTATAGTGTGTATATGGACCTATCTAATACAATCTGATACATTGACTAGTTTGTTTATCAGCGTCGAGAATTTTTCAATACGACATAATTGGTAAACATATATATAGTTCTGGGCTTCTAGCTCTACTGAAGTGTTGGAATATATAGGACCTTCATGGTGGATGGAGTTAGTTTAAAAATTTATGTAAGTCACTATCAATATATAAGTTGAGAATATTGTAAATTGCATACCGTTAAAGTTTTAATGATGACTCCTTTAAGGATAGAACTACATATGTGGAATTTAATGGAGACTAACTGGTGTACATAACTCATCGATGTCTCAATATACTAAAGAGAAACCCTCAATAAGCTTCAACTTCAAGAACGTACAAAACATTCACCAAACAAAGCTAAATATCTAAAAAGCAAGACTATTATAGTATTATTGGAATCATCCCTTCACATACGGGTCATACTTATACATGGGATGTACAGAAATTCCTAGTATGTTATATGACCGTCTATATCCTCATATGTTTTACTTTGGAGATGTTTATGTGCTCGATCATTTGTAAATGATGTTTGTTGCTCCTTAAGTAAGAAGCTTTATTTGTAGAATGTAGACACAAAGCGACAAAGCCAGTATGATTATTATCTTAATCAATTGCACACGAATGTCCAACTCACTAAAAGATTGCACGAATCTCATTTTCATAAATTTAAGAAGCAAATCAATAAAAAATGGTGCTCATAATTTTCAGATACCACATGTGACCACCAAATTAATGTCGATATCAAATTCAACTATCATTTCTCTCTGTCAATAATTTAGAATTTAGTTTCAATTTCTATACAAACAGTTCGATAATTAACAAATGATGTGATCGACATCAATGAGATGAGTAAATCAAAATTCAAAAGTACTATCTTTTAACATGGACAAAAAAGTCACATTAGAATTTGCAAAGAGTCCAAAATGTGTTAAGAACTTAAGATGACTCCTCCGATAGAAATTGGCCAGCACATCGGGGCATATATCTCAACTAGATTAATGAATTTGAAGAAATGTATGTCATGTAATCTATTAATAGTTAAATTGAGGATCGAAATGATGAAAGTGTACTTTTTAAGGTTAGAGTGCGTGATAGAACTAAAACGATAAGAGTAAGGGCACGTTTGTTACAAGGGATAGGATGAGACTGGACTGTCTTATCTAGTGTAGAACAACTTATCCCAAGTTTGGAAACAACATGGACTCTTTTAAATGAGACTCCACAATCCCAAAAACACTCTAACACCTTCTACCATAGAGACACCAAAAACCATGGGATTGTGGAAGCCTATCTCACTCGTTCTGCTCTCCCCTTCAGTTCGTCATTCTCATCATTCTCACCTCCCTTCAGTTCACCCCATCTATTGCTTCATTCCCAAACCCCCACGGCGGCGGCGCTACTCCCACACCCAAGCAGACCCAGCTCCCACCGCCAATGGCCTCTTCACCATCCTCGAAAAATCGGACGATGATGAATCCTTTGGTTTCACAGCTCTCTAATTACAAAATCATATCTCTGATCCAAGAACATCAGACAAACTTTTAATTGGATTTTCGAATCTTCATCTGGGCCACCCAAAGATTGAAGCTTTGCGTCGATGTGTCATTCGACAGTGATTAACATGCTCTTGAGGGATGAAATTTTCTGGAGGACTTCGGAGGAGTACAGAGATTGCGAGATTCAAAATGGGTATGATGCATTTTCTGTGCTGATAAATGAGTATGATAAGCTGGGCATTGCCATGTAAGGTGTTTGGGTTGCTGAGTGAACTTTGAAAACAGAGAAAAGTTTTCCTCTTCGGTTTCAAAATGTTGTTCTTAAATAAATAGAACTTCACCCAATTTGAAACATTTGGTTATAATGGCATTACTGAGCATTGGAATCTCAATTGACAATGCCAAAAATTCGAACTTTACAAGCTATGTTCTGTGTGCTGTAACTTTAAGCAATCTACTGTGGAATGAATGTTACTGGTTCTTGGGATTTTTCATTTTAAGAAGAGTTTATAGATGGATTTGTGATTGCATTGTTTGATTGTTACATTTCCACAGGTCTAGTAGTTAATATGGAGTCCCATCTCTGCACTTAGAATTGAAGGTTGGAGCTTTGATGAGTTTCTCTGATAAAACAAGGCAGTACAGCATCCTTTGTCCCACGCAGCAACAAACATGAATCATGGCTTAGTATAGCATAGCCCAGGTTGTAGGAGTCCAGAACTATTATAGAAAATAAGGAGGGGTCCGACAATCCTGTGAAACAAACACCGCCTAAAAGTGTAAAACAAAGAAAAATCCCATATTAGCAATGAAATGTTATCCCTATCAATCATATTATAAAACTGCACATTGCATTAAAAGACTGTCCTACTAACTACTAAGTGGGAAGTTGGACTTAGAATATCGATTCGATTATAATACGTACCCTCAGTTTCTCTCATCAATGATTTATCAGTGATTATCACCATGGACCCCTGCCTTCATGATCAACACCTAATCCTGTTCCCCACAAAATAATATTAATATTGTTAGTGTTTATGTAAACTGCACGTCAGTACAAGAAACATAGAAAAGAGATCATGGCATGCATGGCAAAAATTATTGTCATAATTAGTAGGGGGATGAACCCCTTAATGATTTACTCTGTTTTTTTTTTTTTTTTGGATGACAGATTTACTCTGTTTCTTTGCTTTTGCTTGGAGCTAAATTGGTAACCTACTTTAAAGAGTAAGAATTAACGCTTGTTATTAAAAGAATGATACTATTGGAGTACGTGTTGGTGGTAACCTACTTTAAAGAGTAAGAATTAACACTTGTTATTAAAAGAATGATACTATTGGTGGAAATTATTCTGTGCACCGACGGTGTAAGTGACCCAACCCTTATAAAATAATCTCAACCCTTGATATTTATTATCAACTTTATTTTTAATAAACAAAAAGTGTATTTAATGCAATCTAACCATTCATTTATGTTGGTGCAAGTGCACGGCGGTGCTCTGAATAATCTCTCTACTATTAGAGTACGTGTTGGGTTTCCTCAAATATACACCGCTAGTTTTTCTTAGGGGCAGTGACCACTTACCCAATTTTAGTCTACAAATTGCCCACTTACTCCACCTAGAGTTTTTTAACCCTATTTACCCAATCAAACATTCATTGACAGTTTTGCCCCTATAGACTCCTCTCAAACTGACTCTCTCTCTCTCTCTCTCTCTCTCTTTCCGGTCACGAGCAAACACACTCTCGAGCTTTCTCCCTCTCTCATCCTCACGGCCCAGATTCTCAGTGCCCGCCGATGATCTTTGTCGGTGTCGTAGTCGTCCTCGTCGGTCACCCAAACCAAACCTCCTTATCTGATGGTGGCGATGTCGAAGTCGTCGTCTGAAACTCTCTCTCTCTCTCTCACTCTTGCTCATCGGCGACTGATCATCAGAGCAATCCTTGCTGCTTCTGCGGCGGCGAAGGCGATGAGCTCGTTGTCAATGGCATCGACGATCGGAGCGTACACCATTCCTCTGATTTGCAGTGAAAACCCCAAACCCATCGGAAACCGGCGACTCCGATTCGCAATCGGACTCGGAATCCTGATCAAATTCAGTTTCTTCAGAACAGCCACTCGATCCAGACCATTTTTTTTTTTTTTCGGTATCCTGAGATTGCAATGTAACTGTGGGGTTTGTTTGATGGTCTACTGGGGGCCAGTAGACACATTATTGGCCCCCAGTAGACTTTGATACGAGGAACAGGGATCACTATAGTGTGGTGTTTTGATAAGTTACCTGTTGTTTTCTGTGTATTAAAGTCAAATTATATGTGAATCCTACAAAATGGTGCATTTTTGGTGGTCTATTGGGAGGCAGTAGAGACATAGTATTTCTATTGCCCCCAAATAGACCAACATAGTACACTACATTTCCACACTATAAACACAAATAAAACGTATCAGCTATCAAAAACATAATTCCCACAAATAATAACATAGTGTCAATAGATTATTGGGGGGCAATAATATGATTATTGGAGGGTAATAATATGATTATTGGGGGAGAGGAAAAAAAGGAGCCAACGTGAAAATCAAGGAGAGTGATTGGAGATTTCGATTGGAGGAAATCAAGGGAGATTTTTAAGGGCAAAAAGATATTCTTGGAGGAGTTAATTATGTGTTGCCGTAAAAAGCCAAGAGATAAACAAGGAAATAACGTGGAAAATCAAGGTGATTGACGCCACACAAGGAAGGATATGCATGGAGATTTTCAAGGGAGAATTTTAAGGAAAGAAGAAGTCCAAAACAAGTCTAGGTTCATCCTACAATTCCTAAAGGAATTTTGGCCGAAAATAAAGAAGAAAATCAGAATTAATTCATGGATATTTCGGCAAAAATATATGCAGAAAATTATGGACTTATTTTGGAGCTTTATGATTGGTTGGATGACACAACAAAGGTGACATGACACTCTGTGATTGGTCGAAGCTATGATTATTAGGAGGCAATAATATGATTATTGGGGGGCAATAATATGGTTACTGGGTATTATTGGGGGGCAATAAATTCAGCCGCCGGAATCCGGTCACTAGTCCGGTAGCCGGATTCGAGATTTCGGCGACTATTTACAGGACTCCGGTGATCCGTTGCCGGAATCCGGTCACCGGAGTCCGCGGCTACCACTGGTCACCGGAGCTTAGCAAGGTGGAGGATGACTTTTCTCTCTAAGTGAGAAAGAAGGAGAGGGCAAAAAAGTCCCAAAAATAAATAAAAAGAATTAAAAAAGAATTAATTGGGTAAAGGGGAAATAATCCCTTAGAGTGTTTTGGTTAAATGGGGTTTTTAAACTCTTCGTTGTGCAAGTGGGCAATTGTTAAGCTGAAATTGGGTAAACGATCATTTCCCCTTTTTCTTATGCACAAATGATTATATCAAAAGACTTCATATCCATTTAGTGATCTGACTAGTTCACCAGTTATTTTCAGAGATTGTGTCAATCACAGAATCAAAACATAAAGATCTCCATTGACCTCATCAGCGGATCGATCACACCTTCCAATCTACATTGTCGTCCATAATTAATATTGATAATTAGGGACTATGAGTATTTTATAATAAAGACTCAAGATGTCTTTAAATTAGTGGTTAGATAATAAGGGTGTTTAAAATTTATAATATTCTGTATAGTGTCACTTCTATTTTGAAATTGAATGAAATTTCTATTATTTTGTTAAAAAATAACAGTTAATTTGAAAGTCATTAATCATCCCTTATTATATTTACTAATTTAAAACTGTCTTAATAATTATTTTCATGTTTAGTCTATCATTCGCTATTCTAAAATTATTATATCACAGAATTTCAAAAATTTTAAAAGTAAATTTTTATATTACATAAACTAAAAAAAATTTAAAAGCAATGAAGTTAAGGTGAGAATAACATTCACCGACAATGGGAATTTTCTAAATGCCGAGAGGGCTCGCTCTGCTAGGGTTGGGAGAGCGCCGCTTCCGACCTCTCTGCATCTTTCTCCATCATCGATGGAGTACTGTTCCGGGACCACTTTCGGTGTCGGCTATCTCGCGCACGGCTTCTGGCGTGCTCAGTATATCAGGCCTAGGTTCACATCTTGGCCGGTCTATTCCCGTCAGATCTTTTCTGACAGCACCTTTGTTCCTTAGGGAGACGTACTGGCTGCGTTGCCTCCTCTGATCGGGACGGCACCGAGAGTCGGGCGTCTCCGACCATCTCGGGCACGACTCAAACCGACGGTGTGTGGCTTTGGATTGGTGGCGGTGTGGATGAGTGAGGGGTTCGAGAGGGGCCGGTGTTCGACAGTTTTTCCTGGTGCGCTGGAGCAGAGATCGGACCAGAGCAGGACCTGGGCTCGGGGTGGGATATGCGCTACATCTGGTGTCATTGGTGGCGGTGGGTGGAGTCGAGTTGAGGCCGGCCTGATCTTTCTCCGACGAAGGGCGGTGGAGCAGTTGTCGGGGCCAAGATCAGGGCTGGTGCCAAGAGAGGTATTGGGTGTCCAAAGTAGACTCTTGTGGGCTTGGGCCTCAGCTTTGTTGGATTGTTCAAGTAGGGTTTTGGGATGGGTCTTCCTCCATGGGGCTTTGCAACTTGTGCCTGAGCTCGATGCTGTTAAGGTGCGCATTTGGGATCCGGGAGACTTTTTAAGGGCCCTACATTTAGCTGCATGTTGGAATCGCTTCGTTGGTTACTTAGGTAGAAGATTGCTCTCTATTTGGAGTATTATTTTGCTTGGAATAGGCAAGGTCGGTCACACTACCGCCGGTTACCTTGATAGAAGGTTACCCTATATTCGACGTATTTTTTTGCATGGAAGTATGGTCGACCACACTATTGGTACCGTTTTACATAGCTTGGATTCTGTCCGGTGCTACATCAAATGCTTAATTGCATCCCTTCATACCCCTGTTAGGTTTTATTTCCGATGCTTTGTTGCATATAGTATTGTTAAGTTTTTTTCATATTTTGATGTAATTTCTACATCTTCAAGTTGTAATTTCTCTTATGATTATTATTAATAAAATGGTTGACTATTACTCTAAAAAAAAAACATTCACCGACAATGATTATTAATTTTGTTATTTGGGATACAATATATAGACTTGTGGACCTAATTCACTATGACCCCGTTTGTTAGCTAGGAAATCAAATCTGGAATGTGAAATAGTTTTCCATTCCATTAAATTGTCGTGTGTTAATGTCTAAAAGTCCGGCGGTAGCTGAACCTTTGTTAACGCTGATCCGGTGGACGGATCGATACTTGAGACGTTCTCAAAGCTTCCGCTACCTGTCAAGTAAAATACAAAGGGCGTCAGAGGGAGACCGCGTTGGGCGGTCTTCAACTCTCCGATGCCTAAGTTAGTCAATGTATTTATGTTGACAAAGTAACAGTAGGTAAGTATTGAATGCGTAATTAATGAGGAGAGAGGAGAGAACCTTTTATAGGTGAGGAAGAGGTTGATCTTCTCTTTGTTTTCGATGTGGGACTGATGTGCTTCAGTCCCCAGCTCTGGGAGCTACTGATGTTATTTTGTGGCGGCGCGTGGCGGCGCGTCGGCGGTGATCTGACGCTGAGGTTGTAGCCCACCTGGCGGTGTATCCATATGTCATTCCTTTGGTTGGAATTAGTACCTTTAGCCGTACAATGAGCGTGGCCCATTATAGCTAATTATGCTTGCAAATGTACATGTATGTACATCGTGTTTGGTTAAGTCATAAGTCTGGAAAGGAAAATAAAATAAAGGATTAAATACTTGTTACTCCTCAAACTTTTGCCTGAAAAAACAGTTTAGTCCCTCGCCGTTCAAATTAAACTGGATAGTCCTTATTCTTTCTAATTTTCACACAACAAGTCCAAAACAGCTCTAAAACTATTCTACCCCCAAGATCCTTTTTTTATTTTTTTTCTCTCTCTTTTTTCAATTTCTCTCTCTTTTTTTATTTATTTTTTCTGCTTTTCTCTCTCTCCCTCTCCACAGATCGATCTTCTCTCTCTTTTTTCAATTTCTTTCTGCTTTTCTCTCTCCCTCTCCACATATCGATCTTCTCTCTTTTTTTTCAATTTCTTTCTGCTTTTCTCTCTCTCCCTCTCCACAGATCGATCTTCTCTCTCTTTTTCAAGTAACTTCGTCTTCCGCAAAATGTAACACATATCAGCAAACAAAAGATTACCTAAAAGTGCATCCAAAGACCTCAAATTGGCAATGGGATCATCCCCAACCAACACCGAAAACGCCGAAATCTTATCAGAAGCAGTCCCTGACCTCTGTGTGGTCAGCAACAGCTTGATATCCCCACTCTTCCCTTTCGAAGCCTCGTAATCCGCCGTGTACTGTGCCATCAACCTCTCTCCAAGCTTTCGCTTCTTGGCCACCTCACCACTCCACTCCTTGTCACTCCTTGCCTCGGCTTTCTTCATCTTCCCGATCACTTTGCCTTCCAATTCTTCAGCTTCTTCGTACCAAACTCCAATGTTGGTGGCTGAAATCAACGGCAGCTTCGGAAGATTCTCAAAGGTCTTTGCTTTTTCATTGTTGCTGGTGACATCAGGGAGTGAAGGAAAAGGGGGTTTCGAAAGATTGGGCCTTTCATTGGGTTTGAAGTTCTGGGTGGTGTTTCGATTTTGGGGTTTGGAATTCTGGGTGTTCCAGTTCTGGGGTTTTGAGGGTTTAGGCCTCTGTTGGGGTTTTTTGGGGTTGCAGAAATCGACATCGTTGAAGCCTGAAGAATCAGAGGGAGGGAGAGAGGTAGAGAGGCCGAGGGAGGAGGCGAAGGAGGCTATGTCAGTCTTGAGGTGCTCGATGTTGTTGTTTGTGGGTTTCTTAGATTTCTTTATGTCCGCCATTGCTGGCTGTGGAAGATTGAAAAAAGAGAGAGAAGATCGATCTGTGGAGAGGGAGAGAGAGAAAAGCAGAAAAAATAAATAAAAAAAGAGAGAGAAATTGAAAAAAGAGAGAGAAAAAAAATAAAAAAAGGATCTTGGGGGTAGAATAGTCATTTTAGAGCTGTTTTGGACTTGTTGTGTGAGAATTAGAGAGAATAAGGACTATCCAGTTTAATTTGAAAGGCGAGGGACTAAACTGTTTTTCAGGCAAAAGTTTGAGGAGTAATAAGTATTTAATCCTAAAATAAATAAGTTGACCAGAGTTCAATTCCATAAAAGAAGTGGAATAGAAATATCATCTAGGGTGTGGTATTTCAATTCCTACACTTAATGGAATTGAAAATTTACTTGTTTAGTCCTTCATAAAATCTGGTCAATTAATAATTTTTATCTCCACTCATTCATTTTTAATCTTCCATATTTAATTCGATTAGGCATTATTGGAAAATCATTAACAAATCAATTCTCTCAAACCATTTTCTAATATCAAGTCTTGAATCCTTCCAAACACCACAGATGGAAATGCTAAATCAATTCCATTCCATCATTGAAAGGAAAATTAGTACAATTTATTTTCCTACTGTAACATTCCGGTCAACCAAACGGGGCCTATATGGTAAACGGTAAACCCATGTCTCTCTCAGCAATTCTCACATGTGAAAGTAGTGAGGCATTTCTTTAATTAGCCTCCAGATGTACAGTCTCGGATGGGATTAAATGTGAGGTCATTCCTTATATCACCATGCCAGTGAAATTAATAAATTGATTAATCATTGGGAGTTGAGACCCTTGCTATTTCGATTTCATCTTCCAAGAACATATCGCATTTAAATTAAGAGAGATAGAGGAGGTGTAAAGCACATGCAAGCTGGATACAGATTATATGATCGAAAGAGAAGAAGATTAGGATTTGGAGCTTCAAACATGGATTTTATTCCCTCCAATATATTTCAATTTGACCAAGCTTTAGACCATGACGGTGAGCTGTTGCGGATCTCTCGTGTTCCCTGTGTAGAACACAAAATCAGAGAGAATCATGTACACCCACTCCCACTCCCACTGAATCCTCCTCCTAATCAAAAGGAAGATCCTCATAATTATGATCGTTTCATGAGCTTTAGCCAGCCGAAGCGAAAAGCATCCATCACTTTTGGTGAGATAGATGATGATCAAAACCCAAAGGAGAGCAAGAAGGTCAAGAAGATCATGCACAGAGAAATAGAACGGCAACGAAGACAAGAAATGGCCACCCTTTATGCCACTCTACGATCTCATCTCCCTCTTGAATATCTCAAGGTATGCCCTTTTCTGATCTCTTGCTAATATTCTACATTGATCAAGCATGATTTTTCTTTAATCGAGTTTTACAGTCGTTTGACAGCAAAAAAAAATCTTATTCTTGTTTTGGCTTCAGGGAAAGAGGTCTATATCGGATCATGTGCACCAGGCCGCTAATTACATAAAACATATACAAAAGAATATCGAGGAGCTGCAAGAAAAGAGGGATGAATTGAAAAAACAATACAATATTTCAGGCTCTAGTACTGCAGTAGTGGAAAATTCGCAGTGTTCATCACTAATGGGGGATTCTGTCATATTGGTCAGACCAGCTTGTATAGGAGTGGAGGTAGCTGTGAATACTCCATTGAAACAAGGGCTTCCTCTTTCAAGAGTGATTGACATACTGGTTGCAGAAGGACTTAGTATAGTGAGCTGCAACTCGGCCAAAAGAAATCAAAGGTTGATTTATACCCTTGAATCTGAGGTACGTACTGTAATCAAATTAATATACCTTTAGCACTTTAATTTGCCACCTTTTTTCTTTTTCTGATTCTGCGGCACTTACATGTTTGAATTGTCATCAATAGGTGAGTGATGGGGGAAGCATTGATATTCCTGAGCTCCAAAACAGATTGATAAAAAAATGTACTTCTGAGCCTGGCTTCAAATAAGGTGCTCGATCGCAAGGAATATTATTAATTACAGTCCTTTTTATCCTTTGTCTAAGTTTGGTGTGCCATGCATGTTTGTATATATCCAGTAGGGTTAGTTCTTCGATGTTTGATCATGTGTGGTTGAATATGATTTGCAAAAGTTGTTGTGTGGAACAGTAACAAACAAGGCATTGATATGAATTCTAGAGTAACAAACAAAGCAAAAGAAAGCAATCAATAAACAAACCACAAAGAATACCAAGATTTATAGTGGTTCACTCAATCGGTGTGATTGAGCTACATCCACTTTCAGAACCGGCAAGATATTCCACTATGATCAATTTAGATAAACATACAATTAGAGTTTATAAACAACTCTCTCTACCCAAATCCCCAATACACCCAAACCTATTAACTCCGATCTCTTCTTGATTCAAATAGAGAAGAAGAAGAATACTTACTTCTCATATACAATACATAGCAACACCAACACCAACACCTCCATAAAAAAAAAAAAAACACCAACACCAACACCTAAGCTCAAGAAGCTTCAACTATGGAGTAACTAAGTCACCAACAAAGAGAAGAAGGCACAAGGAGTATTCAAGGATGGTTTTCAATGTTTCTCTCTTCTTCTATTTTCCATCCTTTACGGCTGCCATGTTCAAAAGACACACACACAGATCTATATATATATATATATATATATATATATATATATATATATATATATATATATATATATATATATATATATATCTACAATTGTGCTATTAAAACCTAGCACATGCAGCTCACATGGTCTTCCTAAAGGCATATCACCTGGGCCAAGCCCATCAAGTGGAAGCCAACATCAACAATATCCACCTTGGCTTCACTTGATACAATAATATCACAAGTAGAATATCATATACCAATTTTCCGCTTCGACATCCCCGTAGGGTAAATCAAACGCTACGAACACCAATCAAGTTCAAGTAATGCTTGAACTTGCTCAATGGAACTGGCTTAGTCAACATATCAGTAAGGTTTTCTTCAGTTCCAACTTTCAGGAGCTCTATATATATCACCATCCTCTACCAGTTGACGAATCTTGTGAAATTTGACATTGATATGTTTAGTGCGAGCATGAGTAACCTGGTTCTCTGCTAAATGAATAGCACCCTGACTTTCACAATAGAGATCCACATAATCTTGAATTATCCCCAAGTCCTCAAGCAAATCACGAAGCCAAACTGCTTCTTTTGCACCCTCTGTTACCGCCATGTATTCAGCTTCTGTAGTCGACAAAGCAATAGTAGATTGCAAGTTCGACTTCCAACTCACCGCTCCATTAGCAAGAGTAAACACATAAGCTGTAGTAGATCGACACTTATCCATATCACCTGTGAAATTATAATCCACATATCCAATAACACACTGACTCGTCTTATCCTGCTGAAACACAATTCCAACATCCACAGTACCAAGAATATACCGTAGAATTCATTTCACTGCTTGCCAATGGCTTTTACCTGGGATATGCATATATCTGCTCACCACACTTAAAGCCTGGGAAATGTCAGGTCTAGTACACACCATATAGTACATCAAGCTACCAACAACACTAGCATAAGGAACTTTAGCCATATATTGCATATCATCATCAGTGATGGGAGACATAGTAGATTTAAGCTTGAAATGAGAGGCAAGAGGTGTACTTACAGGTTTAGATTTATTAACCATGCCAAACCGCTGTAATATCTTCTTCAAATATTGTTTTTGTGACAAACAAACCTTGCCTTTTGATCTATCTCTTTCAATTTCCATGCCCAAAATCTTCTTAGCTTCTCCCATGTCATTCATTTCAAATTCACCACTCAACTGTGATTTTAATTTTTCAATCTCCACCTTGCTCTTAGATGCAATTAGCATATCATCAACATATAAGAGCAAATAAATGAAGGTCCCATCATGTAGCTTGCGAAAGTAAACACATGGATCATAAAGACTCCTAGTGTACTTCTGACCAAACATAAATTTATCAAACCGTTTGTACCACTGTCTTGGGGACTGTTTCAAACCATACAATGATTTATGCAGTTTGCAAACCAATTTTTCCTTAGCAGTAACTTTGAAACCATCTGGCTAAGTCATAGAGATCTCTTCTTTCAGTTCGTCATGTAAAAATGCAGTTTTGACATCAAGCTGTGCTAACTCAAGATCAAACTGTGCAACCAAGGCTAATAGAATACGAATAGAAGAATGCTTCACAACTGGAGAAAATATCTCATTGTAGTCTATTCCTTCCTTTTGTGCATAGCCTTTAGCTACCAATCTAGCCTTGTACCGAGATCCTTCCTTTTTAGCAAACACCCATTTGCAGCCAATTGCTCTCTTCTCATGTGGTAACTGAACCAACTCCCAAGTCTTGTTCTTGTGAAGAGACTTCATCTCCTCATCCATTGCTTTTTCCCACTCTACACTATCTGCATGTATCACAACTTCTTCATAAGTAGAAGGAATTTCTTCTTCAGTAATTGGAAGTGCATAAGTTACCATATCATTTAGCCAAGCTGGTTTTGAAGCATTTCTTTTGTCCTTTTCTAAGTGCAATAGGTCCATATTGCTATGGAGACTCTTGAGCTTGAGCCTCTACTTCAATACTTGAATCTTCATTTGTTGAATCATCTGACTCAACTGTAGGACTTCTTGGATCAATCATAGTTTCATCAACTTTTCTTTAAACTACACCTGCTTCAAACTCTCTATGGTCATCTTTTGTTTTTTAGAATCGGTCTGCTCAATTTGATTAACCACAACAGCCTCATCAGATGTTACATCTCTGCTTACAATAATTTTCCTCATATCTGGACACCAAAGCCTAAATCCCTTCACACCATCATTAAATCCCAAGTAATGATAATTAGTAGCAGGTTTTCCACACCATACCTCTATGGGCGTTTTACTCTCATTTGCAGCAGTAGGCAACGTATTGATGAGATGGCCTGCATATGTAACTGCCTCAGCCCAAAACTCTTTGCCTAATCCAGCATTAGACAACATATACCGAACTTTCTCCAATAAAGTACGATTCATGCGCTCTGCCACCCCCATTCTGTTGTGGTGTCTCTCTAACTGTGAAGTGTCTCACAATGCTCTCATCTTAACATAACTTCAAGAATGGATCAAACTTGTATTCACCACCATTATCTGATCTGAGCCTCTTAATTTTTCAACCGTTTTGAGTCTCAATTATCTTCTTCCACTTTACAAATATCTCTAAGACTTCATCTTTATGCTTCATGGTGTACACCCATACTCTTCTAGAGAAGTCATCAACAAAAGAGACATAGTGGTGCTTACCTCCCAAAGATGCAGTTTTGGTAGGTCTTGGTAGGTCCCCACACATCTGTGTGAACATAGTCTAGAGCGCCTTTAGTTTGATGAGCTGCAGTACCAAACTTCACTCTAGTCTGCTTTCCTAATACACAATGTTCACAAAATTCCAATTTGCAAGTCTTTATACCCTTTAACAAACCTTGCTTCACTAATCCATGCATTGCTTTCTCACCAGCATGTCCAAGACGCATATGCCATAATCTGGTAGTATATGCGTCATCTGTAGTCTCAGAAATTGTTGTTTCACTTGTCACTATACTCCCTTGTAGACAATACAAGTTTCTATCTCTAGTACCTCTCATCATCACAAGTGAACCGGAGACAACTCTAGCAACTCTATCCTTCAATGTAATTGTGAGACCCTTTGATTCTAAAGTTTCCAAAGAGATAAGATTTTTCTTCAAGTTCGGAACATACCGAACATTTATCAATTCTCTAACAACCCCATCATGCATTTTGAGATGAATTGTACCAATCCCTCTAATTCTGCAAGGACTATCATCTCCCATCAAAACTACTCCACCATTTACTTCTCTTAAAGTAGAGAACCATTCCTTGTTAGGACACATGTGGTGTGTACAACCCGAATCCAAAATCCATTTCTCAAAATAATCAAGTGCAAATGAGCTTGCTAAAGCAAAATCAATCCCATATCCCATCCTTTTCAAAATCATCAAAGGTAGATGAACAACTCAATGCAAAACCAAAGTCATCATCATCTTCAGATTTTGCAACATTCACTTCAGAACCCTTCTTGTCTCTAGTATTCAACTTAGGACAATCTTTCTTCCAATGCCCCTTTTGGCGACAAAAGGCACACTCATCTTTTGCAGGAAATATGCCTCTTGACTTGGAACGAGAATTACCTCTTTTTCCACCAAATTTTCTGTCATTAGATCTTCCTCTTGCTACAAGTGCTTCACTTGTCACTTTTTACAATTACTTCTCCTTCTTTCGACACTCATTATTTATCAATGAATTACACACATCATCAAATTTCACAAAATCTTTTCCATGCAACAAAGTTATAATCAAATACTCATACTCATCAGGAAGATAATTTAGCAAACACAAAGCTTTATCCTCATCATTAATTTACACATCTAAATTAGCCAAATCTGCAAGTATCTTATTGAAATCACTAATGTGTTCAGACATAGAAATAGCTTGTTGATAATTGAATCAGAAAAGCCGCATCTTCAAGTGAAACCGGTTTTCAGCACTCTTAATCATATATTGGTCTTCCAATTTCTTCCACAACTCTTTTGCCGAAGTTTCCTTCATGATAAAGAACTTCTTATCCTTTGCAAGACACAATTTGAAGCCCAATTATTAATCTGCTTCCACTCCTTCTCACTCATATCTTCTGGTTTGTCTTCAAGAGCTATATCCAATTCTTGTTGACACAAGACATCCATCATCTCACACTGCCACATGCCAAAATTGTTTGTTCCATCGAACTTCTCAACTTCAAATTTGGCATTGCCAATTGATGGCCTAGTGGTCGAAGATGAACCCGAACTTTTCTTTTTATTGTCACCCATTGAATCCAATCAATAAACAACTCCCAAATTCAGAATCGGAGCTCTGATACCAGTTTGTTGTACGTGCGGAAGCGTAACAAACAAGTATTGATATGAATTCTAAAGTAACAAACAAAGCAAAAGAAAGTAACCAATAAACAAATCACAAAGAATACCAAGATTTAAAGTGATTCACTCAATCGGTGTGATTGAGCTACATCCACTTTCGGAGCCGGCAAGATATTCCACTATGATCAATTTAGAGAAACATACAACCATAGTTTATGAATAACTCTCTCTACCCAAATCCCTAATACACCCAAACCTATTAACTCTCTTCTTGATTCAAATAGAGAAGAAGAAGAATACTTACTTCTCATATACAATACATAGCAACACCAACACCTAATTAAGCTCAAGAAGCTTCAACTATGGAGTAGCTAAGTCACCAACAAAGAGAAGAAGGCACAAGGAGTATTCAATTTATCTCTATATCATTAATCAATGCTACCTCTTGTGTTAAGCTCCATTATCAAATGTACGTGAAGAAGTATTACTCTCATCCAGGTTGGCCTTGGTTAATTTCCCCCTTAACTTGTACATGTATTTGTTGTTTCTTCTGATACTTGATTAACTTTAATTTCTAACTAGTTCCTTCTTTGCCAGTTCATGAACTGATAATATATGATCTGTAATAAGCTTAACAACCTCATTAATAATGTTGAAATAATCAGATGATTTTATCTCTGTTGAACAAGAAGATCAATCTTTCATACTTGCCTGATAGTTGATCAATACTAGACTACTAGACTAGATCTATACCGATATGTTGGTGTCATAATGCAGCTCCACATATAATTAATCACGAAAAAGTACCATTTATGATCGATCACTTATATCTTTTTCTTTTTGGTCTGAATCTTATATAATTTCTGTTTTAATCTTTAATGTATGTGCTTAAAAAATAATTGGTGCTGTAATAAACTTCCACTGGAATCTCAGATGAGGGTATTCTCAGGTACCTGGAGTGACAAAAAATATGAATGTTTGAACTCTTCGTTTGATGACTTTAATAGCTAGATATATAAAGCAAGGGAGAATATCATAATGAGAGTGGTAATCAAGGGTTGAGGAACTGGATTAACATTCAATTGAGGAAACCAAAAGAAGCCAGTGATATAGTTGATTTGTGCTAGATTGTATGTAGACTAATTAGTAATCGGATCATTGACTAGAATGGTGAGCTCTTGATCAGCTGTAAGGTTAACAAAATGACATTCGATGATGTTATCCCTTTCAAATCTATTCTGCTGTATTAGTTTTCAGCATATATAACCTAATGCCAATTTCATTATGCACCTCTTAATCTCTTGCAACCTACAATCAGCTATAGCACCTCTGAATTCCGCATTTGTGACTTCGGTCTAATCTGACCTCCAATTTCTCTTTTACTCGAATCTGTTCATTGATATCACCAAACATAAACCAAGCTTGTACATGCATCATGTGAGAAACATCTCGTGCATGTTTTTCCAGATTCATATGTAATTTACAGTAAACTAGTTCTCATGCTTTCGCTTATTATCTATATATATCATGTATAATTAGTTTTGATTAGCAGCCAATCCACTCAAACAGTTCAGATTCACTTTGATTATATAACTATTTCATGGTTATGAACATTTTCCTTCAATATTGTTCTGCGGCAATATGTGAAGGGAGCAAAAGAAAATTGCTGCAATCTGCTGGTATAAGATCGCAGTTCAGGCTGCAAATAATATATAACATTCCCTGATCTCGATCGAATAATGTCATGGCCGCATCATAACCAATACTTATCCAGTATGTATATGCACTACTAATTCTATTGAAAGCACATGCAGTCAGAGATGGAGAACTTTAATTCTTAATTAGATAGCTTCGCATGCAGATAATAAACCCTACGGTTCAGTACCAGATCGAGAACTTTTACTCTAACTTGAACTGCATTTACAGTAAATTATGAATCAAAATTGCCAATTTGATCGATGAGTTTATTTCTATCAGCTAGCCTAGCTAGCGAGGAAGTTGTCAGGCGTAGTCTTGGGTATCTTGGTGTTTGCCATACCCTTATTTTTTTATTTTTTTTACTTTTAGAAATTAATATAGTGGAAACCTACTGAACTGATCAACAAGTTACCCAATTAAATATCAACATGTGTCATTTTTAAAAATAAAATTTACCATATTAACAACACACTCTTTCTTGATATGTAACATTGTTAAAAATCATGTAACAAGTATTGTCAAAATAATAAATTACA
Source organism: Rosa rugosa (assembly GCF_958449725.1). Lineage (NCBI taxonomy): Eukaryota > Viridiplantae > Streptophyta > Magnoliopsida > Rosales > Rosaceae > Rosa > Rosa rugosa. The sequence goes on from NC_084823.1 coordinate 43,063,225, forward strand.
CATAGTTGAACTACAATTACGACTTATGACAACAGTTGTTGTGGTTATTGTAATTGAGTGGTCAAAGATGTAAATATCATATTTGGACAACTTTTATCAAATTTAGAACCTTGATTATCAAGTGGAGAAGCTCCTTACAATACTGAGTTGTTACATATCTTTTGGTCTAATTTTAATTTTACCATGTTCACAACACAAATGTTGTCGGAATTGTAAAATGGTTGGTAATCTTGTAAATGGTATAGTTTTTTAAGTAATTACTACAATCAGAACAAAAGTTACTGCTTTTACACCAATAGTTGCAAGTTATGGTAAAATATGTAGTCATTGAGTAATTATTCTATTAATGATAAAAATATGAGTAGTGCTACAGACACCAAAAAATTATACCAAAAAGCAATACCAAATGACATGGCGTCTGAGTTGGCGTCTTACGTGTCATGACATTCAATTTAATAATTTCCAGCAAATTTCATTGATTTTATCTAGAAAACTAATTAATCAGCAAAAAAGAAGAACGTGATGCACCAAACAACCAAATCTGCTACCGCTCTTCCTAAAACAAAACAACCACATCTGCCGAATCAAAAGAGCAAAGAAATCTAGAGAATAGCGCAAATAAATTACATCAAATCTGGGAGACTGTATATATAATAGTACAACTATTTCTTTCTCCCTCTAACAATATGAGAATTCATATTAAATTCATTTGAAGCTCATTTGAAACCCAGTAGAGATGGATCTGGCCATCAATTGAAAATCACCATTTCTCATTTACTCCATCACTACATATCTCTATTTCCAGCAGGATGAAACCCACCACCACTAACAGTATATAATAGATCATTATTCAATTGCCAATGAACTAATGAATTAAGCCATACACAACTTTGTATTCTATTTACTGTGTTTTGGTTGATGGCCTTTTCCTACAGTTGCATGTTAAAGCCTCCATGATTTAAGGTGGTTTAGGGTTCTTCATTCCTTTTGTTGTTGTTTATCATATACATTTTTTTTTCTAATTAAACAACAATAACTTTTAATTATTGATCTTTCCATTTTAAAGAATAAAAATAAAATATAAGAATACATGCTAAAAATAGTTTGATGATATGGCACCTGCCACATCATTTGGTATTGATATTTGGTATAATTATTTGGGATTATAAGCATTTTTGTAAATATAAAGATTTACCACTTTGACAACAAATTTGTTGTTGCACTTGTTAAATTGTCCATAAATTAGTACATTAGTTTAGGTTGAGTAATTACTATAAATAGGACAAAAGCTACCGCTTTTACATCAATTGTTGTGATTGTGGTAAAATGTGTAGTCATTGTAGTAATCATTTCATTAATGATAAAAACATAAAGATTTACCACTCTGACAACAAATTTGTTGTCATACTTGTTAAATTGTCTATAAATTAGTACATTAGTTTAGGTGGAGTAATTACTACAAATAGAACAAAAGTTACCGCTTTTACATCAAGTATTGTGGGTTGTGATAAAATGTGTAGTCATTGTAGTAATAATTTCACTAATGATAAAAACATAAAGATTCATACATGTTCTATTTTATATAATATTTACCACTCTGAGGACTCATGTAACCACTTTGAGGACACATGTGGTAATTAGAAAAAAAATCCTCATTAAAGTAAATAAGGTCTTCGTTAGAGTAAAGTAGGTTCTCATTTGAATAATTAAGTCCTAAAAGTGGTAATTGTAATAGGTTTAGGGCTGTCAATGGGTCGTGTCGGGTTGGATTCGTGTCGGGTCAATGTATTTGTCCTGTCGCAAGATATAAACCCAAACCCAACCCATTTAATAATCGTTCAAAAATTTAAACCCAAACCCAACCTATTTATTAAACGGGTTACCTGTTTTCAACCCACTTAACCCATTTAATAAATAGATCGTGTCTTGTTAGACAAAATGACTCATTTAATCGTTAACAATGAGACTCATTTAACTAAAAAAATACATAAAGTGATTAAATTTTTAGTCTCTACAAGACGAAGAATATAAATAATTATATATAATTCATAAATAATTAAATCTAATAATTAAAAAACGAAATATTTCAAACTGTCTAATCCTATGATCAAATACTCCGAACGTCCAAAATTTCAAGAAGAAACATACCACAATCGGGTTATACGGGTTCACTTCGTGTTGGCATGTTGACCCGTGACAGACCCATTTATTAAATGGGTCATAGCGGGTTGACCCACAGCCGACCCGCTTTTTAATCGTGTGGGTTCAACCCGCTTTATTTCGTGCGGGTTTTGAGTCGTGTTATCGGGTTGTGTCGGAATTAACAGCCCTAAATAGGTTCTCATTAGAGTAAAGTAGATTCTCATTTGAGTAAATAAGTCCTAAAGTAGGTTCTTATTTGACTACATTTAAAACAAATATTATTTATTTTTACACTAATTGTTGTCGTTGTCGTAAAATGCATGTAAAAAGAATTATATCTGGTTAAGGAATTTACTAATGATATAATTAATTGGTAATAAAGATTACTTAACTACTAATTTTGCGAACTTAGGTTAAAAGGTTTTTGTTTTTAATAAGGAAAAAACGTAATTTTCAATTGTGTAATTGTCCATTAATAACAAGTATTAATCAAGCATTAATTCACTAATAATAAAATTAATTAGTAATATAGACTATTTAACTAAAAGTAATTCGGTGAACCTAGGATAGAAGGTTATTTTAATTTTTTTTTAAAAAGGAAAAATCATAATTGTCAATTGTCAATTGATAATCAAACATTAATTGGCTTTATTGGTTTCACTATCTTTATTGTTTTCAATTCAATTAGTAGTTTGTGTTAACATTTTTGCTTATTGGAAATGAGTATCATAATTAGTGCTAGGATTAAATTTTGTTAAGTAGTCATTGCTAGTTCTTGATATCATAAACAATTAGTAATTTGTTAACTTATATTGTTTTCACTATCCTTCTTAGAAATGAGTTTTTGTTTTATTTGTGTCTGAGGTACTTATACTATGATTGTAGGCTTAGTTTAGCTTTGTAGACAATGAGTGGTTTATGGAGTTTAATTAGCAAAAGTGTTACTTGTTGTGTATGGTTTCAGCAAGACAGAGAATAAAGTGTATATGGAAGATTTAAATGGACCGACTGAATTTGGATTGGAGTTGTATCATATATTTAAGCTGTATGCTTAGGTAATACTTTGTGGAATGAAGTTGGTACAAGATTGTTGGCATTAATGTGGCAGAGCTAGTCGCCTTGGTACCCCTCAATATCTCCATGATTCCTTATGTGGAGCTGTTAAGACAATAGTTAATAGACTTTGAAAAGTTTTGCTTAATTGGCCCCCCAGAAATAATGTTGATCACTCCAATATGTGATATCACCAAATAAGGAAGGATTTTAGCGTCCAATCAACAGACAACACGTTTTAATTTATTCTCAATAATTTAGTTTCTGATTAAGAATAAAAGACAATACAATATTACCTAAAATAGAGTACATATCCATCGGTTTGGATAAAAAAGAACAAAAGAATCTTGTAACCATATTGAAGAGGTTGAAGTATGTTGGGGGCTGCTGATGGGCCTTCTCTTCCTTCAATACAAAGGTGATCATAATAGTCTGAAACTAGTACATGTGCCGAGTTCATGAAATCAAATGTGCACAATTGTTCATGTATATCCATGTTGGCTTCAGTACTTCTTTATATGTAAAGGAGAGAAAACCTTCAATTCTATACCAAAGTAGTTTAAGTTAAGAAATTAAAAAAGTAACCAAAAAAAAAAAGAACAAGAAGAAGTAAGAATGGTAAAATCTTAATTTTTAAGTATTCACTTATTTTATTTTTTTGGATTTATTCTTTGAGCCAAGAGGGCGGCCCCGACCCCGTTTTGCAGGTTGAAATGGTAGTTCTTTTTGCAATTTGCTTTCCTTCTTGATGACTTTTCTCTTGTCATTGTTCCCATTAGCATGGTTTTGCAGAGTTTCATCAAGTTGTTGTAGTGTCTTGGTGTTCCTGTTGACACTTGTGCCCCTAGACTCTTCAGATTCTTCAGGTTGCATAACTTTAGTCGAAGACTCTTCAGACTGCATACCTTTCTCAATTTCGCTGAGTGCTAGGTTGTTTGGGTGCTTCAACAACCTAAGGGTTAATAGTCAAACCTAATCAATTGATAGAATTGCCAAAATCGTCTATGATCAACTTGCTATCTAAACCCTAAATCATATACCCTAAACCCTAAACCCTAAATCCTATACCCTATACCCTAAATAATAGGCAGTAGAGAATGATGTTTTATTTATATTTTGTATTCTCATAAAATGTAGTTGCGTCTAGCGAATCATAATGTTTGTTATAAGACATACATCGCGCACTACGTGTGTATCAAGTTCATATTGTAGATAGAACACAAAATCATAGTGTTTTTTGTATGACATACATGCCGCACTACGTACATATCAAGTTTCTATTCTAGATAGATGCAAAATCATGGTCTTTTTCTTATGAGACATACATGCCGCACTGCGTGTATGTCAATTTTCTATTCTACATAGACGCGAAATTATAGATTTTGTTATAAGACATACATGACGCACTGCGTGTATATCAAATTAGATTATGTAAGTAGTGAGAGGTTGATATTAATGCACAACACATATGTATGTATAAGTATATATGTATGTATAGTTTTCATGCATATAGAGAGTTCTTCATTCCAACCGAAAAAGCAAGCGAACTTCCATTTTGTGTCTAAGACGATTGTAAGCCATTTCAAATACTTGGTACCTTAACTCCTCTTTGTGGAAGTTACAACTCATCTTGTGTTTGTGTTAGGCATTGCATCACTAAAATGTCCTAACAAAATATTGGTACTTATACAAACTATGCAACCAAAGATACTTGAGTTCATTGTATACTTAAGATACCTGAGTGCAATCCCCTAGTGGTAACATTAAGTAATCAGTCACATTAAGTAGCTACAAACTTAGTTTCTACAGAGTTTCCTCAAACTATAAATTGAAGTCTTTAGAGAATTAATTTTAAGTCCTTATAAATAATAAATTTAAGTTTGCAGATTCACAGGTCTCGTTCAAGGGGAAATCCCGCGCGCTAAGGAGCAAGTATCTCATCGAGGAGCGGAAATCTCGCTAAGGAGCAAATTTCTCTTCGAGGAGGAGAAATCTTGCTAAGGAGAAAATTTCTCTTTGAGGAGGAGAAATCTTGTCAAGGAGGAGGTATCTAGTTAAGGAAGAATCAAGCAAGGAAGATCTCAATAAAGCAAAACCCTTCAAAGAGGATCTCAATAAAGAAAACCCTTCAAAGAAGATCTCAATGAGGCAAATCCCTTCAAAGAAGATCTCAATGAGGCAAATCCATTCGAGGAAGAATCCAAGTGACGCCCAATCTCTTTAAGGTCGACTTGAATAAGATGAAGCCGAGTTCTAATCAAGAGAAAGCCCACCAATTTGGAGTAGTGAAAGGTTCAGAGTTCAGACCATCTCGATCGAGGAGAGATCTTTATGTCATTTTAGATCCCAGCTACCCTACTATGTCATAATCATAATTGTATAAGCTCAAAAGAATAACGTGAGACTCTCACACAACAAGAAAATGATCCAGTTATACCGTTTCATTCATAATGAAAATAATCAATACAAACTCTGGTGTTGGAGGAAAAGATTAAGATTGCAAAATATACTACTCATAACAGTTATCAAGAAGATGACGAAATACATGTTTATCAAACTGCCAATTAATATAGGTCAAGGACAAGAAAGAACACCACAATTGCTATCGTTACATAGAGTAAGTATCAAACTTCAATCTCACTAAATCGTCAAACCTTTGGTTTCTTTTTGGGAGGCTGCTGCACATTGTCTGAATTGAAATTCTTATCATGGTTTACACAACTGATTCTGCCACGTACCCTATTTTTCTTTGGGCATCTAGGTTTTGTATGTCCGTAGTTCTTTCACAAACTACATTTTCGGTTGTTCTTAGGTCGTTTGCTGCTTTCAGTACCCTGCATACCTTTGCTTCTGACCTTGATTGGATCTTTCAGGATGTTATCACAACCGCTTGAACTAACAATGATTTCTTTTTGTTGATTCAAAATCTCTTCCAATACCGGCTCTAGTTTAACGAGTTCATTTCTCAAAATGTCAGTGCCCTCCTTTGTCTTCGATGCTAGGTAAGATACCTTACTACCCAAATAACTTAAATCGCCGTGCCTGCATGTACAGTGGCGGAACCAGGATCAAATTCCTGTCTAGGCTAATTAGAAGGGCACAATAATTTTTTTTTTTTTGAGGTTTGGAACCCAGTGGGAGGCTCATCCTCACGCCTTTATTATTTTGGATCAAAACATACAACGGAGGGGACATAAAGCCAAACCCCGTAAATTAAAAACTACAAGCATACATTTGTTGTAAAATAACAATAAACTAACTAAATCGTACCCTCCTAGACCCACTGAGTTCAAACTCAGCAATCACATAATCATTATCAATGCTATCGGCAAATTCTTTTTCGATGTAGAGAACCATCAAATCATCAAAAAACTCATCTTCCATCTTATTTCGAAGTTTGTTTTTTATGATAGTCATAGATGAAAATGCTCTTTAGATATTGTATTATACTATAACAATCTAATTGAAACTATTTGCTTACAGTCAATTAAGTCCAAAAACAATATCAAATATTGTTTTATATCTTGTGAGGGGTGAAAATGCATTATCAACCGCATTGAACAATATTAGCCTACTGCACAAATAAACTGACTAAGCCGAGTGAAACAAACCCAAAAGGCCAAAACCGATATCCCCATCACAAATCCAACAATCCCAATCATCTACTTATACCCAAAAGGCCAAAACTCAAAATCCCAACTCACAATTCATGGAGCCATGGAAGGCCAGAAGTCCAGAACTCTTCCAGAAACCCAGGCAATCAGCCAACTCTTCGGTCACTCCAGTCTACAACTCTGCAAGAAGCCAAGAATCTCTGCAAATCTGCAAATCGAACAAGATACCCAGTGAAATGGAATATACCCAGTGAACCCACATTAAGAAAATCGAACAAGATAAGAAATTGGCGCAAAGGAGACTAGGAGAGTGAGAGAAACCTTGGGCTGTTGGGCAGTTGGGCATTAGATCGGGCAATGGAAGGGAGAGGTGGAGATTGGAGAAGAAAAGGCGGACCTGAATCACCTGATACTCTGATATTTCCGATCTGTGCAAAATAGGGGAGGACCAGTGGAGGCGAAGTCGCGAAGAGATGAGAGGACTGAGGAGTCAGAGGACTGCTTGACGTGATGACGTCTCAAACTCTCGAAGATGTGGCTGGGGGAGAACGCGGAGAAACCTCTTACCTCTCTATTTTTTTTTTTTTTTCTTTGGGTATGGGCTGAAGTCAGATAGATTAATAGATACATATATACTTTGTCGTTTTTTGGCCAAAAAGTTGTCTAGGCTTGAGCCTAGATAGCCTACCGTGTAGATCCGCCACTGGCTATACTTGCAAAATAACTTCTTGTCTGTGGCTGCTTTTCCTTCCAAATATGAAAGTGCAGCTTTTGCATCCCCTTCAAGTAGAGCCTCTTGACGACTTATATCCAACTTATTGTACAGATCTTTCCTTAGAAAACCGACTTTCGTAAGGCCTCCAGCTCTGTCAGCCATGTATTGGTATGTATGACAAACCTTAATCGGTACTCTCCTCATAGATTTAGCTAATGCTAAATGAGAATCTGGTACAGATCGATGTGACTTGAGAAGATGTGACTCGTGTGGTTGTGCAAGATCATGGGAATGGTTTGTTTTGAAATCAACTACAACATACGAGTTCTTCTTCTTAAAATATCTTACCTTGAACAAACATGGACAATTACACCTTGTCAATTTTTTTGGCATACGGACCTTGTTACTATTGTTCATATATTCCTCCCGTCTCTTCCCTTGTGCAGAACAAACTAATTGACGGATTGTGACTCTCCCCGTCCTTGCACTTACATACTTGTCATCCTTTCTAACATTAAACCCCATTGCCTTGGCGTAAGCAAAATAAAAGATCTCTGCTTCCTCAATAGATTTAAACTCCTTGCCTAGAACATCATTCGCAGACAATCTATCAAATCTAACACAATTATATTGCAGATGATTCATGTCACTTCCACTCTCCATATTTTGCACTTGCAAATTAGCATTGGAAATTTGAACTTCGTTTGACATGTCTACACTTGACATCTGATAGCACATGCAAGATAAAATTGCTATATTACTATAACATTTCAATCTTCAAGTGAATCTCATGCCAGGAAATAGTGCACAAAAAAAAAAAAAAAGACACGGAAATGGAACCCTATCCATGAGTTTAGCGGAACTTAATTGCACCATTTTAGGCCAATGTGATACAAGAGAACTATGCAACTGATCAAACAATTTGAGATATATAAAAGAAATGAAAATTAGTGCAGCTTCCATATATAGTATAACATGATAGCACTGGAAACAAATTGAAAAGAAAAGCTCATAACTTTACTCAGTATAGATGAAAAAATTAGAAAAAAAATCATAGAGTTTTCTGATGAAATAAATTAGTATAGGTAAGAGATTGGATTAAGAAGACGAAATGAGGTAAGAGTTTACCTGAAGGAGAGTCGAGCCTCAAAGAGATATGCCACTCAGATCCTGAGAGTGAGTGAAAGCTTCAACCTTTGACTTTGACACTCTGCAAATGAGAAAAACACTTATATGAAGTATGCGTATGTACGATTGGTCTTGAATGTCAGCAAGAAACAAATCTAAATGTTTAGTCAATTCAAGTAAATTCCAAAGTCAATTCAACAAGCAAGAAACAAAACATAGTTAAGTGATCGAACAACAATTTAATAACCAAGTATCTACAATTTGTGTATTCTTTTTTTTTTTTTCCTTTATTATTTCCATATTCAAAGCATATAACAAAAATGTACGTATCCAATAAAGCTAAGTGAATATAGGTAACATGTGCCACTGTTACTGAAGATCAAACATTTAACGGACAATACGAGAACGAATCAAACTAAACCTCTTTAATTACTTATATTGTGCCTGTATTCTAAATGATCGGTGTTACAGTTGGTGGGTTCTAGTTTTGTGCAAACCGGGATTTGTTGCTGGTGGTGGTATGAGGCAGAGCTAGTGGGTACTGGATATTATGCTACAATATCAAGGAATTCCAAACAAGCAACGATTTCAAGTCAATTCAAGGAATTCCAAAGAAAAAAAAAAGAGCAATGAAAAACTGGACAGAAAGTACAATAATTAGTAGAGGTAAGAGATTGGATTAAGAAGACGAAATGAGGTTTGAGTTTACTTGAAGGAGAGTCGAGCCTCAAAGAGATATGCCGCTCAGAGTGAGTGAAAGCTTCAACCTTTGGCTTTGGCACTCTGCAAATGAGAAAAACACTTACATGAATTATATGTATATATGCTTGGTCTTGAATGTCAGCAAGAAACAAATCTCAACAATCAAAGGTTTCATATTAAACCAAACAAACGGAAGACAAGGAAATCCAAAAAAAAAAAATCCAGTTTCACCAGTATTATCTAACCACAGTTTGATTCACTGAAAGAAGTGATTAATTTTTATTGACTTGGAGCTATTCAAGTTGTATGACCAAGGCCAAAACCTTAGAGCACTTGCATTACGACCTGGGCCAAGCCAGACAATGCTTGTGATGCTTGGGCATATGATCAAAAGAGACCAATTGTAAACTGGAAAGGAGAATAACAACGACAGAAGCAACATATATATCTACACACACACATTATCTCTTGTTGCAACCGATCAGAGCCGATCAAACTAAGAAAAAAAAAATAGAGGCCAAGCGAGAAAGAAAACCCAACAAGCAACGATTCCAAGTCACTTCATGCAAGGAATTCCAAAGAAAACGAAAAATAGCAAAGGAAATGGACAGAAGCTACAATAATTAGTAGAGGTAAGAGATTGGATTAAGAAGACAAAATGAGGTTAGGGTTTACCTGAAGGAGAGTCAAGCCTCAAAGAGATATGCCGCTCAGAGTGAGTGAAAGCTTCAACCTTTGGAAATTTGACAAACCAAGCTTTCTCAAAATCAAAACAAGCTTTCTCAAAATCAGCTCCTCTTTCTCTTATCTTCTTCTTCCTATTGATTCTTTTGAAATTTGATATGCGGCTGCGTGCAATATTGCTGGAGATAAAAAAAAAAAATTTGCTTCTTCTTGTTTCAACTTAACCCTAAAAAAAAAGGGAAACAATTTAAAACGGGTACAACATAGTGGGAGCAATAGACCCCTCAACCAACTCATCCTAGTTTCAGATATGCACTTGTTCTCTCAACTTATAACATAACAAATTCCTGCCTGCCGGCTGCGCTGTATGTATCCCCACTTTATTAGTTGTGAATTGTGATTGCTATTGTTTGTCCAACGAGCAGCTAGAAACAACAGGAAACAACTTGAATTGTAATAATTGATTATTCCTTCTTTTGGTTTAGTTTCAAGTTCTCACAATATTCTAATTTTATTCATTCAAAAGGTTTCTAGCTATAGTATCTCTTTCCATGATCAAGATACTCTCAGTAACTAGAAGATTATGGATAAGGTGGAGGGAATCATAATTGATACCCTTTTCTTTGCTGTTATCTAATTAATCAATTGTAATGATATGTATATATATAGATCCTATCCAGAGCGGAGCTCCGCTTTGAAATTAACGTGTGAAGTTCGAGTTTTAGGTCACTTCTCGGTCGCATATCCACATCTCGACCGTTCAGTTTTTAGGTACTAGTGTATAGATCATCTCTGCAAATTTTCAGCCAAATTGATGATCGTTAAGGCATCTAAATCGTTTTAACCAATGGACGGACTGAATCTGTCAACCTGAACCGTACTAGCTTTAAGGCACTAATCAATGCCTTAACGATCATCATTTTGGCTGAAAATTTGCAGAGACGATCTATACACTAGTACCTAAAAACTGAACGGTCGAGATGTGGATATGCGACCGAAAAGTGACCGAAAACTCGAACTTCACACGTTAATTTTCAAAGCGGAGCTCCGCTCTGGATAGGATCTGTATATATATATATAGACACACACACTTTTAGCTTGGTTTCATTCCTTTTATAATATTGTTTCTAGGACATACATAGTGAGATAACCAATTCATGTTTTCATTAAAAAATGTACGACCCAACACCCCCTTTATATTTATACCCCAATTACCAACTTTTATATTTCTATACCTCACGGTTAAAGAAAAGTAAAAGAATTGTGATAATGAAAAAGTTATTCCTATGACAAAAATGCTCTCTCTTCTCTCGAGAGCAACCCTAAGGCCGCAACCAGCCTTGATTGGCAGCGGCGGCGCTGCAAACTCCTTGACTCTTGACAAAGAGGATTCCCGGCTACGCAGTGGCTCGGTAAATTGGATTTGGAAGGGTGGCAGAGCCTCTCTTTCTTCTCCCCTATTTGGCGGCGATGGCAATTGGTGTCGACGGTGCCTCATGATGTCAGTTTTAAATCGGGCTCGTCTTTTGGGTGGACCGAAACCTCTTATGGCGATCAGCTTGGTTGCGAAGGCGCGAGTCTTCTCACCTTCAACTTTGGTGCTTGTGTTGGGCGATGTGGGATGGGGACTCGATGATGGCACGGTAGTGCTGCTCAGGTCTATTGTTCAGATCCGATCGGGGATACCTTGGATCTCTGTTTTGGTGGTCGTGAGTGATACCAGTGGATGGGGTCACGCACCTCTGGATGGGAGGCTAGGCGGCAAGATTCCGGGATTGAGCTTTCTGATCCTGCAGGATTCTGGGCTGGTGCGGCGGCAAGGCAAAGCTCCCTGCTTAGGTCGAAGGATGCAGTAGATGGGCCTCTTGGGCCTTGAGCTGCTCTGTGGGCCTTAGTTTTGGGCTCACTGATCTAGGGTTTCAAGTGAGCTGGATTATCCTTTTGCTATGGGGTTGGATAGATTGGGTCACTATGGCCTACAGTACTGTTTAAATTTTGTTTGAGTCGCAAAAACTAGAGCCCTAGTTGGTTCCATTTTATGTCTGCTTCGAGATTTCTTGATTTTTGTTAGAATAATGGTGCATGAATTTTCTAAAAGGTGAGTGTACTGGGGACTTTTTGGGTTTTTATTCTTCTATAATAGGGATTTTAGGAGCATCTGAGGAACGATTCTTTCGGTCGACCCCATATGGTGTTTCGTTTTTGTACTGCTTGCTGAACTTAATGAAAGGGCTGACCTATTTCGATAATGTCACGCCCCGAATTTTGAATAATAAATTCAAATCCGAAACCTGAATAATTACAATTACAAAAACCCAAATCTCGAAACTTCGAGTTCATTATTACAATTCACTCTCACAATATATTATAAAGCTCAAATGAGCATAACACACCTCACAACTTACAATTGTTGTAAAACTCTAACAATTGCTCTAACCGCACGATCACCGTCCTGGTTCTCCTGTCCTGTAGGATTACCCGCTACACAATTTGAATAGTGTACCGGGAGTTGCAACAACACAAAACCCGGTAAGCTTTTTACAGCCAGTATGAGTAAACAAGAAAGAACTGTTGATTTATTAGATTTCAAGACTACCACAAACCCACGTTACTTTCTCACTCTCATATATATATATAGACACTTATGAGTTACTCTCAATTTAGCTCATAAGATCACTCACTCTCATATATATATGTAGACACTTATGAGTTACTCTCAATTTAGCTCATAAGATCCCTCACTCTCATATATATATATAGACACTTATGAGTTACTCTCAAATTCGCTCATAAGATTTCCCAACATTTGGTAGACAGACTCATATATATATATAGACCCTTATGAGTTACTCTCAATTTCCCTCATAAGGTTACCATATATATATTGACACTTATGAGTTACTCTCAATTTCACTCATAAGGTCACTCCACATTTGGCAGACAGACTAGAGCTCTAACTGAACGTAACCACTCGTCCGGCCACAGACGTGATTACGATTTAATACTATTAATAACCACTAGCCCGGTACGAGAGCGTGATTCACTAATAGATGCCATGGTCACCTCGTGACCTAGTGATCTCCACAGATCACAACAATTTATTGTTCCTCAACAATAAAACTCAACACCTCTCACAATATATTGTTTCTCAACAATAACTCAACACAACTCCAACAATACATATTATTTCACGTAATAATATATATACAGACATTCACACAGGAATGTCTAATACACCAACAATAGTTCATATGATTGCAAAATAAAGCAATTAAATATATTGGGTTCGTAATATGAACCACGTGAGGTTTACTCACCTCGATAATCCCGCTGCGTCTTCAATTCAGCTCAAAATACGATCCACAATCGTCCACCAACTCAAACCGTCAATCACCTAGTCCAATAATGATCTTGACTTAGCCAACAACTCAAATATGTAATTAAACGACGATCCAACGCTCAGATTCAAATTAAACGATGATCCAACGGTCGGATCTGAATTTAATGATGATCCAACGGTCGGATCCTCACGGATCGCCTTTAGGATCATCCTCCAAAATTATCACGAAGATCCAACGGTCAGATCTTCCTGAATCGCCTTTACTAACATCTCCACAAAATTATATGAAAATCCGACGGTCAGATTCTCACGAATCGCCTTCCGAATCACTATTTCTCAATTATACGAAGATCCAACGGTCGGATCTTCGCCCGTGACCTCACAAGGTCACCGGGACAGTCATACGATCAACATATCCAAAATTGAAGCAAAACCGATGGTCAGATCTTCACAGATCGTAAACCGAAGATAAACGTAAAAACGTTAAATAGTAACGTCAAAACGTAAATCCACTATTTATCAACTTTTTCTAACATGACCATGTTATATATCAAAACGCTCGTATGGATGCATAGATCATTGCCTAGATAATGAAAACTCGAAATATGGTCTGATGCGCCGCCACAAGCGGTGGTCAGTGGGCGGTCAACGCGGCGGTCAACGCCGGTCAACCACCTCAGATGGCAAAGTGACCAACTACAAACTGGTTCAAAATGAAAGGGTGATCGACTTCCATACCTGGAGCTAAGTCTGGTTTGGCCTAGATCGTCCTAGATCAAGCGTTGAAGTTGGATTAATCCGGAGCGTCTGATCAGATTCCAGATTAAATCAGGGACGTCGAAAAAGTCAAACCATGATCTAGCGTTCTATACAAAAAATCGTGATGAAAGGCTTACATGGGGATGATCAGCATGAGGAGGAGATCACGAAAATGGGGACGATCGGCCCATGCAACGCCGGAAAAATGGTTTTCCGGTCGGGTCGGGTTCACCTAGCTGGGGTGTCTTCGATCTCCATCTGGGGGCAGCGGCGGGGCAAGGCGGTGGCAGGGAGCGGCTGGGCGGCTCGAGGCGACCTCGGGGAGGGCCGGGTCGTGGCCGGAGGAAGAGCGACGGCGCCGCTGGCGTCGGGTCGGGTCGGCGGGTCGGCAAGGGTGGGGAGGGTTTTGCGCGAGAGAGAGAGAGAGAGAGGGGGGACTATTCCGCAAAAAAACAAATTTTTTGTCCTTAATGAAAAAAATCAGATATTTTTCCTATTTATAGAAAATTCCCAATTTTCAAATATTCATAACTTAATCATACGAACTCCGAATATTGCGTTCCACATGTCCACGAACTCGTATCGACGAGCTCTACAACTTTCATGAAGGAAGTTTTCCCAAATTTTGAACGTATAAAAAGTCAACTTTGTTGACCCCCTAAAAACGTTCGTTTTCGAAAATAAAATCGTTCGAACTAATTCCACAACTTTTCCAAGCTTCGTACTCGCTCCTACTATCGTGAAATCATTTCTAAAAAAACCACGGAATTTAATTTGGATTTTCCGGGGTATTACAGATAAAAAAAAAAAACTTTTATATTTCTATGGTATTCTACCGATGTGATATATAATTCTTTTTCGAAGATATATAGATTAGTGTTAGCAAGGCTAAAACCATATGTAGATATGTGATATTTTGCTTTTTATTTATTTATTTGATAATGAGTGCTTCTACATATATATTATTCAATATGCTCTCTACAAGGATTATTGTAATTGTTTTTTTTGTAATTCGAGATTCAGGTTTTATGTCCCCCGGATGTAAAATTTTAATTTGATAAATAAAACCGGGCGTAGGACTGAGCCTCCCAGGTAGAAGAAGAGAAAAGACGAGGTGTAAAAATAAATGGGAATTGGTCTACTCATTTCATTTCATAGTCCCTTTATATAGGGAGAGAATTACAATGGAAACATCAATTACAATAATGAAGTAAATGTTGATTGAGCTATAATCGTAATTCCTTGATTCCCTCTTCTTTAGTTACTTTGACGAAGGCACATAATGTGTTTTTCCTTTGACACTCCCCGTTGTGCCAAGTCAAAAATGAAATGGTGCATGAATTGTTGCCTCATTAAAAACTTTGCCAAGTAACAATAAAAACCCTGTGGGACAAAAAATAACACATTGGTCGAAGGAAAAGAGCACAACGCACCTATTACATTTGATGATGACATGTATGTGTTAGACTTCCCCTGATGTCTACACCTCCCCCTGATCCTTACATTATTCAAGGGAGCTTGGAAAGCCTTCGCATTCCTATGTCTTTCACATGTCTCTCAAATATGGACTTAGGCAATGATTTGGTAAACAAATCCGCCACATTCTCCTCATACCTTACTTGATTCACTTGAATCTTGAGGAGGGCCTGTTGTTGCGTATTGTAGAAAAAATTTGGCGATATGTGTTTTGTATTATCACCATTGATATAACCTAGCTTCATATATTCAATGCAAGTTGCATTATCTTCATAAATGCAAGTAGGCTCTTCAGTGGTAGAACTCAAACCACTAGTCCCTCGAATATGTGTAATGATAGCTCTTAACCATATACACTCACGAAAGACCTCATGTAGAGCAATGATCTCTGAGTGGTTTGAGGAGGTAGCCACAAGGGTCTGCTTGGTTGATCTCAAAGATATCGTTGTGTTCCCAATGGTAAATACATAACCAGTTTGGGAACTACCTTTATGTGGGTCAGAGAGGTACTCAGCATCAGCAAAACCAACCAAAACATTATTTGGGGTTTCGGTGTAGTGAGTGGCGTTTTCGCCATCAACATTTCCTTTAGGGATTGCAGTTCCATCTACGGTCCTATTTTCTCTCTATAGGGAAAGAATAGTCTCAAGTCAATTGCACTTATTATATTCTGTTATTTCATCAACATTACCTATTATGTTCATATCATCGACATATATAGCTACAATTGCAAATTCAGAACTTGTTTTCTTTATGAATATGCAGGGGCATAATTCATCGTTCTTATATCCCTTCCCAATCAAGTAGTCACTTAGACGGGTATACCACATCCACCCAGATTGTTTCAATCCGTAAAGTGAGCGTTTCAACCTAATTGCAAACGCACTCTGTGGTTTAGAGTCACTTGACTTGGGTAATGTAAAGTCATCAGGCACTTTCATATATATCTCTGAATCAAGATCCCCAAAGAGATATGCAGTAACCACATCCATGAGCTGCATTTCCAGTCCTTCGCAAACTACCAAGCTAACTAAGTAGCAGAACGTTATAACGTCCATTACGGAAGAGTATGTGTCCTCGTAGTCAATTCCAGGGCGTTGTGAGAAACCTTGTGCTACAAGGCGAGCCTTGTACCTCAGGACTTCAGTCTTCTCATTACGCTTTCTGACAAAGACCCATTTATGTCCTACACGCTTTACACTTGGTGGGGTTAGCACTACTGGACCAAATACCTGTCTCTTTGCCAGAGAATCGAGTTCTGCCTGGATTGCTTCTTTCCATTTAGGTCAATCTCTTCTTTGTTGACATTCTGCAACAGAGCGTGGTTCAATATCATCGTGCTCTATGATTTCTTGAGCAACAGTGTATGCAAATACATCATCAATGTGTATGGAAGATCTTTCTATCAACTTATACGCACTCTCATAATCCAATGAGATTTCTTTGTTCTCTGGAATCATTTCAAACATCGGAGTGTCCTCCAGTATTGATTCATGGACATAACTATAATCTGAGACAATCTCATGAGAGGGACTTTCTACATTGATGATTAATGGATCGGTCTGTGCCTTACTCGCCCTCTTCTTCCTTGGGTGAGTGTCAGTCAAACCAAGTGGCCTCCCCCTCTTCCTTTGGAGAGCCACGGCCTCAACCACACCTCCACTAAGTGTGGTTACAGTGCCTCTATCTGCGGCGTCGTGCCCCTTGTTGGGGACTTCTTATCTTTCAGGCACATTTGCAGCTGGTATATGTGATCTCGTCACTTTTGCGATATCAGTAAACGCATCAGGCATCGAATCTGCTGCGTTCTAAAGATCGATTATTCCTTTCACTTCACTTTCACATTGTGAAGTGCGGGGATCAAAATGAGACAGAGTGGGGACAAACCACGACAATTCCTGTCGTTCCCTTGGAACATCCTTTTTCCTATCTCCCCCTAACGATGGGAAGACTATCTCATCAAAGTGACAATCCGCAAATCTAGCGGTAAAGAGATCGCCTGTCAAGGGTTCCAAATAGCGAATAAGTGTTGGAGATTCGTATCTAACATAAATACATAATCGTCTTTGAGGACCCATCAATAGGCACATATACTGCGCAACTAAATATGCGTAAGTGTGAAATGTCAGGCTCATATCCAATTACCAACTGGTACACAGAAAATGGTTGGCTAGCTGTGGGTCTGAAACGAATAAGTAAAGCTGTGTGCAATATTGCATAACCCCATGCAGATATAGGCAGGTTGGTGTGCATAACCAATGCCCTAGCCACCATCTGTAGCCTTTTGATGGTGGCTTCTGTGAAACCATTTTGTGTATGCACATGGGGTACAGAATGCTCTATATCGATCTCAATAGACATGGAATAATCATCAAATGCTTTTGATGTAAACTCTCCAGTGTTATGAAGCCTTATAGACTTGATAGGGTGATCAGGGTGGTGAGCCCTTAAACGTATAATTTGTGCTAGGAGTTTTGCAAATGCATAATTTCTTGTGGACAGTAATGCGACATGTGACCAGCGTGTTGAATGGTCCGCATTCTGGATGGATAGGTCCACAGATATCTCCTTGTATCGTTTGTAAGCATGGAATGTTTTGTTTTGTATCTTTAGCATAGGAAGGTCTCGATCCTGTTTTTGCTAAAGAACAGGCTTTGTAAAACGAGTGATGTGCCTTCGAAATAGTCAATGAGGCATAATGGGAGGGAGGTAGTGCTACTGGTACTTCAGAAGGCAATGGCTGCATTTGAGCATTACTAGGACCGACACCTTGTAGTGTGGCGGATTTTTGTCCCATTTTATTTTCACTCGAAAGAAGGGATGTCCGTATGAGTTCTTTAAAATACGGATCATCATGTCACAACCAGGGTGCCCTAGGCGGTCATGCTAAAGCCTGTATGAGTCAGTGTCCCACATTTCATTGTTGGTGACCGCATAGGATTTAATGATCCGAATAGTAGTGAGGTACAGTCCACTAGATTGACTCATTAGTTTCTCTAAAATGCGTTTCCTTCCACATTCATTAGAGGTAATATAAAGGTATTCGGTTCCATTATCACAGTGGGTTTCTACATGATAACCGTTGGCACGAATATCTTTGAAACTTAACAAGGTTCGATTAGCTCTTGGTGCATACAGAGCGTCTGTGACTTTAAACATTGTGTCGTTAGGTAGCAAAAATTTGGCAGTTCCTCGCCCTTTTATTACTTATGATGATCCAATCATCGTAGTCACAGAGGTATAGCCTATTATTTCAATGAATAATTGTCTATTCCTTAATATGGTGTGGGTAGTCCCACTATCAACTAAGCACTCAAGTTCTCCTCGAGTCATTCTTGGTTCCGAGAAAACAAAACGATCCTAGCGCACGCTCGTGTTGATGCAGGCGTGCGTAGCGATGTTTTTGAGCTTGAGAAAAACTGGGCCGCTTCCTTTTTTTTTTCAGCAGTGGGCCATAGGGCCTTGTTTTTTTTCTTCTTCTTTTTATTTTTCTTGGCCACAGGGCCTGTTTTTTTTTTTTTTTTTTCTTTTCTGGGCCACAAGGCCTGTTTCTTTTTTTTCTTTTTCTTTTCCTTTTTTTGTTGTTGTTGGGCCGGGCTTTTCTTTGGGCTAGGTCACCTCTTTTCTCTTTTTTTTTTTTTTTTTTTTTTTCTCTCTATTCTTCTGCTTGCTGGTTTGCAGATGGGTGGTTGGGTCCCGCGGCGGTGCATGCAGGGACGCTGGGCAGGGCACGCTGGGATTGGGGCGGGGGTGCCGAGGAGTAGGTTGTGCGTGCGAGGGGCCGCGCGGGCTGTGCAAGAGGGTTGGTTGTGCAGATGGGTGGGCTGCGCAGGTCGGGTCGAGGGCTCCTTGGGTTTGTTCGACTGCGTCGGTGTGGATCCAGAGACGTGGGTGATAGGATATGGCAGTGGAGCTGTCATGATCTGGATTGGGTATGACGACAAGCCTCAAATGAACGTTGGTAATGACGGGGCGTCGAGCTACTGCCCGGTTTTGGCTTGGGACAGGTCCATTGACGGTGGAAGGCTAGGCCGGGGGAGGCCGCGTGGTGGCGGCAAGTTGCTAATTCCGGCGTTGGCGTTTCGTCGCGAGAAGGGTTGTCTTGGATGATTTGGGTGCCCAAGCGGCTAGGTGCCCTTAGCAATCCGGTCTGGATGAGGCGATGTGGGGCTTGGCGGCCGGAAGAAAAAAAAAATTCTAGGGTTTTGGTTTTTTTTTTTCGAGACTAGGGCTAGAGACTCATGCTGATAACGTGTAAAAGTAAAAATGGAAATTGGTTTACTTATTTCATTTCATAATCCCTTTATATAGGGAGAGAATTACAATGGAAACATCAATTACAATAATGAAGTAAATGCTGATTGAGCTATAATCGTAATTCCTTAATTCTCATTTCGTCAGTTACTTTGACGAAGGCACATAATGTGTTTTTCCTTTAACATGAGTTTTTTTTTTTTTTTTTTTTATGTTCATTAAAGGTCACATTGGGAAAAAAGAAATTACAAAAATTTGATGAGGTCCACGTACCAAATGTGGAGGTAATGAATAGAAGCACTCTTTGATAATTTCATAAAACAAACACGAAAAAAATTAAAGCAAACAATGTCACACCGACGATTATTAATTTTACATTATCAAAATTAAATTTGAACACCGGCCAATCTCACACAACCAAAAGCACAAAAAAAAAAAAAATCCTCTTCATCACAAATAGAAAACTGTTTTAGAGAAACGAGAATTGAGAGAAAATTGCTTTGTATTCTCATTGATAATAGGGGCCTCTTTATATAGAGGATTACAATGCATAGAATCTGAATTGTACAAGGAAAGATAATCATACATTGAATGGATATCTCTAAGATTCTCTGAGATTATCTCTAGTTAATAACCCTATTACCACTAGGTCAAGTAACCTAGAGTTTGGGCCAGACACAATTTGGATTTACTTAAACACTCCCCCTTGTGTCGCCCAAACGTGGTGCTTCTCTCGTTGCCTCGTTAAAAACCTTGCCGAGTAACAAAAACCATGTGGGACAAAATAACCTCGGTCGAAGGGGAAAAAGAGCACAACACACCATTCACGTTTCGAGACCATACATGTAGATATCTCCCCCTGATGTCTGCATCTCCCCCTGATGACTACGGTCATGGGAGTTAGGATAACTTCTGCAAATGATGCTACCAACATGTTTCCCGAAAGTGGAATTTAGACAATGACTTAGTGAGCAAGCCTGCCGCACTGTCCTCAAATTGAACCTATTTCACTTTAATCTTGAGGAGAGTCTGTTGTTGCTGATTATACTTGGTGTTGTCACTTTTGATGTAGCCATGCTTCATTTGTTCAAAACAAGCAGCATTATCCTATACGCTCGTAGACTCATCTGTGGTAGACTTCAAACCACAATTGTTCGAACATGCGTAACTATGGATCCAATCCATATACATTCACGAACCACTTCGTGAAGAGCAATGATCTCTGCATTGTTCGAAGATATAGCGACTAGGGTCTGTTTTGTAGACCTCCAAGATATCACGGTCTTACCCATGGTGAACACTTAACCAGTTTGGGAATGACATTTGTGTGGGTCAGAGAGATATCTAACATCAGCAAAACCTTCCAAAACACTAATGTTATGGGATGGGAGCGGGAACGCAGACCACTATTGGTGGCGTTCATGATATATGATCGGTCTGAATCCATCGTCTTTCTGTAGGGATAGAACAAACCCACATCGATCGTACATCCCAAGTACCGAAAGATATATTTTCCACCAATCCAATGGCGTCGCGTTGGCGCAGAGCTATACCAAGCTAACAAGTTCACTGCAAATGAGATGTCTGGTCTTGTGCATTGAGCTAAGTACAATAATGCGCCTATTGTAATCAAGTAAGGCACTTCTGCCTCTAGCACATCTTCGTCATCATCCTTCTGACGAAGAGGATCATTTTTCAGGATCAAGACTACAGACGATTATGGGGGTGCTTGAAGGTTTGACCTTGTCAAAATGCCTAAGCATCTATCAACACGATGCTCAAGTTCCAAACCAAGACATAATCATGTTCTCCCAAAATCCTTCATCTCAAAATCGGATTTCAAGTGTTCAGCGGTTTCCCTTAACTCTTTAAGGGCTTCCAATGAAGATCATGTCCAACATGAACCGCGATAGAATCCGAAACTTGTTATGAAAACGCTTGGGCATATCCCTTCCCAATCAAGTTGTCACTTTAGTGAGCGTTTCAACCTCTTTGTAAAACGTGCTCCGTGGTCTAGAGCCACTTGACTTGGGTAAATGAAGTTCACCATGAACCTTCATGTATATTCCATATCTAGATCCCCAAATAGACAGTGACCACATTTGTAAGTTGCATGTTCAGTTATTCGGAAACTACCAAACTGACAGGATAGTGGAGTGCAATGACATCCATTACGAGAGAATATGTCTCATCGTAGTCAATTCCAGGGCGTTTTGTGAGAAGCCTTGCGCCATAAGGCGAGATTACCATCTCTTTTTCTCACCACGCTTTCTAACGAAGACCCATTAGTCAACAAGTTTTATGTTCGGAGGCGTTGGCATCACTGGCTCGAAAACCTTCCTCTTCATTAGAGAATCCAACTTAACCTAGATCACATCTTTCCATTTAGGCCAAATTTCTCTACGTTGACATTCATTCATTAACGGAGTGTGGTTCGATATCATTGGACTCAATAAACTCATGCGCAACGAAATGCGCGACTACATCATCAATTATGATGGAGTTTCTATCCCACATCGATCTCATGTACACTAGTGTAAGTTTCATAGAGCTCTATATTCTCAGGAATAGGTTTTGACGTTGAGGCGTCCCCCAACGATAACCATAATCCGGAAGATACTCATGAGACGGATTTTGAGTGTCGATGATCCAAGGATTGAGTTGTGCCAAGTATCCTTCGAACCCACGGGCCTCTCACACATCATAGTTGGGGCCATGGCCTGTAACGCCATAGTGCCACTCTCTTTGGCGTTGGCCCCATGCCTACCTCCGTGTAGGGTGACACTATATCCTCTCGTAGGGACGTCTATCCTTGCAGGCATGTTTGCAGCAAATATGTGTGATCTCGTCATTTTAGTGGGGATCGAGATGAGACATAGTAGGGACAGACCACGACAATTCCTGTCGTTCCTGCTGAACATTCGTGTTCTTATCTCCCCCTAACGACGGGAAGACTGTCTCATCAAAGTGACAAGCCGCAAATCTAGTGGTAAGGAGATCGCCTAGTAAGGGCATTAAGTGGCGGACGATTGTTGGAATCTCAAATCCAACGTAGTTTCCCATTCGTCTATAGAATTTACGGAAAATATAGAATTTTGTTTGAGCTACACCGGAATTCTATGTTTTCCAAGCAGTCCATTCTCTTCAATCAGTTGAAGCTCTTACCAGTAGAGTAGCTGTGATGTTTGCGCAAGAAAAAAGTTTGCGTCCTTTAATTTTTGAGACAGATTCTATGATTCTTGCTAAAGCTACTAAGTAGCTAGGTTGTCATTCCTCATATGTCTTCACTAGGTCATGTGTAAGATGACATTATAGAGTGACTCATCAATTTGATTCGAAGCTCTATTTTCCGCTATTCTTATCGTCAAGCTAATGATGTAGCTCATAATTTGGTTAAATTTGCTTCAATTTCTAGGACCTCTAGTTCATGGGGGAATATATCCCTCCTGATTTTATTAGTGATGTTTTGTTGAAAGATTGTAGTTTTGTTTGAAGTTTATTTCAGTAAAGAGCTGACCATTCCTCTTAGGGAAAACAAGAAATCTTAGAAATTGAGGGGATAATCTGATTGAGAAAAAAGTTGAAATTGGGTGATATAGTACTTACTGATCTGATATGACTCAAATCAAAGTGCTTTTAGAGGTTTCTGTTTCACTTCCAGGGACTAAAACAAGAAGAAATTTAACAAAATAAAGAAAAGCCTGATGCCAAAGAAGGACAAGCACACTATAGTTATTACAAGGTTATTACTCAATTGCTTGGATCAGGGTATTGATTTTTACAAGGTTTACTCGTGCAAGTTCGAACAAGTAAACATGGCCGGATCTCTTCAACAAGTGCATGGAGCCCGTGGACAAGTGTTTGAAGGATGCTGACATGAAGATGAGTAGCATCCACGATGTTGTTCTTGCCGGTGGCTCTCTAGAATTCCCAAGGTACGTGGTGCAACACCTGTTGCAAAATATGTTCAAAGGGAAGGTCCTCGATCTGCAAGGGATTTAACCCTGATGAGGTTGTCGCATGTGGCGCTGCTGTTCAAGCTGTCGTCTTGGGTAGTAGTGGTGGGAACATAAACGAAAAAATTCAAGACTTCACTCTCTCCGATGTCACACCAATGTCAGTCGGGATCGATGGAGAGCAGGAAAGGTGAATTTTCCAGGTTATTTATGAATGTTGTGAGTCCAAGAAACACTCGACTTCCTGTCATGAAGGAAGATGTGTGACTACTGTTTTGGACAACCAAGTTAGGATCAGGTTTTCAATTTATGAGGGCGAGAGTGCAACAGCATAGAATAATAACTTTTTGGGTGAATTTCGTCTTCATGACATTCCTCCTGCTTCTAGGGGCCGGTGTTCCTAGCTTCAAAGTTCGCTTTGAGATTGATGCCAATGGTATCCTCAGCGTCTCCGCTGAGGAAAAATCCACTGGTCGGAAATAAAGAATTACAATCACCAGTAATGAACAAGAAACAAAGACGGAGTGAGTAAATTTATGACTATATTCTATAGGTTTGAGCAGACTTAATTACTTTAAGAACTGCTAGCTCCAGTTATATGATAAGCACGTATATTATTGGTCTTAGAGATATTTGCATCCAAACTCCAATCTATTTGTTTAAAGACAACATCCAAATTATCTACATAGTTCTAGAATTCAACAAGAATAGTTGATGATCCTATTTGAATGTTGCATACAAATTAAAGCTGCAGCAGAAATTAAAAACATAGATAAGAAATTGATGTGATTTGTGATGAACGCAAATTTAATATGACTCGGGCGTCAAGGTTACATACAAACAAAAGAATTGAAAAGAAAAAGAATCTACTCTAAATCGATCGGTAGCTCGGAGCATGCAGGACAGCATCCATCATCATCAAGAGTTGGAAGGATGAATTGTGTTATAGGCTTTTTTGCGGTTTGACATTTATTTGAGATCGATTTATTCAAGTTTAAGCCATCTAAGTTTCATGCAAGCTCTTGAACTCATTCTATAATCGAGCCAACTTAAACTCAAGCTTCAGAAATCTCGAACAAGCCGGGTCAAGTTTGGGAAAAAAAATCAAGTGAGTCGATGAAAATTGCAGACTTGAAATTTTCTTTAGAAAGGGAAAAGAAAACTAAAGTACCTTGAAATTTGCTTAGGCTCGCTTATTTACATTGTTGGTTTGTTTGAACGTGGGCTGAGAATACTACAGTTTGGACCTCCAGTATTTTCTGAATATAGGCCCAAATTGCGACAAAACTAGCTTTGGTGGGTTTACGCACTTTTTTTTTTTTTCTTTCTTTCTCAATCAATGGACCGGAAAATCAGAAGGCTGGGATTTCGAGCTCCAAAATATGGTGATGGATCACGAGCGGCAACAGCTAACCATCAAAACGGTGAGCTCCAAGACAGTGAAGGTGTCCAGCAAGGGCTTTTACTATTTTAGTGGCTCGCAATGAGGTACGTAATCACGCATTTACTATTCATGAATCTTGCTGATCTGGGTTGTTGGTTAGGGTTTTGTAGTTTTGGGGAAAATTTAGGTATGTTTTGGTTTATGAGAACAAGGAATGGGAATTGCCGATTTTAGTTGGAGCGGTAAAGTGACAGTTTCTGCGAGTTTGTAGTTCTTGTTAAGTTCCTTAGCGAATTTCTATTATATTTCAAGATATCACGCATTTAGTCTTAAGTTTTACACACATCACCTTCAATTTTGTTTTTCGAGAAGCGAATTTAATGGATGACATCGAAATAATTTTCCTTCAAAATAGTATATGGGTGAATCATTTTTCTTCTTGTATCTTTGAAATTTTGTTATTTGTTATTTCATTCAGTATAGTCCAATGCAATTGTGGTTTACTGTATATGGTTGTGGTATATACATTCATCTTCTAGATGCTAGTTAGCCTTCCTTGTTGATGCTGTTGAACAACGAATTGTCTGAACTTTGTACTTTGCTTTAATGATTTTGTTGCCTCCACGTTTAGATTGGTCCCAAGCTGCTCCTTCCGTCAATTGTCGATCTTGATGCTAGCTAGCCTTCTCGATCTGTTACACGGTTGATGAATAAATTTTTGAGGGTTGTAAGTTTGCTTTGTAGAAGAAGGAATATAATGCTGCATGATGTCATTACGGTATTGTCTCGATGTTTAAGTCGGTCAATCAATGAAATTTTGAGTATATATATGTAGTTGTGCTGTGTATGAGATGAAGAATAAGAAAAGTAGTGATGTTGTTGCTTCTATGTTTGAATTGGTCCCGGTCCTTTTGCTCCCAGCCTCTTCTTTCTATTGTCCTTTGTGTTCTGAGAATAACCGATAACTTGAAAGATCGTCCATGGTGACAAATCTCAAGCTCCTAGCCACACCTATTCTCTCTACATGCAGAATCTGTACACTTAATGCTCTCCCCCTAATAATTTCAAAATTTTCGCTACACAATTCTTATTTGAAGCGTTTTAATTTTAATTGTTCACTTTTTATTAATCGTCTCAGATAACAATTAGTACGTGGTCCTTGTCCTATGCTTTCTTATGTTTTTGATTGACCTTTCAAGTTCAGAACAAAATAATATGAACTGTTTGTTTAGTTTCTTTCTAAATCTTTCATTCAAAAGATCTTCACTTTTGCTTCAAAAAAATATAAGAACTTTATAGTGCGGTAGATTTTGTTAGGCAAAACACCAAATTGGGTTCGAATAATTTCTTTTGGGACCCCTTATTTTGTTTCATACTTAAGAGTACAACTCTAAGAAGCAACGAACCTTTCCCCTTCTCTCACTGAAATTTAGCAACTTGAATTGACAACCACCATCTGCCCTAGTCAAGAAGTAGTTGCATAACATTGTTAATTGGAGTTTCCTCCGCCAACTTGAATTAGCATTATGCGGAGGAAACTCCAATTAACAGTGTTATGCAACTTTCAATTCAAGTTGCTAAATTTCAATGAGAAACTAGCAAAAAAAAAAAAAAAAATTAGAAGTTGAGAGACTTTATCGCTTTGTTTCATGTTTCGACAATTGCAAAAGGACACTCGTGTCCATGTTTCTACACTTGCACACGAACATGAAATCACTTCCCCTCTTTGTGATTTTGGTCTTCTCGTTCGTCTTCTTCGAACAATTTGGCATAATCATATCCGAATCAAAGGTGACGTCACAGTTTTAGTGATAGTGTTTTAGGGCCGGGAAAGCCTTGTTCTTAGGCTTATTCACTCATTGTCATTCAACATATTCACTTTATTCTCTTACACTTGATGATTCATCAGGTAATACTCATCGTGTGTATTCTGAAGCTGATTTAGTGGATGTATCGAAAATGTTCTAATTAGACAATTGATTGAAGATTTCTCGCTCAGTAGGGATGGCAAAAATTCTCAGCGGGTAGGGTACCTATCGGGTATTTGATCCTACTGGGGGAGAGATTCTCGGCTAATTGGGTAATGGGGATGGGGATACCCAATATTTGGTTTCTCAAATTGGGAATTGACACCCCTACGATACCCCGGGATCGTAACTGGAAAATAACATCGTAAAATAAGGAAGCTAAAGAAAACTAAAGTAAATAAGAAGATAAAACTGATTTTTCATTGATGCCTCTCACTATGATTACAAATGGTTATATAGAGCAGTAGCAAGACACGTGCAGTGTGCAGCACCCTACCAACAAAACGACGTCATTTGACTAATTAAAACGGTGCGTATCCACTCTAACAATATAACTCCTACTCAAACCTGGGAACCAATACTTAGATTCATAACAATCCATCCCCCTTTAAACAAACTTGTCCTCAAGTTTCACATTCTGAAACACAATCTGGGCACCGCTGCAAGATGTCATTTGAAACCCACAACCATTGGCAGTGTCTAGGTGTTGTTGGATAATCAAAGTCTTCAAATGGCAAGTAATCCATGCTTTTGTGCCAGGCTCTAATCAACCGCAAGGAGTACAAAATCATGATTAGAGCTTGATCAAGAAAGCCTGAAAATATTGGAGGAGAATCAGCATTAATGGAGCCATCCATAGTTTCCTGAATTTTGCATGTTCCATCAGCTAATGTTGTTTTCTTGACCAAAAGAGGCAGCTGCAAATGAATAAACATATTCCAAAGCAATGGAATAGTAGGTTCCTTGTCCCCATCAGTAATATCATCTTCCACGATCATCATTCCATCATCATGTAAAACAACACCAGCTCTCACATCTTCATCATTTACAGTAAGTCCACCAACTTCTTCATTGTCTTGTATACTAGGTGCAAAGACTAGTGGAATACCATTTCCTACATCCTCTTGTCTGAATTCTTTTAGAGTTGCAGCTTGAAAAAAGTAATCAACTCCCACTATAACATTTACTACAATTCGGAGTTTGTACCAACCCCATTTGTGCACATTCTCTATACCTCTTTTCTCAAGAAAAACTGTGCAGTGCTCAAGACAAATGTTCGTTGCTCTGGTAATTTGGACAATTTGTGTGACTCTGAGCAGAAGAAATGCACTAGCTCTGTTAATTATCAGCAAGCCTAGTGTATGTGCATCATCACTTAAACTACAAAAAGTATGTGCTTTCCCATGTCCAAGTCTGCACATTTTCTTACCAAGTCCAGCATGTTGCATGTAAAATATATCACTTCTAAATTCTTCTCCCATAGCAAACCCACTAACATAAGGTGCATCCAAGGCAGACATAACATATCCCAAGCACTTCGCATCTAGCTTCATATGGTTTTCAAGAAAATTCATATGCAGCTCAATGACGTCTACAGACAACCACATTGCTTCTAATGGACACTCACCAATTTCAAGGCCTTGTTTCTTCGAGTTCAATAACATCATAACAAGAGCATGGAATGGAGTATAAAAAGTGGAAGAGCATGTTGCCATGAAAAGCTCATCCTTATGAATATGTCCCACCATGTATTGAGAAAACTTGTTCATATTAGTCACAAAGCACCCACAATTATATCTTGGATGAAGTGGATCAAAATAGTACCTCAGAAAAGATAACTTTAAATTGCTTTTGAGAAAGTCAATAACTTCATCAACAAAAAACCTCCTTGGGTGGCAGATAGCTATAGTTTGGCAAAGGAAATGAAGTACAACCACATCAAATAGATAGGGGTTACCTCCAGTAACATCTGTGATAAGTAATGCAGACTTGAACTAATCATTATCCAACAGAGACAGTGGAAGAGAAAAACACCTCATCATCATCAAGGGTGGCCAAAGTTGATGAACTTGAAACCCCCAATCACGGCTAAAGGGTTGCACAATAGTCGCAATACCAGCATTGAAAATTGTAGTAGCAAGGCTGAAACAATGCATTTCAGAAGAGCAGCTGAAAACCTCTTTGAGGGTGACAGGAACTATGCCAAAATAAGAAAACCCCTGCTGAACATATACATTGACAACTGCATTTCGCAAGACGATATCAAATAAACCTCTCCTCATAGCAGAACCATGAACTTCTATAACCAGAGAAACACATTTCAAAGCTTCAAGTTTCCTGTCTTTTCTTTTCTTAAAAAACTCAATAATGAATCTCTCCTCATACATCAATGCATGTGTAACATTCCAGTCTACCATCTGATGATCAATAAGATATGCCCACATATGTATTATACTTGCAGCTTCTCTCTTCAACTTTGTATTATGAATTGCCAGCAACCAAATTAAAAAGGAAATTCCAACGTCATCCATTGTGATGTTCTTTCCACATATTGCAGCAACAATTGTATCCATTATACTAACATTTGAACTCATCAGCCGCTCCTGACTAACACTCTTTAAAAGCATTTTGACAAGCGCCTTCATATATTCATAAAATAACTCGCCATTTCTTTCCATTATCCAAAATGAGTCATCAGAAAGCAAATTTCCAGCATTATCGATGAAAGCAATATAAACCACAACATAGAGCTTATATAGGTAACACAATACCAATTCAAAAGCTGCTCGTAAATATTGAGGATCGAAAATGATGGTAGTGAATACCTGAGATACTAAGGTTTGGGTCAGTTCACCAAATCCGTCAAATGCTTCCTTGCAACAGAGTTTAGCCTCCTTTATCTCAGATTGACATAGTTGTAAGCAGAGAATCAACCGTTGCACTCCCTTTGCTTCAGATTGTGCATCAGCAAGAAATATCGGCATCTCACTGTCAAATTCAGCATGAACGTACTTTTGATTTCCATTTCTCCCATATTTTCTCTAGCACCATTTCAGAAGTCACTGGCATTTTTTCACTTTTGTCTCCAGCATACAATTCTCTTCACCAATATTACCATTCAAGAAGCCATTATCAATAATCATGATGGAGTCAAAACAACGTTTAGTTACATCATATAGTACCCCTTTTGCCTTATCAAAATGTCCCAACTTGCAAATTCAATACAGCAGAGCAAACTTTTCTTTGTCAAATTCATCGGTCATCGTTATCTGCTGCTCAATGTTACAATCAGGACAAGTATGGTCCTTGTCGAAGATGAAGCCTTTGACCCTAGAAACAAGTTTTTCAACAGCTTCCTGTTTGGGTGGCTCAAACACTACGAGCAATTTGGACCCACTTTCATGAGCCACATTCCTAACCTCAATTTCAATGTCAGAATCTTCTTTAGATCTCATATCATGCTCTTTTTGACAAGGAAAACTGTGCAAGAGTTCTTTTGACTCCTGCTCATTTATATTCTCAGCTTCAGCATATATAGAATGACATCGTTCTGCCTTGATACAAGAAACAATCTTATCAACTGCCACAACTGCACAGTCCCTATTTCCATCGGTAACGGTCATATGAGGATTCAAGAGAAAGTCAATATCATTGAATTGTGACATAGACTTGAAAAGCAATGAAGCCCTGTTAGCACCCTTCTTATCTATATGCTGTGTAACTTTTGGCTTGGGAAAATTGCTGCCTGCCAAGACTGTTGAAGCATCTCCAATATAACCAGTATCAATATCAGTGCCATCATAAAGCAACTCCTAAAATTCCTTGCTTTCATCTGGGTTGAATCCATCTATAACACCTTTTTTATTATTTTTCCAACTAGTATTAACAACACCCACGACTTCCATACTTTTATCACCACAAACTAATGTAGCAATTGAAGCAATAGTTGTACTGCGCATAACATGATTCATACTAGCATTATCACAAAATCCCAATATCACATCAGTACGTGGAAGACAAATTCAAATCACTATCCACAGGGGTTTTACAAATAATACCATTATCAGCAGGAATAAGTGATGAAGAAGCCTCGGTTGCAGCCGGAATCAATTCGGGTGTTGACGACGGTGGCGGAGAGCCAAACTTCAGTAGGTTATCAACTTGGCTTGCCGGAGATTGCAATGAACCCCTTAACAATCGTAGCTCCTCCCTGAATTCAGACATGAAGGTATCCATCGAACTCTGCAGCAATTCTTGCAATTTTCCGGATCCTTGTGGTGGTGAATATGGTTTCTCAGGCCCCTTAAGCTTGACCGTAGGCTCAGGTATGAGAGAGTAGCCGCCAGAGTCAACAATTGGGACCTCCCCATTATGTATCTGGTCAGTGTGAATAGAAATTCGTGAAGGGCCAGACACGGGTATGGGATAGAATGGATTTGGATATGAAATTGTATGTGGTTGCTCACAAACGGGAGGTGAAGGAGCAGAATGGTAAATAGGTGGTGTAGGCATGGTTTAGGTGGAGACGAAGTGTGAATTAATACTGGTAACCGATGGGTCATAGGTATGGCTTTATGAATTAACGTCGTCATCCCCAAAGGCATCACTAACGGTGTCAACCTCGCTATCACTCCCGAGCTCCACCCCGAACTCGTCCGCCTCAACACTGTTTCGTCGATTATGAACCTCCTCAGCCATGACAGCACCGACCTTGCAATCGACGCCGTTCAGTTTCATCAGTTGTCTGATTCCGACGCGGGTGAGATGGTCGTCGTCTACAGTACTCTTGCGACGATTGAGAATCTGAAAGAGTTTGAACCGGCAGCAGTGGAGTTTGTGTGCGAAAAGATCAAATTGTTGGAATGGTTGATGAGTAAGATTAAGATGAAGGAGTTTGATACTCTGAATGTGTACAAGGAGATGAAAGAGAAGGGAATGGAGTTAAATGTTGTTCTCGAAATGCCCCCCAGGATGGCCTTTGAGAAGCTTCAGTTAATGGGGTTTCCATTTCTGAGACCTGAAGATTACTATGGAAAAATGGTGAAGTCGGAGTCCCAATTGGGGAAAGTGAAGAGCCAATTTTTGGTGGAAATGACTACCAATCAAAGTCAAACCTCATCGTTTCAGGTATGCACTACATTGAATTTAAATTTTCAAGATGTCAGAAGTGCTTTTGAGAGTATCTTATCTGGTATGCTTAAGCTATATCATAATTGCTTGAATGGTAAAGTTGGAGAAGAAAATTGGCCTCCTGATAAGTGGATTGAGAAAATGAATAGGGATGTCAATAATTTGTTTGATAAATGGTTGAGTAGTAAAACTAGACTTCATAGTTTCCACGATGCTACTGTTCGTGACGAAGGTTGGGGGCTTGCTACTCTTGGTGAAATTTTTTATGCTGCTCATGTCAGTGTAGAAGCTTTCTTTCAATTGCTAGACAAGAAAATTAGTGGCATAGTTACTGACAAATTGGACAACAAGCCTTCTTTGGGTTCTAACGACCTTGGTTCAAATGAAGCAACCAAACTTGTTAGTGACCATAATGATATTTTTATTATGGGCTGCACTAAGCCTCCTGATGATTTCAAAGTTGATGATCACAGTTATGATTTCCACAGAATTTTCATTAAAGCCCTGATTGCGTTCTACTTGAAATACATTGATCAGTTGCCCAGCCTTGGAAGGTATGATGATAGTCATGCTAAAGTTTCATCTACCATTTTGAATGATGAAAATTATATGTTTGTGACTGTTGTGAATCTATATATGCACTGCTTTAGTTTTTAAAGTACTGTCCAATTGGTATAGTTGAGGTACCAAAGAAGTGGTTTCTGGATGCGACGAGTATGAATTCTCATATCATAGAAGTGATGAGTTTTGGTTTTGAGTTGCTAATGCATCAACACATGTGGTTACGTTGCATCTCAAGTCGTCTTGTCCATATTGCTTCTGTAACAGAGTCTTGCTCAGGAAATTCTGAAATTCCATTTGGCACTTACTATCTTATAAAACCTAATGACCTTTTCATCATAGTTGTGTATCTCGATCTACTGCCAATTGAAGACACAACGCATTGATGATGTAGCCAACAATCTGATTACACAAGCTGCATTCAATGACAAATTGGACATTTTCCAGTCAAGTTATTTAAGTGGAGGTATTGTAGTCTCCTCTGATATCCATGATTTGGATGATAGTGCTTTCAATGATAATGTTGGGAATTTGCTTCCTGATGACACATTTGGGATAATGGTAAGGAATGCCAACTTGTTTCATGAATATATGAACATGCTTGCCAAAATGCTTTTCAGGAGTGGTAGTAAGGAGCGGGTGAATTCAAATGTTAGTCTAATGGATACAATTGTTGCTGCATTATGTGGAAAGGGCATTGACTCCATTGAGTTACATGTTAAGATGGATGGTGTTGGAATTTCATTTTTATTTTGGTTGCTTGCATTTCCTAATACGAAGTTTAAAAGAAAAGCTGCAAGTATAATCCAAAGCTTGGCATATCATATTGACGATTAGATGGTGGGCTGGAATGTTATACATGCCTTGATGTATGAAGAGGGATTCATTATTGAGTTTTTTGAGAAACCAAAAGACATGCTTGAAGCTTTGATAGATGCTACTACCAATTCGAGAATTGATGATCTGAACTGGCAAGAGACACCTTACCTTGCCACTGTGGATATTTATGTTCTGTACAGGAAAGTGATGTTGAATTTGCTTCAAGCGAAGTTCTCAAAAGCTACAGTTGTTCAGGGCGCAGCCTATATAAGCCTAAGAGTTAAAGCTTACATGGCTGGTGGCTGTTCTAAAGACATTGCTCACACTTGGTTGTCAAAATTTCCAGCAGTTCAATTTTGCAGATTAAGTGATGATGCACGTACACTAGGCCCGCTACTAATTGACAGAGCTAGTGCATTTCTTTTGCTCAAGGTAACCCAGATTGTCCATACTGCGAACATTGGTTTTGAGCTCTGCACAGGTTTGAACATGATGTATTCTAAACTATTGGTTATGCCTATGCTTGTCATTTATGCAATTGTTTCTCTATTTGAGTATCTATATTGTTGGAATGTTGATTCATCAATGACAGAACATGAGTCGGCTTTTCTAGAAACAGAAGGTGTAGAAAATTTGCACAAATGGGGTTGGTACAAACTCCAGATTGTAGCAAATGCTACAGTGGGAGTTGATTATCTTAACCGTTTAGTTCTTAGGTCATTATGTATAGATCACTTCTGCAAATTTTCAGCCAAATTAATGATCGTTAAGGCATCCAAAACTGCAATTTACACGAACGAACTGAATCTGTTGAACCGGAACCGTTCGTATTTATTGCTGTAAATTGCAGTTTTGAATGTCTTAACGATCCTCAATTTGGCTGAAATTTTGCAGAGATGATCTATACATTAGAACATAAGAACTGAACGGTTAAGATGTGAATATATGATCGAAAAGTGGGCAAAAACTGCAAATCATTTCCTAAGGCTAAGGTAAGGACGTCCTTACCCAAGAAGCCCTATATGTATATATATATATATATATATAGGATTAACAATAGGGATAGGGCATTAGACCAACTTTTCTATCACATTTCGGCATCTCAACCGTTTAGTTTTTAGGTTCTAATGTGTAGATCATTTCTGCAAATTTTCAGCCAAATCGGTGATCGTTAAGGTATCAAACTAGAAAAAATCAATGAATGAACCAAATCTGTCAAACTTGAACCGTTCATACTTATAATCTTAAGTCACCATTTTGAATGCCTTAATGATAATCAATTTGGCTAAAAATTTGCAGAAGTGATCTACACATTATGAACTAAAAACTGAACGGTTAGAGCAACTCCAACAAGGAGGTGCCATACCAGAACTGGGCAATTTTTGAGACTGCATCATCTCCAACGGGCCAAAATGGGGGGGTTTGGTTCTGGAATTATGGAACTTGGCTCTAAACCAAGTCTCATATATGAGACTTTTTCAGTTCCAGGACCGGCTGCTGTGGATCGGGGGCCACAAGCTGAGCTGTGGGTTACCACTGTCGGACGAAACGCGCTGGGCCAGGAGAAGAAATTGACGCGCTCGGCTGGAGGGAAGAGAAAGGAGAAGACGCGCGCGTGGCGCGATGGAGGAAGAAGAAAGTAGACATATTTGCTGCGTTGCTGGGCCCCACATATATTTAATCCAAGGGCTTAGATTGGAGGAGAAAAAATGATCAACGGCTCTTGTTAAATTGAGGATTATTAATTCCATTTTTAACCGAAAAATAAATAAAAAATTATCAGAAAATAGGGAAAAAAATATACCCGTGGAATTAATTCCATTCTATAAATACCAATTCATTTTTTCCTAATTCCTCACACAAAACATTCTCCATTTCCTTCAAAATTATTCATTTATTTTGCCATATCATACATGGCAACATAACACGACAAAAATATTTATTATGAATTTTTTTAAAAAAAATTAATTAAATGATAAGAATAATTTTTACATTTTATGATAAAATTAGAATTAAGATTTTTACCTTATATAATTAAATTAACATATTTTTAATATAATTTTCACAAACATTATACTCATTTACTATTTTAATCAAAAATAGTGAAAATAGCACCCCTATATAGCATCTCATTGTTGGAGATGAGAATGAGTTCTATATAAATAGTGCAACAAGGGGGTGCTAAAATGAGGATAGCACCCCCAAATAGAACCTCCTTGTTGGAGTTGCCCTTAAGATGCTAAAATATGATAAAAAAAAGTTGATCTAATGCCCTATCCCTAAAAAAGACAAAAAAAAAAAAATCTCTCACTAGAAGGGCCCTGTATGTGTGTGTGTGTGTGTGTGTATATATATATATATATATATATATATTAGCGATAGAAATCGTTCAAGAGGGCATCCCAATTGGAAGCATTCAAACACTAAAAAAAGTTTGACTCTAGAGCTAAGATAGAACAAACTAGAAGGTGTACTACACCAACAAGTTGTTCTTGTACAATAAAACACTGTTTTGAAACACTTATAGATAAACTAGCAAAAAATAAAGATAAATCTTCAGTCTCCTTAAGATAATTACCAACAATTGAACTATTGTCATGACTTTGAGATTTATAAACCAAACCATCAGAATCTGCAATTCAGATATGTAAGACATATGTAGACCAATCAAAACTAGACGCGTCCCAGCATAAAGAACATTGTTCGCTAAGAGATGCAATTGTGGTCCTCATATCGTGATCATACTGAGACTTTTTATAAAATGTAGAAATGAGCAATCCACTTGAAAGTAAAAGCAGCACACCAAAGAAATAATAATAGCAAAATTGAGCCAAAAATCCAAGAAAATATCGTCCGGGTCCCAAATCCAGACCCTTGGAGAGATTAGGCCCAGCCAATGGGCTTTGAATCGGGCCCGAAAACTGCCCAACAATTTGACTCCCCTTTTTACTTGGAGACCCATCAGGAAGGCACCCAGTCACAGCCACCCATCTCCATTGTCGTTACCAACACAATCTGCAACTCAGGCGTCGTCTCGATGCAGCGCAACCACCATAGCCACCAACTCAGGATTCAACTGCTGCACTGGAACACCGCTAGCAATCCTAACAATGGCAGACCAAAATACAAGGAGGACGGAGAAAGAGACCCGCATCACCAAACATTGTCGTTGGCTTGCTAAGAAGCCAAGCGCCAACAAGTTCTCCTACCCATAAGCAAACCATATTCCATGATACCGCAAACTTGCTTGGACTTGGATCCCACATACCTCTTGGGGCAATAATACCCAACTGCCCGACATCCACATCTCAATAAGAATAAATAACACCGAAATAGGTAATAAAATGTCGATCAAGGTGACTACAAAACCGTTTTAATTAGGACTGACCTAGCGCTCTGCTAGGGTTTACTTTCTAGGGTTCTAGAAAGCAAGTTTCCGGTCTATCTTCGACATGGATATCCTTAGTTGGAATTGCAGGGGGATCTGCAACGACACAACAAGGAGGGCGTTGAAGGATTTAATCGTTCAGAATCGTCCTCAGATCGTCTTTCTCTGTGAGACAAAAAGCAGTAGCGTTTCTGGCTTCCGTGATCTACATCATGCGCTAGGATTTCCACACTCAAAGGAGGTGTTGAGTGTTGGGCAATCAGGAGGGTTAGGGATGTTCTGGAATGATGAAGTTAATGTGCAGGTTCGTACTTTTTCTGCCCACCATATTGATCTGGAGATTGGTGGTGGTCCGGGAGATCCGAGATGGAGGCTAACTGGGTTTTATGGGTATCTTACAACGGCGGAGAGAGATAAGTCTTGGAAATTGCTCAGAGACCTCCGTGATCTGGATTCCTTGCCTTGGGTTGTTATTGGGGATTTCAATGAAATTCTTAATAATAGCGAGAAGTTGGATGGACCTCCAAGAGCAGAGCGACAAATGCGTGGGTTTCGTGAAGCCCTAGGATATGGGGACCTTCTTGATCTAGGGTTTCAAGGAGTGATGTCTACGTGGTGGAATTCTGAGACAAGACTCAGACTGGATCGTGCGGTCTGCACCCCTTGTTGGTACGATATCTTTGGTTGTGCTCGAGTCCGACATTTACCGCCGAGTGATTCAGATCACGTCCCAATATTGCTGCAGGCTAGTGCAGTTCAGTTGCCCCAGCAATCAAGTCGGCATCGCTTCAAATTCGAAGCGTTTTGGCTTCAGCATGGTGAGTGTGATGGGGTAGTGAAGAGTGCATGGGCTACTGACGTTGTTGGTAGCCCTATGTATTCTGTTGTTAAGAAAATTGAGCACACTCGCCTGCGACTCAATGTCTGGCAGAGGCAGACTTTTAAGGCTCGTCAGCAGGAGATGCTAGGCATAAGGGAACGTCTAGAGGAGTTGTTAGGGGTACCGTTTACGATGGGTGCTCAACATGAGAAGAAAGATTTGATGGGTCGTCTACAGTCACTTCTGTCACAGGAAGAGTTGTTTTGGCGACAAAGATCAAAGGTTTCTTGGTTAAAGGAGGGGGATAGGAATACTAGCTATTTCCATCGAAAAGCTGCAAATCGAAGGAGGAAGAATTCGATTCCGGGTTTGTATGATGAACAAGGTCAATGGTGTGATGACGATGATGGAATGGAAAAGGTTGTCACTAACTACTTCACAAAAATGTTTACTGCATCAAACATTGATCTGGAAGCTGTAGAAACTACTCTTGCAGCTATACAGCCTTGTGTCACGCATGGTATGAATGAGAAGCTTTGTGCGTCGTATTCTCAAGAGGAAGTGAAGAATGCATTATTCCAGATGTATCCTACTAAATCTCCGGGACCGGATGGCATGCCTCCCATTTTTTTCCAACACTATTGGGAAACTATTGGAGCAGATGTTACAGAGGCAGTTCAGGATTTTCTGCATTCAGGTCAACTACTTCCTCAAATCAACTTTACTCATATTTGCTTGATTCCCAAAGTAAATAATCCGGAACACATGTCGGATTTGAGGCCAATTGCTCTCTGTAATGTGATTTACAAAATTTGTTCAAAGGTAATTGCTAACAGGTTGAAGCAGGTTCTACCCTCTCTGATTTTCCCTTATCAGAGTGCTTTTGTTCCTGGGAGGTTGATCACTGATAACATTCTGGTAGCTAATGAGATTGCCCACTTTGTTCATAATAAGAGAGAGGGAGGGGAAGGTTTTATGGCATGGAAGCTCGATCTCAGTAAAGCATATGATCGAATCGAATGGACTTTTCTAAGAAAGGTTCTGGACCGGTTTGGTTTTAATCATGGTTGGATTGAGATGGTGATGCAGTGCATTAGTTCAGTGAGATACTCTTTTTTGGTGCGTGGAAAACCCCGAGGTTTAGTTATTCCAAGTAGAGGATTGAGACAAGGGGATCCACTATCCCCTTATCTATTTCTACTTGGCGTTGAAGGTTTTTCTGCTTTGCTAAGACAGAAACAGGAGATGGGTTTTCTCCCAGGTATTGAGGTATTTCATGATGCTCCAGCCGTAAATCATCTTTTATTCGCGGATGATAGTATGTTATATGCTCATGCTTCTTTGGAGGACTGTTACCAGATTCAGGATGTTATTGAAACATATGGGAGAGCTTCTGGACAACTTGTTAATTTCGATAAGAGTTCAGTGGTTTTCAGTAAGAATGTGTCAGACTTTATGCAAGATGAAGTGTCGAGTCTACTAGGTGTTGAGGTGGTTGAATCTCATGAACGTTATCTAGGGCTGCCTACTTATGTGGGGAGGAAGAAAACAGCTACCTTTCAATTTATTAAGGACAATCTAGCTAAGAAGCTTTCTTGTTGGCAAGGGAAGATGTTGAGTGGAGCAGGAAAAGATATATTGATCAGAGTAGTGGCACAAGCTTTACCTACCTATGCAATGAGTGTGTTTCAGTTAACAAAGAACTTTTGTCTGGATCTTGAGCAGATGTGTGCCCGATTTTGGTAGGGAAGCACTAATGACAAGAGGAAAATACATTGGAAAACATGGAATGCCTTGTGTAATCCGAAGGAAGAGGGAGGTCTTGGCTTTCGTAGCCTTTCAAACTTCAATTCAGCAATGCTTGTTAAGCAGGTGTGGAGGGTGATTTCTAACCCCAACTCTCTTTTTGCTCGTCTTTATAAAGCAAAGTACTACCCTACAGAGTCCTTTTGGACAGCAGAATTACATACCTCTCCTTCTTATTCATGGAAAAGTATTTTCTCTACCAGGGAACTTTTACAAGAAAGTGTTTATTGGCAGATTGGTAATGGGACGCAGGTAAACATTTGGTCGGACTCATGGGTGCCTAGCTTACCAAGTGGGCAACCCGATGTGAATGCAACGGCCTTGGAGGAGGTGGCCGGGGTACAGGATCTGATCTCCAATACTGGAAGTTGGAATGTTGAGCTAATTAATAGGCTTTTTTCTGTGGAGGAAGCAGAAGCGATATTGAGCATACCACTAAGCTCAAGGAATGTAGAAGATAGATTGGTATGGAAGTTGGAGAGGGACGGTAAGTATTCGGTAAAAACTGCTTATCGATTCTCTTTTTCTCATTCTAATTCTAGAAGTCCATTTGAACTCTTTGTTGGTGTCGATTTTTGGAAGAAATTATGGAAGGTTGTGATGCCTAGTTCAGCGAAGATTCATATTTGGAGGGTTTGTCATAACATTCTCCCTTCAAAGGACAGGTTACTGTCTAGAAGAGTGCCTTTGGAAACACAGGTTTGTGTTCTTTGTGAAAGTGCAACTGAGACATCTTTGCACATTTGTCGTGATTGTCCTTTTACAAAACAGGTTTTACAGGGTAATGGTGTGTTGGTTCACACTTGTTTCAGTCCACAAGCTTTGAATTGTGACTTGCTAGGGTGGTTGAGCATCTGTGTTCAGGCTTTATCGTTAAAGGATTTGGGGGATCTTCTGTTTCTTTTGTGGAGTGTGTGGAAGGAAAGAAATAGTAGAGTATGGGATGATAAGAAAGGTCAACCTTGGGATGTTCTGCTTAAGGCTACTACAAGATTACAGGATTTTCGTGTTCATAATACTAGGCCGACATTGAGGGAGACTAGCAGCTCAAGATTGGCTCGGTGGCGGGCTCCATCAGTGGGGATCTATAAAATTAATGTGGATGGCAGTTTTGATCATGTTTCAAGAAAAGGTAGCGCTGGTTTTGTGGTGCGTGATTGCAATGGCACCATGATAGCAGGTGGAGGGAAACCGCTGTGTGGTTTGCTTTCAACTGAACATGCCGAAGCATTGGCATGTAAACTAGCTTTTGATTTTGTCTTGGATCAGGTTTTGGTACCGGCCATAGTGGAGACTGACTCTCAGCTTGTGCAGCAGCAATTGTGCAGGTCTGAGGGGAGTAATTTCTCACAGCTTGGGCGGATTTATGATGATTTGGGCTCCACCTTGAGAGCTCACTCTAATTTGAATGTAGTTTATACTAGAAGAGGTGCTAATAAAGCAGCGCATCTGATGGCTGCATCTGCTAGTTCGTTCTCTCGAGAATGTTTTTATTTTTCTCCTCCTCCCTTTCTGCTTGCTGTTATTGCAGCTGAGCAAGACCATATGTAATTCTTATTATTCTTAATAAAAGTTGACCTCTTCTTTTCAAAAAACACCGAAATAGGTGGAAGCAAGAAGAAATTGTTGAGGAAAGGTAACAGCTTGCTTTCGCCACAAAACAACGAACACCTCGAAAGACAAGCAAGTCGCGAGGCTTCCTCCTATGCGCCAACAACAAAGGCAAGCAAAATCACTTACAATGATAAAGAGTAAAGGAGCGGCGGCCATGGCCGTGCTCATAGGGCTCAACGCACTGTATAGCGTTACTAGGTTTTTTTTTTTTTAACCTAATAGTAAATATTATTTTGTGAACAAGATTATATATTATGTTTATTCATATTATTTAATATTTAAATAAACTTTCTTTTAGACTATGTTGATAAGTATTACTGCATCTGAAAGATAAATT
This sequence comes from Rosa rugosa, assembly GCF_958449725.1. Taxonomy (NCBI): domain Eukaryota; kingdom Viridiplantae; phylum Streptophyta; class Magnoliopsida; order Rosales; family Rosaceae; genus Rosa; species Rosa rugosa. The sequence goes on from NC_084823.1 coordinate 43,104,715, forward strand.
ATAAATTTTTTTTTATGATATTGAAAGTGTAATTTTATACTTTTTGAACTCAATTATTATATAATAGTTATTGTTAAAGTGAACTAGAAATATATTGGGCTAAATACATATTACTACCCTGTAGTTTGGGTCCAAAATCAATTCAGTCCCTGAACTTCTAATTTCATCAAAAACACCCTTGCACTTTCAATTTTGATCTAATAGGTCAAATTTGTTAGTTTTCCGACAATTGAGTTATTTAACTTGTTAATGTGGCTCATATATGACCTATGTTTTATGATGTGATGTCGAGGTGACCTGCATAGTCAATTTAGGAGTGAGTCCTACTCTTAAAAATAAATAGTTTTTCAACAAATAATCCAACTATAACTTGAACCCATAACAGAATATTAACGAATTGGACCTATTATATCAAAATTGAAAGTGCAGGGGTGTTTTTGATGAAATTAGAAGTGCAGGGATTGAATTGATTTTGGACCTAAACCACAGGGTAGTAACTAGTATTTAGCCCAAATATATACTAACGTGGATTCGGCGCGGGTACGGGGAATCCCCAATATATTCTAACAGGAATTGGGGCGAGAATGAAGCTAAAGTATGACTTCCGTGACAAGATTGATATTTTGATCCCCAGTTCCTACCCTCCCCCATTGCCATCCCTATCGCTCAGACAAGTTCCATGGTTGCATTGGTTATCCTACAACGAAATTCTCTCAATTATAGGTGACTAGAGAATCTTTGACCAATTTTCATTAAATAAAAAAATTAAATTAATTTACTACACATATATAAAATAGCATTGAATTAAATCCAGACGTAAATGAAAAACAGTACTTGTTCTATCATGTCTGATTAAAAGTTAAAACCACCATAGTTAAATTCCTTTTCACCGCCCAAAAAAAAAAGTTGTTTTCAAATCAGTCTCATATATTCAGCAATTATTTCGAGTGCAAGCTCAAAATAGTAGTTAAGATATGCAGATGATAAAGGTAAAGGTAGTAGAAAAGAATACTTTGATTTAGGATTTTCAATTGATGTTCTATTCATCCCACAAAGGGGTATATATACAAGGACAAGAGGAGTAGTCTAACCCTAATAGGAAACAATCATTCCTATAATTACATGATAACCTAAATAAATAAGAATCATAATTACATAAGATTTACAGCTATTCTACACTCCCCCTCAAGTTGGTGCATAGATATCTATCATGCCCAACTTGTCAACTGAGCTGTCGAATATCTTCCTGGACACTCCTTTAGTAAGAACATCAGCTAACTGCTCTTCTGAGTTTACAAATGGAAAACGAATAACCTTTCTGTCAAGATTTTCTTTAATAAAATGACGGTCAACCTCTACATGCTTTGTCCTATCATGCTGAACTGGATTATGTGCAATCTCAATTGCAGCTTTATTATCACAATGCAAATCCATAGGTTGTTTAAGCTTGTAACCTAGATCTTTCAGGACATTACGAATCCATAACATTTCACAGACTCCATGTGCCATACCTCGAAATTCAGCTTCTGCACTTGATCTGGCCACAACTTTCTGTTTCTTGCTACGCCAAGTGACAAGGTTCCCTCCTACAAAAGTGAAGTACCCAGATGTAGAACGCCTATCAGTTTTATCACCAGCCCAATCTGCATCTGTGTATCCCACAACTTCCAATTCATCCTTTTTTTCAAACAGTAATCCTTTACCTGGCGCCATCTTCAAATACCTCAAAATCCGAAAAACTGCATCCATATGTTCTTCACTAGGACAATGCATAAACTGACTGACAACACTCACAGCATAAGCAATATCAGGTCTAGTATGTGAAAGATAAATCAACCTTCCTACAAGACGTTGATACCTTCCTTTATCAGTTGGAACTTGATCAGGATAAATGGCAAGTCTGTGATTCATCTCAATGGGTGTCTCAATTGGACTGCAGTCCAGCATCCCCGTTTCAGCAAGTAAGTCAAGAACATACTTCCTCTGTGACAGTGAAATTCCCTTCTTAGACCTCGCAACTTCAATACCCAGAAAATACTTCAGTTGCCCCAGATCCTTCATTTCAAATTCCTTTGACAGATACTTTTGCAACTCATTCATCTCTTTTGGATCATCCCCTGTAACAATCATGTCATCAACATACACAATAAGAGCTGTAATCATACCATTCTTGCGCTTGATAAACAAGGTATGGTCAGAATTGCTCTGTTTGTATCCAAAAGTTCTCATGGACTTTGAAAATCTCCCAAACCAGGCTCTTGGAGATTGCTTCAGGCCATACAACGATTTCCTCAACTTACACACCTTGCCAACTTCACTTGGGTAATTCTTAACACCAGGGGGCACATCCATGTACACTTCTTCCTCTAAATTCCCATTAAGAAACGCATTCTTCACATCAAACTGGTGCAGGGCCAATCTTTGTTTGCTGCAAGTGAGATTAGAATCCGAACAGTATTGATCTTTGCCACAGGTGCAAAAGTCTCCTCATAATCAATCCCATAACGTTGTGTGTATCCCTTGGCAACCAACCTAGCTTTGTATCTATCAATAGTTCCATCAGCATTAAGCTTCACAGTAAACACCCAACGACATCCTACTGTCTTCTTTCCAACCGGCATAGGTACTAACTCCCATGTTGCATTCTTCTGAAGAGCCTCCAATTCTTCATTCATCGCCCTTGCCCATTTCGGATCCGTCAATGCATCCTGCACATTACTAGGAATAGATACAGTAGACAATTGATCAACAACAAGTGCATGTGACCCGGAAATCCTATGGTTAGACATAAAGTTAGCTATAGGGTATTTAGCTTTGGCTTTGGTATCTGGTTCATATTGTTTCTTAGGAATTCCCTTGGTAACCCTTTGTGATTTCCTAGGTTCAACACTCTCTAACCCAGAATACTCATTAAAGTTTAGGGGTACCTGAGGTGGATCATTCTGAGCGGAATCTTCGGTTGGTGATGTAGAAGGGGAAATATCTTGTGTGTGAGCTTCAGATATGTCTAGATGATTCAAATTATCCAAACAGGTCATCTCAGGAAACGATCGATCGTTAGCTTCGTCTGCTTCTACCTCAGTCTCTGCTTGTTGAAACGATCGATCGTTATCTCCAAACGATCGATCGTTTGTGTCGTCTGCTTCTGTCTCTGGATTGTTTGTCCCGGGCGATCGATCGTTTTTGGCTGTTTCAGAATTTCTTCCTTCAAATCGCTCCTCTAAATTTTCCAAGTCTTCAAAGACATCAAACTCAACAATAGGATTCCCTTCACAACCTCTCTCCCCCTGAAGGGAAGACCGAGAAGCTCCCCATGGGTAATATGGCTCAGATTCACGGAACGAGACATCAAGAGAGAGATGTACTGTGTTAGTGAGCGGATCATAACATCTGTAGCCCTTCTGAAACTCGGCATAACCTACAAACATACATTTCGTTGCACGGGGATCAAGTTTGCTCCGGTGTGGCTTTGGTATATGAACATATGCAGTGCACCCAAACACTCGGGGTTCCAAATTAGGCATAGAGGGGATGGTCAAGAGTGTATGAAGCTTCTGATGAGGATTCTGAAACTCAATTACCCGGGAAGGAGTACGATTGATGAGGTATGCGGCTGACTTCACTGCTTCTCCCCAATAAGACCGAGGTACATTCATGCCAAACAATGAAGCCCGAACAACTTCCATCAACTGCCTGTTCTTCCGTTCTGCCAAACCATTCTGTTGAGGAGTATAAGAGTTGGAGGTTTGATGACGAATCCCCTGTGACCGGCAAAATTCAATCATAGGGCCATTCACAAACTCTCCACCATTGTCAGATTGAAACACTCTAATGGATTGTTGATACTGAGTGGTCACCATTTTGTGAAATTCGGTAAACAACCCAAATACTTCACTCTTATTCTTCAGTAATGACACCCACGTCATGCGAGTACAATCATCAATAAATGTGACATAATATCGAGCTCCAGAAAGAGAAGGAATCTTTGCAGGGCCCCAGACATCAGAGTGAATTTTCATAAAAGGAACAGGACTTTTATTAAGACTTGGTGAATATGAAATACGGTGGCTCTTGGCCAGTTCACAAATGTCACAATGGAAATCCAAATCACTGACAACCGAAAACAAATGAGGTTGCAGCTTCTTAAGATAACTAAAAGATAGATGGCCTAAACGGCGATGCCATAACCATACTGCTTCCTTTTCATTCTCTACCCCATTAATCTGATTAGCTTGCCCCAAAAGATGCTTCTGGTTTTCTCCAGTCTCTGTCAGATCCAGGTAGTATAATTTTCCCCTTCTAACACCATAACCAAGAATCCGCCGAGTCAGAATGTCCTGAAACACACAGAAAGATGGATAGAAGGTCACAATACATGCAAGTGCTAAAATAATCTGACCAACAGATAGGAGATTATAAGCTAGTGAGGGAACAACTAGGACAGATTCAAGAGTTAAGGTATCAGATACAACAATTGAACCTTCTCCGGTGACCGGAGTTGGAGTACCATCAGCAGTAGAGACAATATTTTGAGAGGAACGTCTAAGGTTTTTCACAAGGCTAGGGTCATTGGTCATATGATCAGATGCACCTGTATCAATTATCCATGTATTATTCAAAGTAACCTTACCCTTCATACCTGACTGCGCTACATTAGCGGAGGCATTGTCGAGATGCTCTTCCTCTGTAGTAGCAATAGCCGCCTTGCCCGGATTCTTTCGCGGTTTCCTGGTGAAGTCCCACCAATCAGGGTAGCCAATCACTTCATAGCACCGCTCCTTGGTATGACCTAATTCCCCACAGACAACACATTTTTTGTTTGCATATGGGTTTGGTTTGTCATGAGGACGGCGTGGAGAAGGACCTGAGAAGCCTGGAGGAGGACCTGGTCGGCGTTGAACAGCCATAACAGAAGATTCGGTAGGTACCGAACGCCCCATAGCTTGTTTCTCTGATTGCACCTTGCGAATGTAAGCATAGCTCTGCTCCAAGGAGAATTTAGGCTCCTTGCGTAGGATTTCTCCACGCACCTGATCATACTCTGGGTCAAGTCCACTCAAAAACATGTGAACACGCATCCGGAACATTGCTGAAGTTTCTTGAACGACAGCTGCAACATTATCCTGTTGAGAGGCCACCCTTTGATCAATCTCCTGGAACATTGCCACTAACTCATTGTAGTAGGTTGGAATGGGCCTTCCATTCTGCTTTGCTTCAAAACACTTTTTGTTCAACTCAAAGATTCGGGTTTCATCAGAATCATCATAAAAGGTTTTCTCTACAGCTTCCCAAATATCTTTCGCAGTAGGAAGACGAATATACCGATTCATGAGAGAGGATTCCATGGAGTCAATTAGCCAACTTTTCACCTTTTCATTGTTCGTGGTCCAAGCTTCATACTCTGCAGAATTCATGGCGGGTTCAGCCTTTACTCCGGTCAGATAACCAACCTTCCCTCGTGCTCCAATGCGCATTCGCATAAGAGGAGCCCATATGGTGTAGTTGGATTCATTCAAGACAACGCTTGTGGGGAAAGCAGAGTTGTCTTGTTGGGTGGTGTAGTGGTGATGGATGATCGGTGAGGAGGACACCATTGTCGTCTCGGGATTTGACTGTTCGCCTTCAATTGCAGGTCCGGCCATTGAGAAATTTGGGGTGTTTTTTTTTTTTCAGGTTTGGGTTTTCTAGGGTTTCAAAAAATTCAGGGATGGCTTGATTTTAATGGTGGTGGTACGCAGCGGTTTGTGGTGTGCTTTGGGATTCAGGATTCAGGATTCAAAGGATGCAGGCAAGTTCAAAGGATTGAACCTGCTCTGATACCAAGTAGAAAAGAATACTTTGATTTAGGGTTTTCAATTGATGTTCTATTCATCCCACAACGGGGTATATATACAAGGACAAGAGGAGTAGTCTAACCCTAATAGGAAACAATCATTCCTATAATTACATGATAACCTAAATAAATAAGAATCATAATTACATAAGATTTACAGCTATTCTACAAATGTCGTATTGTTGATAATAACGAAACTTGGTGAAGTCAAAAGTCACTTTATTTGAAAAGGATTTGATTTGGAATAAGGGTACTCTAGACCCACAGCAATTAGGATCCAACTGTCCAGGGTGTGTGTGTTTGGTGGGGTGGTAAGACTTTGGTCTCTTATATGAGAGGTCAAGAGTGTTAAGAGTATAGGTCAAAGTCAAGGTCAACATCAAGTTAGTATAAATAGGGACTTATCCTTTACTGTTAGAGAGTTATCTTTGTAAACAAATTACCACCACAAGTCAATCAATATCAGTTTTCCCTTTCTCTCTCTCGTTCTTCTTCTTCTTCATTCTCAGTAGCTCCTATAGCTTTTATTTCTGAATTTCTTTAGCTTTTATCAACCTTACCATGAATTTCAACATGGTATCAGAGCAATAGACAGGATTCAGTGTTACATCATCCGAGACTGAATGTTTTTCCCTTCCCTTACCTTGATCAGTAGACCTTGAGAACATGTCTGCGCTATTAGTCACATTGTCTGCATTGTTCTGGGAGTATCCATTATTGCCTGAGTATCCACCATTTCCATTCTGAGGAAAGCCTCGAGAAGTAGGGCCACTGTTGTTGTTAGCCAAGAAACCAACTGAGGCAGAGAAATGATTGTATGGTGATGGTACAGGATAATAGCCATTGTTCACAGTATAGGGAGCATTTGGTGTAGGTATTATACCATATCCCGTACCAAAACTAGTACCATTGGAGTATGCAGGTTGGTAGCTTGTATGTGTAGGTGTTGAGAAACCAGTGCTTGTGGTCATATTTGAAGGAGACACAACTCCAAATCGAAGAGTTGCAGCAATAGACGTGGCATTGAAGTGATTCATGGTTGCCACATTAGGCAATTCAGCATATGAATGAGACATACCATTGATACTAGGCAACAAACTAGATGGCACAGGACAACCATTCACATAAGGGTACAAAGTCTGATTCTGAGCAACAGTATTCATTCCAATCTGAAAATTCTGTGGTGATTGATTAACCCAACCATTATGAGCAATCATAGTAGTAAGAGGGGATACCGACAAAGCTTTATGCTTTAATTCAATCTCATACTCAGCAGATAATAACAAAGACCTAACTTCCTCCATTCCAATATCATTTTTGCCTCTGATAATCTGTCTAGTCGGACCATATTCAATATGAAGACCAGCAAGAATCAAACATTTAACATCTTGATCTGATATTGTAACACCAACAGAAGCTAATTGATCTCTAGCACTCTTAAATTTCAGCAAATATTTCTCTATACAGTCGGAACTCTTTTGAATACTTTGCAATGTAGACTTTAATTTCATAATATGCAACTCTGAAGTACTAGCATATCTTTGTTTAAGAGTAAGCCATGTTGAAAAAGACACTTTGTCACTTGAACTTTGTTTGTCTGTGGAGGACAGCTTAATTACAGTAGGTATGGTTGAGCAAAATCAAGTCAAAGTTGATGGGGTAAGGCCAAGTGCACCAGTTGATAGTTCTAGTAAGCCGATGGACATGAAAGTTGGAGTCAAAGTTCAAAACTCTTCTCAGGTAAAAAATGGCCACTTAACTTCTCATTCCGGAGAAGGAACTGCCCTTTGTCCAAGCCCACAGAACAGTTTATTTTCTGCTGCCCCAACTCTCTATTGTGAAGCCAAACAGAGTTTCATCAATACAAAAGTCGGTGAATATACATGTAGCATTGAGAAGTCTGTTGAAACAAGTGAGGTCACTAATTTCTGTGATGTTACTGATGAGAGCAGCTTCAGTTGTTTGAGCAATAACATGTACAGACCCCACAAGGCGAATGGTGGAAGTTGGGAAGCAATTCAAGCTGTCCGAGATCATGATGGGATGTTGGGTTTGAATCATTTCAAATTGTTGAACAGTAAACACAATACTCAAGGAGTTGGGTTGTCACATCTCAAAAACAAGAAAGTTGATTCGTCTGCTACAAAATCAATAAGTTCATCTTCTAGGGAAGGATCAGAGGAGAAAGAAAATGGTGACTTCAATAAGGATGCTGCAGAAAACAAGGCATTTATCCCTCCATATTCAATTCCCTCTAAATGGCAACAAGCTATACTCAAAGAAATTGACACTTTGTTGATACAAGGCACGTGGCAGCTTCCTTGTACTTCTCTTGAAAGACCTCTACTGAACTGTAGGCAGGCTTGTCAACCTATGAAGCTATGGCAATTACCACTCATTCCTCCTGGTTGAAACTACGTACTATCAAAGGACTCTGCTGCAAACTAGTTCTTGGTAATCCAAGTACTAGTTTGAGGGGGGATGTTAAGAGTATAGGTCAAAGTCAAGGTCAACATCAAGTTAGTATAAATAGGGACTTATCCTTTACTGTTAGAGAGTTATCTTTGTAAACAACTTATCACCACAAGTCAATCAATATCAGTTTTCCCTTTCTCTCTCTCGTTCTTCTTCTTCTTCATTCTCAGTAGCTCCTATAGCTTTTCTTTCTGAATTTCTTTAGCTTTTATCAACCTTACCATGAATTTCAACAAAGAGTTCGAGCCCCATCAAGGGTGGGAGTGGAGTGGGGTGGGGTTAAAAATAATTAAAAAAAAAAAAAAAAAAAAGATCCAACTGTCCAACGCTGTCGAAACTTTAATCCAAAAATAGATTGGTGGAGTAAGAAATGTTTGATGTATGCATGTGTGGAAAGAGTCGTACCATATATAATATACGTATAGCTTTACTGCCAATTGATCGAACCATATCATTTTAGAAATCTGGGGAACTAGGACCAGTCCATTTCTCATTAAAGGCATACCGCCATTTACAAAGCTACCACGTCATTGTGAATTTGGAAATTTGTACATTTAAGTATGTCACGTCACTAATTAGGCAATGTAACTGGTTTGGGATATATGAGAATCAGACGTCTATCAATTGCTTAATATGTGAAGAGATGAATTGTGTCGGTCCAACCAGGTATCAATTTATGTGGGTCATTTTACTAATTAGCTCATTCTTACTGGTAGATTTTGACTCATGAAGTTAGATAATTAAGTTTTTTCTCGTTGCTTTAATTGGTATAGAACATGTCCAGGGCCAGCTCTCATGCTGTGCAAGAAGTGCGACAGCATAGGCCACCAAATTGAGAGGGCCGCAATTTTTTTTTTAAGGCTTTATCTCTTTTATCTTTTTTCATTCTCTGATTGCTCTAAAAAAAAATCCCAAATTAGAGGAGGACCCAGTTCTCTTAGACTCTCACTTCAAGTCTGCATTATTCAATTAGAGACTTAGAAGCAAACTGAATCTCACATTCTCTTCAATAATCCCTAGACCCTGGTCACGACTCAGGTGCGATTCATTGATTTGTGGACCACAAATGAATAATTAAATATTTTTTGTAGTATTTGTTCAATTATTATTTAATAGTTCAATTTAATTGTATGGTTCCTAATGGTTTCATTTGTTTTTCAAATTGCAAAGCTGTAGCAATTTTCTGGGAATTGAGGTTCTCTCATTCGTTGATTTGCTTGAATTGTGTGGTCCTTGAATAGCTATTTCCTCTTTGTATGTGTGGTCCTTCACTCCTCTGTGAAGCTGCTAGCTAGTACTGCATTTTTTTTTTTTCTTTTTTTTTTTGGTCAATGCTAGTACTGCATTGAGTGCATTCAGTTAGGCACGCATCTTTGTTTCTCGATTTTCATAATTAAGCTGATAGTGGCATCTGTGGTGGCTCTAATGTATACTTTCTCAGATCAGTAGTGTGAAAGGGTGAATATTCATTGGAAGTCTTTATCTGAACCAAAAACAAAAAAAAAACAAAATTAGAAAGCCTGTTGAAGGATGTCGACACAATGTGTGCCTCTACAAACTAGGGTTTAGAGTTGTAATAGGAATGTGCTCTAGGTATTCAATTGTAATCGGATTCTATTACCTTTTTGGGTACCTTGTAACTCCCTATTTAAAGGGCTCCTATTATCAATGATAAACACAATTCCATTCTCCTACAACACGTTATCAGCACGAGTTCTAACCCTAGCCCAAAAAGAAAAAAAAAACCTAAAAACTCTCTCTCTCACAAATTCTGCCGTAGCTCTCCTTGCCCACAAAACAAAGAAAAAAAAAACCCTAGCTGCCGCACAGCCTCCTGCAGCCTGCAGCCCCCCCTGCCGCAGCCTCCTGCAGCCTAGCCTCTACCGCACGCAACTGCAGCCCCTGCTGCCCAAGTATACTGCAGCCCGCCCTGCACACCAGCACACCTACGCACAAACCTGCAGCCCGCTCACATCAGCCCGCACTGCAAGCCTGCCGAACCTGCACGCCTGCTGCACTGCTGCCGAACCTATTGTCCTGCTGCACAGCCCGCGCACAATCAGCCTTGCCCAGCTCGCCAACCCCTGCGCGTCCGTCCCCTGCTTCCTGCTGCACCAGCAAGCACGGCCCCCCACGCCTGACTAAGCTCACCCACCTGCAGATTAGGAGGAGGAAGAACAGAAGAAAGAAAGAAGAAGAAGAAGCGAAGAAAAAGAAAAAAAGAAAAAAGGAGAAGGGACCCGGCCAGAGAAAAAAAAAAGAGGAAGAAAAAAAAAGAAGGGACCCGGCCCAGAAAAAAAAGAAGAAAAAAAAAGAGGAAAGCCCAAAGAACAGACAGTCCAGAGAAAAAAAAAAACACGCCTGCATCAACACGCGCGTGTTCTCAAGCCCAAAATCATCACGTAAGTTTTTGTGAATTAAAGTTGCTGCTTTCATGTATTTTAAATTCTTTTATTTTCTGTAGAATATTGTAATATATGTTGCCAAATGTTGCCAAATGGTTTTGATATTTAACAAAGCGGAATTGTGGGGATTCGCGCTTAACGAACTAAGAGCGTTCGTATGAACTAAGAGTGTTCATAATGCATTGGACTAAGAGCGTCCATAAGCATCAACTTGTGACCATATTATAAACATCATTGTTTGGTCTAATCCAAAAGAGATTCTTGGAAATTGATTTCTTGGTAGCATAGCTCGGAAATCTTATTATTTTTAGTTTTCGTGGAAGTTTAGCTCCGAAACTAATAAATCTTCTCTTCTTATTTTCAGGATGTCGAATGAACCTAGACTCGATTTTCCCATGCTTGACTCAACAGGCTCGGAGTACCATAGCTGGGTAACCGATGTTGAGAACCATCTCACTTCAAAGGGAATATTGCCCATAATCCAGGCACCTAACCCGGATCTTGTGTTCATCCCAACACAAGCAAAACATGCTCAAGCAGTTATCTTGATGCGACGTCATATGGACAAAGCACTCAGATTGGAGTATATGTCGATCAAGAATGCAAGAGAGCTATGGGTAGCGCTAGAAGAGCGCTTTGGCAATGTCCAAGATTCCCTCCTCCCTGACTTGAAGGTTCAATGGAACAATCTGCGCTTTGCTGATTTCAAGTCTGTTGCTGAATATAATTCAGAGGCTCTTCGCATACAATCCATGTTGAGATTTTGTGGCAAACCTATCACAGAGCAAGAGCTAATTGAGAAGACTCTCTCCACCTTCCCCGTTTCAGCCATTGTGATATCAAAGCAATATCGTACTGAAGTCAATGCTGGACGGATCACGAGGTTTCATCAGCTTATCAATATCATATCTGTAGCTGAGAAACATGATAACATACTCGTGAGGAATTATAATTCAAGGCCCATTGGAACTAAGAGCGTTCATGAGGCGAATTATAATGCACCCAAAAGAGGGCGCAAGGAGCGGAACCCTAGGAATAAGGGATATGAGGGACGTATGAGTCCATATAACCGCCCTAATCAGGAAGGAAACCGCAAGTTTGGAGCGGATACACGTGGTGGCAATGCCACACGTGGGAGAGGGGGTCGTGGCAACCCTAGCCGTGGTGGTGGAGCCATGGCTCGTGGTGGTGGCGCCATGGGTCGTGGTGGTGGCGCCAATCCTCCTAGGGAACGACCACAACGTGCACAACGTGCACCTCAATTAAGGGGAGGCAACCACAATGACATGTGTCATCGATGTGGGTCAAGTGAGCATTGGTTCAAGCAATGCAAGGCAAGCGAGCAACTAGCTTCAAGATACAGGGCATATAGGGACCTGAGGGAGCAAGAAGTGTACCTTGCAGAAGAAGGAGAAGAAGATGGTGGAGATGTCAACCTCACCATAGAGGACTTCAAAGCTGAAGATGAAGTGCACAAGGATGCTGCAGACTTTGATTAGAATAGTCCTTTTTATTTTCCAAGAATTTTTGTAATGGCATAAGCCTTAGTCAATAAATGACAATTGTATCAACTCTTTCTTATGTGGCGCACCCAATAAAATATGATGTCTAGGAAAGTCATTGAGATAATTGGTACTTAAGCGAGCCTCGCTCCACCAACATCTCTCTACTTTCCTGGTCATATTTGATTGGAGTTACCAAACGGATAGAGTGACTACAATGTGTCTCAGTTTGATTTTCTTTATTTTGGATTAGACTTTTTGGAACCTTTGATGTAATCATTGGCTATTTTTATTAATAAAGTATCGTATTCAATGTCATGGACATGTTCTTAATTTCGAACTTTATTATTTTTCAGTATGTTTCCTGGAGAGTTGGAATGCCTTGTTGATAGTGGCACCACACATACTATATTGCGACATAGGCAACTATTTCTATGGATGACGCCTAGTCGATCTTCTGTGACTACGATGGCTGGACCATCACAATTGATTCATGGTCGAGGACCAGCTCAATTTATGTTGCCAAATGGCACAAGTATTAATGTCACCGAAGCTCTATATGCTCCTAGGGCTGGAAGAACCCTATTGAGTTTTAAAGATATAAGAGCCAATGGTTTTCATGTGGAAACACATTGTGAGAATGGACAAGAGTTCCTTTGCATCACCTCTAATGACTACGGACATAAACGAGTATTAGAGAGACTTATGTGTCGCTCTAGTGGGTTGTATGCAACCACTATTCGAGTCGTTGAATCTAACCATGTCATGAGAGATGACTTATGGGATTCTGACACATATAGGCTTTGGCACGATCGCCTGGGACACCCAGGTCGTGATATGATGATCCGTATACTAAAGACTTCACACGGACATCCATTTTTCAAAACGAAAAGAAGTCAAAACCATAATTTGGTCCAAGGTAGAGCCAAAACCGCCTACCCCCTGCGGCCCAACAGTGGCATTGACACCACTAATGCCTCCTTGGTTCCTTTTTCGACTTCTAAAGTCAATTGTGACTTCGTGGTACAACCAAATTCTTCCTTGGTTGCTTCCAAAGCCCATCATTCGTTTTGCAAAGCCTGCTCATTAGCAAAGTTAGTATCTAAACCATCCTATGCAAAGGACACCAAAGAAAATATACCATTCTTACAAAGAATCCAAGGTGATATTTGTGGACCTATCCAACCAACTTGCGGACCATTTAGATATTTTATGGTGTTGGTTGATGCATCGACACGCTGATCACATGTCATGCTTTTGTCCACACGAAATGCTGCATTTGCTAAACTCCTAGCACAAATCATTAAGTTAAGGGCTCACCACCCTGATCATCCCATTAAGTCAATTCGTCTTGACAATGCTGGAGAGTTTACATCAAAAACTTTTGATGACTATTGCATGTCCATTGGGATTGAGGTTGAACACCCTGTTCCTCACATTCACACCCAAAATGGTCTAGCAGAAGCTGCCATTAAAAGACTTCAAATGGTTGCTAGAGCATTGGTTATGCGCACCAATCTCCCTGTTTCTGCTTGGGGATATGCAATATTGCATGCAGCTGTGCTTATTCGTCTGAGGCCTACTGCCACTCAACCATTTTCTGCGTCCCAGTTGGTTACTGGATATGAGCCTAACGTCTCACACTTACGCATATTTGGGTGTGCAGTTTATGTGCCAATTGCGCCGCCACAGCGCACCAAAATGGGTCCTCAAAGACGATTAGGCATTTATGTTGGATATGACTCTCCAACTATTATCCGCTACTTAGAACCCTTGACAGGCGATCTATTTACCGCTAGATTTGCGGATTGTCACTTTGATGAGACAGTCTTCCCGTCGTTAGGGGGAGATAAGAACAATAATGTTCAACAGGAACGACAGGAATTGTCGTGGTCTGTCCCCACTTTGTCTCATCTTGATCCCCGAACCGCACAGTCCGAAATTGAAGTGCGGAGAATTCTCGATCTTCAGAACGTAGCAGACTCTATGCCTGACGCGTTTTCTGATATCGCTAAAGTGACAAGATCACATATACCTGCTGCAAACGTGCCTGCAAGGATTGATGTCCCTAAAAATCATGGACATGGCGCCACCCCTAGGGGTATTGGGCATGGCGCCGCCACCACTAATAGTGATGGTAATGTGGCTCAGGCCGGGCTCCCAGCAAGGAAACGTGGGAGGCCCAAAGGTTCGATGGACTCTCGCCCAAGAAAGAAAGCGAGTTTGGCACAAAAAGATCCATTAATCATCGACATAAATAACCCGTCTCATGAAGATATCCCGGATTATGGTTATGTCCAAGAGACATCATTGGGGGACGCTCCAATGTTAGAACCAACTCCAGGGAATAGAGAGATCTCCATGAATTACACTAGTGTACATGAGACGTTGAATCGAGATTCTATTGTCCTTGATGATGTATTTGCATACTCTATCGCTCAAGGAATTATAGAACACGATGATATCGAACCTCGCTCCGTTGAAGAATGTCAACGAAGAGCAGATTTGCCTAAATGGAAAGATGCGATCCAGGTTGAATTGGATTCACTAACAAAGAGACAGGTATTTGGGCCTATAACGCTGACACCCCCAAATATAAAGCCTGTTGGCCATAAATGGGTCTTTGTTAGAAAGCGTAATGAGAAAAATGAGGTTGTTAGATACAAAGCCCGCCTTGTGGCGCAAGGTTTCTCACAACGCCCTGGAATCGACTACGAGGAGACATATTCTCCCGTAATGGACGTTATAACGTTCCGCTACCTTGTCAGTTTGGTAGTTTCCGAAAAACTTGACATGCAGCTTATGGATGTGGTTACTGCATATCTCTATGGGGATCTAGATTCAGAGATATATATGAAGATTCCAGATGGACTTCAATTACCCAAATCAAGTGGCTCTAAACCACGGAGCGCGTTCTCAATAAGATTGAGACGCTCACTATATGGATTGAAACAATCCGGACGGATGTGGTATAACCGTCTAAGTGACTACTTGATTGGGAAGGGATATGTCAACAATGAAATATGCCCATGCGTGTTTATAAAAAGAACAAGTTCCGGATTTGCAATTGTAGCAGTTTATGTCGACGACATGAACCTAATTGGAACTCTAGATGAGTTAAAGGAAACTGCTCAATACTTGAAATCCGAATTTGAGATGAAAGATCTTGGGAAAACACGGTTTTGTCTCGGACTAGAGCTCGAGCACCGTAGTGATGGGATTATGATCCATCAGTCAGCATATACTCAAAAATTACTAAGGCGCTTTAATGAGGATAAAGCAAAGCCTGTGAGTACTCCCATGATCGGCCGTAGTCTTGAGCCCGGAAAAGATCCATTTCGTCCAAGGGATGAGGACGAAGACTTATTAGAGGCTGAAGTGCCCTATCTAAGTGCAATAGGCGCATTATTGTACTTAGCTCAATGCACAAGACCGGATATCTCATTCGCAGTGAACTTGTTAGCTCGACACAGTTCTGCGCCAACACGTCGCCATTGGATTGGTGTAAAGACAATCTTTCGATACTTAAGAGGTACGATTGATATGGGCTTGTTTTATCCCTACAGAGATAGAAGAAATAATGGAAGTGTGGGACCGGACTCCACAAGGCAAAACGCCACCTTCCGTACTCCTCCTCCCCTCCATCAAAATGACAACGATGTCTTGATGGGTTTTGCTGATGCAGGGTATCTCTCTGACCCACACAAAGGTCGCTCCCAAACGGGTTATGTCTTTACCATGGGAAGCACTGCGATATCTTGGAGGTCTACAAAACAGACCCTTGTTGCTACTTCCTCAAATCATGCAGAGATCATTGCTCTACATGAAGCTGTGCGAGAATGCATATGGCTAAGGTCTATAGTTAGACATATTCGAGGAACTTGTGGTTTGAAGTCTACCACAGATGAACCTACATGCATTTATGAGGATAATGCAGCTTGTATTGAACAAATGAAATTAGGTTTCATCAAGGGCGACAACACCAAGCATATATCGCCTAAGTTCTTTTACAATCAGCAACAACAGGCACTTCTAAATATTGAAGTGAACCAAATCCGATCTGAGGATAATGTAGCGGACTTATTTACTAAGTCGTTACCAAAATCCACCTTCGAGAAACATGTGAAGAGCATCGGATTAAGGAAGTTATCCGAACTCCCATGATTGTAGCAATCAGGGGGAGATATTGACATCAGGGGGAGGCATGATGTCTACATGTTCGGTCTCGAAGAGTGAAGGACGTGTTGTGCTCTTTTTGTCCTTCGACCAGGGTTATTTTTGTCCCACAGGGTTTTTGTTACCTGGCAAGGTTTTTAACGAGGCAACAATCAAAGCGTCATCACCAAGTTTGAGCGGCACAAGGGGGAGTGTTGAAGGATGTCGACACAATGTGTGCCTCTACAAACTAGGGTTTAGAGTTGTAATAGGAATGTGCTCTAGGTATTCAATTGTAATCGGATTCTATTACCTTTTTGGGTACCTTGTAACTCCCTATTTAAAGGGCTCCTATTATCAATGATAAACACAATTCCATTCTCCTACAACAAAGCCTTTATTTTCGTCCACTCGATCATGATAATATTTCCATCGCAAAATGAATTTTGTTAGAAACAAGTTAAATTTACGTCAGGAAGAAAGGGAACCAAGCAGCACATGGTTAATTTGGCTAGACGTGCTCTCACAATAGTAACTTCTTTGTACTGCAAGGAGGTTTTTATTTATTTTTTTATCTGATACTGCAAGGAGGTTTGGTCATCCTTGAATTCATGATTTACTTGTTGAATTTCCCTGTAATTGAAGTTGTAGGGTAGTCCCTTTTGGAACTGCTATTACCTGAATTCAGTTAGGCCTTCAGTTTATGAATAAAGCTATTTGAATATATATATATATATATATATATATATATATATATATATATATATATATATATATATATATATAAAATAAAATTAAAAATAAATAAAATTTATGAGACTATCACACAGAAAAATAAAGAGAAGAAATTCAAAGTACCCATGAAATGGGATTTTTCCTTTCAAAAAAAGAAAGAAAGAAGAGATTTTATTATAACTATAGCCTCACGGGCTAATTGGTTTTGAAGTCTGCTATTGGTAAATAATAGTGTCATTTTGTAGTTATTGGTGTTTAACTGATTAACTCTTCTAACTAAGGGTTAAATATCCATTAATTAATAATTACAGAGAAAGGAAAATCAATATTATTCATAATTAAGCGGGTAGACAGTGGCTGAGAAGATCGATTGACAAACGGAAAAAACACGTACAGTAATATAAAGCTAGTCTCCCACAACATCGTCTTCAACTCCAAAGCAAACAAATACTTAGATGCAAGAATAACATCATACTAAATTAATTAATTCATCCATATAATGAAACAAGACTTGATTAATCAAGCAGCTTCTTTAGTGGAGATATGAGCAGCTCCATTAGTAGTAGAGATGGCAGCTTCTTTGGTAGAGGCCAGAGCTTCCTGGCTCTGCCTGAACAGCTTGTGCTGGATATGCTCGGAGAAAGTCCGCTGTGGGAAGATCGCCGGTTCCTTCTCGGAGACAGTCTCCGGCAGCGGCTTGAGGATGATCTTCTCCTTGGGTGGCTCACAGAAAACCGCCCACGAGATCCTCACCTTCTCCTTGTTGACGAGCCCCCTGTGAAGAATGCTCTTGTACTTGCCGTTGCTCAGAATCTCCAAGGTGTCGCCGATGTGCATGACGATGGAGTTGGGCACGCATTTCGCTGTCACCCATTTGCCGCCGTAGAAGAGCTGCAGGCCGGGAACCATGTTGTGGAGGATGAAGGTGAGTGCACTTATGTCGGTGTGGGCTTCCACGCCGAGGGCAAGTTCCGGCTGAGGGCATTTTGGGTAGTAGTTGATTTTCATTTGCAGGACGAGTTCTTCGAGTCCACCGACCTCCTTCTCCAGCCTCCCTTCTTCTAATCCCAAGCCAAGTGAGAGTACGGTCAGTATCTTGGTTGCTAGCCCCCTCAGTTCCTTGGCGTACTCGCTTGTTGCCACACTACACATATATGAATATGATGCCAATTAACAAAAAGTATAAATAAGAGTGCGTGATCTATGTGAGCCTAAAGCTGTGGATTCATAACACAAAAGAAAATAAAGTCGTTTTTGATGTGTTGTGAGTGAAAACATAATTGTCATTTCTGTAACACTGAAGTGACTGTGTATCAGTCTCGTAATATTTTTGGTAGTAGTGGATCAAAGTGTCATAGTTTAGTAACGCTTACAAAATCAAAGTATTTGCATAACTAATGAGTAAAAAGAATGGTCGGTTTGTAACACTTACATATAATCGGAAGGTGTTTGAGGCCAAATGGACAAGTCGCGCTTGTCCTCGGGATATACACAGTGGAAAAAATAGTCCTCCCACTCAAGTTGCCCGGAAGCATTGTTTGCAAGCTTGCTTCCGTAGCCTTGAATTTTGCCCGAGGCCTGGTCATTGGCATACTTCTCCTTCTGCTCAATGGGAAGATCAAAGAAGGCTTGTCCGGCCTTCTTGACCCGTTCCATGAGCTCGTCGGAGATGCCATGGTTGACAAGGTGCATGACACCCCAGTCGATGGCTGCTTTCTTCAACTCCTCCCTGCATTTCTCCCTCACCTTGATGTCCTCGGAGTCTATTTCCTTCAAATCAATGGTAGGTACTTGAGGCCCTTCGGTGCTCTTCTCATCCTCGAAGATGTCACCGATGTTAATGAGCTCCTCTTTGGGTCTCACGTACTCCTTTGGGATCGTCGAGATCCCGCTGCTGGACAAACTCTCAACTCTTGAACCAATGGATGCAGCAGTCACCATTTTTGCTTATAGCTAGCTCTCTCTTTCTCTGTGCACTTCTTTATAGCTATAAGCAATTTTTCGACCTAGGGCTAGCTTGTTGTTATGCTTTAATGAACATTGATGGAAGCTTTAGACCTAGCAAGGGTTTATATAGAAGCAGTGTAACCAATGTAGTAGTTGGCTGCATAACAATCGAACGGGACCTTATGGAGAAGTCGGGCATCGGTTTATTACTTTTGCTAATTAAGCCCATAGTCTTCCTACTTAGACCGTTAATTAGAAACTGAATAATACTAATTCTGGGGGTTAATTTGTTTGGTTGTGCATGTGCCTAATGCCTCACCCACCAGACTTCTCATACAAGCAGTGTTTGACTGGAAAGTTCAACGCGTGCATGGGGGATGATCGAGAACCCTAACAATCTTGGCTCTTGGCTCTAGTCGTCGATATTCTTTCCCTTTCCGGCTATGGTGGTCCCGTGTTTTCTCTTCACTATTAGTATTGCAGTTTACTTGTCTGTGCGTGTATTACTCGTTAATTTAATTAACATTACTAGTAATTACACACTATAGATAGTTATTTTCTGTAGTATTACGTAGGGAGCTTATGGAGGTTCCATTGGTATTAAGTTATTAACACAGAGAGCTAGTGTGCATGATATTTGGCTCGTACAATTGATTTGCATTTTTATATTCGACAATTTTTATATTTTCTTCTTAGATTTTTCGTGGTTGAACTTTGAGGTAGTGCAGTGCTTGTGTACGTTATTAATAATCTTGGTTTAGAGATAGGATCATCGGAATTGAGCCACGTGCAAGGTGCAACTTGTTCCAATTTAGGGATCGGATTCGGACTTGTATATCCTTTTGTCATTCGAATATACGTACAAAGCTTGAAACTAGTTTAGTACATTACATTCGCAAACAATTATTAATTGGACAATTCTTATTAGCATATTCACCTCTAGTGTCGACTAACATACTTTTACTTAATAAATTTATCATCTAACGGTTCATATCTTAAATTACCCTTTAAAGATCATCTCTGTAATAAATCAATCGAATCAAAAATAGATTAATTATCTAATTGAATCAAACAAATGGATGGTTCTAACAACACTTACTACTATTATGATGAACCGACCGTTCGTCCATGTATTTCATATAAATGAATAACTTAAAGGTCTTCAATTTGATTGATTTTTTACAGAGCTAATATTTGTATGATGTTATGCAAAATGAATGGTTGGATTAGAAAATTATAAAGTTAAAATGCATCCATCGCAATAGAGGGTGAATATACTCATTCACTTCAGGGGTGAACCTAAGAATTGTCAATTATTCTTTTATATCTGATACATCATATCACCGTTTTAATATTTCTTCATGTATTTTCAGTTTTTATTATATCATAGTTGAGCACTAAATTTAAATTCAACTTTTGCAATTCTATACTTCTAAAAAATTCTCCATTCGAGACATTACATATCGCTACACTTATCAAATATTAATTATATAACTAGACTATGTGATTTTGTGCATTCGACATAAGATAGTTCTCAATGCAAATGTATATTGTGAAACATCCCTCATCACTGTTATATATGAGGTGCTTATTTGTTCACATATGCATCCAGACTTTCTCCATCTCTTGATGATGACTCGAACTTATAACCAACTTTGAGAAAAAATTAACTCTGCAAAATACATGCTCTAAAATAAGACTACGTACGTACCACCATGGGTTGTATTTTTTTTTTTTTTTTTTTTTTGGAATAAGAATTTTCTGTATTAGTCTTGTTATAAACAATATTGTTGGGGATTTAATGTCTTCATGATATTAATAAAAGTTCTTCCAATCCTAATTATTAGCAGTTGGCTACCGGGCTTGAATGATCTGGACCAAGTGCGACCACGTATACATATATACATATCCCCCTTCAAAGTTCGTCCACCAAATTATAAGTTCGAGCACGTTTTACCTACCCGTAAACAAGTTCACCGATCTTTTCAACCAGAGCAGCTTTCTCTAGTCTCTGGAATTTTCTCTCTTTCCATTTCCTTCTCCGGAAGTCATGCTTTGCCTTCACTTTTCGATATCTGGGAGGATCTAAAGCTTCGACAGGGAAATAATTATTAGGTTGGCCCGACTCGCATTACCTTTAAGCTTTAGGGTTTTCTAGAGTAAGATGGAAAAAGAAATAAAATTAACAATTAAGAGCCATGTGGAGCCATGTGGGGCTGGCTTGTAAATGCATGCATGATTTGGTGGTGTGTTGGTCTCTAGCTAACTCTATAATTAAGGTCATCGATCTTGTCCTAATTTGATTTCGTTTCTTTCATCTTTGTCGACTTCTCTTACTATGGGTTGGGTTGAGATGCCTCTTAAAATGCAAGGAAGGCTTTGAAGATGAGTTGAGTTTGGTTTGGTACGTGCCTCGTGTCTTGCTCACCATATCCCTTTGACAACACTAAGAAATAAGGATGGTGTTTTCATCTATTTTCTCTAACTAAACTTAGATTTGTAGATGCATTCCTACGTTATGTTCTGGCCTTTGTTAGTTATATTTCTCACAATCTTATAAATAATTTGTCTCACACACACATATATATATATCTCCTATCAATTCAGTCCCTGCCTAGAATGGTGCTATAAGCAGCGGCATTGGTGGGGTCTTAGAGCAAACTACTCAGAGAAAGTTAACGCTTACAATAAGAGAGTACAAAATTCCTAAAACCCCATGAGAACGGGGCATAGTAATTGTAAAAAGAAATACATATATAGCTAGCAATGATTGAGAAAAATATATGAATCCAAAACAATAAAGTGACTTATCCAATATAGCAAATGCATTAATAATAAAATTAGCGTCTTGGTACGTGTCTGAGAGCTAGCAGCCGCACTGGTCTTTATTTAAAAAAAAAAAAAATTAGCGTCTTTCAAATGTGATTGAATGGTATATTTTTAGACGATATACTGAGAATAAAGAAGTAATGTTAGGTGAACAACCGTTTTGGTTCCTCTTACATTTCACCTTATGTGGCAACTGATGTGGCAGAAAGTCCAATCTATCACAAAAATTCATTGAATAACGTAATGTGCCACATTAGCTGCCACATAAGGTAAGATGCACGTGGTACCCAAAAAGGTGCATAAGAGGAACATTATTCATATCTTTAACAATAGTATGAGTCACCCAGAGTTAGCATGTTGGCTTTGAATAGAATCCCAAAATTTCGTTCTATAAACCCTACAATCTTTTAGCAATCAAAATATTTTTCTACACCAAAATAATTTTATTTCACTTGATGATAATGATGTGCATCTGCATGATTAATTAATGATATTCAGAAAAAATAACATATGTCGGATCTTTGATAAGAAAACATGCAGCACACATATGTCGGATCTTTGATAAGAAAACATTCGATCAGCACCTAGCTACCTCATTTCTATTATGTCTTATGTTGTTTCATCGCTTTCACGTAATACGTGATTAGTACATTAATAAAAAAATTATACTATATTGATTGAACTGAACAAAGGTAAAACAATACTGGGGCATCAAACATTTCTATCGTTGAAGACTAACTTGCCCTGAGCTACTTGATTACCTAATTAGTCGTTGCATTTATGAATACATGTATGAACAATTAATTGTGAATTTATTTAATTGTTCATAGAAATTTCAAAGAGAGGGGTGGCTAGGTGCAACTCAATCTAATTTGTAAGGTGTGAATTTAAAAAAAAGAATTCAATGGAGAAAGGTCTCCTGGGAAAATCTGTGGACTACTACTATCAGAACTGAATGGGTAATCGCTTTCTGCTTAAAGAAATGCATGGTTAATTGTCTCTGTCTTTAGATGCATTCATATTTAATCTTAG
Organism: Rosa rugosa; assembly: GCF_958449725.1. Taxonomy (NCBI): domain Eukaryota; kingdom Viridiplantae; phylum Streptophyta; class Magnoliopsida; order Rosales; family Rosaceae; genus Rosa; species Rosa rugosa. Next base: position 43,127,628 of record NC_084823.1, read on the forward strand.
TTTACTTTTGGTAAAGAGATTTAGTTTGTTAATCTTTTTAAAAGGGAATGATCTTGACGTAGACTTGGTGCTTATACAGGGGCCAAACACTTGGAAATCGTCTTTGGCTTTATCTTCACAAATTACAAATTATGTATATACTTACACATAGAAGTACCTTGAAACTTATAAAATAAATGGTTGAGAACCAATTGCTTGGGCCTGTATTTTGTCTTCAATTGCTGGACCCGTCTACATCTTCAAATATATTTTACAAGATTATTTTAGGTTTAATAAATTCAACGCTTTGTTGTTGGAGTTTTCCTTATGGATCATTTTAATTACTTTCTCTTCCTTGACCAAATACGTTGAAGTTTATTTTAATTTTATTTTTAAATAAAGATTCATTGCATTAGATGACTAGCTAAAAAGTCAGAGTCTACATACTCTTAAAGACAGAAAAATAGCGAGGTAATAACCAAGCTCCTATCTAAGTACTGCAAACTCATTATAAGTCAATTTAAGCCTGTTTTTTAAGCGAACTTATAAACAAAGAACAACTTCGTGTCTTTTGAGGCAAAATCATTTTCTATCCAATCATCCGCCAATCACGCAATTGTGGTACGAAATAGAAAACTACTTCCCAACAAACAAATAGGAGCCAATTCTTCATTCATAAGCCGCTTGAAATACACCAGTCCAACTCGAGATAATTACCAATTCCTCCGGAATCATGATCTGAATTAAACTGGCCTTTAAAGACCATAAAAAAAGGCCTAATCTGCCCAAGTAGGTCAAAATTCTCGAGCCAGGCTAGCGCAAGGCACTAGGTGATGGATGAGGGTGTCAAGGTACCCTCCAAACTGGCCCAATTATGCAAAGAATCAAGCCTTCTCAATTGAGCCCATGGGTTAATGAGTCCACATGACCAAGCTCATATCCAAAGGCCCAAATCCAAGCAAACCAGCTGGCAAGAGCCCTTCATCGCCCCTGATGCCAACCTTTCACCACCGCCCTCAACTATGGCAGCCTGCCTCATTGAGCAAACATGAGAGCTTCACTCAAGCCGTTGTAGTCCGGAATCAATTCGACCTAGAAGCCCATATCAAAGTAAGAAATATGATCGAAGCCTTTTAGCCCCGAATCCACCAACACGACCACCGCCAATCATTGTCCCACTTCACACACCTTGTTAACCAAGAGCCGCCGCCGACACCACCAAGATGGAAACGACCAACCTTGCCACAACCACACAGGGATTTCCTCTACAAACCGAGAACCAGTATTGTCTCACCAAGTCGTGGCCGGTGCTGGACGCGATCGGATCTGACGGCCCCCGCTTTGCACGTCACCCTAGGCTTAGGGTTTCGACTTTAGCTTCTATCGATAAAAAAAAAAAAAACAAATTGTTCCCAATATTATGTAGGTAGTCTTCTATGTTGAAGTTTATTTTATGAAAATAAAACTTCTTTTCCTATAATTGCTTAGAAAATCAATTTTAGACTTAAAATAAGACATTTACAGTAGAGAGGGTAAGAGACTTATTTGAAATGGGTAAGAGACTCATCATTTGAAATGCCTTAGGAGCAGTTTGGGAGTGGGAGTCTCTTTCCCTTTATGCTGCAAATGCCTTAGCTTTTGATCACTTAGGTCATGGTTGTGTGAGGTTCTTTTTTAGTGTTGTTTGTACTTTTCTTCCATTATAAAAAAAATACAAAATAAAATTGTGAAATTCAAGTTCAGAACTTTAGCAACAAGTTAGTTTTTGAAAAAAAAATGTGTTTTATAGTACGTTGAATTATTGAGCGGCTACATTTGAAGTTACCAAGTTATAAACAATAACAGGGAGACACTAACGAGGAGTCGTAAACTCGTAATTATTAATAAATGATGATGCATGACATCAACCGACAATTACTACTATGCAAATAACTTATCCAATTAACCGTAAAAGTATCAAATTAGCCGTCCGAATTCGATATGTACTTTTACTAAATTGTTAAGGGTTGTCAACCAACCAACTAGCAACCACGTCTGACATTTTGGATCAACAAATACACAATGGAAAAAGCAAACCCACACATGATAGTATGAAATCGAACTTCCTGTCCTAGGATATGATATATCATAGTATGATAGTTATTTGTTTTTTTTTTTTTTTTTTATGACAAGATGCAATATTAGTTCTAGGCCTCGTCAACGGGCCGGGCCGGGCCTAATTACATTTTTAAATAGTCACGGGCCGGGCTTCATTGTAAATCAACGGATCCAAGCCCGTCCATATAAGGCGGGCCTTACGGGCTTTTACGGGCCGGGCCGGGTAGCCCACCTTTTTACGGGCCGGGCTGGGCTTTTCTATAATGCGAGTCTCAGATTTTCAGAACCACTATCATCAGAGACAAACCATTTTATTGTGCAATATTTAACCTCGTCCACAACAACTAATTTTACTCAACCTCATTCAACTAATCTTGCTTCTAGATCATCTCAGGTCATATTAAGGATGCTATTTTTTTCCTTTTAAAGTTTTAAGGGGTTTGGAACCTAGCCGAACTAGGAGGCTCATCCCCACGCCCGTTTTAATGTACTGAAATAAAAAGACAGAATACAAAGTGTCCCAATTTACAAATTACAACTTAGAACGAAAGCAAATTATTAATACAATTTCTATGAGTTTATCTAATTAAGCATATTGTCTTCCATTCAGTGATTCAGACTTGGTATCATTGAGGCTCACACTTAGAATCTGCTTGCAGCCCTGCAAAAAATTCTTGAAATGAGCCACTTATTTGTAATGCACGGACTACACAGAATACCCAAAACTCCAGCTTTATTTCTACTTGGGCATAAAGTTGAACATGCTTATTACAAATATCTAATCTGCAAGTTTTAGTAAAAGCAAGCTACTCACAGTTTCAAATGAACCAATTCAAGCTTTAAAACTAGGGGCTGTGACCAGTTACCCATTTTTAACCTAATATTTGCCCAATCACTCCATCTCTAACTGTTTGTGCCCACTTACCCAATTCTACTGTGTCATGACTCATCTAGGCTCCGGATGAAATTGTTATTACGGTAGTGCCACTACACTAAAACCGCACGACTCGTCAGTTACCCATCTCTATCAAGCGTCAATCAGGGTCAAATCTCTTCCTCCCTCCGTAACCGATTCGTTTTCTCTCTCTGCCTCACTCCCTCTTTCACTATCTCACCCTCTCTCTCTCTCTCTCACCTGGATCCTGGCTGTTCTACGGCGACGACGCTTCAAGGTCCGGCAATTTTTTTCCCTTCTTCGGCTTCGAAGATATCGAAACAGGTAAGAACTCAATTTCCGACTCCGTTTTCCAGTTTTTTCATGTTTTCTGAAGAACCTATTACAAAATCTTACGTTTAAAGTAATTTGAAGTTTCATTTTGGTTACATTTCTGTGAAATTTCTCGAACGACTTTGCAAGTTCTAGAATCGGTGAAAATATAGGGTGTCTGGTATCCTCACTGAGAAAATCTGATACGAATGTTGCTTGTCGATTCATTTAGAGAAAATGAGGTGTTATTGAACGCCTATTCTGGGGTCATAACCACTAAAGTCGTAACATTAGTGCCCCCCAGTAGACTTTGTATTGGGGGCCAACGATGACTGCTTTATTTATTGAAGGACTGAAACTGATATTCCACAGTAAATGTAGTGTTAAACTGCAGTAGTCGATAAATGAAACAAATTGTGTGGTTTGTGTCAGTCTACTGGGGGGCAGTAGAGATATTATTGACCATCATAATGTTGGTTTTTAGACATTAACTGTTGCTTTGAGTGTGAATAAATTCTATAAACAGCGAAATATAGGAACCGGTGTAATGTTTGATGGAAAGTGTGAGGTTTGTGTCAGTCTAGTGGGGGGCAGTAGACAGATATTGGGGTGCAGTATGTGAATCCTTGAATCTGGAGCAATTTCTGATGGTTTAGTGGGGGGCAGTAGACTCATTACTTCCCCCCAATTCTGTCTTCCTCAGAAGACAGTCATCATCTCTTGTTGATTCTAAAACAAATATTGTGTTTCTTTGTGATGATGTGCAATACACTGTGAATACTTGAATCTGTTGCAATTTCTGATGGTTTAGTGGGGGGCAGTAGACACATTACTTCCCTCCAATAATGTCTTCCTCAGAAGACAGTCATCATCTCTTGTTGATTATAGAATGATCATTGTGTTTTTATTTGTGATAATGTGCAATACACTGTGAATCCTTGAATCTGGTGCAATTTCTGTTGGTGTAGTGGGGGGCAGTAAACACATTACTACTCCCCAATAATGTCTGCATACGGGGTCAGAACCCTTTTCTTTACTATTTTAGAATGATCATGTTGGTTTTGTTTTGGTGTAGAATGGGTAGACCAAGATTCACCATAATGAGTGACTCAGAAGAAGATGACAGGAGTTCAGAGAGTTCAGATAACTGCACTGATACAACGTTTAACCAAACCCTGCAAAAAAAATTTGACGACATCAAAAAGAGGAAGCGACAACAGGCAGAACATCATTCTGATCAAGAATCTGCTGAAGAAGAAGTGAATGAAGATTCAGGACGACAATCAGAAGAAGAATCCGAATCAGAAGGTGAACAGACAACGAAGAGGTTCGTAATCAAAACAAGACAACAACCAAAAAGGAAACCTGTTCAAGAGGAAGAGGATTCAGAAGAAGAAAAAACAAAGAGGAAGAAGGCCAAGAAGAAAAAGAAAGCTGAAATCAAGAAGGAAGAGCAGAAAAGTGAGACCCAAAAAGCAAAGATTGAATGGAAGCAACAGAAGTGCACGCTCAGTGCATTCTGGAGAATGGTCAATGCACACAAGGATAGAATACCAGACAAGACAAAGGAGATTTTGAAGGGTACAGACTTTGGAGAAATGATGGAACCGTTCTGGCAGGACAAGATAACCGAGATCCAGCTACACAAGCATGAAGCGGACCTGGAGATACTCATGAGGCACTTCGACCGCACAGACAACAAGTGGAAGTTTGGGGATGTTGTTATGGAAATAACGGAGGAGGATATCACGACTTTATTTCACCTCCCGGCTGAAGGAGAAGTGTTCAATGTGAACAGGAGGGTGGTGAGGGAAGAGATGGAAGACTCTCCAATTTTTGGCAGCCCTTTAAAGACGCATGCTGTCCTCAGAACAAAGGTGGAATCGAATTTGGTAACTGAGTTGACAAAGCCGGCAAAAGAGAAAGATGCCAGGAAGATAGCCGTGCTAATGATCACATATCTATTCAGCACATTCTTTTTCACCCGAACCGGTGCTCAGATCACATGGGATATGGTCGCCGTATGTGAACGGATTGAGAACATAAACATGTACAACTGGCCAAGATTAATTCTGAACTTCTTGATGGAAGGGCTACAAAAGTATAGGAGGAACAGTCCATCTGTTTTGAATGGATGCCTTCTTCTCATATATTACTGGTTCCTTGAGAAGACCAGGGCAAAGACCTGGATACTTGGAAAGCAGAATGAAACTCCACGATTCATCCGATGGTCGATAAAGGAAATATTTAGCCTGGAACAGCTGTACAGGAACGAGAACTTAGCCGTGGTAAGCAAATTACTAAAACATTACATCTATGTTCTTTCCAATGTTTACTACACATTACTGACTTGTTAAATGTAACAGGATCTGATAAAAGCTGGACCGTGGCAAGGGAAAATTGGACTGGAAGACCTCGAGATGGGTGATGAGGTGCAGGACACACCAAGCTTTGACAACTGGGTGAGTGGCTCAACTGAGCTTGTCTGTTGCCAGCAATTGGGTTGCAATAGATACATTATTGGGACCCAGTAATTTGTTGACACATGTTCAATTATACCTTAAACTAAGCCTATGACATGAATAACTGATGTTTGTTTGTTACTGTTAAAAAATTGGTTTGTTTAAAATGAAGGGAAAAATTCACCAACGGTGTCTGGACACTTAGGAGACTTTCAGAATGATACCTGAACTTACAAAGTTATCAATGTGATACCTGGACTCATTTTTTCGTATCAACGACATACCTACGATCAATTTCCGTGACAAAATTTAACGGCTCCGTGACGGAAATTGGTCGTAGGTATCACATTGATACGAAAAAATAAGTCCAGGTATCACATTGATAACTTTGTAAGTTCAGGTATCATTCTGAAAGTCCCCTAAGTGTCCAGACACCGTTGGTGAATTTTTCCCCTTTTTTTTTCCCCATTTCTTTTCTTTCTTTCTTCTTCTTCTTCTTCTTTTTTGGTTTCTTTATTCTCTCTTTCTCTCCTTGCCAACACCACCGCTTTCGGAGAACCCACCATCGAATATGCAGGAACAAAATGGGGGAGAGCCACAACAACCTCCACCACCGCACAACAACGTCGTCCTCCGCTGCTTCTCGATTGGGTTTGGGGATAAGGACTACTTCTTCCTCCACCGCTAGCGAAATCGTGGAGGCTTAAGGCCACATTCTAAAGGCCACCGGCCGGAAGGACTGATGTGCTCATATTTTCCTATATTTCTTTGCCTCTTAATCTTAGTATTTATGCTTAATTAGTCCTCCTTATTTCGAGTCATTTATGTTGTTATAGTGTTTTTGTAGGTTTGTCTCATAAAGAGAAGAAAAGAAGCTAAAATGAGCTAACTAGGATTGAAAGGCAATGTGCAATCTGAGACTGCTGGGAATCTGCCTGTGCAGAACAACCAACTTCGGCGAATTACTGGGAGTTACCCACATCGAATCAGAAAAGGAGCCTTATATGCATGGAAAGCTACGGATGTCTACTTTCTGTAGAATTTTACGGATCTCGATTTCGATACTTCTGGAGAAAGTTATGATTATTTGAGTGAAGATAGGTCAGACAGGAAATCTGCTCGGGAATTTACAACCATTCGTGGAGAACTCAAATTCCGTGGCACAAGATCATCAATCCTAATGTTTCAAGGAAGTTAATTCAGATGAGGATTCAATGATGAACTTATTCCTACTTCTACAAGAGATATTTCAAGGTTTTCCCATTCCAAATGAAGAAAGGAATCTAAATCCAAGTTTTACAAGGAAACATGAAGCCAAAGATGAGCAGAAATCTTCCCTATATAAGGGAGCACGAATTTACATGAAAAAGGGAGAGTCTCGGGAGCACAATGTAGATGCCTAAGGAGCGGAGACGACTCATCCATTCTTCCATTTCTTTTTCCCTTCCATTCTTTTTATGTTTTTCCCATGTTTTATTTAGTTATATTTTGCTTAACCTTTTTCTAGGGTTAAGATGATGCTCTATCATGATTGTTTATGTACTTTGATGATTTATTGATGGATTTATAGTTTTTTAGTCACTATTTGAATTGATGCTTTATGTTTAAGTTCTTTGATTGATCACCTTAGGGCTTTGCATCTAGTAATTAGAAGATGAATTTGAGGCGTACCTGCAATATAATTCAAATTAGCTTCTTGTGATTAAGAGTTGTGAATTACATTATTGTCGTACCTGAAGTAATGGTTTGCATGATTCTCTTGTTTTCTAGAACGTAATAAGTCCTAAGTGTTAAATTTATGCCGTACCTGGATAAACTGCATGTTAGGATATACGACCTCTGCCGTACCTGGAGAGAATCATACACTTAAGGAAAATTATGGTCTAAGTGCCGTACCTGGACTTAGATACGGGAATTGTCATCAAAAGAAACAAAAGAATCTATTAATTGCATTGAAACATAAATAGGATTGTTAGTGGTTGATTCCGAAACCCTAGGTTTATCATTATTTGTTTGTTTCTTTCTTTCTTTCCTTAATTTTGACATTATTTGTTTAGTCGAAAACCTTAAAACCATATCTTCTTTAGTTTGATTGTTTATGTGTTTTTGTGTTTGGATTAATTAGGTTAGGATTTAAATTGATTATCAATCCTCAGTTGGAACGACCTCGTACTTGCACACTATACTAACGATGATTCGTGCGCTTGCGAGTTTTAATTAAAATTTCACAACAAGTTTTTGGCGCCGTTGCCGGGGATCAATGATTGATTTTGATTCTAACTTGATTACCAATCTGATTTTATATTTTGTTTGTTTAGTTTCTACAATTTTTGGTTTTAAGTTTGCTAAATATTTATCTTTTTGTGTTTCAGGTTCTGTACCATCTTTTTGACGTAGATTTTGGACACCTTCCTGGAAGTTTTAATAGCCTTTCTGCATATCACCGGAAAGCTACATGAGTCTAGTTTCCAACGCACCAAGCAGATCATCATTCGGAGCTGTGAGCTAAGAGATATTTGAGAAATACCGAACAGTGCTCAATCTGCGCGGAAATTTTTCCTGATGACTTCTGCGATCTTTTTTGACTTCAACATCGGTTTCGTGCTATTCTTCACTAAATCCCAGGGAGCTCTAAACTCTTCTCTTTACTTTCTTGTTTTTATTTTTCACTTATGTCTTCTCCATGCTTTTATGTGCATTGCATGATTTAATTCTTTCAACATTGAGGACAATGTTAGATTTAAGTGTGGGGGAAGGGATTTTGATTTTTCTTTCTATTAGGTTGTTAGTTTTGTGGGTTTATACAAAAAAAATGAAAAAAACAAAATTGTTTTCTTTGTTCTTTTTGCGTCTTTGTTTTTTGTTTTGGTTTTCTTGAGTCTTAAGATGCCTTTCAACAACTATGATGAGTATATATTTCTGTAATCATGGCTTAAGAGGATCATAAAATTGAGATGATGTTTGACTTTATTCTTTGGTTAATAAGGATGTATGATTGTCATATGTATGTGTAGTGGATGTGGTTGCTTACATGGTACAGAAAAGAGCATGTTAGGATAAGTTTTTGATTCATTACATAACCTATGTGAGATATTTGAGCCTATTTGCCTTTTCTTCGTTGAGTGTTGAATGAAAAAAATATGTGTCATCTTATTTTCTTGGCGATGATTTTGTTGATCTCATTATTCTTTCATCTTGATTGATTACTTGCCATAGATTAAGTTTAATGGACTATAGAATGCTAGAATTCACTCTTATACTTGTTGAAACTTTTATCAATATATGCTTGGACCTTGGAAAGGATAAAGGCACCTTAGGAAATTACCACTATTGCCAAATTGCCATGTGTCCCTATTTGTGTGCACAAGATGTGCAACCTCCCTAGATAAACCCCTTTGAGCCTACATTAAACATTTTCTTTCATCACCCTCATAATCCTTAAACCATAAACCTTAGTATAGTTTTATCCTTACCCATGTTCTAAAGACTTAGTAGAGCTAATTTTGAGACATACAAGAGGTTTTTGGCGTCAAGAATGAAGATGGAGAAGAGAAGGAAGTTCAAGTGTGGGGGTAAGACTTGTCCATAGAAAAAATATATATGTATCTATGTGCCGTGAAGAGAAGAGAAGGAAAAAAAAAAAATTATATGTGACGGCAAAAGAAAAAAATATGATAATTGTTAATGGATTTTAGTCCCCTCATTGTGGATTTGGAGTTTGCTTTGAAGTGAAGGCCTATTTAAGAAAATTTGGTCTTTGTCCAATTCACAAGTGTTCAAAGGAAGTTTAGAATGAAGCATGAGCCCTACAATGATGACATTTGGCCCTTTATGAAGACTTTGAAGGAGTCTATGACGTTTTTACTTGGTGGAATTTCAAGATTGTCTCTCTACATCAACAAGAGCTCTACTAGGTTTTTAGGATACTTTGTGATTTTTCTATCCCTTCGTTTCTATAAACCCTAAACCTTGGCCCCATTACAACCTTAATTATAAGACCTCTTTGATCCTTGAAAAGAGCAGCCTTTGATCTGTGGAGATGAGTTATAAGAGTTGAACTTATGGCTTGGGTCCATTTGTGCAAGTAGTTGGTATCCTTCATGAGATCATACCTGAAAAAAAATATTTTCAGAAAAAGCTTTTTATTTCTATTATATGTGAGCTATTTGTTTGTCTTATATATTATCTCTCTCACATATAACTTGAGTGAATATATGCTTTTGCATGAGCCCATGAATCTGAGAGAAGAAAGAGGGTAAACCGGTGAGGATTTGAGTCATAACTTGTTTGAAGCATGCTGAGATTAATATCAACAATGTTGCCCCCATGTCCTACATGTTTATATGATTAAGTTATATGTTTTTGTTGACTCTCGAATAAATGTTGGATTGATTCTTGGTTGTTGTGCTAATTTTGATGCCAAGAAAGTATGTGATTTCTAAAGCTAATGTTGAAAGGCTTAGTGTGTTTTTGTTTGTTTTGTTTTGTGTCTTTGAGTTTTCGTTGTTTTGCTCGAGGACTAGCAAAGTCTAAGTGTGGGGGTATTTGATGTGCTCATATTTTCCTATATTTCTTTGCCTCTTAATCTTAGTATTTATGCTTAATTAGTCCTCCTTATTTCGAGTCATTTATGTTGTTATAGTGTTTTTGTAGGTTTGTCTCATAAAGAGAAGAAAAGAAGCTAAAATGAGCTAACTAGGATTGAAAGGCAATGTGCAATCTGAGACTGCTGGGAATCTGCCTGTGCAGAACAACCAACTTCGGCGAATTACTGGGAGTTACCCACATCGAATCAGAAAAGGAGCCTTATATGCATGGAAAGCTACGGATGTCTACTTTCTGTAGAATTTTACGGATCTCGATTTCGATACTTCTGGAGAAAGTTATGATTATTTGAGTGAAGATAGGTCAGACAGGAAATCTGCTCGGGAATTTACAACCATTCGTGGAGAACTCAAGTTCCGTGGCACAAGATCATCAATCCTAATGTTTCAAGGAAGTTAATTCAGATGAGGATTCAATGATGAACTTATTCCTACTTCTACAAGAGATATTTCAAGGTTTTCCCATTCCAAATGAAGAAAGGAATCTAAATCCAAGTTTTACAAGGAAACATGAAGCTAAAGATGAGCAGAAATCTTCCCTATATAAGGGAGCACGAATTTACATGAAAAAGGGAGAGTCTCGGGAGCACAATGTAGATGCCTAAGGAGCGGAGACGACTCATCCATTCTTCCATTTCTTTTTCCCTTCCATTCTTTTTATGTTTTTCCCATGTTTTATTTAGTTATATTTTGCTTAACCTTTTTCTAGGGTTAAGATGATGCTCTATCATGATTGTTTATGTACTTTGATGATTTATTGATGGATTTATAGTTTCTTTATGATGAATTTTTAGTCACTATTTGAATTGATGCTTTATGTTTAAGTTCTTTGATTGATCACCTTAGGGCTTTGCATCTAGTAATTAGAAGATGAATTTGAGGCGTACCTGCAATATAATTCAAATTAGCTTCTTGTGATTAAGAGTTGTGAATTACATTATTGTCGTACCTGAAGTAATGGTTTGCATGATTCTCTTGTTTTCTAGAACGTAATAAGTCCTAAGTGTTAAATTTATGCCGTACCTGGATAAACTGCATGTTAGGATATACGACCTCTGCCGTACCTGGAGAGAATCATACACTTAAGGAAAATTATGGTCTAAGTGCCGTACCTGGACTTAGATACGGGAATTGTCATCAAAAGAAACAAAAGAATCTATTAATTGCATTGAAACATAAATAGGATTGTTAGTGGTTGATTCCGAAACCCTAGGTTTTATCATTATTTGTTTGTTTCTTTCTTTCTTTCCTTAATTTTGACATTATTTGTTTAGTCGAAAACCTTAAAACCATATCTTCTTTAGTTTGATTGTTTATGTGTTTTTGTGTTTGGATTAATTAGGTTAGGATTTAAATTGATTATCAATCCTCAGTTGGAACGACCTCGTACTTGCACACTATACTAACGACGATTCGTGCGCTTGCGAGTTTTAATTAAAATTTCACAACAAGGACCGCCACAGCAAGGTTTGCACCACCAAAGGCCCCAGGGACTGCAGCTTCCGGCTCGTCGCCCACACTGCAATTCAATTCTACGACATGCAGGACCGGCTTGGATACGATCAGCCTAGCAAGGCCGTCGATTGGAGGGGTGGCATTGGAGCTGTGATTTGAGAGTGGAGGGCTGGCGGGGTCTGAGTTTCTGATCAATGGTGTATAAAAGGGGGTCGGAGGAGAGAACGAGAGTGGTGGTGGTCAAGTCATTGGCGGCGGCGGCGGGGATGAACTCGGAGTGAGCGGTGAAGCCTCAATGCACAATTTCAATTTGCTATAGGATTTGAAGTTGGGGAAACCAGAAACATCTGTGGTGCATGAAGGTGGATTGAGACGCAGTGGCGGTGTTTGATCGGCGATCGACAGTGGGAATCGAACGAGCAAGATGATTTGAATCTTGATGATTCAAATCTGGGGAAGAAGAAACCAGAAAAGAAGAAGAAGAAAGAAAGAAAGAAGAATAAAGAAAAAAAGAAAAGATAAGAAAAAATTTGAGGGTAAATCAGTCCTTTTGTCTTCATTAAGTGACTCACGTGCATCGCACGTGCAAAATTGGGAAAAATTCACCAACGGTGTCTGGACACTTAGGGGACTTTCAGAATGATACCTGAACTTAGAAAGTTATCAATGTGATACCTGGACTTATTTTTTCGTATCAACGTCATACCTACGACCAATTTCCGTGACAAAATTTAACGGCTCCGTGACGGAAATTGGTCGTAGGTATCACGTTGATACGAAAAAATGAGTCCAGGTATCACATTGATAACTTTGTAAGTTCAGGTATCATTCTGAAAGTCCCCTAGGTGTCCAGACACCGTTGGTGAATTTTTCCCTAAAATGAAATATGAGCTTCTATGGTAGTCTACTGGGGGGCAATAATATTATTACTGGCCCCCAGTAAACACATTATGGGGGACCAATAACTTACAGGTTTTGGTTCAAATTTTGGCAGGTGCCCCAGGCAAGCCAAACGGAAGAGGAACAAAATGAAAGGCTGACGGGGAATATCAAGGAACTAATCAGGGAGATGGAAGCAGCAATTGGTGAGTCAAAGCCCACCAAAGAAATGGAGGCAAAGCTAGGAAGGCTTGCCAAAGCAAACGAGGAACTGAATGCACAGAACAAAGATCTATGGGTCAAACTAAAGGTTGCCGATGAGAGGATTAAAGAGCTGGAAATTGAAAAGAGGGCAAAAAATAACCTCATCAGGGCGTTGTACATCCGGCTTGAAAAGGAGAAAGGAGAGGTCCCCCCACCACAAAAACAACTTGAGATAGTTCCTTTCATGCCGAAAGTGGTCCCCCAAGACGAAGTTGAGGATGAAAATCCAAACTTTGGACAAAGCGTAGGAGAGGAGACCCATTATGCAGCCAGTGTGGGAAAGTCGACGGACACGGTGACGTCAGCGTTTCCTATTGCAGAGGAAATACCTGGACAACAAGATGAAAGCCGTTTACAACCGGGGCAACAAGTACATGGGAATGAAGAGGAAGATGAACAGCTCGATAACATCATAAGGATTATTGCTGAGAAGGAAGTGATGGGAGTAATGGGAAAGGAAAAACAGAGGGAAGGGACCCCAGCCAAACAGGAACCACAGAAGAAAACTCCGGAGATACATTCTATAGTGAAGAACGTGAAGACATACCGGAGGGCTGCCAAGAAGGCTAGAGAGGAGGAGTGGGAGTAAGACACTCCGGAAGAAGCAAAAATTACGAAGAGAGCTGCACCTAAGAAAGCAGGAATCATGCAGCAAGCCCAGAGAAAAATGTTGAACAATATCAAGATCAAGGGTGTTAAATGCGATAAGCCAACATGGAGGACACTGGACCCAGCAGTGGCAAGGCACTATAGAGACTTCTTCAACGTTGCTGTGAAAGATACGTAAGTACACAGCCTGGTTTAAAATGGGTACAACAATTCAATTTCTGTTTATCATATTGATAAAATCTGCATTGGAATCAAATGGTTTTGTTTGAATAGGACCGAGTACTGGACCAGCATTGATCTTCTACGCCGGATCACCAAGCACGACTTAAGAGTAATCATCCAAGACGGGGACATCGAAACTGATGTAAGTCTTTCAATGAAAGGCTCCATTTAATGATTTACTGCCCCCCAGGACAATGATTACTGCCCCCCAGTAAAATGCGTATTTCACTCAATTTTCCTTACTCTTGTTCACTTTTAATGTTCTGATGAAAGATCCAATGACCCAATTGCAGGTGATCAGCGTTTATATGGACTTGTTGAAGTCTGATGCAGAAAAGCTAAATGCACAAGTGGGATTCCTCACAGTCGACGCAGGGGTAAGTAGCCTAAACCAAACACATTTAATTATGTGTTTTTTGGAAAGCAACATTGTGTATTAGTCTAAATTATGGCGTACAATTTGTGTTTATTGGGGGGAAGTAATCATTCTACTGGGGGGCAGTAGAGTGGTCATTCCCCAATTTTTGGCACTGAATATATATCATTTTGTGTTTTGATCTAACAAGAGTTTATTTCTTTCGTATTGGATGTAAATCAAGTGGTATATGTCGGTCTATTGGGGGCCAGTAGGCACATTATTGCCCCCCAGTAATGTGTTTTATTGTAGTCAGGAAAGGATTATTACCCAAAAATTTTTAGTTTGACCTTGAATTAACTTGGTTACGTTCTGTATGCAGTACTATGCTATAAAGTATGAACAGACCAAAGAACAAGATGAGGACACTAGACCTTTTGAGTGTGGTGTCTAGACAATGATTTATGAACCCCTGTGGTCAGTCTTCCGTTTCAAAAAGGTGCTAGTACCAATTCACCACACCACAAGCATGCACCACACATTGCTGGTAATTGACAATGAAACAAGGAGGTTCAGACATATGAATTCATTGAGGCCACCAATCAATGAATTCACCAATGAGGAGAAGTACCAACTGAATGCAGCAAGAGTGGTATGTAGTAATTCCACAAATGCAGATTTATGTTTTCCATACTGTTATCATGCTTTTGTTGAACTAAAATTCCATGTCTGCAAAAAACAGGTAAAGCACATACAGAAATTCATACATGTTGTGAACTTGACTAAGATGAGAATACGGGGCGAAAGCCAAGATCCAAATATCACTCGAGAAAAATGCAAAGGCGAAGATGATAAGGAAAACCTGATTATTGTTGAAGAAGCAATGACCGAGGAGGAAAAACAAACCAGAAACTGGATCTTACAGAATAACGTTGTGGAGACAGACTATGAACTCTTTGAAGACTTTGACTGCCCGCAACAGAACACATCATCGTAAGTAAATTAAAGCAACCTATTTGTCATAATAGTTGTGTAAGATTTGTCGTTGCTGCCTACATTCATAAACATAAATTATTTTTACTTTTTTACAGTGGTGATTGCGGGCCCTTTATGCTCCATTACATGGAGAGCATAGTAAATGGCATAGAACCAACCAAGGAAGGCGGGGACAACATGAGGAAGAGATTGCTTGAGAGGTTCATGCACCTACTATTGGGCAGAAAGTGAGGAGCGAGATAAGATATAACATATTTAGAAATGTAGATTTTGTATCCGAAGAGTAGGGATTGTAAAGTTCTCGTACTAGCCTTATCTTCAAACTATGGTGAAATGAACTGCATTATTGGGCTGACTTCAATTAGAAGCATGCACCTTACACAAAATGATCCAAAGTAGACATGTTACTACCTCCCAGTAATTTGTTGTTTGTAGGTCAGAATACTATTGGGCCCCACTAATATCCCCAGTAGATGTCCAGAAGTATCTCAGTTGGCTTTTAAATTTGTTGGCAACATTTGAAAAGGGTTTCAAATAAGTAGATGTCATTTAAAAGATGACATTACTGGGGGGGCAGGAATTTGTTTATTGCCCCCCCCCCCCCCCCCAGAAACCTACTGTAAGCACTACAAACAGCTAAACCTGTTGGAAAATTGACTTAAACTATCTAAAAGCAACTGCAAAGAAGCCAAACGTATAATTCTGTATTCTGAAAAGAATAATGCTTGTTTGAGCCTGAATATACAAGGAGTCCCTGAATTGATGTGTTTACTGGGGGGCACTAATATGTTTATTGCCCCCCAGAAACCACCTGTAAGCATTAAAGCTGTTGGAAAATTTAAATTCAGCTGTGTAAAAACTATTTTAATCATCCCAACTGTAAGAATCTGACATCTCAAAAGAAAAATGATTATTAGTGCCTGAATATAAACAATTACTGGCCCCCAATAAACCAATTACTGCCCCCCAGTAGACAAATTCAAAACCTAACGACTCTTTACAGAAACATATACTACTACTGAACGAGAGGTTCAGTGCAGCTCAACTTGTTATGAGTGCCCATTTTGCCACAACGACCACAACGAATCAGCTTCTTTTCAGCCTCTCCAACCGACTTGAACCGCTTCACCCTAGGCCTCCCGGGGGGCCTCTTCGAAAGGGGAGGTAAAATACATTCAGAAGCAGATTCTGAAGAAGACATATCAACATTGGTTATCGGACAGATAGGAAAACTGTAGCTCTTCTTGAACATATCAACCTGAAAGTACTTATCAATATAATCATATACATTTACAGAAGCAGCCTGTAATGCAGCAAGGCCGTGAGGACAAGGAAAACAATTGATCTGCCATTTCACACATGAACATGAATGATCGGAGATGTTGACTACATATGAAAAGTCAGATCGAACCTCATAAACTCCAGGGCTAGAATAATGGACACTGAAACGACGAGATTTCTCCATTTGCACCTTCAATCTTTCCTCCATTTTAGGAGTTAGTTCTGTGGTCCAACGTTCTGCCTCTTCCCTCCTCTTACCGGCCATCTCCATTTGTTTAATTCTTGTCTGGTCCAGCATACAATAGACTGGCATCAAACGCTCAATTGCAATCCAAGAGTTAAATGATTCAGCAATCCCATTAGCCATAATTCCATATCGGCAACTAGTATAAAATGCACGGCACCAATTTTCCACAGGCAATTCAGCAAGAAAAGGGTCAATAATATCGGCACCACCAACTGCTCTAAGCAACCGCAAATTGAAACGGTATTCCTTCTCAGTAGATGAATATGCAACCTTAAAAAACTTCTGCTTAACATCTTCAATCAATTTTGAATTACCTTTACCCCTATATTTACCGGCAAGGTTCGCCACCAAGTGTGTACATACATGTACATTTGCAAGCATAATTAGCTCTAACGGGCTACGCTTATTGTACCGCCGAAGGTACTGATTCCAACCAAAGGAATGACATGCAGACACACCGCCAGGCGGGCTACAGCCCCAACGTCGGACCACCTCCAGATCGCCGCCAACGCGCCGCCACGCGCCGCGCCAAGATGGCATCAGAAGCTTCTGAAACTGGGAATTGAAGCATATCAGTCCCACATCGAAAACAAAGAGAAGATCAACCTCTTCCTCACCTATAAAATGTCCTCTCCTCTCTCCTCATTAATTACGCATTCAATACTTTACCTACTGTTACTTTGTCAACATAAATACATTGACTAACTTAGGCATCGGAGAGTTGAAGACCGCCCAACGCGGTCTCCCTCTGACGCCCTTTGTATTTTACTTGGCAGGTAGCGGAGGCTTTGAGAACACCATAAGTATCGATCCGCCCACCGGATCAGCGTTAACAAAGGTTCAGCTACCGCCGAACTTTTAGACATTAACAAAGTGCTTGTAACAAAACAGATGAGGATTACCAGCAAATACCTTATCGAAAGCACTCAACAATCCAACACACCGATCACTAATAAATGTGATAACTCTTCCTTGAGGTTCAAGCAGACTCTTCAAATGCTTGAAAAAGAATGTCCAGTTTGCATCTGTCTCAGAATCACAAAAACATATGGCTAGAGGGTAGAAACCTGCATAAACCAGATCACAGGAAAATCAGTCTACTGGGGGCCAATAATGTTGATATTGAACGGCAGGAACCTATCACAGCGTCGCACAGCAATGTAAAAATGATATCTATCACAATGAAAGAAACTAGAACAAGAAATATTAAGCACACAGATGAAACTATAACAAAAGCCAATATTACTGGGGGCCAATAATAAATGTATGGGGGGCAATAAACAATACAGTTACCTTGATTCCCATTCCTTCCAGTTGCAGACAGAATCTGCCCCTAGTAAATGCTCTTACCAAACGTTCCATCAACATACAACACAGGCAAACAGAATTTAAACCCTTCTACACAACCTCCGTAAGCTACGAAAAGCCTCTGAAAACGATTTGTCGATGGTTCAACTTCCAACACAAAAGAAGAGCCGGGATTACTCTGCAAAACAGCTTCCTTATACCAAGATAACTTGCTAAACGTGTCTGCATCGGAACCATAAATCGCTTCCTTAGCCCGATGCTTTGCTTTCAAGGCAACCTTGTAGGAAATATCAAACCCATAAGTTGATTTGAACTTGCTCATAATCTCCCTTGGCGTCAATGAAAGATTATAGCTAACATCAGCAGCAATGCAAGTCTTGACAACCTTGGATCCCAAAAGCTTGTTCTTTTGAGTCCTAACTACACCCTTGCAAGTGTGAATATTATTCAACTCTGTTATGTAAAGGCAACCATTGGCAGATGATGAAAAAGCACGAAGATGCCACTGACATCCTTCGGTTCCAACATTTGCACAGACTGCATGAATACGGTCCAAATCATTTCTCAGCAAAACAAACTCGAAACCAACTGCAATTGCATACTTCCTGAGCTTCTCACGGAGCTCAGCAGCACCATGAAACTTATCCCCGACATGATGAATATAAGAACTCCACTCATCAGACAAATACGTCTTGTGAACTTCAGTCCTGAATGCATCACCCAAATAATCATCTTCATCAATCACTTCCGACCCACTATCCACAGAACAAGTTCTCCTACAACCTCCCCCAATCTTTAAAACTGAAATATCGACACACTCTAACCTATGTATTCTAGCAGAGCAAAACAGCATCTGGAAATCACGATTGTTACGAAGAAAACAAACTTCACAACCTGGAACTGAATACTGAAGCTCAATAATATCACTTGGCAACAACTGGAATGTACGGAAAATGTCTTCATACAACTCAGAGTAGCTCATGCATTGATTCAAAGGAATCATATAACCTTTGCCAGAGTAAAGGCACCTAGCAACCAGAGGATCAACCATAGACCTGTGAAGAAAACACAACCGAACGAATCTATTATTAAACCTACATCACATGTTACTGCCCCCCATTAAATTGAGATGTGCCCCCCAATGATTTAATCAAAACTACGACAACGAAAAAGCAGCAGTACCAAATTACTTTTAAAATAATGAAAAGGATACCTAGACAACAATTACAGCGAGTTAATATCACATAAAAACATTACTGCCCCCCAATACACATACTACTGGTCCCCAATAATATAGTCAAAACAGCAAAAACAATTTCAAAAATGAAATAAATTGAAATGAATTCAAATAAAAGATCAGCAAGCAACAATTATAGATACTAAAATATCATTGAACACACATTACTGCCCCCCAGTAGAAATATTACTGCCTCCCAAAAATTTAATCAGAGCTACCAGATCACCTAGGAAACAGCTCAAACCCTCATCCAAGCATGAATTCACCAATAAAAACACGAAATTAATACAGAAAATCAAAACTGACACAATGCACTCAAAAACACCTGGAAATTCATAACAGAACTGCAACAACAATTCAAAACCAAAACAAACATAACACGAATCTCTGATTCAGAAAATTCAGTTCGAAAATAACACAACAATTCGTACACAAGAAGATCTGTTCGTTAAACAGATTAGATCGAGCTAAAACTCAAACAGATTAGATAGAGCTAAAGAAAAAAAAACAAACCGCAGTGGAGGAACACACAGAGCATCTCGACCTCGCTCCATTTGAAAATAGCAGCAGATATTCTCTCTCTAGGCTTCGCAAATCCTCTACCCCACCAGCTCTAAATACAAATCGCCGGAGAGCTTGCCACACTGAAATCGCCTGAGAGCTTCGCACACCGGAACCAGGGAGCTTCTCCCTCCAGAATTTGAAAGCGCACGGCTCCTCTCTCTCTCTCTCTCTCCCTCTCTAAAATGATACAGCTCCACTATCAAAAACCAGGGAGCTTCTCTCTCTACAATCCCGGCCGATTCTCTCTCTCTCTCTAAAATCGGAGAGCTTCGCTCCCTAAATCACGTTTCTGTTACAATTTGAAAGCGTTTCAGTTATAGAGGGGCAAAAGGGTCAGCAAATTTGGATAAAACAGGCACGTGAGGAAAAGATTGGGTAATTGGGGTTTAAAAATGAAAACTGTTGATTAAGTGGGGAATCTCTTAGACTGTTTGGGTAAATAGGGTTAAATGACCCAAAAATTGGGTAAATGATCATTTTCCCTTAAAACTACCCACTATAGTCTAACTTCAGATAAAGTTTGTATGTAAAAGCATCCTAAGAATTGTTAAGGATCCAATTACTAATTTCCACATAAACTACAACTTACTGACCTTGAAACTTTAAGGCTGCAGATTGGTTGATAACTCATGGGATTCAGCTGATCTTGGTACCTACCCATTTAAATAAAGAATTAAAAAACCAGAAAACATGTTTTGCTAAACTGAAAATAAAAAATAGAAGCAATGAAGTAGCCAAAACAATATACCTGTTCATGGGACTCATTTTCAGAATCATTATCAGATTCATTTCCAGCTTCATCTTCACTATTTTCCATCCAATCTGGTCGTCCTTCCCTAATGAGCCTCCTTTCTTCAGCTAGCTGCATTTCACGCTGAGCCTCTTGCATCCTTGATTTTGCTAAACTCCAATCCTTCAAGCAAATCAATGCCTATATTGTATTTGGACTCAAGCTAGCCCTTCTCTCGGATACAATCCTACCTCCTGCACTAAAACATGACTCTGAAGCTACAGTAGAAGCTGGAATTGTTAGCAAATCTCTAGCCATGAGAGAAACCACAGGGTATAATGATTCATTTGATTTCCACCAAGACAAGACACTAAATTGATTATCATCATCAACTTCAATAGTTGGTAAATCATAATACATTTGTAAATCATTAGAACTCGTAGTTGAAGTATGAGAAGATGATACCTTTGCCCTTTTCAAACTTTGCATTGAGAAATTACCAACAATAGGCAATGCTATAGAACCCGGAGATAAACTCGAGGTCGAAGAAGCTAAATTTTCAGATTGCCTAGGTGCTACATTAGACACAATATTCTTCTTATATGTTTCATAAAGAGCTTGCAATTCGGTTCTTAACGCTAACAATTTTGTATCAACATCAAGCTGATCAATACCCATGCATTTTAGCCATTCTCCAAGAGCAAATAACTTAAATCTAGGATCGAAAATTGTAGCAAAACATAAAGCTTTGGGAAATGTACCCCAATACTTATCAAATTTGTCCTTCATTGCAGCCAATGCATCTTTAAAGACAGAAAAATCAGAATATGCCACAAATGCTTCATGGATATCTATCAAGCAATTAATAACACGACATGATATAGGATAATAGACACCAGAAAATATCTTAGTTGAGGATGCAAAAATCCCCAAAAAGCCATTAACTAGAAATGCAATAGACCAATCTTGTTCCGATGGAACATCTAAATTGCAAGACCTATTTTCATTCACCTTTTGAGCATACCTATTCAACGGCCCCTTATACTTTATTGCTAGTTCTAAAAGTTCATAAGTAGAATTCCATCTATGAGGCACATCATTGTCAATATTTTTTTTTGGCAAATCAAAATCCTTACAACAACGCACCCACAGTTCATGTCTCTTATTAGAAGAATTCATGCTTCGAACAACATTGATTATTTTGTCAATAGATGGACCTAAAATATGTAAACCATCTTGCACAATCAAATTCAAAATATGAGCACAACAACGTACATGAAACAATCTTTTAGGCACTTCCTCAAGCATAAGATAAGTGGGAAGAACAAATGCAGCCACATCATTATTTGAAGCATTGTCTAAAGAGATGGAAAATATTTTATCATGAATGTGCCAAGACAACAATTCTCCAAATATATGATTTGCAAGTGACTCTCCCGTGTGAGGGTACTCAATCATCTTAAAGCATATTATTCTTTTATTTAAAGACCAAGTGTTATCAATAAAATGTGCAGTAAGTGACATGTAACCCATTTTTTGACGTGATGACCAAACATCGGATGTCAAACAAATTTTTCCTTTAAACTTTTCAAAAACACTCATGTTAATGTCTAAAAGTTCGGCGGTAGCTGAACCTTTGTTAACGCTGATCCGGTGGGCGGATCGATACTTATGGTGTTCTCAAAGCCTCCGCTACCTGCCAAGTAAAATACAAAGGGCGTCAGAGGGAGACCGCGTTGGGCGGTCTTCAACTCTCCGATGCCTAAGTTAGTCAATGTATTTATGTTGACAAAGTAACAGTAGGTAAAGTATTGAATGCGTAATTAATGAGGAGAGAGGAGAGGACCTTTTATAGGTGAGGAAGAGGTTGATCTTCTCTTTGTTTTCGATGTGGGACTGATATGCTTCAATTCCCAGTTTCAGAAGCTTCTGATGCCATCTTGGCGCGGCGCGTGGCGGCGCGTTGGCGGCGATCTGGAGGTGGTCCGACGTTGGGGCTGTAGCCCGCCTGGCGGTGTGTCTGCATGTCATTCCTTTGGTTGGAATCAGTACCTTCGGCGGTACAATGAGCGTAGCCCGTTAGAGCTAATTATGCTTGCAAATGTACATGTATGTACAAGTCCCCCAAGTCCCCAGTCAAGGAGGGCAATCTTGGTTGGGGAGTTGTTCGGTGGTTTGAAGCGTTTTCTTCCGCTAGACTTGCAAGAGCATAATTAGCGTCAGTGCGTTGTCAACCGTTGGTTTTATCGAGCAAACGCTTTATACCCTTTCGGGTGGGCCCCTGCTAGGCCCCCCAGGGAGTCCCCCACTCCCCGGCTAAGATAGACCTCCGGATGGTCGGAAAATTGTTTGTTGAGGGGGAGCTGCACGGAGCAGAGGGTGTTGGGTAGCGAGCCCAAGCTTTAGGACCCAAATGACGGGGGTCAACGTGCCTGATCAGGGCCGTCGTAGACTGTTGACAAGTCCCCGTGTCCCGTAGGGACGGTCTGACGGTAACGCCGCGTGGCGGTCGTTGTCAGAGTGAGGCGTGGCCTCGGGATTCGCCGTTTGGCGGATATCCCCCCGCTAAATGCAGTAAGAAGCGGCGCCCGGTAGGCGTGCCTAGCGGTATTTTGTAGAGCGATAGTGCTGAACAACATACGCAGCTAGCAAGCTGAAAAGGAGGTTCCGCTAGATGTTCATAGCGGAAGATGCCCAGCTTGCAGGATGGCAAGGGAGAAGTTCTGCTGGCGGGGTTTCGCTCAGTGGAGACTCCGTCACTTGGTGGATGACAAGTGAGAAGTTCCGCTGGCGGGGTTTCGCTCAGCGGAGACTTCGTCACTTGGCAGAGGATAAGTGAGAAGTTCCGCTGGCTGGGTTTCGCTCAGCGGAAACTTCGTCACTTGGCAGATGACAAGTGAGAAGTTTCGCTGGCGGGGTTTCGCTCAGTGGAGACTCCGTCACTTGGGGGATGACAAGTGAGAAGTTCCGCTGGCGGGGTTTCGCTCAGCGGAGACTTCGTCACTTGGCAGAGGATAAGTGAGAAGTTCCGCTGGCTGGGTTTCGCTCAGCGGAAACTTCGTCACTTGGCAGATGACAAGTGAGAAGTTCCGCTGGCGGGGTTTCGCTCAGCGGAGACTTCGTCACTTAGCAGAGGATAAGTGAGAAGTTCCGCTGGCGGGGTTTCGCTCAGCGGAGACTTCGTCACTTGGATGACAAGTGAGAAGTTCCGCTGGCGGGGTTTCGCTCAGCGGAGACTTCGGACGATTGGGGAATTCTGCCCAAATGGTTGCTCCCACCGGACGCTTCGTCTGGTGGTGGTTGACACGTGTTGAACCCGTAGAGGGTTAGCGTGTGCAGGCCTGTCCCCTAAGCGTAGCCGTCTTCTCGCCATTAATGATAGTAATGATGGATTTCGTAACCGAGGCGACGCCTCGGTTAATCCGGAGAGTAAGTGAAAAGTGGTGACACGTGTACGGCTGGTGTGTGATGTCGTATTTTAGCGGACGGCCTAGAACGCGTTGATGTTGACATAAAAGGGGGGGAACCTTAGCGAGATTTGACACTTTGTGAAAACTTCAAACCCGAGTCGTCGTCTTCAAGCTCTCTGCGATTTGCGAATAGAGTTCTGCAGGGCGAAAGCTGTGGAGTCACCGGGTCTTGGGAACGAGGTTTCTATTGGTGAGGACAAGCGCTTGCAATCACAGCAAGGGTTTCATCAGTAAGGTTGGTTCTCTGAATCTTATCCCTGTTCCATTAAATTTCTATGTATTTGTTGTTGTCAGTTTTCTGGGTTTTGTGAAATTGGGGTGTTCTGAGTGTGTAAAGTGGGTTTTGGGGGATGGGTTTTGGTGTTTTTGACAGTCGGGATTTCTGGGTTTGCTAGATGGTCGAATCTGGGTTCAGTGTTTGTTGGTTATTTGTTCTTGTTTTTGTGATTTCTGGGTAAACTGTGACTCATGTTTTTGTCGATACTGACGTAAGAATAGGCTAGATCTGTGTTTGTGCTAACTGGTGTGGGTTTTAGGGTTTGGGATGGCTAACGTCATAGAGATATCGAGCAGTGAGGATTCCGGGTCTGACGTGTCGTTCAGCGCGGCGGATAGGATATTTATTGACTCGTTGCGTCCGTCTGCCCATGTAGGAACCTCACTGCCGGAACCGCTAGAGGTTGAGCCGCTACAGACCATACCTTGGGTAATAGCCATGGGTCATACGTCACGTCCGGAGAGCTCTAAGGCGGGTGAGGTGGCGGCGGCCAAAGCTAGGCGCGACGAGCGCTTGGCGAGCAACAGTGCCGCCAGCGGATCCGCTGGGGATGAGGAAACAGCGGGGGAAGACGCTGAGTCCGCGTGGTTCCTCCGGGATGGCACCCCCGTCGACGAGGCGGGAGGGCGGATGACTCTCGCCGCTGTTGGCAAGATGAAGCGGACGTTCCGGCTGCCGGGCTCTGTGAAGCTGCGCCCGCCGACTGCGGATGAGAAAGCGTCAATTCTCCCGGTGGGATTTGCGGCCGTTCACGAAGCGATACTCCGCCAAGGAGTGACATTACCGCTGGTGCCGAATCTGCAAATCCTGGTGTGTGAATTCGGCCTTTCGTTCGGTCAGGTTTGTCCCAACATGTGGCGCCTGCTGCTGGCGATGAACTCCTTGTGGCGGTTGTCCGGGTGCGAGGGGCCTACCGTGGCGGAAGTGCTTCACTTCTACGAACTGGTGTACGTGAAGCGCCAGGGTTGCAGAGGGCAAGTGAACCTGAGCCGCCGTCAGGGAGCGCCGAAGTTGATAGAAAACCTAAGGGATTCAATGTCCTATTGGCGGGGGACCTTCTGTGTCGCCACGGAGGGATGGGAGTACCAGGCTGGAGCGAACGAAGAAGGGCCGACGTTTAGGATTAAGTCGGAATTCCAACCTATCCGAGGTTGGTGACCAATTTCCGCTGGCGGTAGCCGGCGGGGTTTCTATCTTGAAGGCTCTGTATTCTTACTAATGTAATTGTGTTTGTGCAGCGGGACTGCGGTACAACCTAACGCGGGAGGAGGAGTGTCGCATTGCTCGTATCAGAGGCTGTTGGCGGAACCGTAACCTGCTGGACTTCGGACTTCTGACTGGCTGGGAGTTGCTAGTCGACCAGAAACTTACTCGCTCCGTTGGTAAGAAATTTCCGTCAGACCGATGTTTCGTTTGTAATAAGTAGTCGAGACTGACTGGCTTATGTTTATTTTCCCAGAAACTCCGCCAGGAAATAAGTCGAGTCGCGACGCTTTCGAAAAAGCAATGGACCGCGCCGAGGTGGACAATTATCTGGAGACCATGTACGCCGAAGGGCTGGCAGCCCAACAGACGCTGGTGAACCCCGAGACACTGGCGCTGAGCCAGTCAGAGGTTCCGGTAGTGCTGCCAATGCCACACCACTCCCATCTTGGTGAGGATGGCCTGCCGGTAGTGCAGGCGGGGGTCCCAGCGGCTGGCGGGAAGAAGGGAGGCGCTGCGGCTGGGCAGCAGAAAGATCGGATGCCCACCAACAGGCGTGGCCCCCAAAAGGAAAAGGCGGTGCCGCCGGCGGATACTGTCATTGCAGCAAGGGAGGAACCGCCGGTGAGGGTGACAAAGACTGCCGCCGGGAACCAGAGGGCGCCGGAGAGAAAACGTCGGCAGGCTGACTCCCCTGACGAGGAAGAGGGGGAGGACGTGGAGGTGATCGGCTCGCGCCAACAGAAGAGGGCCCGAGGAGCTCCGTCGAAGACTGCTGTGGTGGAGGGAGAAGAGCCCGCCGCCAACGAGCTAGACTCGTTTGCCGAGTACGCACCGTTCATGACAGATGGGGAGCGGGAGTTTCTCTTCCACCTATGCGAACGGCTAGGGTTCGGCGGCCTAGCGGGTATCTCACGCCCGACAGCAATTGACCAATCGCCCTTCAACTTGGCGTTTGGGCAAATATCGGCGGGACTGTACGACATGTTTGCGGCGGCGTCGAAGCAGCCCATGGTCGAGGGGGAGTTGCGGGAGGAAATTCAAAGTCTCCAGAGGGAGTTGGCGGAGGATAAGGAGAAGCTGGCAGAGGCAGAGCGGCGTCTGACTATGGCAGAGAGTGACCTTGCCGATGCCCGCGGTAAGCTCCGCGTGGCCATCGAGCATGACTTGGAGAGGAATGACCGCGTCTCCAAGTTGGAGCGGGACGTTGCGTTGCTGGAGGAGCGGATTGCCGCCAAGGACAAAAAACTTATTATCGTACAGCGGGAGTCCGCCGCCAGGGTGACGGAGTTGAAGCGGTTAGAAGGTGAGGTTGCTCGTCTGAGAGCTGAAGGGAATACCGCTGCGGCGGCCGCTGTCGAGGCATTCAAGCGGTCTGCGGAGTTTAAGAAGGCGATGACTGAGTCGGCGAAGGCCGGGGCCCTGGCAAACATAGATATGCTGAAGCGGAAGGGTGCCATCGACTTCGCCAAAGCGTCGCAGCCGGATGCGCCGCCAACCAGGAGTACGCCGCCGGAGAAAACTGTCGTGGCAGCTCCAGTGGGAGGCGCTCGGTCAGGGAGCGGGGAAAGTGGTGCACATCCGGTGGAAGACTCCCAGCAGACTCCCAACCCCACCCCATCGGAGGTGTCGCGCGCTGGTTTCTTGGCGGCGCACACCCGTGCGGATGGTACCATAGAGACCCCAAGTCCGACAGCGCGAGGGTCCGATCAGACGAGTCGAGCGGTCGTGCCGCCGCCCGCCGGAGCAGAAGATGCCGAAGAGCACCCCTGAGGCCAGTTGGACCGCTCTAGATTTTGCAACTTCCCTATTTCCTTTGTAGCCGTTGAGGCATATCATTTTGTAATGTTTTGCTGAATAATATGAAATTCTGAGTTTATGTTTGCCCCATGTGTTTGTATCGTTAGTACTTTGAGTTACATTTTGCTTTTGTCAATCAATGACACATTAAAGGAATTAAAATTGGTCCAAGTGCACCTCGTAGCGGACGAGGTCCGCTGACGATCGCTGGCGTTGCCAGTTGCCCTCAGTGCTAGACTTGGTAACAATGGTTTGAATAATTCCTCATTTCATTGATAGCTGATTGATCAGCGTACAAAAGTGGGGTAGTACCCGTCGGGTAGCTTCCCTTAGCTAAATATTAAACAAAAATTTAGCTAAGTCAAGATGCTCCTGGGTAGCGGTCTGACTATTTGTAATAATAGCGAAGGTGTTCAGTATTCCAAGGGTGGGCCGATTTGACGCCATCCTTGTCCATTAAGTAGAAGGTGCCTGGGCTCACGACTTCCACAATGTTGTATGGGCCTTCCCAAGTTGGGCGGAGCTTTGTCGGAGGTGGGATGACTTCTTTCATTACCCAGTCCCCCAGTTGGAGGTTCCGGGCTTTGACTCTTGCGTTATAGAAACGCGATACAACCTTTTGTTTTGCAAGTTGCGCAAATGGGCCTTGAGTCTTTTCTCTTCTAGGAGGTCCCTGTCCAGATTGATGCCGTCGCCGTTGGTGTCGGGGCAGTAGCCCTCGACCCTAGCGGTAGGCTGAGTTACTTCAATAGGGAGGACCGCCTCTGCGCCGAACATCATGCAGAAGGAAGTTTCGCCGGTGGCGGTAGTTGGAGTTGTCCGGATGGCCCATAGGACTTCTGGAAGCTTCTCCGCCCATAAACCCTTAGGGCTGTCGAGCTTCTTTTTTAGCAGCTTCTTGATTATCTTGTTTGCTGCTTCGACCTGGCCGTTGGTTTGGGGATGGGCGACAGATGCAAAACTTAGCTTGGTGCCCAAGTTGGCGGTGAACGATATGAGTTCCTTGTTGTTGAACTGTGTACCGTTGTCTGTAATGATTGTGTGCGGGACACCATAGCGGCAATAGATGTTCTTCCAGAGGAAGCGAATGACCTTGGCGGTAGTAATTGCCGTTAGTGGCTCCGCCTCTATCCATTTACTGTTGTAGTCGATGGCTACAATGATGTACTTGAACTGGCCCTTGGCGGTTTGGAATTGTCCCATCAAATCAAGGCCCCACGTGGAGTGAACCCAAGGGCCGATGATTACTGACAGAGGTTCCGCCGGTGCATGTGGGAGATCTGTGAACTGTTGGCATTTGTGGCAAGACCTCGAAATTTTCCTGGCGTCATCACCCAGTGTGGGCCAGAAGTAGCCTTGTCGCAGTGTGCGGTTGGCCAATGATCTGGCACCTGAGTGGTTTCCACATTCTCCGCCGTGGATTTCCACCAGGACGATTTTTCCCTCCTCTGGGGTTAGGCAGCGGAGGTTGGGGTAGGTGAACCCCTGGCGGTACAGCTTGCCATTCTGAATGTTGTAGCGGGTTGCTCTCCGCTTGAGCTGTCTTGCCTGGATCTTATCCTCTGGCAATGTGCCGTTGCGCTTATATGCAATGATCTCGTCCATCCAGCTGGAGTTGACTTCAATGTTGAAGATCTCCGCCAGGGTCTTTGTGATGCTTGGCTTGTCAAGGTACTCTACCCTTGTGTCCGCTGGACTATGATGTGGCTGGGCGGTTGCCAGTCTCGCCAGTGAATCAGCCTTGGCGTTCTTTTCCCTGGGGATTTGTGTGATGTTGTGGAATTTGAACTTTTTTAGCAACGTTTTGACGTACCCCAAGTATGCCGCTAACTGCTGGTCCTTGGCTTGGAAGCTGTCGTTGACCTGGTTAACGACTAGCTGGGAGTCGCTGAATATGTTGACGCTGTCAGCCCCTGAGTCAATGGCGAGGAGTAGACCGGCGATGAGTGCCTCGTACTCCGCCATGTTGTTCGAAGCTTTGAAGATGAATTTTAACGCATACTCCGCGTTCAGTCCCCCGGGTCCTGTTAAGATGATTCCGGCGCCGCTGGCCCTGGCGCTGGCGGAGCCATCCACATGCAGGTTCCAGTCTGACTGTGGGGGAGCAACCTCCTCAACGGTTACCATTTCTGTTCCGGGACTTGTCTCAACACCGGGCTCCGGCCGTCGCTCGGTTAGCTCAGCGATGAAGTCCGCCACTGCCTGGCCCTTCATGGCGGTTCTTGGCCTGTAATCTATGTCGAATTCGCTGAGCTCGATGGCCCACTTGCAGAGGCGCCCCGAGTGCTCAGGGTTCTGCATCACCTGCCGCAGCGGCTGATTGGTTAACACATGGATCGTGTGAGCCTGGAAGTATTGCCGGAGGCGTCTGGCAGCAACGATAAGTGCGAGGGCCAGCTGCTCCAAGGGAGGATATCTTGTTTCTGCTCCGTTCATGCCTCTGCCGGCGTAAAACACTGGAAGCTCATCTTGGCCTTCCCGCCGGACAATGGCGCAACTTACCGCCGACGCCGAAACCGCCAGGTAGATGAATAGTGTTTCTCCTTGCACAGGAACATAAAGGAGAGGGACTGCCGCCAGGTATTCCTTTAAGCCCTGGAACGCCGCCTGGCACTCCGGGTTCCAGTCGATGACCTTCTTGTGCGTTGTTTTTAGGAGTTTGAAGAATGGGGCGTACTTATCAGTGAGTCGAGAGATGAACCGAGAAAGGGATGTTAACTTGCCCTGGAGGCACTGGACGTGTACCTTATACTCAGGGTCCGCCAGGTCAAGGATGGCCTGGACCTTGTCTGGGTTAGCCTCGATGCCTCGCTCGCTGACGATGTATCCCAGGAATTTGCTAGCGGTGACCGCAAAGAAACACTTCTCTGGGTTGAGGCGCATGCCGTAGGCCAAGAGAATGGTTACTATGACCTTGAGGTTTGCCACATGTCCGCTGGCCTTTACGCTTTTGACTAACATGTCGTCCACGTAGACCTCGACGATTTTTCCCAGATGGTCAGCGAACATGGCGTTCATCAACCGCTGGTAAGTTGCACCGGCGTTCTTCAGACCGAAAGGCATGACATTGTAGCAGTAGAGGCCTTTGTCGGTGGTGAAGGTGGTGCATTCCTGGTCGCTGGGGTGCATCTTGATCTGATTGTATCCGGAGAAAGCGTCCATCATGCTGAGGAGCTCATGTCTGGCAGTTGCATCGACTAGCTGATCGATATGAGGTAGCGGAAAGCTATCCTTTGGGCATGCCTTGTTGAGATTTTTGAAGTCGACACACATCCGCCACTTGCCGCTGGCCTTCTTGACCATTACCAGGTTTGAGATCCACTGGGGATAGATAACTTGGCGGATGAACCCAATTTCCTGGAGTTTTGCGACCTCCTCTCCGATTGCCCGGTATTTTTCCTCATCAAAGGCCCTTCGCTTCTGCTTGATGGGATAAAAGGAGGGTTTGATGGTCAGTTTATGAGTGATAATGTCAGGAGAGATACCTGGCATGTCCGCGTATGACCATGCAAAGACGGCGGCGTTATCACGTAGGAACTTAGTGAGCTTTGCCTCCACCTCTGGGTTTAGATGGGCGCCTATGCGGACTGTCCGCTCAGGGTGTTCGTCCGAGAGGCAGACAACCTTTAGTGACGTGTCAGGGTCGACTGGCTCCTTCCTTACATACTTCTCCTCTTCATCCCTAGGATCCTCAAAGATGTTTGGTGGCGGTGTCTCATTACCCACTGTCAGAATTTCATGGCGGCGCGTCGACCGCGCTATAGTTGTTGAGTAACATTCTCGTGCCAGCTGTTGGCTTCCCCTGACACAGCCCGTGCCGTTGGGCGTGGGGAACTTCATAAGGAGCATGTACCCGGCAATGATGCACTTGAGCTTGTTAAGTGCTGGTCGACCGATGATGGCGTTGTACGAACTGAAGCAGTCGACAATAATGAATTCTGTATGTACCTCCGCCATGCAAGGGCTAGTACCAATAACCAGCCGCATGTAATCTGACCCCAGCGGTTGTGTGACGTCACCGGAGAAGCTGAGCAGTGGCTCGTGATCCTGGAGCAGTTTTTTGTTCCGCTTGAGATGGTCGTAGCAACCATTGAAGATGACGTTGACAGCGGATCCGCTATCCACCAAAATTCTCCCCACCGAGAATTTGCCCAGAATGGCATCGACCAAGAATGGGTCGTCATGGGGTAAATGCACTCCGCGCTCTTCCTCCTCCGAAAAGGTAATAGGTTCCCAACCTGATTTCGGGAGTTTGGCGGATCTTTCGTAGCGGATATTGCAGACTTCCTTTGGGTGATTAGTGCGTGCATAGCGCTTCCTTGCCCTGTGAGACATGCTGGTGATTGGGGCACCGCCATCGATGGTGTTGATGCGGCCCAAGGTCTCAACGTTGGCAATTACTGGTGGTGGCTGACGCACCTTGAACTGGTCCATCTTGCCATCACGGTACAAGGTCTCAATGGCCGTTTTGAGAGCATTGCAACTGTTGGTATTGTGGCCGCTGTCCTCGTGGTATTTGCACCACTTGCCGGTGTTCCTGGGCTTGCCTGTTTTTGGGTATTTTGGAGGGGGTGGCGGTGGGATCTGATCCTTGCACTGATTGTAGATGTCTTCATATGAGGCAGTCAGGACCGTGAAAACTGCATACCGCTGCGAGGACTCCGCCTGCTTGTTGCGGTTATCCCCATGGGTTGGGCGGTTTCCCTTATGGTAATGCTGGTCCTTCTGCCGCTTGCTCTGGTGGTGGCCCTGTTGCCACTCCCTTTTCTTGTCAGTTGATGGTGCTGAGGGGGTCTTGCTAGCGGTTTCCTGATGACTGGAAGATGGCTGTGTTGATTTTGGTGTTAGTGGTGGCGGTGGGGTTTCTCCGTATGTGATGAATTCCGCCTGGGCGTGAATGACCGCCTCACTCATGACGTGGTCATACGTCGCATTGGGATGATTGTAGTTGAGGTGATAGAGGAACGGTCCCTTGAGCAGTCCCTTCCTGAAGGCCGCCGACGCCATCGTTTTGTCTAGGTCACGGCACTGAGATGCTGCCGCCCGCCACCTTGTGACGAAGGCCTTCAGTGACTCGTCCTCCCCCTGCTTGACGCTGAACAGCTGACTTGTGTTGTGATGACCAGCGGATAATAAGATGAACCGGGAGAGGAAAGCATGGGATAGTGCATTGAATGAACTGACAGACCCCGGCGGACACTCAAAGAACCAGTTCATTGCCTCGCCATCCAACGTTTCGCTAAACAAGTGGCACAAGGTGGCGTCGTCGAACCCCTTGTTGTTGGTGACCTTCTTGAAGGTGTCCATGTGGACGAAGGGATCAGACATTCCACCGTAATGCGCCATCTTTGGGGTTTTTGCATATGCCGGTCTGACAGCCTGCAGAATGGCAGCGGTGAAGGGCCCGGGTCTGGAAGCGAAGAGCGGATTCTGAGTTGGCGCTGGGACGCCCGACTCCGCCCGGATCAACCTCTGCTCCAGCTGGTGCATCCTTTCCAATATCTGGGCGGTTGCATCGTTGGTGGAATCAGCCTGGACAACCCGCTGGGACAGCCCGCGCCTTGGCACAGGCGGAATATTCTCGGTCCTTGCCCTAGCCTCCGAGCGGTTGGTGTGCGGGAGTGATTCCGCTTCTTGTTCTAACATGGGTTGGGGTATGGGCGGTGGTCCCATTCCCAATAACTCGGGTGGGTTCAGCGGCACCTGCATCTGTATGACCGGCCCCGGCCCCAACGTTCCGGTGCCGGGTCGGCTATGCCTGGTGCTATGTGATTACTCGCTCTGTGTTGGGCGGGCGGTGGCCTCCAGCGTCTTCTTTAATTCCTCGAAACGTGTCATGAGCGTAGCCACCTGCCGCTGGGCTTCAGCCTTTTCCTTGCGTTACGCCTCACGCTCCTTGTTTGCCTTGTGAAGATCCGCCAGTGCTAGCTCGTACATAGTGACGAGATCTTGGACCGGCGGGCGGCTGCTGCTCGGATTTGCCTCACCGCCGGGGTTGGCCGGGGTTGTGAATAGTGCGCGGTTAACGCCTACTGCTGGGTCGGGAGGTTGGGGGACGGCGGGATGGTCTGCCTGCTCTTCAGCGTTTCCCCCGCTACCGTTAGTCATGGTGATTGTGGTGGGATGGCCTTTTGTTCAAGGATTCCCACAGACGGCGCCAATGTTAATGTCTAAAAGTTCGGCGGTAGCTGAACCTTTGTTAACGCTGATCCGGTGGGCGGATCGATACTTATGGTGTTCTCAAAGCCTCCGCTACCTGCCAAGTAAAATACAAAGGGCGTCAGAGGGAGACCGCGTTGGGCGGTCTTCAACTCTCCGATGCCTAAGTTAGTCAATGTATTTATGTTGACAAAGTAACAGTAGGTAAAGTATTGAATGCGTAATTAATGAGGAGAGAGGAGAGGACCTTTTATAGGTGAGGAAGAGGTTGATCTTCTCTTTGTTTTCGATGTGGGACTGATATGCTTCAATTCCCAGTTTCAGAAGCTTCTGATGCCATCTTGGCGCGGCGCGTGGCGGCGCGTTGGCGGCGATCTGGAGGTGGTCTGACGTTGGGGCTGTAGCCCGCCTGGCGGTGTGTCTGCATGTCATTCCTTTGGTTGGAATCAGTACCTTCAGCGGTACAATGAGTGTAGCCCGTTAGAGCTAATTATGCTTGCAAATGTACATGTATGTACAAGTCCATGTACAACTCAAAAACTCATTTTTGCCCTTAGTAAATTTCTTCATCACATCTCTTTTACATGTTGAGGCTGAAATTCCTACATATTGAGGACAAAATCCTCGACCAATCATTCCTTTAAAATCATGTTTTTCAACAAAAGTAAAAGGCAGTTCAGCTCTAATAACATAATCAACAAGTTCTCACTACACCAAAAACTGCATCACACAACACTAATCACACAACGGAACAGAAATTGTCTGTTGTATGTTTAAGTGAACTTTATTGTACAACGGTACTAGTGATGTTCTGTTGTGTGAATGTCAAAAAAGTGATAACTTTTTTCTCAGAACTACATTGCACAACACAATTAAGTATTGTCCGTTGTCTGAGTGTTAAAAAATTTAGCGGCAGATTTCCCTCCACTCTCGAGTCATAATTCCCTTCAGATGGTATGAAATGTGGGCTACTAGGTACAACGGTATAGCTATTTCTGTTGTATGATTGAAAGCTGGGCGCCAAATTTTGAGGAAACTCGCTTGAATGTCTTGGTTGCAAATTCTACTAGGTATACCTAGTGCAAGACGCAGAAATTGCACAACGGATTTTAGCCATTCTGTTGTCTGAACTAGAAACATAGGCGGTAAATTTTTGAGCCAAAATGAAGCAGGCGGCATGTTTCCCTCCATGTTTTGGCATTTATTTTCAGTAGTACACTCTTACGACAGTTTATTACGTTTCTGTTGTGGGAGTGACTTTCAGAATTAATTGAGGTTTAAAGCCTATTCCACATCGCGTCCAAAAGAAAAAAAGAAAGAAAGCGAAAGTGCGAAACCTACCCTCTCGACCCTCTGTCTCAACATCAGTTTCTAGCCTCCACGAAATCGAGCCTCTCTCTCTCTCTCTCTCGAGCAGCTCTCCTTCGCTCCTCTCTTTCCTGCACCACTCGTCTCTTCTTCATCTTCTGATTCTCTCGCTCTTCTTATTCTTCTTCTTCTTCTTCTTCTGCTCTCAGAACCCATCACCACCGTCCGATTCTCTGACCATCCGGCCACCCCCTCTGCTGCAATAGCCGATCACTACTCCCTACCGCTTCCACCCACTTCGCCAAGCGCTTCTCCTCCCTCTCCCCGCACGTTGTCGCCACTCCGTTAACCCCCTCGCCGTCAGGTACTCTTCTCTCTCCATCTCAAAACCCTAGATTTCCCCCTTTTTCCTAATGCTTCGTTGTTTTGATTGAGTGGGTTTTCATCGGCGTAGTGTTCTCTGCTATGGAATTAGGGGTTGAGTCTAGCTATCGTCATCGCCGTCAAAGACCTCGATGTGCAGAAACAGATTCATTCTGCAACAACATTTTTGGGTTTTGGCATAGTCTCCATCGAAGACCTCGACTCGTTCTCCAGCTCATTCCGGGGCTGTTGAAGGCTTTCTCTTTGTCGTTAAGAAGTAATAGTTTCAATTTCTTTGTTCTTGTTTTGGCAGTAACCCTCTATTACATCGTGTTAATTCCAAGTTGGAAGTGATTGTTGTTCTAGATTATGTATTGATTGTTGCCTAAATTGGATGCAGACACCATAGAAATCTTCAAAGGGTAAGCAAACTGTGAATTTCTTTTTCCTCAGCCTCAGAACCTCTTGACATAGATGATTCTGAATAGATGTTGAATGACGATGAGCTGTTTTTCAACACTATGGCAGAGGATGGAAGCGATGAGGAGGTGGGCTTTTGCTACTCTAATTTGTAACATTAAAGAGCACCTGATTGTATCTTAATGGATTGATATATTGGAGCTTTTATATATTATGCTTCTGGTGGGGAAACTCAAGAATTCTCTATGGATAAGTACTAAAGTGAATATATAGGTTTGTAAGTTTGTGTGTGTTCTTACATGTGTGCCTAACCATCAGCAATCGAATTAGTTCGAATGGCGTTGCTAGAGTATGATTAAACTCTGGATTTGTAATTACTGCTTATCTGGTATGGGGCTATGGGCCACAATTTGCAAGAACATTCTGTAGTCTCACGGTGGACCTTAACATACTCTATCGACTCTTATCAGCTGTCACCAGCTGATTCTCATCTGCATCTCCAATAGCACAACATTTTGCTCGCATGTGTTCCTGGATTGGAAATTAGGATACCAATTTCATCTGATTTTATTTATTTGAAGTCCTTCATGTTCTTGCTTGTATGTGGCTATTTTTGGATATCAGTGATCCAATATTTTTCTATTGTTTTGCCTGATTTTATACTTTATAGATTTACTCTTAATCTTCACAGGTAGCTGAAAAATTAACGATTATGAATGAAGAATGTTTAGATGAAGAATATACCAATGAGTATGATGAAGAAGAAGAGGAAAACCACTATGCTTCTCGTGCCATATCCAAGATGCAACCCAGGTAGGGTTTTTACTTAAATCAGTACTTCAAGATCGATCATTATCTTCAACTATTGGTATTCTTAAACTGACCATCTCAGTGAAAAAGTTACAGGAGAGTTTTATATATGCTCACATATTGAGCTTTCTGGGATCTCTTGCAGGAGGTCTAGTGTATCCAAGGCTTACTGGGATGATGAGATGGGCATGGCTGTCGTATTTCCAAAGGGCAGAATTTGGAGAACCACGGGAATCTCTCGTAATGGCAAGCTCTATATCTCCATTGAGGAAGTTTTGTAAGTGAAAAGAGAACTTCTTTTTGTTGTGATTCTTGTTTTGATTACATCCTTTTTTTTTTTTTTTGGTGGGATTCTCTGGCAAATTACTAGGATTTTAAACTTTATGAAAAATAGGGGATATAGATTTGACTGGAAAGAGCTGGACTTGTTCATTCTTCATACAACTGATTTCATTGACTTATTCAGAGATTAAATTTTGAACATTTTGTTTATAGCTTAAAGTTTTTCCTTTCAAACTTCCATGGTGTATGTGGCCT
The DNA here is from genome assembly GCF_958449725.1 of Rosa rugosa. Taxonomy (NCBI): domain Eukaryota; kingdom Viridiplantae; phylum Streptophyta; class Magnoliopsida; order Rosales; family Rosaceae; genus Rosa; species Rosa rugosa. The sequence continues at coordinate 43,164,471 of NC_084823.1, forward strand.
TTTAGTTGTTTCCTTTTCAATGGTTTTTGTTGTAGTTATCATTATGAGGTCAACGAAATTTTAATGTGAGCTACAATTGACCTGCCCTAAAGAAAAATTTGGGACTGTCAAATATATTTAGTAGGTGCTTTGTGTACATGAAAGCTCTAATTTTATTCACTACCTTCAGGCCCTTCCTTGCAGGTCATGATACTGAACTATTAGTATATTGTAACAATCCTTTTATAGGTATTTGGTTGAAATAGGGGCTTTGCTTCTCTTGGATGGTAGTGATACTAGTATTTCCTTGGAAGATATATATACAAAGGTTTCAGATGGAAAGAATAAGTTCTTGTTGGAGGAATTTAGAGCTTATAGGCAACTCAGATACCTTGGGTACATTGTTGCGAGACATGGTATTCCCTGGTCTAGCAAGGGTGTCAAGACTAACTGTGAATCTGTTTCTTCTCAAGTTTGTCCTGAAGCTGAAGAGATTAGGTCTGTCAATGGATTGTCCAATGGGATACAAATTAATGATACTTGACCTTTTGGTTACTTGTTTGGTAGCAATATAGTCTTGCTCATATTTCCAGGAAATTTCTATACTTGTCATCTTGAGGCCTCATTTTGTTTCTTCAAAAGCAGTATATTAGTTTTCATACTTGACCTTTTGGTTACTTGTCTCACACCCAGCAAGGAATGCTGTCCGCCTTTTTGGGCAAGTTTTAATTGATGTGTCTTTCGTTTTGGAGTTTGTGTTATGATTAATGGAGTTGAGAGGAAACTATACTAAAGCTATGTTTTAGTTCATTTAGAATTCTGGAGTCTAGTGCTTTTTGTTGCGGATAGTTGATTAGGTTGTCAGCAATTTACCCCAAAGGCAGTTTCTTGACACCTATTGTGTCTTTCTTTCTTTGTTTTGTTTTGTCTACTGAGCATAGAAAATCTGATCAGTTTGTCAACGTCAGATTTAAGGAGATATAAGACGTCATAGATTTGTATAAACTGCTTGTTAAGAGGATCTCATTTCTGTAGCCTTTACTTTTATGTCATCATACAATAAACATACTAGTAAAATGCAAACTAAGAGAAGAGGTAGAAATCTGTCAAGAACAAATTAGTTATTGCTATTCTAGTACCTAGTACCTCTGTCTTATTTGAGATAATTGTTCTATCCTTACTTTTGTTATACTTATTAATTATTATCTCCGTCTTTGCTATGCGAAGAGGGGAATGGAGGAGATGGTGAGTACTTAAAGTACTTGGCTTATACAATCATAAGTCTGACTTATCTATGTTTGTCTTCTTGCAGTAATGAAGATAGGGCTTCAAATACAAATGCAGTAGAATCTACTGGAAAAGAAAAGGAGAGATTTGATCTACAAAAAGCACTTTTGGCTGCTCTTTTCAATGCTCCTGAGAGACCCAAGGAGCCGGAGCTAGAAAGACCTCAGGAGCCGGAGCTACCAAAAAAAAGAATAGTAAAGATCAAGCAAGGGTCATTGGGAAATCAAGCATGGACTACAAAGCTATACTTTCTTCTTTCTTTCATCATGCAAAACTTAGGAAACTTAAAAGCTTCTTAGTCTATGATATGTATGAATGCTAGCTTTAGCAATGTTCCTTAAATTCAATATTTGATGAATTGATGTATCACAATGCTTTTGGTACAAATATTGATCATTTGATGGTTTGCATTCAATTTGTCATCCAATTGATCACTATTATATCCATTCAGAATTTGGGTATTCACACAACGCATTCATAGATATCACACAATGGATTTTAATAAGTAATATCGTCTAGTTTTAATCTCATACAACAGAAAAGACTAGAACTCAGTTGTCCTAGTCTAAATCACACAACAGCGCGCTATACTACAAAACCATTGTATGAAAGTCTCAACCCACAACGGCAAAAAAGCAAATTCTGTTGTGTGAACTGCTGCGCACAAGTGCTGCGCATAGGTGCGTCCGACATCTGTCGAGTTCTTGGACAACGGTTTTAAGAAATATACGTCGACTGATTTTGTATCATACAACGGTGAATTCACCGTCGTCTGATTTTTCATCAGACAACATCGAGATAGACGACGGTGAGTCTTCAAATCAGACGACGTTTTTTCACCGTCGTGTGATGCAGTTTTTGGTGTAGTGTCTCTACGTGCAACATTCTTATCGTAAGCAAAACTAGTGATATTTCCAGAAGGATTAAATTCAGTTTAGTCCCTCAGACTTTAGGCCAAACATCAGTTTGGTCCCTCCTCTTTTTTTTTAATCAAACTCATCCCTGATCTCTCGAATAGCATCAACCTCGTCCAAAATTTGAATCCGGCCCCAAAAGTGACGTCATCTGCTGAGCTGGAGCAGACAAGGAGGTCCCACAGGAAGGGCATAATGGACATTTCGTATTTAATCTAATTTCTATTTTTTTTTTCTCTTATTTTCTCTCTCTCGCTCTCTCTCACTCACATCTGAAACAGAGAGAGGAGCTCTCTCTCTCCTCTCTCACTCACACATATTCCCAGCCACCGTGAACACCAGCCGGCCACCATGAATCCTCTGCTCACACCCTCGACCACCTCCACACCCTCAACACATATCTTGCCAATAACCTATACAATCAAGACTCAATCACCCCGAACCGACAGTAGCAGAGAAAATTACCTAAACACATCCACCATAACCAAGAACAAATTTCAGTATCACAATTAAGTCTTCACAGCTTGCAACAGTACACGCCCTTCCTATTCCACCACATTAGTTTTCCAAAGGAACAAACAAGCACTCCACTCTACTCTACTCTACTCCAGTGTATAGCAGAGAGTAACAAATGCATCAGAAAGACTATAAAGATCTAAAATTGCGAAAAGTATCAACACATACGTGGACTTGAAAGCACCGCTGGTAGCCCCAATCGGAGTGCTGAAGGCCACCTCTTGAAAAGGGCCGGGCATCTTCCTGCGAGGGAACCACCCGAGGTCGCCGCCTTTCTTCCCTGAAGGACACTTGGAGTACTCGGAGGCCAACTTAGTGAACTCCGCCGGAGGGACCTTATCGCCGTTTCCGAGCCAGCCGTCCTGCAACTTCTTGTAGGCTTCGTTGATCTTTCCCTGCTTCTCACAAAGTAAGTGCCTTGCCTTCACATACGTGCAGGTGCCGAGCCCATCGGAAGCTCCGCCCTTGCCGGACTTTCCTTTTCCCTTAGAGCCGCCGCCCTCGTCGCAGCCGGCGCCGGCTGCGGCTTTTCCCTTGCCTTTTCCTCCGGCCTTGGCGTCCTTGCCCATCTCTAAAACCCTAAAATTTCACAAAATTAACAAAATTTGCGAGGATCTTTCGCCAAAAATCAAATCTTGAAACTGCGGAGGCTCACCTTCTGAGATTGCCAACCTAAGATGAAATGCTAGCACCTATTTAACCTCAAATTTGTGCGAGCCGACGTCGCAGAGCGCGAAGACCGAGTCGGCCACGAGGATCGGGCTGCGGGGCTTGGACGGAAGATTGGAATAGAATTTGAGCCAGTGGTTGCCGGCGCCGGCGGAGAAGTAAAGCGCGACGAGCTAGGTAAGGACCATGACGCGGGTGGCGGAGTCAACGAGGACGGAGCCGTGCCTTGACCAGGCGGAGCCGAGCTGAGGTAAGGTGAGGAAGCGGCGGGTGAGAGGGTTGCAGACGACGAGGGACTTGGTGGAGTGGCGGGAGTCGGCCCAGAGGTAGAGGAGGCCGGAGGAGGAGGCGACGGGGTGGGGGGAGCGGAAGGGGAGGAAATCGAGGGGGAAGCGGAGCCAGCAGTGGAGGTCGATGTTAGAGGTTGGTACTTGCTCTCTCTCACTCCACCATGAGGGTGTGGAGTTTGGTCGAGGGTGTGGAGGTGGTCGAGGGTGTGGAGGTGGTCGAGGGTGTGAGCAGAGATTCATGGTGGCCGGCCGGTGTTCATGGTGGCTGGGAATATGTGTGTGTGAGAGAGAGAGAGAGAGAGCTCCTCTCTCTGTTTCAGATGTGAGTGAGAGAGAGAGCGAGAGAGAGAAGAGAGAGAAAATAAGAGAAAAAAAAATAGAAATTAGATTAAATACGAAATGTCCATTATGCCCTTCCTGTGGGACCTCCTTGTCTGCTCCAGCTCAGCAGATGACGTCACATTTGGGGCCGGATTCAAATTTTGGACGAGGTTGATGCAATTCGAGAGATCAGGGATGAGTTTGATTAAAAAAAAAAGATGAGGGACCAAACTGATGTTTGGCCTAAAGTCTGAGGGACTAAACTGAATTTAATCCTTTCCAGAACTATCAAGACCTAATCTTTTCTGCCCTTTTTCATGAATTTGTAAATGCCTTCTTAAATGACTAGTACCAGCACTCGCACCACCTCTAAGCAATGCCTTACAAACCCCACATTTATTTTTTGGTACCATACTTCCATGGTCATTAACTTGAACCCTTTCAAAAAACTCCCAAACATTACTAGTGAATCTAGTTTTCTTAGAAGATGCAGAAATAGATGAAGCTCCGGCTTCTGTCAAGTTATCAGCATTAATATCATCCATTTCTAGCTGGAAATAAACAAAGTTAAGATATTACTTGAGAGTTTTGAATGAGCAAGCTAAAACTTATTCGCAGAGATGCTACTGTCCATTCCTTTGTTTGCTCTTACTCATCCTGCAATGTAAGAGATCACAATCAAAACAAGAATCTAATTCTTTATTATTATCAGGCACAGAGTAATTCTTTGTTATTATCAGGCACAGAGTAAAAACAAATTGCACAATCAAAGACTTTATTCATAAGTGCATCACTTTTAGTATCGATTACCGAAAGTGGCAACTGACAATATTAGACAAATTATCCAAATATGCCTAATCAACAACTAATCAACAACTTTATTGAACTTTATCATCTTAACACCTCAGAAAACAAAGGTCCAGTACTCTCAGACCAAATACCACAGACCAAAGACCAAACACCACAGGTACCCGTTATCATCTTCACACATATAACTCCTTATAATCTTAACAACACAGAAACAAAGATTAGGTCAGAAAAGACATCAACCTCTAATCTTTTCTGCCCTTTTTCAATGCAAAGTTTATATCTTCACACATATAACTCCTTATAATCTTAACAACACAGAAACAAAACCACAGACCAAAGACATCAACAAAACTAGTACCTGCTCGATTAACACCTCAGCTCTCAGATTATCCCCTCTTGCAGCCCGTGAGATGAGGAAGAGGAAAAAAAGAAAAATAGCGATGGACAATGAGAAGGAGAGGAGCTCGCCGTGAACAGATCCAACTCGCTGTGAACAGATCCAGCTCGCCGAGAGGAGGCTGATCCGTTATGGAGGTTTAGGTCGAGTCGTCGAGAGGAGACTGAGGAGGTATGGAGGTTTAGGTCGAGAGGAGGCTGATCAGGTATGGAGGTTTAGGTCGAGGGGAGGCTGATCCGGTATGGAGGTTTAGGTCGAGTCGTCGAGAGGAGGTTGAGGAGCTATAGAGGTATGGATATTTAGATCTGAGACTCTGAGTGACTAAGTCGTCGAGAGGAGGCTGAGGCTTGAGGCCTTGAGAAACAGAGAATGAGAGAGTGATAAATTTTAGGAAGTTTAGGTTTAGGTCATTGTCTGATTTGTCTCACACTCTCACAGCTGGTATCCAACGGTATGATTAGAAAACGGTAACTTCACAGTTTTCTAAAAACATATATATAATTTTACATAATTTAAATATAAATCTATATTTATATATCATACACTCCAAAGAGCAACCCATATCAATTCAAAGAAAATGAAAAAACCGACCGTTTGATGAGTTTATTACAATAAATTATGAGTATGGTAAAAAATTTAGCCAATTTCACCATATTTTCGAATCCGATCGAGTTGGTCAACCGTAGTCACTTATATGTTTTCTTGGTTGACCGATGGCGTGACAACCGCGAAACGTGCGTATTTTTTCACATCACGTTTGTATATATTCCATCGATGGATGTGCGTGGACATAAGATAAAAAAATTTAATTTTAATTACAAACACATTGGCCTATACCAATTTTCTTCCTAAAGTTGTATGACTTATACATTGCATTTAAATTGTTTAGGTTCATTCTAAAGCAACCATGAAGTGGGAAATGAATTCGGAGAAACCAACCGCTCGATGGAGAGATTGTAATGTTTTATGGTGTTTGTAGAAATTCTAGCCAATTTGGTTATTGTTTCGAATTCGATCAACTAGGTCAAACGTAGTTACTCTTATAAACTTATATTTATATATCATACACTCCAAAGAGTTTCCCTATCAATTCAAAGAAAATGGAAAAACCGACCGTTGGATGAGTTTATTACAATAAATTATGAGTGTGGTAAAAAATTTAGTCAATTTCACCATATTTTCGAATCCGATCGAATTGGTCAACCGATATTTAGAATATATATATGCACATATTTTATATAGAAGTATAATAGTATAAGAACTTCCACATACACACACACACACACACACACACACACACACACACACACACACACACATATATATATATATATATATATATATATATATATATATATATATATATATATCTCTATATATATATAAACACACACACACACACACATATATATATATATATGACTATATATCTATATAAACACACACACAAATATATATCTATATGTGTCTATATATATATATATATATATATATATATATATATATATATTTATAAACACACACACACATATATAGATATATCTATATATAACACACACACACACACACACACACACACACACACACATATATATATATATATAAACACACACACACACACACACACACATATTTAACTATGGAAAAATGACTATATGGGTTGAAAATGTCATTCATAATATTTTGGAATTCACTGGGGGCATTTTTAAGACCGAATGGCATGACATTCCATTCATAATGACCGAAAGGGGTGACAAAAGCAGTTTTGTATTTGTCTTCCTCACTAATTTGTATTTGCCAGAAACCAGATTTCATATCAAATTTGGAGAAAATGACAGCATTATTTAATCTGTTAATGAGATCTCGTTTATTGGGGATAGGATATCGAATCCACTCTAGAACTGTATTGAGAGGTTTATAATTGATGACTAAGCGTGGAGTTCCTCTTTCTAATTCGGCACTTTTCTGCACATAGAAGGCAGGACATGACCACGGGGATTTACTTTGTCTGATGATTCTTTTGTGAAGTAAATCTTTAATTTCCTTTTTGCAGAATTCCATGACTTCTTGATTCATTTGAATTGGACGGGCTTTGGTAGGAATATTTTTCTCATGGAATCCTTTAATGTAAGGGAGAGTGACAATATGTTTTTTTCTATGCCAAAAGGCAGTAGGAATATCCGAACATAATTCGTTAATAATTTTTTCTTCGAATGTTTTGACTTTTTGTTGGAGAAAAGGTTCTTGGAGTTGAGTATCGATTCGTTTAAAATTGATTTCTTCTTTAAGAAATGTGATCTGCTTATATTTTGCCTGAATACAATTTAGTGTTTTTGAGATAGAATTTTCTTGGAAAGCCTTTAGGTGTGGTATTTGAGTCGTATCTATAGAAAAGTCCTCAAACCCCAGGTGGCGGATTACCGCCTAGGTGAGGTATTTGAGTTGATATCATTTATTCTACTTTTATGCTAAGTGATTATCTGTCTGGTTCCAATTCTTAAGTGTAATAACCCGAAACTTAGTATCACTGTAGAGCACTCTAAGATACCTTAAACTTAGAAATAATCCAAGTATCTTCTAAGCATTTATTTTCTCGATTAGAAACCGATGATACCACATGCTATACTTACAAGTTATAATAGAGTTCTAGGAACTTACTAAAATACCTTAGTTCGTATTTCTTGTGTATACTCGATATTTGTTATTGAGCCCAATACTATTACCTATATTATTTTTGTGATGCATGTCATTTTAGTACTAGTTATTGCTAACACATATTTTGAATATTACGAAATGACATATCAATCTTCGTATTAGTTTGAGAAAATGTGTATCTATGTGTATATCTATGTGTATATATGTATACATGATTCAAATGTCAATACATCTAGAAGAACTAATCTGATTTTTCTTTCTAACAACCATAACATTTCTTGGAAATTTATTGGAAATTTCCTTGTAAATGCTTTGTAGACTTTCAACTCACTTTTGACTTACAAGTAAGATGCTAAAAATTAATTTTTAATGCATCTTTCTAGTCTTTATAAACATGAAGCTGAATCATTTTTCCTTCAAGCCTTAAGATCAAGTGCAAAACTGATTTGGAAGTCTTAGTTGTAGAGAAAACTCACCTCACAAATCCTTCATCCTTTTCTTTCAAGAAACTCCCTTTGTTTTTCTCAAAGAAGTCCAAGCTTGGATCCAAGACCAAAATCTTCACTTCACTTCTGAGTTTCTTAAGTAAGTACATGAATACATTCCTATATTCTTTTGCCTTTAAGATTTATCAAAGTGCATAACCGATGATAAAATGGAAAAGAATCTGTTTTGCTGCAGTCATATATTTTCGTGTTTGATAAAAGTTAATCTTGTCAAAAATAATTATATTTTCAGTTTCTTCATGAAAAATCCTTCAGTTTAGGCTTTTGAATCACTAAAAAAGGTTAAGAAATGAAGAAGTTATGGCTAATCAAAGTTTTCAATTTTTAAACTAGCTGGAAATCTCATACCGCCATCACAACTTCAAAAATTCATATCTCCCTCATTTCTTATCCATTTTCTACAAACTTTATATCAATTTGAAGCTTAGGACCTCTACTTTTATTCTGGAAAGTTTGAGAAGTAATGGTAAAATACACAGTACGTAAAGACTTAAACATCAAAGGTCAGTTTCAAAAATATCGGTTTCAGCACTGTTATGGTTCTTTTACCATTTATGGACTATATCACTCTGATCTGGACTACATGACTTATTCCATTGAATTCCTTATGAAAAATCCTATGACTTGGTGTCCTCACTTGACTATTTCGGACATGAATTGAACAAGTTATAAAAACAGAAAGTTGACAGTACTTGGTACTATTATTTTGATTGACGAATGGACACTTCGGACTAAGATTTCTAATACTATGAAAAGAGGACTACTAACTCTTTGACTACTAACTAATATTCTCTTACTACTTCTAATTTACAGTACCTTTATTTTATTGCACATTTACTTTCAAGTTTAATTTGCAGTACCTTTATTTTATTGCACATTTACTTTCAAGTTTAATTTGCAGTACCTTTATTGCACAATTACTTTCAAGTTTAATTATAGATATATATATATAATTATGTATATATATTAATTTGTCCACACAATTTCAGTTATATTTACTTATGTAAGCTTGTTTATATGCTTGTACTTTATTATTACATATTTTACTTGATTTCAGTTATGTATAAGCTTATTTTTAATTAGCTTATTTTTAATTATGTTGTTTGCTAGTGAATTTACTTATTTGGGTTATATAATTATGCTACATATGTTTTCATATGAGGTTATTCCTAAATATATGTATGTCTCTATATGTGTGTGTACATATACATATATTATGATCTATAATTTATAAAGATTGTATTTTGTAAATTTGATTATGTCTGAGAAGTACAATTGTGAAGCCGGGTGTTATCTACAACCCCGTGCTTAAGTGAATTACTGGTAAATGTGTTTTGGTGTTATGAGACGTTAAGCCTGGGCCCTAGTCCCTTCAGATAGTGCACTATTATACTCTTAGGAAGGTTGCTTACTTTGAGTATACATACTTGGGTATAGTACGTTGGACCCTGGTATGCTGCGGCTTACCCATGCTTTGGTATTATGGACCCTAGCATGTGGTTTCCCGTGCTTTGGTATTATGGACCCTAGCACGTGGATTTATGAATTGTTACAGTCAACCTGGCTTTCCCGTGTTTTGGTATTATGGACCCTAACACGTGGATTTATGATTTGTTACCAGTTAATCCGAAAATTCACTAAAATGAAAAGTGTACTTATATTGTTTTGATCAAATATCTATCTGTGATATATTGTTAATATGTTATGGTGTTAAGTGAAAAGAGAATCGAGCATGCATTGTTTTGAGGTTATTTGCACCTATTATTGCTACAGTATTTGTTGATTCGATAAAAGAGATGTGACTATGTGATATTATTATGAGTTTTACAAATATTGATATATGTGTCTGTTGTGTGTATACAAATACATACTTAAGATTTGGTGTGAACATATAAATGGTTCTCGGTACATTTTTACTTGGTTGTTCAGTTTTGATTTCATATAAGACACATTAATATAAGAATGTAAGATGTACTTACTGGGTCTGTGTTACTCATGATGCTACACCTTCATGTTTTCAGGTAACGAGTAAATGCATGGGGAAAAAGGGAAGAACCTACTAGATAAAAGAATATTTTTCTACTACTATATATTTCAAGTGAATACCTGTACTGATTTGAATTTTGCTTAACTTTGGTTACGTAAATATTTTGACAATTTCGTTTTCTAATAAAAGTACAATTCAGGTATATCTATATATAGTCTTTTACTTTCTTTCAAAAAGGAAGTTTTATTTAGTTTGGCTCACATCCCAAATTCGGGTACCATATTTCAGTACAATATTGGTCTCAAGTTTGGGGGTGTGACATTAAGTTTGTGAATCCCTATTTTATCTTTTCTTTTCCACCTTTAGCCTATACCTTTCTCCAACCAAACAGTAAGTCCAGGTCCAAACAATGAGTCCCGGGTGAGGCATGAGCGGATGCGGCATGAGCGGAGAAGAGAGATGCCTAGTTTAAGGTAGAATTTTAAGGTACTTTAGTCTTCCAAACTTAACTTTTTGTCCCAGCCTTTCTAATCACTTCTCCTAATGAGTAGACTATTTAGATCCAACTCAGTTACCTCCAGTTCGTCCAGATCCTCCCTAAATAGGATCCCTGACATAGTTAATGAAGAACAAATTGAATATCAGTCAAATGATAATATAGACATGAATGATTGGAATATACCCAGAGTCCCTAGTAACGAAATTTATAAGAAAAAATGGTCTCTTTCTTCATTCAAAAGTGAACATCATATTAAAACGGTAGAACAAGTCTATGCCCTTAGTAAACAACATGAAACTTGTCAATTATTTAGCCTTGAGTCAATTAAAAAACACAAAAAAGATGGTCACAATTTCTTACATATAGGTTTAGTCCAAATCGGTGTTAAGCCATTAACCCGAAAGGGTCTAAATGCCTCTATACTCCTATGCCTCAGAGATGCAAGATTCACCGACTTTAATGATAGTACCTTAGGTATAATTGAGTCCAGCCTATTTAACGGTCCAATCCATTTCGATTGTTACCCAGATTTTACAATTAGTCTTAGTGATCCTCACATCTTAAAATCCTTAACCTTAAATATTAAAACTTCAGGTTACAATGTCCTAGAAGGAACCCAACCATTAGCCTTAATTTATAGAATCCACTATAAAGTCACTGGTACAAACATGAATTTTCAAGCCATCAGTAAAAGCCCAAAAGATCAAACTCTTTTAATTCAAAGTAGTCAAGAAAATGCTAATATTAGAGTTCCACACACAATCAGATGGTCAGATGTTCATCTACCTTCTGAATGGTCTCTTACTAGTGAAAATCAACCCATCAACATACAACATAATTTATCTGACTTAAACTGTATCCAACAATATAATGATGGTACAGTACGAATCAACTTCCATAACCCTAGAATAAGTCAAAATCTTAGGATTCAAGAATTAGGTCAATCTTCAAGACATTCAGAATTAGGTCAATCGTCAAGACATTCTTTCACAGCTCCAAGGCATTCTTTTGCAGGATCCACATCTGCTGAAACTATGTCTAGACAAGACTGTGAATTAGATAAAGAAATAAAAAATATTAGAATAAAAGAATTAGAGGAAGAATTACAAAAACTAAAAATTAAAAACATTCGGACTGCCTCACAAGTCAGTTACCCCAGTTATGCAGAAACTCAACCTGCCTTAGATGAGGAACAAACATCTCCCACAGCTACTGATTTTGAAGTCGTCCCTCCCATAAATCCTCAATTAAGTACACTCAGTAGACCTTTTAAAATTGATTATCCCAAATTAGATAAAGATCTTGAATCTGAAGAAAATATTCATAGAAGAAACCTTTATAGAAAACAATACCCCTTAGTCGAACAACGAAAACAATTATTTAAAAATTGGCAAGCTTTTATGCTTGAGACCCAATCTGAAATATTTTTCCTTGATTTCATTGATCAACAAAGCCAAAAAAATATTAAAACCCTCACAAAAGCAAAATGGAAAACACCCACTAACTCAGTTATTTCTTCCAGTCATCCCCCTGTTGAAACTATAGTCATTGATCACCTACAAACACTCATAACTGCATCACCTTTTAAAGTTTCTGGAGATAATCCAGAAAGTAAAAAAACAATTGAACAAAATAATTACACAAATCAAAGCCTAGTCACTATAGGAAGCCAATTAGACAAAATAGAAACAAAAGTAGATAACATCTTTTCAAAAGTAAGCGTTATACCCCAACCACGATCAGAAACACCTTTAATCCACTTTAGTGAAATAAATAAACCTAATCTCAAGCCCATCTCCACTGCACAAAAAATTGAACAAATGCTCAAAGAACTCAAAGCTGAACCCAGTAGAATTGCAGTCATCCATACCCACGAATCCTCCTCAGACTCCTCCTCTGATAATGATTCTGATACCATTTCTTAGATAAATCAAACATTTCAAGAACTCCAATTACATAGGATAGTTCACCCAAAGAAACGGCATTTTAAAAATTGGACAGAACGCCCTTTACCATTAGACATTCAACCCACTAATTATCCCAGTAATCAGTTTTCAGTCTCTTCCGATAAAACGTACGAATGGAATATTGATAATTTATCAGAACAAGAAATATTAAACAAATTACATCACATGTCCATGGCAGCCAATAGTTATGTCACCAATCATAATTTCAGCCAGCCTGAAATTATTGATATCCTCTCCACAGGATTCACAGGAATGCTTCATTCCTGGTGGGAGAAACATCTCACTCCTGATTCCAGAGCAGCCATTAAACAAGCAGTTAAACATGACGAAGATGGAATTCCAATCTTTGATGAACACATAGGAATGGGAGTCTCTGATGCTGTCAATACTCTATTTTATACAATTATTCAACATTTCATAGGCACACCTAGTCACATTACCTCTAGAATCCATGATCAACTTAGTAATCTTAGATGCCCCACCTTAAGCGATTTTAAATGGTATAAAGATGTTTTTATTTCTAGAGTTATGCTTAGAGATGATAGTAACCAACCCTTTTGGAAAGAAAAATTCATAAATGGTTTACCTAAACTTTTTGCCCACAAAATTAGACAAGTCTTAAGTAATGAAACAGGACACATTAATTATGATACTCTTACATACGGAAACCGAGCGGAAGTGGAAAATAAAACAGAGCATAAAATTAATACATAAATATAATAAAATTACTGATATTAAAACTGGTTATTGAATTGACTGAGATTGAAAATTAAATTACAAAACATAAACTTACTAGTTTGAATGCATGAAGGGTTTACAGTGAGTACAGAAGGGAAAGGGAATGACTAAAGCGGAGGCTACTCAACACATGAGTTGCTCCGCTAAGACTAGGGAGAAAATGAAAGAAAGAAATGAACTTGTGAAAAATGAAGCCTGTGATAACTGAAGGAGGGATGCTCCTTATATAGGACTTGACGCTCCGACAATTGGGTCAGACCATCTGCTTTTACTCGGAAAAGGCCAAAAACAGGAAGCAGCACGATCAGCTGTGTTTTTGCCTCGTGAGTGAATAGTAAAAAGTTACTGTTCATGAATAGTGAATTGTCTGTCTCGTGAGTGAATAGTAAAAAGTTACTGTTCATGAATAGTGACTTGTCTGGTATTGGCTTTACTCGAAATCTTCATATGGATCTTGACTATCTTGGTAATCAGCCCATCTGGCTGTTTTACCAGGAGTGTCTGGATGACTGTGAGAAGAGGATGAGGAGCGGGAAGAGGCTTCTTCTTCTTCTTCTTCTTCATCTTCATCGTTACTGAGGTTAGCAGCTTGTTCTAGGAGTTTCTTGGCTAACTCTTTCAATTCTTCTGACTTGGATGATGAATCGGATTTTGCTTTCCCCTTGGATTTTGAAGAGGAAGGTAACTTGTGGGATTGTGGCTTTGACTGAGAAGTGGATGCCAGTTGGGTTGGCATTGGAGTGACTGGAGATCTTGACTGAGAAGGTTGTGCTGGAGTGACTGGAAATTCTTCATTGAATTGGGAGATAATTCTTTCAATTTTAAAATTATCCCACCATTTGACTAGGAAGTGTCTGGAGACTACATGATCTTTGACTTCGTAATGCCATTTAAAGATCCAGGGGAGCTTGTATTTGGCCATAAAATGTAATGCGACTGGAAAATTCAGGTCATAATTTGTGAAATTCATGACTGTTGAGAAACAGGTGACTGCATTCTTGATTTCTTGTGGGAGGATATCGAAGGGGCAACCATGAGCCCTCCACCATCCAAGGAACCACATTGGAAATTGTCTGTTGAATTTGAAATCGAAATTTAAGAACCATGAATGACTGGAATCATCAGTTTGATGAAGGAAGATGGTATTCCATGCTTCTTCATAATCATAATAATTGAATGAGAGATCTCCGCATTTGTGGTAGGTGAAAGGAGGATCACCCCATTGAGAAAGAGAAATGATGCGAACTATGTAGAGAGAATGGTACAGGATTTTGGTTGGGTCTTTTTTGTCAGGAATAGGTTTAATGGTGATTGACTTAGTTTCAAAAAGAATATCTCTATAAAACTTTAATGACTTGCTAGGGTGACTAGGTAAAAAATGAAAACCAGGAGGGTAATAAGATTTGACTAAAGACATTGGATTTTTTAGATGACTCATGGTTGGTTAAACATAAAAAAGATGGTGAACAGTTCGCTGAATGTAAGGAGAGGTTTTTTTGTAATTTGTTTGTGAGTCAGATTTGAATGGGTCATATTGGTTGACTAGAGCTGACTGGTAATTGGGACGATTAGTACCAAGGGTGCTACCAATGGTATTGAATCTATTACTGGGTGGTAATGGTAGGGGTGGATGTCCAGCATAAGGAACTAAACTGGAAGATGACTCTTGTTTGACTGGTGTTGATGATTCTGGTTTGACTGTGTTTTTGGGAGCAGTTGGGCAAAAAGGGTCTTCATTTACTGGATTTGAGGGATTTCTCCCAGAGGATGATCGGGTCTTCATGTTTTGGAACCCTGTAGAAATTCTCGGGTTAGAAAGTCTGGAATGTGATTGTCACTGCCTTTAATGAATGCAATTTCAAAATCAAAAATACTTAAAATTGCCTGCCATCTGGCAAAGATCTGTTTACTAGCAATATTTTGAACATCTTTTTCTAGGACATCCTTTGCACTTTTGCAATCGACTCGAACTAAAAATTTTTGATTTAATAAATCATCTTGAAATTTACTAATACATAAAACAATAGATAAAATTTCTTTTTTAATAGTACTGTAATTGCTTTGTGATTGATTCCAGACTCCGGAATAATATCTAACGATTTGCTCAGGATGAGTAGGAGAGATCTGTTGTTTTAAGACACCTCCATAACCAACTTCAGAAGCATCAGTTTCGACAATTTTGAAGGAATTGGCGAGGGGAATGCCAAGACATGGAAGGGTTTTGACATAACTCTTGATTTCTTTAACTAAAGAAGTATGAACTGGTGACCAAGGAGGGGGATTAGCTTGTAATCTATCAAATAAAGGTTTGCATTTCTTCCTTAGATTTTGGTAGAAGTCTGCCACATAATTTAATGATCCTAAGAACCTTTGCAATTGATTTTTGTCTAGGATGACATCAGGGAATTTGTCAGCAAACTGGATTACTCGATCTATTGGACTAATTTGGAGATGATGGATATTGAATCCTAAGAATCTAATATTAGTTTGAAAGAGTTTAATTTTTGAAGCAGAGACTACGAGACCATTGTTTTTTATGATGGTGAAGAATTGGTGCAAATGTTTCCAATGTTGATCGATTGATTGTGAGAAGATAAGGACATCATCAATATAGACTATGGAAAAATGACTATATGGGTTGAAAATGTCATTCATAATATTTTGGAATTCACTGGGGGCATTTTTAAGACCGAATGGCATGACATTCCATTCATAATGACCGAAAGGGGTGACAAAAGCAGTTTTGTATTTGTCTTCCTCACTAATTTGTATTTGCCAGAAACCAGATTTCATATCAAATTTGGAGAAAATGACAGCATTATTTAATCTGTTAATGAGATCTCGTTTATTGGGGATAGGATATCGAATCCACTCTAGAACTGTATTGAGAGGTTTATAATTGATGACTAAGCGTGGAGTTCCTCTTTCTAATTCGGCACTTTTCTGCACATAGAAGGCAGGACATGACCACGGGGATTTACTTTGTCTGATGATTCTTTTGTGAAGTAAATCTTTAATTTCCTTTTTGCAGAATTCCATGACTTCTTGATTCATTTGAATTGGACGGGCTTTGGTAGGAATATTTTTCTCATGGAATCCTTTAATGTAAGGGAGAGTGACAATATGTTTTTTTCTATGCCAAAAGGCAGTAGGAATATCCGAACATAATTCGTTAATAATTTTTTCTTCGAATGTTTTGACTTTTTGTTGGAGAAAAGGTTCTTGGAGTTGAGTATCGATTCGTTTAAAATTGATTTCTTCTTTAACAAATGTGATCTGCTTATATTTTGCCTGAATACAATTTAGTGTTTTTGAGATAGAATTTTCTTGGAAAGCCTTTAGGGTGTGTATTTCGGGATTGGATAGAAAGGTAAATTTTACTGGTTCACCAAATGGATAGGTGGTAACCCCATCATATTCTGTGGTAAAAGGATAAATTATAGTAATGAAAGGAAGTCCTAAAATTACTTTGTCGGTTAAGTTTTTGACTAAAACAAATGGTGTTTTGAAGCATACATTATTTTGACAAACATGAGCTTTAGGGATTTCATATTTTATATCCATCTTGGTTCCGTTAGCTGATCTTAATGACTCTTTTGTTTTTTCAAAGTATTTAGAAGGTATTAAGCCTTCTTGGATACAGTTGAGATCTGCACCAGAATCAATAAGCGCTGTTGTTACTAACTGGAAATCATTAATTTTAATTTGTACTGTGGTATACCATTTTTTGAGTTTGATTTGACGAATGATGCTGATAGTGTTTTGTTCTGATGTTTCCACATCATTTTGCCCAGGTGGATCGTTATTAAGAGGGTTGTCATTAGAATGCTGTAGTTTAAGGAATTCATGTTCTATTTTGAGAATAGTTAAGTCATGTTTGATTTCTTTGTTGTCATGACTGATTTCTAAATTTGTTTTTTGTAAAGACTGTATTTGTGTTTTAATTGTCTTTATTTCTTGTTGTAGGTCTTGGATTGTTATTTCTTTTTTACTAGTTTTAAATTTGTCAAAGGTTGAGGTAAGACAAATTTTTTCCTGAGGGATATTAACAACGTTTTCTTGTGTGATTAATTTTTTCAATTTCTTAAGATATTCTGATTTTAATTCTTGGTTATCGATTTTTCCTATTAGATCAATTAATAATTCCTCCTGTTCTTCTTGTTTGGAAAGAACATTTATAGTTTTGCAACAAGTATCGTTGCACCCGAAACAGATATCTGGTGAAGAGTGTTCATCAGAATCAGTTGAGGTGGAAGACTCTATTGGCATGAAATCATTTTCACTATGTTCATTTTCTGAGTCAGTGTTTCTTAATTCTAAAAGTCGAATAAGATTTTCCTGTTCTTCTTTACTGATTTTTAATTGTTTAATAGTATTTTTTACTGGGCAGGCATTTGCAAAGTGACCAGGTTTGTTGCATTTATAGCATTTGGTTTTACTTTTGTCAAAAGGCTTTTTTGAATGATGATTTGTTTTTCTGGGCCAAGGTTTTCGAAATTTGTTTTTAGAGTAAAATTTATTTGGTTCAAAATCATTTTTGTTTCTTGAGTAAAATTTATTGCGGTTAAATTTTCTTGTTGTATGATGGTAGTCAAATTCATTATTTTTCTTTTTATGTCGTCGGGAAGGAGGTAAAGATGGGAGACCATATTGTTCACAAAAATTGCCTAATTCATATTTGGCTGTTTTCTTATCGGATTTGACTTGAGAGTTTAGTTTCATATCTATACACATTTTTAACCCTTCTTTTTGGATAACGGTAATAATGTTTCCGTATGTAAGAGTATCATAATTAATGTGTCCTGTTTCATTACTTAAGACTTGTCTAATTTTGTGGGCAAAAAGTTTAGGTAAACCATTTATGAATTTTTCTTTCCAAAAGGGTTGGTTACTATCATCTCTAAGCATAACTCTAGAAATAAAAACATCTTTATACCATTTAAAATCGCTTAAGGTGGGGCATCTAAGATTACTAAGTTGATCATGGATTCTAGAGGTAATGTGACTAGGTGTGCCTATGAAATGTTGAATAATTGTATAAAATAGAGTATTGACAGCATCAGAGACTCCCATTCCTATGTGTTCATCAAAGATTGGAATTCCATCTTCGTCATGTTTAACTGCTTGTTTAATGGCTGCTCTGGAATCAGGAGTGAGATGTTTCTCCCACCAGGAATGAAGCATTCCTGTGAATCCTGTGGAGAGGATATCAATAATTTCAGGCTGGCTGAAATTATGATTGGTGACATAACTATTGGCTGCCATGGACATGTGATGTAATTTGTTTAATATTTCTTGTTCTGATAAATTATCAATATTCCATTCGTACGTTTTATCGGAAGAGACTGAAAACTGATTACTGGGATAATTAGTGGGTTGAATGTCTAATGGTAAAGGGCGTTCTGTCCAATTTTTAAAATGCCGTTTCTTTGGGTGAACTATCCTATGTAATTGGAGTTCTTGAAATGTTTGATTTATCTAAGAAATGGTATCAGAATCATTATCAGAGGAGGAGTCTGAGGAGGATTCGTGGGTATGGATGACTGCAATTCTACTGGGTTCAGCTTTGAGTTCTTTGAGCATTTGTTCAATTTTTTGTGCAGTGGAGATGGGCTTGAGATTAGGTTTATTTATTTCACTAAAGTGGATTAAAGGTGTTTCTGATCGTGGTTGGGGTATAACGCTTACTTTTGAAAAGATGTTATCTACTTTTGTTTCTATTTTGTCTAATTGGCTTCCTATAGTGACTAGGCTTTGATTTGTGTAATTATTTTGTTCAATTGTTTTTTTACTTTCTGGATTATCTCCAGAAACTTTAAAAGGTGATGCAGTTATGAGTGTTTGTAGGTGATCAATGACTATAGTTTCAACAGGGGGATGACTGGAAGAAATAACTGAGTTAGTGGGTGTTTTCCATTTTGCTTTTGTGAGGGTTTTAATATTTTTTTGGCTTTGTTGATCAATGAAATCAAGGAAAAATATTTCAGATTGGGTCTCAAGCATAAAAGCTTGCCAATTTTTAAATAATTGTTTTCGTTGTTCGACTAAGGGGTATTGTTTTCTATAAAGGTTTCTTCTATGAATATTTTCTTCAGATTCAAGATCTTTATCTAATTTGGGATAATCAATTTTAAAAGGTCTACTGAGTGTACTTAATTGAGGATTTATGGGAGGGACGACTTCAAAATCAGTAGCTGTGGGAGATGTTTGTTCCTCATCTAAGGCAGGTTGAGTTTCTGCATAACTGGGGTAACTGACTTGTGAGGCAGTCCGAATGTTTTTAATTTTTAGTTTTTGTAATTCTTCCTCTAATTCTTTTATTCTAATATTTTTTATTTCTTTATCTAATTCACAGTCTTGTCTAGACATAGTTTCAGCAGATGTGGATCCTGCAAAAGAATGCCTTGGAGCTGTGAAAGAATGTCTTGACGATTGACCTAATTCTGAATGTCTTGAAGATTGACCTAATTCTTGAATCCTAAGATTTTGACTTATTCTAGGGTTATGGAAGTTGATTCGTACTGTACCATCATTATATTGTTGGATACAGTTTAAGTCAGATAAATTATGTTGTATGTTGATGGGTTGATTTTCACTAGTAAGAGACCATTCAGAAGGTAGATGAACATCTGACCATCTGATTGTGTGTGGAACTCTAATATTAGCATTTTCTTGACTACTTTGAATTAAAAGAGTTTGATCTTTTGGGCTTTTATTGATGGCTTGAAAATTCATGTTTGTACCAGTGACTTTATAGTGGATTCTATAAATTAAGGCTAATGGTTGGGTTCCTTCTAGGACATTGTAACCTGAAGTTTTAATATTTAAGGTTAAGGATTTTAAGATGTGAGGATCACTAAGACTAATTGTAAAATCTGGGTAACAATCGAAATGGATTGGACCGTTAAATAGGCTGGACTCAATTATACCTAAGGTACTATCATTAAAGTCGGTGAATCTTGCATCTCTGAG
Organism: Rosa rugosa; assembly: GCF_958449725.1. NCBI lineage: Eukaryota > Viridiplantae > Streptophyta > Magnoliopsida > Rosales > Rosaceae > Rosa > Rosa rugosa. The sequence goes on from NC_084823.1 coordinate 43,184,978, forward strand.
GCATAGGAGTATAGAGGCATTTAGACCCTTTCGGGTTAATGGCTTAACACCGATTTGGACTAAACCTATATGTAAGAAATTGTGACCATCTTTTTTGTGTTTTTTAATTGACTCAAGGCTAAATAATTGACAAGTTTCATGTTGTTTACTAAGGGCATAGACTTGTTCTACCGTTTTAATATGATGTTCACTTTTGAATGAAGAAAGAGACCATTTTTTCTTATAAATTTCGTTACTAGGGACTCTGGGTATATTCCAATCATTCATGTCTATATTATCATTTGACTGATATTCAATTTGTTCTTCATTAACTATGTCAGGGATCCTATTTAGGGAGGATCTGGACGAACTGGAGGTAACTGAGTTGGATCTAAATAGTCTACTCATTAGGAGAAGTGATTAGAAAGGCTGGGACAAAAAGTTAAGTTTGGAAGACTAAAGTACCTTAAAATTCTACCTTAAACTAGGCATCTCTCTTCTCCGCTCATGCCGCATCCGCTCATGCCTCACCCGGGACTCATTGTTTGGACCTGGACTTACTGTTTGGTTGGAGAAAGGTATAGGCTAAAGGTGGAAAAGAAAAGATAAAATAGGGATTCACAAACTTAAGAATTGGAACCAGACAGATAATCACTTAGCATAAAAGTAGAATAAATGATATCAACTCAAATACCTCACCTAGGCGGTAATCCGCCACCTGGGGTTTGAGGACTTTTCTATAGATACGACTCAAATACCACACCTAGGCGGTAGTCCGCCACCTGGGGTTTGAGAAGTTTTAACTAATCAAATATACTCAACACTTACGGCTCTATATATATATATATAATATTTTGCGGGCTTTTACGGGCCGGGCCTATGGACCGGGCCGGGTTTTGCGGGCTAAGGCGGGCTTTTTGACGGGCCGGGCCGGGGCAAAAGCCCTGCGGGCCGGCGGGCCTCCATCGGCCCACTTGATCCGCGGGCTTTTTGATGAGGCCTAATTAGTTCTTGACTACTTTGGGCCCGAAAGCCACGAGACAGCACGTGGCACTCAGCCATTGCAAGCAAAATCACACCAGGTCCCACCTCCACGTGGAATCCCTTCCACACTCGCAAACACAGAACAAATTTCCCTCCACATATTCCCTTATCTTCCTCTCTTAGCTTTCCCTCCAAAAAAAAAAAAAAAAAATTCAGAGATAACCCAAAACCTTGGCCTCCATTTATTTACCCACTCAGGCTCAATCTGTAAATTAGCCTTTTGAAACTGTTTCATCCATGGCCAGCAAATTAGCCTTCACCCTAGTAGCAGCTCCTACTACTCGTAATTCCTACAATCCTTCTATTCAGAGACCCTTTGTTTCAGTTTCGTCTTCCTCTACTAGGGTGCAGTCGTTTCAGTTCAGCGGGCGGCAGCTCTGCGTACGACGTCGTTTGCTGCAGGTGTTTCCCTCTAAGGCTGCCGCTGACCAACAGCAAGGTACGTACGTTAGGGTCATAATATTTTTTTTATCTATCTAATTAAACGTACATCAAATCGATCCGATACCCTGGTAATTCATTATATTTGATCAGTTCATGTTTTCGTGCATGGAATTGGAAATTGAAATTAAGCATCTTTTACTAGAATTTAGATACTAGAGTCATTTCATGATCGATATGAATTTGAACACTAATTAATTTGCTTATCATCGATCATTAAGTAAAAAGGTTGCTTTTGGTTAGCGCGCAGAAACTGTGTTGAAAGTTTGATTTTCTCTATTGCATTGATGAGAGCAGATTACTAGGACCATATATGAATCCATGATACATAGTATGAAGAATCTGCTTTACAAAATCACTACACGACCAATGTACGTAGACAAGTATGTACAAAAGACAACCGCCGGCTTACTCATGATCCGATCTTTAATTTATATAACTCATGGCTGGGGCTGATATGCGGATACATCATAGATGGGCTAGTGGCATTGTAGGTTCAAACCTTATAAAAAAAAAAAAAATCTGGATTAATGAGAAAGGCTGCGTGTTTGATCATGTGGTTTTTCAAATGTATTTATTATTTGAGTTTCTCTCAATCATGTATTCTTTTCAGGAAATGAGGACGTTGTTGATACTAAGATCCTGCCATATTGTAGCATAGACAAGAAAGGGAAGAAGTCATTGGGAGAACTTGAACAAGACTTTCTTCAAGCTCTACAAGTAATTTTACACTGCATTTCATTTTCTATGTTTACTATATTTTGCATCGCACATATAATGATCTTATGGACGAAGTAATAACAGCATATGAACATCTGAATATAAACCTAGGTTACAATTTTCAACTTTCGGATGGATTAACAACTTATGTAGGCAAAAACTGCCATCGTTGCGTTACCTTGTTCAGTTGTTCTACAATTACTAATTTTTCTTTTGATATGGATGTAGTGTGATAGCAAATGAATCTGTATTTGAGACACTGACTTCTGTTTTTTTTTTTTTTTTTTCCCCTCCTAAAGTCATTTTATTATGATGGAAAAGCTATTATGTCAAATGAGGAATTTGATAATCTCAAGGAAGAGCTAATGTGGGAAGGCAGCAGTGTTGTCATGCTAAGTACATACTACTTCTTTTCTTAATCGACTTGGGACCTCAATATGTGAGGATTCATAGTGGTAATTATAAGATTTAATTTCTCTTGTTTGATTCTGCAACGCAGGTTCTGATGAACAAAAGTTTCTGGAAGCTTCAATGGCCTACGTCTCTGGGAAACCAATTTTGAGCGACCAAGAGTATGATGATTTGAAGATAAGACTAAAGGTTTGTTTGTGTCTATTTTTTTTTTTCCTGGGTAAAGTTCTTGCCATCTATCTTTTTATATGACTGATCTTAATTTCTTTTCCAGTCACAAGGGAGTGATATTGTCGTCCTGGGTCCCAGATGCAGTCTCCGTACTAGAAAGGTACGAAGTGCTCACTTTTGTTACTCTTTATTCATAATATCCATGTACCGACTCCTGTGTAATCTTATGTTTGTGGGAGGAAGTACGTGTTTTCATAATTGATGTTTTTTCTGCTACACTTAAAGAACATGAATACATTATACTGGCATCACAAGGATTGACCTCTATAAGAAGATATAGTTTTACATTTTTTTGTATTCACTTCTTTGATCGTACAAGTATCAATCACACCATACACTACTTCAGTACCAAATCTTAAGATTGTAAACTTCTTTCTTCATTTTCTTGATCTCCAAACTTAGTTGGTAGTGTTAACTTACCATGGAATGAGTTGTTCAAAGACTTAAAGTCTACGTGTCTTTTGGATTGTCCAGCATTAGCTTTTTGTGAGGTTCCTTGGTTGCAGAATAAGGGATCTAGCAGAATTTTCTGCCTGTACTAATTAACTTTCTTTCAACAGGTTTACAGTGACCTGAGTGTTGACTATTTGAAGATGCTCCTGCTGAATGTCCCAGCAACCATTGTTGCCTTAGGAGCGTAAGTCATATGATTATATCATCAAGTGTAGGCTTAAAATTCCCAAGCTGATGACGCGAGAGAAATTCTAAAATCCCATAGATAGATATCATTAAATCTTCTGACTCCAAAGTTAACTCCTTGACCACTTCCTTTTCTGTAAAGTTTTCTCAAATTTTCAGAGAAGTCTATCTTAGAGTTTGTAGTTGATATAGAAGTTGTAGCTACTAAAATAATCGACCTCTAGAGCCATTAGCCTAGTATAACTATCTAGCCTAACTCTGGGGCTATATATGCAACTCAACATATAGTTTCTTGAGAATAATGAATTCTTCTGGTATGTACACATCCCTCCTTGGAGTGAAGGGGTATTTTATTGTTATGCTCTATTTTCCACAGCATTGTGGTTCCTGTTATCCTTTTGTCATCTCATTTTCAATTATTCGAAAAAAAACTCCCTCGTAAACTTTGTATAAACTACGATCTAATATTTACCTTTTGATTTATTGGTCATACTGATGAAATTCTGCCTTTCTTAGTTTTGGAGTTACATTTCTTATTCTTTTAATAGAGCTTTGTCCTCTTTTGACTGTTGTAAACACTCGGTTACTTAATTTTCCTTCTTCTCTGACTCCGCTAGGTTTTTCTTCTTGGATGATCTGACTGGTTTCGAAATTACATATCTTTTGGAGGTATGTAGTCACCATGCGTTATACCTTGTTCTAATTACCAAATATCTAGGCCTACGAAAAGTCATGATGCAGGACACAGGACACAGGACACAGGACACAAAGTTTTTTTCCACATCATACTACTAGTTGTTATCCACCGATTTTATGCTGTCTTAACAAAACTCTCATAATACTTTGACTCACAGCTCCCAGAACCGTTCAGCTTCATTTTCACATGGTTTGCTGCCGTGCCAGTCATAGTTTATCTAGCTACACAACTCACCAAACTTATTGTGAAGGATGTCTTGATCTTAAAGGTAGAGTTCTGTTTTGTTATATGTCAATTCTCAAGGTGTACGGTAAGACCTACCTGATGCAATATCAACTGACAATATTTATTGTCCAGGGCCCTTGTCCAAACTGTGGTACAGAGAATCAGTCATTCTTTGGGTCGATACTATCAATTTCGAATGGTGGTTCTACCAACAACCTTAAGTGCTCAAAGTAAGTGCCAAGTTAATAATTGATATTCTATCCTTCACTTTTCAGTTCCATGTTCTTGTGCCATTTCCTTACAATTTAGCTCTTATAACTGTTATGATTATACCTTATTGCAGCTGTGGAACTCCGTTGGTATATGATAAGACTACGCGCTTGATTACCTTGCCAGAAGGAAGCAATGCTTAGATTATAACTAAAACTTGGGAGTGTGTAATGATGCCCCAACTCAATTATGTAGCATTAAGTAATTCATAATCAGCACTTGTATCGTGCTAGTGTTTTCTTGTGCTGAAGAATAAACTCGACAGTTGCTTTGGTAAAAGATCCAGAAGTTGATTGTGAATACCTTGACAGTTGATTGTGAATATGAATACACAGGAAGAGAGTATCATGACCGGATAGTTCAGCTTTATGATTAAGCATTCCATAATTCCAAAGTTTGACAACATTGGTTGATCCAATTCTGAGATGAGCTTCAGCGCCTGTGTACACATCAACTCTTTGTAGGTAGAAAACAGGTACACCAGATTAAGAATACTGGCTGGTTAGTGACTGATTAGGAAACTTATACTCAACCATACTTGGATGTAATTCCAATGGTGGAGAGAATTATTATTAAATTGAGTTGTTTTGTTTTTCACCTTTGGATTTAGATCTTAGGGTGATTGAGCATAAGTTAGTAACTGACCAAGTGAACACAACTGCTGGTAAACAAGCTATGTACAAATACTTGACTTTATCTATAAAAAAAAAAAAAAGGACTAAATTCAGTTTGCCCCATCAAACTGTAGGGCAAACATCAGTTTGGTCTCTGACCTTTTTTGTTAATCATGATAGTCCTCTCACTTCTATTTTCCATCACAAGCCTCCAAAATTCAAAAATGACTCGAAATGTGACGTCATTAACTGAGCTGGACCAGACAGCAGGGCCCCATTCGTCAGATTTAATCACCCCTAAAAGGGCATAACGGACATTTCACAATATTTTCCCTCCAAAATTTAATTTACATAATCTAATCCCTTTTTAACCACAAAAAGGGTTCCAAAATGAGGTCCAAACCTCTAAATAAACCTACTTAACAACAAATAATGAACATGACCAAAAAAGTACCAAAACTTGAACCAACACATGAACAAGACCAGAGAATTACCAAAACATGAACAAGACCAGAAAATGACTATAAAACTACCAAAACATGAAGAAGACTAGAAAATTACCAAAACCTGAAACTGAGCATAAAATGGAGTGCATAAATTACCAGAAATTGTTGTAGCAACCAAATAGATGCATCAAAGTGTTTTACATCCAAACCAACAAAAAATACAGCTTGGATCCTTTGTTGCACAAAATCATAGGTCTAATAATCTAAACAAAATATTAGACCTAGCAACCTTCTGGCATAGCACAAGGCTGCACAAAAAATTGCAACATGCATCTCTAAATCATAACCTAACCTTGGTTGCTAACCCATACAGCTCCTGCTCTATTTTCCACCATTGTTTGCATTTTCCCGGATCCTTGCAGATGACCTTGATGAAGCCTGTGAAGAAGAAGCTGGTCTTCCCTTGCTTGAAGGAGCTTTTGGAGGTCTGCCCTTGCTTGAAGCAGCTGTAGTTGTTGATGCTTTTGATGCCCTTGCTGCTGCCTTCTTTTCATCCCTCTTTTTCTACAATAATGAGATGAAAAATAACTTAGAAAACCAATCAATAATCAAATGACTAGTTGCATCAGTTTACCTTCTGTTGTTCAGCTCTTCTCTTTGTCGATTCTCTAAGCTCATTTTTGGTCTTTGGCTGCTTTTTGCTACCCTTGGCCTGCAACAAGTAATGTGGTCAGTGGCCACAGCTATATCATTTGCAAGTTCTACTAATAACCAGAAGTGTGAAAATACCTGAGTTTGAGTTTGAGTTGATGATGCTTCTCCTGTGTTCAATTTCCTCTTCTTAGCTGCTTTTTCCTTGGGTATACCATGATAAAGTAATCTGGGGTTCACATCTAAAATCAATTGGCAATGGATGGAGTGACTCAAACCCTTATAAACCCACTAGCAAGGTCTCATTTTTCCCATGTGGGATGTATATATTCTCAACAGGAAGATTCCTATGACACGTCTTCACATTGTGACCCAGTATGCCACAATTGCCACACTTCAAACTCTTTTGAACCCTGCCAAGCTTTGGACCCTCAGACTCCTTTTCAGATGCATCTTTAATCCTTTTGGTTCTTGGCCTACCAGGCTTCCTATTGTACTGAGATGGGAGGATTTGGGGTTCACCACTAGGGATCCATAAGTCCATTCCATTAACTGGCTTTACTGTGTTAGAGTAAACAATCATGTAGGTCTTGGTGAGGTAGCAAGAATCCACATAGTCTTCTGGTGTTTGTCTCATGAAGTTGATAGCAGCTATGGCATGCTTGCATGGTTTGCCTATGAGGTCCCATGTCCTAAATGCACATGTCCTCCTGGTCAGGTCAACCACATGCTTAGATCCTCCAAAGCTTTCTACCTTAATCTGAGGGCTGCCAGAGGCATATGGTATGCAATCTGTTGCAGATTTAATCTTGTTCTTCTCTAGGAGTTCTCTAGGCTTGGGACAGATAGGGTCCACAACTTTGCTCATCTTGTCTCTTCTCATTGCAATCCTCTTCATCATTTTGACCCTAATATCTTCAAAGCATGAAATCACAGGCTTGCTTCTAGCAGGTAAAATGAAAGCATTGAAACTTTCACACAAATTATTAAGAAGAATATCACATTTCAGGGTGGTGCCAAAGTGAGCTCTAGACCAATTCTTTGGGGGCCTCAAAGGATCTACAAAATGAAATTCAACCCAAATTAACCTTAGGATGCCATCTTCATAACACAAGTACTAATACAGTAGGGTTAGAGTATTGAAATACCTGTTAACCAGTCATAAGCTTTGGGGTCCATTTGCTTCATCAAAACCAGCTCTTTGGTGTAGTAGGCCATGGTTGCTGCTTTAGCAATTGCCCAAACCTGATCCTTGAAAACTTTCCCAGGAAACAGCTTATTGAAATTGGTCCACAAGTGTCTAACACAGAACTTATGTTCTGCAAGAGGCACCATAGCCTCACATGCAGGTAGCAGTCCCTTCTGTTTGTCTGATATGAAAGTCCAACCATTGCCATCTCCTGTAATCTCCAAATCTTTCACCAATAACCTCAAAAACCAATCACATGAATCCTTACTCTCCATCTCAACCACAACATAAGCTACCACCCAGGTTGTGTTGTTTGGATCCAATCCCTCTGCTGATAATAGCTGCCCACCATAAGCACTCTTCAAGTGGTAACCATCTAGCCCCAAAATGGGCCTGCATCCATCTCTGAACCCCATCTTTAGGACTCCTAAACAAACGTACATTCTCTTAAAAACAGGGAGCTGACCAGGGTTGTTGAAATCATATTTGATATCAACAGTGGTGTTTGAATCCACCCTTTTCAGCTCCTGTGCATAATCCTGTACTCGAGCATATTGCTCCTTCATGTTCTTCTCAAGCAGACTCAATGCAGCCTTCTTGGTTCTATAAGCTTGTTGAAAAGAGACTCTGGCCCTCACACCAGCTGCCATTGGCTGTGCAAGAGACTCTGTGGCAACAAACAAGTACAAAAATAATCACATTGCAAACTATATTAAACAAAGGACAATTCAAAAGAAAGAAAGAGCTGCAGAGATTATACCTGTTGAAATACCAAGATTAAGCTTGATTTGCTCAGCAAACTTCTGTGTAAGGTATGGTGTTTGTACCATACTATTATCAAGAATCCTTGGACAATTGTGTTCTCCATTATAAGTCTTTATCATCAGGGTGTCCTTATGCTGCATCTTTGATGCAAACAGCTCAAAGGGACAGTTTGGTGCCTTGCAAATGGCTCTAATCCTCAGCCTATCATTTTTCAGAAAAACAGTTTCCCAACCATTTTGAATGGCCCTCTCTCTTATGGCAGCTCTGAGTACCTTTGCTGTGGCAAACTTCATCCCTTTGCAGAAGTGTGGATCCCTCATATCAACCTTAGGATTAAACTAAGGGAATCTATCGTTACCTCCATCATCATCAGAGTTATACTCTGGCCCTAGCCTTTCCTCATCTGAATCCTCTACCCCAAACATCTGCTCATTGTCTTCTACATCATCAAAACTTTCCTCATTAGTCTCCTGACCTTTACCTGCTACAGAAGGGCCCTCCCCTGGATTAGACACAACCTCAGATTTTGTTAACCAGTCAAAGAGAAAATCATCATCCACTCCATACCCTGCATACACATCATCATCTTTTGCAGGGTTGTAATCATCATCATTTAAATCATCATCATCAGAAGCTTCAACATAATTTTCTTCACCCCCATCTGCTACCTCATCTTCAAGCTCTTCTTGAAACCACCCATCATCTTCACTCTCATCTTCTTCAACTAGTTCCTCCATCTGCATTTTCTTCTTCCCCTTATCACTAGGGTCAACAATTGGAGCCCTACTAGCTTGAGTTGGAACTTCATCTTGAGCCTCATTGATCTTCACACCAGGTAGAGCAGGTATAGCCTTCTTTCTCTTTGCACACAGTTTATACCTCCTTGATGGTGTTGTCACTGGTTTTACCACCTCAGCATGCCTTTTAGGTGAATCATGAATCTCCTTAATCTTCACCCCTGATTTTGGCTTCCTTGGTGAGTCAGGGAGCTCCTCTATTATAACCCCAGATGATCCAGCTTGACTGCATCCCCAATTAGGTATCTGATCCTCATACATGAACAAATCCTCCAAATCTTCATAACCCGGGACAAGCTCTAAGTGGTCAAGGTACAGAATAACCAGTCTGATTTCTGGCACCATGCAACACATTCTGATGACATCTGAGTCATTGTTCAGCTTAGACATGGCATCTTCCTCACTGCCAATAGAGTACCAGTAATCAATCCTTGTTCCCACATACTCAGACTTGATCCCTCACACCATGCCATCCACCTCAGTCAATGACATTTTGTCCTTGTCCACATTATCATAGTAGCTGACAGTTCCACCAATGTACTTGCTATCCTCATGCTCTATGTAGCCACCATGGTATACCTTGATTGTAAAATAATCAGGGTGTACTGCAACACAAGAATACAAAATCAGTGAGCACAATATCCTAGCCAAACAAAGCAACACATGACAACAAATGTAAGGCTGCTGACAGCAGGGTTCCAACATAATACAACAATAAGCCCTAAACAATAAATAGGGTAGCTGAAAAAGGCAGCTTAAACAAATGGTTAACCCTTATCCACCAACCCATTTCACAACGTTTCCAACCACTAAAACAGTAAGACCCTAAACAAAATTGAATTCTCCAGTAGGGCCACAAAGTACACTGCCTCAATACCACTTGTAATCACTCGCATTTTGTTAAATCCCCTATTTGAGCTACCCAACAACAAGCACATGCACCATTCATTATTCAATTTCAACCAGAAACAGACAAACCCTAGAAAATTAAAAATTAAAAACATAACCCTAAATCTCGAAACCCCCAATCTGAAGCTTCTAAACCCTATCTCTAATAACCCACAACTACAACCCTAAATCCATAATACTTGTAAAACCCACACAAATAAATTCATTGAAATTGAAAACCCTAACTCACCGTAATTGGGGATTTCGTCGCCTCCAGCTTCGATTCGAGGTATCCATTCATCTATCGGGTCCCCGGCTATGTCGCCAACACGTCGTGTCTATAATACAGTAATCTCTTGATCTGGGTTTCGAGTTCTGTATAGAGAGGATCGTGATGAGAGAGAGAGAGAGAGAGAGAGAGAGAGAGAGAGAGAGAGAGAGAGAGAGAGAGAGAGAGAGAGAGAGAGAGAGAGAGAGAGAGAGAGAGTTTAGTGTTTCATTACAGGTCTTAACTCGTGTAATAGATCCGTAATTAAGTCAAAACCGTCACAAGGGGTTTTTAGGACATTTTGACCAAATTAAAGGGACAAAACAGAAACGTGGGCCAATGACGTCACATTTCGAGCCATTTTTGAATTTTGGAGGCTTGTGATGGAAAATAGAAGCCCATCATGATTAAAAAAATAAAGATCAGGGACCAAACTGATGTTCGCCCCAAATTTTGAAGGGGCAAACTGAATTTAGTCCAAAAAAAAATTTACGAATACTCGACCAGAGTAATAAAATGCTCTTTCATCTGGTAAAAAGAAACATTAAGATCGGAGCACGTCTTCTGGAGTGTTTAACATCATTCCTACATTACATACAGACCAGGTTCAAATGGCAGTTGAGTAAGGAGCAAATCGAGTAATTTTAGTTATTGATACATGCCCATGAAAATCAGCATCAACTCAAATGGGCCAAAACATGACGGGCTACTTCTGACTCGATCTATCTGAGATGTTGCGACTGAACCAATCAGAACTAATGCAGTGAAAACCATCTTCCTCTATAGGACTGCCACATCCAAATAATCTCCAATCTACATAATCAAAATGAGAAGATGTCAGGCCCCCACAAAAGATAAATGATGAGCTGCAAAAGTTATAAACTAGAGCATTAAAATAAGACATAACATTTACCTGGAACTTGAGCTCATTCAAGGACTTGCTGTCATCTAGACGTCTCCCCATGTTTCCATAAGCATGTGTTATCCCCGCCTTTAAGAAGAGAAGAAATACACATGTTTTAACAAATCACAATTTAAATATGTGCACAGGTACTTGTATGGTATTTCCACAATTATGTAAAGAACTAAAGATCATAACCGATGGTTGAATTGCATTTGTACCTAAGGTAAATGTTACCACCTATATGCTAAAATGTAACAATGTCATACTAGCCCCCAGACTAGACTACAACCATATGTAAGGCAAACAAATTTCAAAGATATCTGATACTAACAATTGCATGTCAAGAAGCATTGCAAAGGCAGAGAATTATAACAACATAGACAAATCACATCTTGTTCTTACTAGCACAGACGACTTTTACTCTGATCAACAAAAGTTTTAGTTAAAGCAATAAAGAGGACTCACTATCCCGTAGAGTGGAGCAAAGCAAGGTTTCCTTGGGACTCTATCTCATTGACTCATCTTGCTTACTTTTTTGGAAAATCAAAAGTCTATAATAACACATGCAAGTACCTGTTTCAAGACAAAACGACCACCCTTGTCAGGGTATACAAAAGCAAATGACAGTTTTGCATTTCTTCTCCTAGCCGCTGGGGCAATCTCCTTGACCTGACAAACAATTATAGTCATCTCCTGAACAAGTAATAAGCTATTTCACCAGAATATGGGAAAGAGGATAGAATGACATGAGGTCATGAAAGCAGACAACATACAAGATCAGTTAGTTCGCGTAGTGTGGCATCTTTCCATGTATAAATCTGAACCTCATCTTTGGGTTCTTTGCCTCTCACTGCAAAGTCCTCCTGATTGTGATGACCTCCAATCTGCAAAATATTTGTTAAAACAAATATGTCAAATTCTAATTCCGAATCTCATCACCCCACCCATGAGCAAGTCTGTTTCATCCTAACTTCCTCCATTTCTAACCCCACCCACTCCTTATCAGTCAAACTAAGTTGCCAATTTATCAAAAGTTGCTTAGTTCTACTCCAATGTGTTTCCATGTATCCTATTTTCTTATCAGTAACACAAAGGTTCCTAATTATACATATTTGTTCCAAATCAAAATGAGACTACTTTAATTATATTAGTAACCGAACGTGTATCGTTTCTCCTGCAACTATCTAAAGACAACTGTCCTCAGATGCTACTTAGAACCACCTACGAGGGCAAGAGAGAGCAAAAAGACTAATATACATGATCATCAGAACTTACGAGTCTCCACAACACAATTTGTAACATCAATGTATAATTCATTGTACCAAAGAGTCAAAACCCAAATGCTTTTCTAACGCTATCTTGTGTAACAAAATTAACAAAACCCAGTTCCAGACTTCCAGTTTAAGCAAAGATTGAATCTTTAACCAAAGAAGTTGCTCTCAAAACTACTACACTAATTTAACCAACCTAATTCAGCTCAGTTCAACCAAGCAAGATTTCAAAAACAAAAATAATTACAATTACTGAAGAAGAAAGACTTGGGGCATACCTTAGTGAAGACCCGAAGCAACAAAGGGCAAGTCTGCATTGCACGAATAATCAAAATTTAAATACGAAAATAAAAAAATGTGGAAACCCTAAATTAGAGAGGGGAAGAAAGGAGGGACCTTTTCACGGTCGACTGGTTCGAAGCGGCGGGGCGGCGGGGGAGGTGGGCCGCGGGACTGAGGAAGGGGAGGAGGGGGAGGGAGAGGTCGACCGGGTGGGCCACCTCGGGGACCAGGTCCTCCTCCTCCTCCGCCCATCTTTTCGTCTCTGCTTCTCCTCTCCATTCTTAAACCCTTGCTTTGCTTTGCTTTCTGAGCTCGCTCTCTTTGCGGGTTTATTAGAGGAAGGAAGGAGCGAAAGGGAAGAAGCCCAAGGACACGGGCCTTGCCCGGAGCCCATGAACATGCGTCTTATCCACTACCAAAGTCAAATAATTAGGGGTGTGAAATTTACACTCTCTATTTGATAATCCACACTCCATGTTACATTTTTTAGTATCTTAAACATCATATATTTTACAATCCACACTATAAAAAGACAAAAATTTAAGATGATAAAAAGGATACAATGGAGTGTATAATGGGGACTGTGAATTTCACTCCCCAATATTAATATTTTAGTGTGGTCGGGTACTACGTACAGCCAAAATAGACTTTAGAACGACTTTATCTTATCAATTTTTTAGTGATATTCAATATTGCTTTGAAATTTGTAGATTATAATTATCTATTCGGAAGTTGCTTTGACACCGTAAATCAAAAGTACTGATATTCAAGCCTTTTGGAGACTTGCACAATGAAGCTAAACACGTACTAAAATTACTTGAATGCCTTGTTTGGTTTGCGGAATGAAAGACTTGGAAAGGAAAACTTTATCCTTTCCTCTGTTTGGTATGCTCAAGGAAATAAACTACTTTCTTACGTGAAGGAAAAATATAGATAAAGTGGATCCTCCCACACCCATGAGATTTATTTTCTCTCAAACTTTTCATGGATTAATTGCACATTAATTAATTGCCTACTCTAAGAATCATTTTAAAGGTTAATTATTATTACCAACTTTATCCAAGAAACTTTTGAACATTAAATTTTTTATGTTTTGATAATAAGGATACTATTGGAAAATTGATATTACTTACTTTCCTTTTTATATACAAAAAAAATTGGAAAATGTATTTTACTTTTTTTTTTTTTTTTTTTTTGACTTTGTCAAGGCGAACCCAAAGGCTTCCTAGACCCAAGATAAACCTCATTCGGCGCATGTGAAATGCTCCAACTGTTCATTGCAGCACAGTGTCTGGTCACTTTGACAGCTTCGGGGTTCGAACCTAGGTTGGGGAGCACACCCAACTAGACAAGAACCATTAGGCTACTTGCAGTGGTTAAAATGTATTTTACTTTATTTTCAGTTTTCTATGTTTGGTTTGTGTATGAAGAGAAAAATAAAATATATTTTTCGAACACTTTCATGGTTTTCCCAAACATTAGTAGATAAACTAGCAGTGGAAAATTTATTTTTCCTATAAATAAACTAATTTCATTTCGGCGAATCAAATGGGTCCGAAGAGTGAAGTGTCTTTAATCACTACCCAATGCCTCTAGGACAAGATGGACCGAAATAGCTCCATCCACTTTGTTTAGATACTTGAGGTTTCTAGGTTTGGAAAGTCGGACTAAGGCTATGTTTGGGGGGGCTTTTTAGCTCCCCTGCTTATAAGCAGAAGACCCATAAGTGTTTGGTAAGCCAACTTCTCATCAGCTTCCTCCAGAAGCTGCTGTGGCTTCTGCCCAAAAGCAGAAGCTGCTGTGGCTTCTGCCCAAAAGCAGAAGCTGCCGAACCCCAGCTTTTAAAAGCCAGAAGCCCGAAAATCTACTGTAGCGGTGTTACTGTAGATTAATGAAAATTTCAAAATACCGGTAGATACCCTTCCAAGCTGAAACAATTTCAGCTGAACCATTAACCCTACGCATTTCCCAAATTGGTAACTGTTCCCCATCTCTCTCCCTCATCACACCCGCAGATCACATCCTCGCTGCTCCCTCACCGCCGCATCCTCGAAGCTCCCCGTCACCTTCGCATCGTCGCTGCTCCCCATCACAGACGTATCTCTCTCCCTCACATCGTCGCTGCTCCCCGTCACCGCTCTCCATCTCCGTCCGTCATCATAGACCGCAGCCCCGACGTCGATATACCCATCTCCACTCCTCCGACCTCAAAGGTACTCTCTTTTTTCCCTCTTCCTCTCTAAATTTGGCTTCTTTTTCTTGTTTTCTTGGCAGAAATTGATTGTGTCATTTTGCAGTGTGTATCGGACATGGCGAAGGCTTCCAAGGGCAACCATGATGAGTTTGAAGACGATGATGAAGAAAATCAAGCAGGTTTTTTTTTTTTTTTTGAGGTTTGAGGAATTTTTATGTGGGGATTTAGTGAAGGAATTAGATAATGAATTGGGAAGGGGAAATTGGCAGGGAAAGCAGAAGGGCAAGGTAGGGAAAGCAATACATCTTTTTAGTGAAGAAAAAGCACACTCTTCTCTTAGAAGCGTTATAGAATGCACATTTGGAGTTTGGAAAAAAAAGTGGAAGATTTTAAGGGACATGCAAGGTTATTCATTTGAAAAGCAAGTGAAGATTGTCATTGCTACCATGACACTTCATAATTATATACGGATGCATGCACATGGTGATAGACATTTTGTCCGCAGTGAAGCAAGAGAAGGTTATAGGTCAAGTGGTGAGATAGAAATGGATGATGATGTAGAAAAAGAATATCATGGTCACGGTGCACAAGAAATGAAAACAATAAGAAATAACATTACTCAAAGTTTGATGAATGCGCGTAATAACGTGAACATTTGATGCGAACCAGAAACAAATTGTTATTAATGTTACTAATATATTTGTATAAGTTATTTTTAAAATTGTCCAATATTAATCATATAGTCACCATGATTTATAAAAATTGAAAGTTAACAAAAATTAATAAGAACATAATAAAAATTAAAAATAATAACAAGAGGATTTGAACAACATTGTTTGGTATATAATCAAGGCAAAAAAATCTCCCATGTCCAATTTGGTCATTTCACAAATAAAAAGCACAAGCCAGTTTGATTTACCAAACACTTTCCCACTGCTTCTGCCACTGACAGCTCCTATAAAAAGCTAGTTTACTAAACACTCAGCAGCTTTGCTTTTCAGCCACTTATTCTCAGAAATAAGCAGAAGCCAGCTTTTTCTCAAAGAACAGCCCTACCAAACTGTAATAACCTCGTTAGAGGAATTGTACGAAACTCGTCGGAGGAATAATACGAACCTCGATAGAGGAATAATACCATCTCGTGAAAGAATCAAAGACAAACATTTCACCCTTCCTTTAGTTTTCTCACCCCTCCCTTTAGCTGTAACGGTCCTCCTCTTGTCGGAGAGCCATCATTCTGTTTCTTTTTTTTCGTTTCTCTATCGACCTCTCTCTCTCACTCTCTCTCGTCCGAAAGATACCGAAACAAAGCAAAAATTTCTCCAAGCTCTCTTTTCCTCCACAGGCCATCATTCAACGCCGGACAACCTCCAGTGGCATCATCTCAGCCTTGCGAAGCTACCTGCAGCGGTTTTGGGTCACGGCACAGTCGGAAACGGCGGCGAAGAGACCGGGTACGTCCAGCCCCGATTTCTTTCCAAGTGTGATAACTCGAGCTACAGATCACGAAACCTCCTCAAACTTCGTCCACAGCTTCGGTTCAACCATCTGAAACTCCCAGAAACACCCTTTCACGGCGGCGCTGTCTCTGGAGGCGGTTGGAGTTCAACCCCGACTTGAATCGAAACGGAGCAAGGGATCCAAAAATCTCGAGTTACAGGACTTCGTTTTGAGTGATTCTTGAACCAGTGAGCTCGCCTTGAAGTTCTGAACAACTCTCCAGAAGGGATCGAAGCGAGTAGTGGAAGTTTTTACGTCGGAACTCAAGCTCACCGGATTCTGGAATTTTTCCGGCTACCGAAACTTTCGATCAAGATATCTCGAGCTGTAGAGCTTCGTTTTGAGTGATTCTTGAACCAGTGCGTTCGTCTTTAAGTTCTGAACAAGTCTCCTGAAGGAATCGAAGCGAAAGGAGGACATTTTTACGTTGATCGGAGCTTCGCCGGTTTCTGCAAATTCTCACCGGTTTCTGGAAAAATTCCGGCCACCTCGACTGTTTTAGGTAGTTTCAACCACTTCCGGTCATTTTCAGCTTACATGGTAGTTATGAAAGTTGTTAAGCATGATGAGAGGAAGAAGAGCAGCCCGGCCCCGACACCATTGGTGGTGGTCGGCGGCGGCTCTGCCACTAACTCCGGCGGCCCTTTCCGGCCACCTCCGGGGATCAAAAATATGGTTTCTGTACATTTTCAGATTCTATATTTCAATACGATCATTTCGATATATTATACGCAATTTTTGGATATCGTATGATTAAGTTACGAATTTTTAAGTTTAGATCGATTTCGATCGTTAGATTTGTGATCTGTGAAGTTAGGACCGTCAGATGGACTTGTAGTTTTGATATGATGATCTTATGACTGTCCCAGTGGCTTTGTGTGGTCATGGGCGAAGATCCGACCGTTGGATCTTCCTATAAATGCAAAACAGTGATTAGGGAGGCGATTCGTGAGAATCCGTCCGTCGGATTTTCGTATAAATTTGTGAAGATGTTAGTAAGGACGATTCAGGAATATCCGACCGTTGGATCTTCGTGATGATTTTTTGAGGGTGATCCTAAAGGCGATCCGTGAGGATCCGACCGTTGGATCATCATTTAATTTCGATCCGACCGTTGGATTGTCGTTTGATTTTGTTTTTTGAGTTATTGGCTAAGTTAAGGTCATGTTTGATTAGGTGATCGACGGTTTGATTTGGCGGACGATTCGTGAAATTGTATTTTGAGCTGTTAAGAAGACGCAGCGGGAATTTAGAGGTGAGTAAAACTCACGTGGTTCATATTACGAACCGAGCACTTTTAATTACTTTATTTTAGTTGTAATTGTGTGAAAATATTTATGAAATAAATATTTGTTTTAAATCATACAGACTTGATCAACGACGGTCCATAGGTAAGTAAAATGATTTTAATTATACAAAATGAATTTCACGATTTTCTTGTGTGAACTATAGTTGGTATTAGTGGTCATTCCTGAGTGGGTGATTACGTATATATATATTTACGTGATTATATGTGGAATGGTGTGACATTGAAGAGTGTGGAATTTGGGATGATTAAATTACTATGAATTGAAATTGACTTACCATAATTATATGTGATGATCATGATTGATGAGTTCTTGTTAATATTCATGATTTACATTGGAGGATGTATAGAGTTGGAGAATGTAGGATTCTGAGGACGAGGTGTCCGAAGTTTGACGGTTATAGATAACCGGAGTGTTTGTGTGCTGAGGACGGGGATGTCCAAAGTGCGACGGTTTATTATTAACCGAAGTTGTGTACTGAGGACGAGGATGTCCAAAGTGCGACGGTTTATTATTAACCGAAGTTGTGTGCTGAGGACGGGGATGTCCAAAGTGCGACGGTTTATTATTAACCGAAGTATATTGTGCTGAGGATGGGGATGTCCAAAGTGCGACGGTTTATTTTTAACCGAAGTATGTCGTATTACTTGCACCTAGGCCAAGGTGACTAGTAGCGATGTAGTTAGAGCTCTAACGTGTTGTTGGGATGGACCAAAGTGGTGATATAAGGGGTTGAGTGATTGTAGGACCAAAGTGGTGATATTGTGGTTAGAGGATTGTGGAAATGCATTCGTTGTGGATTTCCGTGTGTTGTTTGATGTTTCCTTGCAGATGTTGAGATTGTTGGTTGTTACTGAGTTAAAAGTATTGTGTAATAATAAAGCAACCGTTCATTTCTTTTTACTCATACGGGCTGTCAAAAGCTTACCGGGTTTTGTGTTGTTGCAATCCCGGTACACTATTCAAACGGTGTAGCGGATAACCCTGCAGGTCAGGAGAACCAGGACGGTGATCGGGCTGCTTAGAGTAGTGTTATGTGAATTACAGCATTATATTGTGAGGTTTGTTATGCTCATTTAGAGCTTTACAATTTTACCTTGTAAGAGTGAATTGTAATAATTAACTCGAGGTTTTCGAGTTTTTATGTTGAGTGGCGAGTGGTGTGTTTGTTTCTGAGAAAAAAATTCAGAACGTTATTTGTATTAATTGTTTATTCATGTTTCGGATTTGAATTGATTATTCAAAATTCGGGGCGTGACACAAACATAGCCTAAGTAGCCCTACCTGCAACAAAACTAATCTTATAAAAAGTATTCTAAATGAGATTTAGATTACAAGTTTCTTATTAAGATGAGACTATAGTTATTTGTATCAAGCTCCTCTAAAATATACAATTTATGAAGTTCAACCAAAACATGTGTAGCTCAAAAGTTTAAAACAACTTTTGATTAAAAAGAAGTTTAAAACAACTCAATAAACACACACGCTAAGATGTGTCAATCTGTGTAAAAACATAATAACTCAGAAGTTCTAGTCTCAACTTCGTTTGATCTTTATCCAAAATATTGATCTAATAAGATTGACATTTGAATCTCCCACCTTCAAATCCAGCAAAAACATTGAGATCGAATTCCGTATAAGTTAGCATGTTCTACGTACTGTAGATAACATCCAAAAATTAACATATAATTCGTACAAATAATTAGGTACAAAAAGTCAAATCGATACTCCACCGTCTTTTGTGCATACAAGCATTTGGCTAAATGTGATATAATTTTTTAGATTTTGACTTAAAACTGATTCAAATAAACTAGGGATTTAAAGCTAGCTTGTTCATATTCTTGTTCAATATTATTCAATTACCGACGCTTGCTACTGGAATCATATACATGTTACCCCATAGAAGAAACCTGCAAAACTAAGCTTACTTAAAGGAGGTGACTGAAACTTCTATCTTGGAGGGGATTACAAAGACATGGTCACCAACACCTGTACATTCCATCAATAAACCTCAAGACAAAATAAGAACTGAAATATTGGAAAAATTAATTAGTGTTCTATTCTAGCTCCAATTCGTCGCACAATCTTAAATTGTCTATCACCCACTTAACAAATCTGAAAAAAAAGGAACAAAACCTGCCTGCACGTTAACATGAAAAACACTTCATATTTTATAAGAAAATTAAAAACCCTTATTTGACTTGTAGGACATTCTCTAATTCGTTGTGGTCACGAAGGCGTTTCGAGCCACCTCCATGTCTTGCAGTCGTTGAAGTGAGCGTTATATAAGGGCAAGCAACAATATCCAATGAGCATCCCAGAGTTGATCCAAAAGCTTAACATTGCTGCCCTTAATAAGTTTCTTAACTACTACCATGGCTTCTTTCCTTCGTTCATGGAGTTTCAGCCTCCTCTTATTGTCATGGATGTTGGCAATCATAAGCAGAACAACCTTGGCGGTTTACCGACCAAGCCCATGGCAACTCGCTCATGCTACTTTTTACGGGGACGAAACTGCATCCGAGACCATGGGTATGTCTTTCAGTTTTTAGCTCATTCATATATGTGAATGATTAAGTTTTTGCCAAGTATTTGACACGTTATATCGTGATGTTGTGAGTGACTTTGAAAATCATATCTACGAAAGTTGTAGATATCAAATTGATCGATGTGTTATTCAATAGTTTAGGTCTTATTCATGAATGTAAAGGTTTAAATACCACTTAATTTGTTCCCCATAGTTCAGAAACAAAAAATGAAATATCATTACTTTGTGATTAATTGTAACCCTCTCAAGGTTAGCAAAATCAGTGCCATGTTGTTTTACATATACTTTAGCGTACCCCTTGAATGTTGTCATGTGATCATGTTAGCAAAAGTTTTATTTTGTTTCTTTTTTCTCTTTTGAAGGAGGAGCTTGTGGATATGGAAACCTGTTCCTCAATGGCTATGGAACAGATACTGTAGCATTGAGCTCAACGCTGTTCAACAATGGATACTCTTGTGGAGCTTGTTTCCAGATCAAATGTTATCAGTCTCCCTGGTGCTTTAAAAATGTTCAGTTCACCACTGTTACCGCCACCAATCTTTGCCCGCCAAACTGGTCCCAGGACTCCAATGCCGGAGGCTGGTGCAACCCTCCTAGGGCTCACTTCGACATGGCCAAGCCTGCCTTCATGAAGATTGCTCAGTGGAAGGCTGGCATTGTTCCAATCATGTACCGCAGGTATGCCTTTAGAATTTACTTTAGGATTTTCTTGGGTTGCAAGGAAGTCTTTATATTCCCAAGTTAGTTGACATTAGAAAAAGAACAATTAATTTGAAAAATTTAATCCTAAGTTTAGGTCATCTTTTTCAACTTTCCCTCAGTACGTTCATCACATAAAATCATGACAGTTGGTGATAGTGGATTCATATACTAGGTATTGGGGACAATTGACATCATCAACCTTATATTTCTATCATTAAACTTGACTGAAGATGCAGCCCTCATCTTATTTATTTTCTCCTCAATGCGATGGACGAAAGGTGTTTGATGAATTATCTTTTGAGACACTTAATTTCCTAAATAAGTGCATTGCACCCACACAATAAGATTAATCAAATCAATGAAAAATCTATCCCATGCATCCTTAATTAGTTCTTGATGTTACCTAACTGTGAAGAAATGATTGATTGCAAAATGGAGTGAACTTAAAGTTTCCACTTAAACATTTGATTATGTAAGATATTGACAGACATAAATTTGTAGAATGCTCATTTATCCTGTGGTTTTGCTTTCAGGGTACCATGCATAAGGGCTGGGGGTCTCAGATTCTCTTTCCAAGGAAATGGGTACTGGCTCTTGGTCTATGTGATGAATGTGGGAGGAGCTGGTGACATCCAAAACATGTGGGTGAAGGGAACCAGATCTGGGTGGATTAAGATGAGCCATAACTGGGGAGCTTCATACCAGGCTTTTGCAACCTTGAAGGGCCAAGCTCTCTCTTTCAGGGTCACTTCCTACACAACCAAGCAGACCATCATTGCATGGAATGTTGCACCCTCTAATTGGAATGTGGGTTTGACTTACAAGTCAAATACCAACTTCCTCTGATCACGTACAAAACAACAGAGCAATCTTAAGATTGTCCTCTCTATCACTTTTTTGTTTTCTCAGTTTGATCCTTCTGATACATAATATAACTAGCCCCAAGGCCTTTATATATCGCTTTGGTATGGCAAATTTTTCTTTCAGTAGCTTGTATCTGGTGATAGCGGGAATTTGTAGCTCTCTAGTGGTAAGACTATTTACCCGCGACTCTGAGTTTGAATCCCCTTTCACAAGTAATTTGTATCTGATATTATGAAAGTGAATCTTGAGTCACAAACGTGGAGAGAAGATTCACATGCTACGAGTACTACTACAGCTGCTTGTTTTCTTTATTTTTTATGGAAACAAGTAGAAATTATCATACTGCTTCTTCCTATATGAATAAAAAATACTTCCAATTTCTCTGTTTTTCATGATTATAGCTCACTCACAAGTCAAAAAATGCAATGAAGCAAACTCATCCATGTCTAATCAGTCCAAGCCATGACAAAGTTTATGATCAATCTTGTGATCCCATAGTACACGAAACAAACAATGAACTCTCTAGAGTCAAACGACTCAAACCCCACATCGGCTTTTCGTGGAACAAATGGGGTGCATGTTTGAAATCCTAAATCATAGTCATTTTTAGCAAGACTATCTATGCTCATTAGTCATTGCTAGCATGTCATGTATTTTAAATGTTTTTGTGACACCTTGGGCCCATGAGAAGGGAGAGGAATCAAAATGGAATGCCATGCTTGCTAAAATGTGAGACCCACAAAGTGGTTAAAGTGGGGAACATGTTTTCAAAGCACAAATTAGGGGTATTATGCCCTCACAAAGAGCCTATGCTTTTCTCCCATTTCATTGCCTCTAAGCCTAAGCACGCCAAGTCTCTTTTTCACTTCCTTTTGCGACAAACTGTAATCATCACCCAAGCTCCAACATCATTTCTAAGACCCCTTTGCCATATGACTCTGTGACTCCATCCCCCTGGCCAACTCAATATGTTCCTCTTTTTCCTTTTCTTTTTCGGGTAAAAGGAAAGTTGAGAAAAATAGGATTCGAACTCTAAATTAAGTTGTGTTCATAAATACGTACTCTGTCACTGAAGCTGTACTCGAGTTTTGATTTCTGAGAAAACAAGCATACATTTGTTGTTTTGTCCAAACTTTTTTTTGTTAGCTAAGCCAGTCTTCCATTGACCCCACCTAAATTCAAACCAACAGAGAAACTTTTGGATCAAAAATGTCAAACCACCCAACATATATTCCATCCAAGAGCTTCATAATGAGAAACAAAGTAAGAACTTTCTTTTCTCTTTTTGCTTGCTTACCCTTTAATCCAGCAGAGCTTTTGCTGAGCTATAAAGTTCTGAAACAGTGCAAGCTTCACTCTTTGCAACCCTTTACCAATCTCTACAATCCACAGAAAGCTGATATAGAGGTAGTTTTACAGGAATTCAAGCCATTCTTTTAGCTACATGCCCAATAAATCAAACAAAACCATACTACATTTATGTTCTATCACTCACTAGCTTCATCAGTTTTTCAGAACCAAGCTCATTTTCTCACATGGGATCTCTCTTCACTCTATCACTCATACTGCTTTCATCCATATCATTAACATTTTCAAACAGTGAAGCTCAGAAGATCAAATCAGCTCGCCTTCTCGACCTTCTCATCCGAGACTACACCTTCAAGACCTATAAAACATACTCCAGGACAGGAACACTGCACAATGTTCATTTACCAGCAAACTTCTCTGGCATCACAGTTGATACAGCGAGATTCAGATGTGGCAGTCTCCGAAGGTACGGCGCGCAGGTAAAGGAATTTCATCTAGGCATTGGTGTGTCTGTGAATCCATGTGCAGAGAGGGTAATGGTAGTTACACAAAAATTGGGATATAATTGGTCATCTATATATTATGCCAACTATGACTTATCTGGGTACCAGCTTGTGTCCCCAATTTTAGGCCTATTAGCTTATAATGCTGGTACTGATGTGAACTTTAGCAACCCTTTTGAGGTAGGAATTCAAGCTCTAGAAAATCCCATCACTATAGACTTCAAAAACATCACAAGGGTGAACAATGAATTAGGTGCTACAAGGCCTTTATGTGCTAGCTTTGAAGGTGATGGCAAAGTGACACTAGCAAAGGAGGCTTCACCTTACATTTGTGTTGCGAAAAGGCATGGTCATTTCGGATTGGTGATTGAGAAGCCCTCGCCAGTTCCACTGAGGAAGAAGCTTAGCCAGTGGAAAGTGGTGGTTGGTAGCACAGTTGGGTGTGCAATAGGTATTTTTCTTTTGGGGTTGCTTCTGGTGGCAATGCTTGTGAAGGGGAAGAAGAAATCGAGGATCGTGGAGATGGAGAGAAGAGCTTATGAAGAAGAAGCTTTACAGGTATCAATGGTTGGACATGTTAGAGCTCCTACAGCTTCAGGGACACGAACTACTCCAGCGATTGAACAAGAGTATATACCTCCTCGTCCTCGTTGAAATAGTGCATTCAATTTTGTTCATACTTGATTCTTTTTTGTAACATTATTAGATGAATTGATAAATGTATTTATTTTGTGATAACATTGAATTTAGTTAACCGAATTTTTTGAAGGATCCTTTGATTCAAAGAATCAGCTGAGTTCAACTTTTACAAGCTTTACTTGCAATTAGAATACAAAGCTTAGTCATGTTAGAGAGTTTCAGATTTGCAAGCAGAAGCACTGATCTGAATCACATTGTAAAACTGAAGGAAAGACTTAAGTGAGTAAAATATTGCATAATTCAACATTTAAGTAAACTCTCATCAATCTGGATTGTGCAGAATACAGATGCTCACAACTAATATTTTTTTTTTTTTTTTTTTTTAAGGAGAAAGGGATTAGGCGATATTAGTTCCTCGGAGACAGACAATGCAGGGCACTTGTCCCACCCTCAAACCCGAAGGTGAAGGGTCTGCCCCACTCTGGGAACCCACCGCCCGTCCCCCAACTCAATTTATTAATAATAAAGAAGAAAAATACATCGTCCAAGAGAGAAAACAAAATTAACAGCGAAAGAGAAGAGAGGGAAACTTCCCCCTCATGAACAAATCTAAAAGAAGAAAAAATCAGCCACAAAAGTGAAAACTGGACACACGAAATATGCCAGAAATTCGCATGCGCCTGCATGTAGATGCTTATGAAGCTAACTTTGCGCACGACCTCCTGGGAATAAAAGCCTCTGAGAAGGTGCGGGCAAGAAAGACAGACGAACATAATCATCTCAGCAACCTGTGAAGCAATAATTTGGGAGTCCCAAAAAATCCGTCTGCAAGTACCTGTGAAGCTCTGCAGGAGGGCTAGGATACCAGGTAAATGAGTGTTTTGAAACACCTAAGTTTGCCATCTTATCTGCAGCTGCATTCCCATCCCTAAACTAATAAGTTTGAGGCTTAGATGCTCACAACTAATAACTTTTAGATGTAATGCAGAGTTTTCTGAAACCTTTTCTGCTGGTGGATCTCTACTTTGTTTAAAAGGCAGTTGATCTCGAATGTTGGATGCTTCAAATTGCATACAATTTCCAAATAGCTTAGACTCTTTTATATGAGAATCCACTTCTTAAAGATCAGCCCACCAAACTGAGCTTAAAGCCCAGACCTTTCCCAAAGAATAGCTCAAAGTGTCCACTGTAAATGAATATTAGTGCAGCCCTAAACCCAAAAGGAAAGGCACTCAAAAAAACAAAGAGAACTAATTTCCTTGTGGACACGTTCTAGCCCTTATGACAAAAATCCCGATCCGATAGGAGGGTATCCATCACTTCCTAGCAAACTAAATTAAAGCCAATCAGCTATATTGTGCTCGATGTTCTCCCCTGCATGGGAAACCTACATTTTATTCTAGTTCAGTTCCAAT
Organism: Rosa rugosa; assembly: GCF_958449725.1. NCBI lineage: Eukaryota > Viridiplantae > Streptophyta > Magnoliopsida > Rosales > Rosaceae > Rosa > Rosa rugosa. Next base: position 43,210,690 of record NC_084823.1, read on the forward strand.
CTGCTAGTTGTTATATTTCCTATCTAATATGATTATGTATGGCCAAACAGATTACAGCTCATGTAAAAATGTTGATTGATTCCAGAACAGAAAGAATTGAAATCGGAGCATCATCATCTCTTGGAAGATGGAACTACAATTTCATATGCTTGATTTGTGAACTTAACTACCATTGTCTCATATAGTGGACATGGCATGGCCTTTAATATCATATTGAATTTTGATATGATCCAAGATTTCGGAGAGAATCAGGAGCATCAAGCATGTGCTTTGCTATAATAAATATTCATGACAGGATGGATTTAGACATCTAATGATTACCATGCATGTGCAAATCCATGCAAGGATTTTAGAGATCGTGATTTTAATATGAGAGAGGTCGATTACAAATTTCACTGTAATTTTTTCTCTTCGATTTCATAGTTCTTTAATTTTTTTTTTTTTTACTTTTTTTATGATGATGTTAATGTTCCTGGCTTCCTGAGCAGCAGAGGATTTAGCACCTTTTAGATTTTGAGAAGAGTTGCTCTGGACAAGTCCACTATGATGAAAGCTCTTCGAAAGACCTTGAACGCTTCTTAGGTTCACCCATATGGTGAACGAGCATATTCACCCCTATTGTCAATTAACATATTTTTACTTAATAAATTCATAATCCAACGGTCCATATCTTAAATAAGTCTTTAAAGATTATCTCTGTAAAAAATCAATCTAATCAGAAATCGTTTAGTTATCTAATTGAATAAAACAAATAGATGGTTATAACAACACTTACTACTATTATGATGAACCGTCCATGTATTTCATAAAAATGAATAACTAACAGATCTTCAATTTGATTGGTTTTTTACAGAAATAATCTTTGTACTACGTTATACAACATGAATGGTCGGATTAGAAAATTATAAAGTTATTATGCCTTAATTGCAAGAGATGGTGAATATGGTCATTCACCCAAGGGGTGAACCTAATAATTGTCCTTGGTCTTTTAGGAATAGAACTCTTTTAAGGATAGATACGACCAGACCTCATCCAATGATGTTTACATGATTTTTCTTTCTAATTTCTAAGCAAATTACCACTAATCACAATGTCTCTATTTTGTTTACGGCCTTTTCAATCTAATTAAAAAGACTATTAGGATAAAAGAAATTGATTTTAGTTGAGCTATTTTTCACATAACGTTTGGTCGGTTATTCTATGACGATATAATGTTTTCAAAATCAAGGATTCGGGGTTTATTTTGGTAAAATATCCAACAAGATTGACTTAACTAGTCGATCAATAATAATTTTCATCTCCATCTTCTAATCAGAGCTATAATCAGATCACGCGTCCTGAAAAGACAATAAACAATACTAAAATCATACGTTTAATATCATTAAATTTTGTTCAGTTACTGATAAAATAAGTTCATAATTTCTCGATCAATAAATTCATACATAAATAGATTCAATTTTGGCTCCAATTTTAAATGCATGCATGCTGTTGCACTTAACCCAAATCCCCTCACATCCATTAAACCTAAACATTTTTCACAAGAGAAAACCTTTTTCATGACCTCTTAGTTTAGGCAAAGCTCATAAGATCCACAACCCTAAAGCTCCAAGCTTTAAACACCCGAACACTACAGGACTCTCTCTCTCTCTCTCTCTCTCTATCCACTAAACCAAAAAGAGCCCATATTCCCCACCACACTAGTTATAAAAGGTGGATTTATGATTTTCCCGGGAAATTATTAACCGACTTACCTCTCCTTCCCGGGAAAAATCAACAGTAAAAAAGCTCCCCAGATTCCAAACCCATCAAATCCAACCCATCTCTAACCTCAAAAATCTCACACACACACACACAACAGAGCCAAGAGAAGCTCTGATCCTCTATGGACGATCCTATGCTTTCTTCTTCTTCTTCTTCTTCTTCTACGCAGCTCAATCAGCCGCCGCCGACGCCTCTGGCGGTCCAGCCGGAGACGCCGGCCCGGCACATCGAGCGAATGCTGAACGTCAACCACCACCACCGATCGCCGTCGCGGACCATCTACTCCGATAGGTTCATACCCAGCAGATCCGGCTCTAACTTTGGTTTGTTCGACATCAAATCGCCGACGAATTCTCAGTCCGACGAGACCTCCAGCGCCTACACCACGCTCCTACGCGCCGCCCTCTTCGGCCCCGACACCGCCGGAGTGATTCCTCCGGCGACCCCCGATCGGCGGGGGCTGATGAACCCGCCGAACCAGAATATATTCCGGTTCAAGAGCGAGACCCGGCGGTCCATGCACTCGCTGCTGCCGTTTGGGTTTGATGATGACGTGGTCACCGGAGTTCATCATAGTCCGGTGAAGACCCCCAGGAAGGTCCCCAGGTCGCCGTATAAGGTAAAAGCTCTGAGCTTTTTCGGATTTGGGCTTTTTCGGATTTGGGCCTTCTCGGGTTTTATGAATTGCTTGTGGTGTGTTTTGGTTCTTCAGGTTTTGGATGCACCGGCTTTGCAAGACGATTTCTATCTGAATCTGGTGGATTGGTCTTCGCATAATGTATTGGCTGTGGGGTTAGGGAACTGTGTTTATTTGTGGAATGCTTGTAGTAGTAAGGTGAGCTCTTAGCTTTACTGATTTAGATTCTGTGTGCTAGTTTCGACATTGTTTCACAGCCTTTGAGCTTTCTGTGACTGTTTTGATCATCTGGTTGTTTGCTTCTGGTGGTGTATGTATGAAAGTTTGGAACTTTTACTCTTATGACCTGCATTGCATGCTACTTGCAGGTAACTAAGTTATGCGATTTGGGGACTGATGATAGTGTCTGTTCGGTTGGCTGGGCGCAGCGGGGAACTCATCTTGCTGTGGGAACTGGCAATGGGAAAGTCCAAGTAAGAGATAGTTGCATTTAATCGCATCTAATAGACATGTTGTACTGTTAAATGCTTAAACTTGGGATGTGAAAGGACCAAGTTTTTAACTTTAAGATGAAGAATATGGCCTCCAACAACTTCTTGCTTGAAAATACTTATATTAACCAGAAAATTTGTGTAAGATTTTTGTTGTTAGGACATAAGCTAGATGTCTGGCTGCATATAAAATCCCCTGCCTGGACTCCGTAGTAGTATTGCCCCTCACACCAACACATCATATCTAATGTCGCTGGTTCATGATGAGATGCTATGGATTAGTATTAACTCATTGTAGAACCAAAGTATTGTTTTAGATACGACTATCAATAGATCATGTTAAAATTCATCTTGACCATAAACTATCTACAATCAATATGTATTATAGAGAACGAGCTCAGTTAGGTAGGGTACCTCATTTCAGAGGATTGCATCATTTAGTTAAAAAAAGATTTGATCTGATTGAGAAATTGATGTCTCACTCTACAAATCTTAGAGAACAAACAAGATAACATTAGGCTCACAAATTTTGGTCCCATTATTTACCGTTTACAGAACCTCCAAACCCTGCACACTGTGGATACAAGTTAGGAACTATGAGTCCAAACACGATCGGATTTCTGAATTTTGTGCATTTCGTGAGTCTGATCCTCTGTGCATGATCTTTAACCTTTACATCTGGTTATCTGTAAATGGCTACTGTTATCCTTAAGGTGGGAACCAGGTCACAATAATTAGGTTATATTGTAAATTCATGTGACAGTTGCAGAGTATTAGTATGTGAGTTGATTATTATGAAGAATTATCCCATGAATTTCATGCCACCACTTTTTTACAAATTTTTTGCACTTGTATATGTGCTGTTGAATAATTGGCTGATCCACTGGTTATCTTCTGTGCAGATTTGGGATGCATCTCGCTGTAAGAGGGTAAGAACTATGGAGGGCCATCGTCTACGTATTGGGGCATTGGCCTGGAGTTCATCCATGTTGTCTTCTGGTAGCCGTGACAAGAGTATTCTTCAACGGGATATACGCGCTCAGGAAGATTTCGTTAGCAAACTTTCTGGACATAAGTCAGAGGTAATAACCTTTTAGCTCATGTTCAGTTTAATTGGACCTAGGCCAATCAAAACTAGTGTACTTTCAGTTTTTCACTTGTTGTCTAATTCTTCCTTCTCCCAATTTTTACTTTCTGTAACATGCCTGTTGTTTTGTATGCTTTCTGTTTAATTTATATTTTGCTTAACCTGAATAGCATTTGATTGTCTTTTAGGTTTGTGGACTGAAGTGGTCTTATGACAACCGTGAGTTGGCATCAGGCGGGAATGATAATAGAGTATGTGATTGCATATTTTTTTTTTTTTTCATTCTTGCGCAACTTCTCTTTGGTGCATTGTAACTAGATCATGCTTTCTTTTTATGACTGATCCCATCCATATACAGCTTTTTGTTTGGAATCAACATTCAACTCAACCCGTGCTGAAATACTGTGAGCATACTGCTGCCGTGAAAGCTATTGCATGGTCCCCCCATCTTCATGGACTTCTTGCATCTGGGGGAGGAACTGCAGACCGATGTATCCGTTTCTGGAATACAACCACTAACTCTCACTTGAGCTGCATGGACACTGGAAGTCAGGTGAACAACTTGCCGCCTTATTATTTTTTCTTGTTTACGCCTCTTAATTTGGTCTAAGCATGCATGCAGTAGGGAAGCTCTACCTTTTGATTGAATTTGATTGCAAGGGAAGGCCTAAAAAGTTTTGAAACTTGGTAGTTGTCATTCTTCATTTCTTTAGTAAGTAGATATTCTGCCACTCAAATTCGAAATTTTTGAATTTGACCTTTCCCATGTAATGCTAAAGATGAAATGGGTTCCAACATTCACTACTTGAATCTGATTATGTTGGTTCTGTTTTGCATCCTTTTGGTTGTCTATGTTGGTTGCACAAGGGAATATTGCTGGGGAAAAGTTGAACATAGCTCATGTCGGATGCACTGCTATTTGTTGAAATATCCTGTTCATAGAAAAGAATTTATCAGAAATCCCTGCCTCCCTCCCTCTTTTTGTGACAATGCTAAGCTGTACATATGTTCATTGTATGTATGTAGGTTTGCAATCTTGTGTGGTCCAAAAATGTCAATGAGCTCGTCAGCACGCACGGGTACTCCCAAAATCAGATAATAGTTTGGAGATATCCTACGATGTCCAAGGTACAAACATCTCATCTATTTGTGATTCATGCAACCAAGAAATGTCAGTTATCAATTTTAGTTTCAAATTTTCATTTGCTGATGCAGCTGGCAACTCTCACGGGCCATACATATAGAGTTCTTTATCTTGCCATCTCACCTGACGGACAGGTTCTGTACCCGCAATTCTTTCTAATCATAATCCCTCGTCCCTTTCATTCATAATTCTGCAAATTTTTAGGTTTCATTATGCGTATTCTTATCTGTTATATTGTTTATTGTTTCAGACAATTGTCACAGGAGCAGGAGATGAAACACTTAGGTTTTGGAATGTGTTTCCTTCCCCTAAATCTCAGGTACAAGATTCAATAGTTGATGAAAATTCAATATTGAAGTGATGAACACATTGTCCTAAATTCTAATCACATTCTCGGCAGAAAATAGTACTAAACTACTAATACTGTGAATTAATGTCCTCCAATAAGAAGAAAAGAAAGAATAAAATTGATTTACAAAGACAGTGTTTCATTGGTTGACTTTCTACTGAATTTCAAGCTGAAGATGAATAAAACTCATGTAATTGAATTCCTATTGCAGAATACGGGAAGTGAAATCGGAGCATCATGTCTAGGCAGAACCATCATCAGGTGACCTCCTGCAGGACACTTTACACAAACTCGACAACCTTCGAAGACTTCTTGTACCAGTCAAGAATGGGAACCATATAATGACATGTCATTGGCTTGTTGACATGATAAAAGCGCTGACAATTGGTCAAACCCCAGATAACCAGAGACTGTTGGGACCTTGAAGGCTATGTCTGGAGGGAAGGGTTTGCTGGTTTTGTTCAAGTAGATGATATAGCTTTTTTCTGGTTCATATATATATATAGAGGGGAGGTGTTATTAATTGTCTCTCACCTGCTCGGTGCTCCCTCGCTTTGTATATTATTAAGAGCAGAAATTAAATGATAATTTATCCATTGTGATGCAAACAGATTTTCACATTCTTTGTAAATTAATCAATCATCATTCTTTCACTTGTGTGCTCCCACTCATAGGCTCCATCATGAAGTTGAGAAAGTAAAAGAGTAAATCCTTTTTCTTTTTTTCGAGAAATTAAAACTTCATTCACTAAACCAATAAATTAGATTGAGGGTAATGACATCGTTAATTCTCAACTAGTTCAAATGGAGAAGAGAACGAGTAGATCCTTTAACTAAGGTTGAACACGATCAGGAAAAAGGACAAAATTTCAAGAGTGAGGCTATTTGAAAATTACTCTTTTTCATGCTAATTCATAATAAAAAATTTAAGGATTAAATATTTGTTATTCCTTATACTTTTCACTGAAAAACAGTTTAGTCCCTCGGCTTTTAAATTTAACAGGTAAGTCCTTAAGCTCTCATTTCTCACACTTAAGGTCCACGCCATCCAATATCTCTGTTATCCGCCTGACGTGGCAAACGTTCTGACACCTCCCCAGTTCCACATAGGCCAGATAGATTGTAAAATGTCGAAAATGCCCCGAATCGAATTCAACCCTAACCCCGTTTCGAATCAGCCCGTACACCCCATTTCCCCCAACAAACCCTAAAAATTCAAAATCGCTCCTAAACCACTGTTACCTCTTAACCCCGAAAATCTGCATCCATAATCTCATATCTCGAAGATCGAATCACTCATCGTCGAAGACTATAGTGAAAACCTGAGTGGAATCCAAGGTTGTTTGCGGCGGATAGAGAGAGGTGGATGTGGCTGGGATGGCGGACGACGATATCTGGGTTCCTCGAGATGTAGAAGGCGGCAATAATGATATCCCACAATATTGTGAGTTCTATTTTCGAATCGAAAGTTCTATTTTCGAATCGAAATGGTTTAAATCCTACTCTGTATGGCTCGATTGTTTCCATACTAGGGTTTAAAAAAATTTGGGGGGTTTTAAACTTTTCGTGCTTTCTGGGTTGTTCTATGAGCTATTGATAAAGGATTTGGTTTTGTCGTCTTAAAAATTTCTGGGTTTTAAACTTTTGGTTAGGGTTTCGAGTTCTGGGGTTTGCTAATTTTAAAATTGGTGTTTGTTTCTTTATTGGTTTCTGGGTTTTGGGTCTAGGGATTTTGGGTATGAAAATTGCTTTGTATGCATGACTTTAGCTGCAGAATGGATAACCATGGTTATTGAAATGGGTTGGTTCGATTTTAATATTGTTAGTTTTGTCAAGGTTGAAAGTAGAAAGCGCAACTGCTTTTAATATTGCAGTGATAGTGGAATTGTTGGTTGTGGTCCAATTTGTGGGCTAGTGGTCCTATATGGCTGTAAAGGGATATGTTTGGCGTTTACCTCTTTATGGCCAAGTATAATAAGTAGTTGGATTATCTTTTTTTGCTTGCATGCTAATTGATTATCATTCACTGTTTTGCAGCTCACCCCGACTATTTCACCATGAAAGTTTTTCATGGAGGCTGCATACTAAACAATGACTATGTAGGAGGGAAGGTTGACTTCTACGATAACGTAGACAAGGACAGGATGTCCTTAGTAGAAGTTGATAACATGGTTAGGCAGCTTAATCAAGGCTATTATGATCAGAGAATTGACTATTGGTATAGGGTGGGTGATGAGCATAATCCATTGACCAAACTGGAATCCGACGGTGATGTTGTGACAATGTGTAAGGCAGTGCCCCTGGTTAGGATAATTACACTGTACTTGGATCACATGGAGGTTAAGGGTATTTTTGAGGAAGATGATGACGACATCTACATATACGAAGACTTCTTATTTAGTCAAGGTAGCAGTGTGGTGATAGAGGAGCTGCCTGATGAGCCTAGGAAGCCTCGAAGTTGTGTCATCAAGGAGCTGCCAGCTGAGCCTAGACCAAGCAGAAGCAAGGGGGTGATTATTAAAGAAATTGATGATGTGTGTCCTACTACTCAAGGAAGTTGTGTTGCTGGAGGAGATGCAAAAGACAAGGGTAAAGGTAAACTCGTGGATGAAAGGTCAGTTAAAAAACCATTGTTGTTGGAGTATCCTGGATTTGGTGTACCATGTAGTTCAGGTGGGGTAACTGGCAGTGGTGTAGGGGCTAGCAGTTCAGGTGGTGTGCAGTGCAGTGACAAACTGATAGATGATATGGATTATCTTCAATCTTTCGGGATTGAGCCGGAAGAGTTGAGTGAGGATGGGGATAGTAGTACAGATGGTGATTATGATCCACAATTTGATGACGAAGACTACGAGCATTATGGTACTGATGAGGAGGACTGGTTGGAGGAAGCCCAGTTAGATGAGGCTACGAAGGGTAAGGGTTCAGGGGTAGAAAGTAGTGGTACTAGTGGTTTAGGGTCTATTGCACCTGATATGGGGGATGATGATGATGAGGATATGTATAGGGTTGATGATTCTGATGAAGAAAGGATGCAACATGCAATTGATTCAGATGGGGAGTTGGAGGAAGTTGGTATAGAATTCAACCCAAGCACGGATATGAAGAAACCCAATTTCTGTTTAAAGATGCAGTTTGCAACTGTACAGATTTTGAGGGATGCATTGAGGGAGAAGGCAATCCAAGGGGGGTGGGAGTATGTCTACATAAAGAATGATAAGACAAGGTTGAGGGTGGTCTGTAAGGAAAACAACTGTCCTTTTGAGTTGTTTGCTTCCAAGATGCAGCATGAAAGCACCTTGATGATAAAGAGGTACAATCCCATGCATAACTGCTATAGGAAGTTTAACAACAGCATGGTGCGGCAGAAATACTTAACAACCAAGTTCAAGGATCAAATTGCTCTTAATGAAGCCATAAAACCAGGTATACATTCGAAACAATTTTAGACACAAATTGTTGGTTATGTTTCACTTTTTAAACTGATTCACTGTTGTTTGATAATGTAGAGAATTTGGCTAAGACTATGTCAGCAAGCATTAGGGCAGGTGTTTCCAAAAGTATGGCCTATAGAGCAAAGAGAGCTGCATTGTTAGAGGTAGAAGGGGGCATCAAGGAGCAGTATGCAAGACTGGCTGATTATGGGAAGGAACTTCAAAGGGCTGATCCAGGAACCACAATTGACTTGGTTTGTGACTTCAGCAACTCCGAGAAGGCAGCTGTTTTCAAGAGGTTGTACATTTGCTTGGGAGCTTTGAAGAATGGATTCAAGGCAGGTTGCAGATCATTGATTGGTTTGGATGGAGCTCATTTGAAGACATGTTTTGGTGGCCAACTGCTAACTGCTGTCGGAATTTATGCTAACAACAGTTCATGGGTTGTTGCTTATGCAATGGTTGAGCTGGAGACAAAGGACTCTTGGATTTGGTTTTTACAGTTGTTGTGCAAGGATCTGAGCTGTGAGAATAATGGTAGAGGCTGGATATTCATAAGTGATAAGCAAAAAGGTTTGAAACCTGCATTACAAGAGGTGGTTCCATCTGCACAGATCAGGTTTTGTGCACGACATTTGTGGACTAACTTCACCAAGAAGTTTCCTGGAAAAGTTATGAAAGATCAGATGTGGAAGTGTGCAAAGGCAACAACTTTGCCTTATTTTCAGAAGGAGATGGAGGAGATGAAGACCCTTGATAAGGATGCTTATAAATGGTTGTCAGGTGATGTGTTCTCCATAAATGTCTTAATTTAGTATTTTAGTGTATTTTAGATTTTTGTTGACTAATTGGTTCTGACTTTGTATGCATGAATATCCTTTTTTTTTTTTTTTTTTGCAGAGCCCGAGAGGCCCCCAAAACATTGGTCAAGGGCATACTTCCCTGCTGGTTATGATTGTGACATGCTCATCAACAATGGTTGTGAGAGTTTCAATGCATTGATCTTGGACGCAAGGGGCAAGCCCCCTGTCACTATGTTGGAAGAGATAAGGCTGAAGCTAATGAGGAGGATTCGTACTCGAAGGGATAAAATGGAGGCTTACCATGGAAATGTATGCCCCAAAGCAAGGAATATCATTGAGAAGAATAAGGTGAAAGCTGCGGAGGATTGCATCCCAACATTCAATGGTGGTGGCAAAGCTGAGATTGAGAATATTGAAGGCACCAAAAATGTTGTGGACACTAACTTGAGGACTTGCACTTGCCGAAGATGGGAATTAACCGGCATCCCTTGCAAACATGCCATTTGTGCAATTAATGGCATGAGGGCTGAACCCGATGACTACATTGCTCCTTGCTATCTCAAGAAGACGTACATGAGTATCTACAGTCACCTCATTCAGCCAGTTAATAGCATGGACATGTGGTCCAATGGTGATGGTCCAAGTATCCTACCTCCACAATATACAAGGCAGCCTGGTAGGCCGAAGACAAAAAGGATTAAGGATGTTTCAGAGGTGGTCATCAATGGTACTGGAAAAATTGGAAGAATACAAAGATCCCTCAAGTGTAGCAACTGTGGCCAAGAAGGTCACAATATGAAAACCTGTCAAAGACATTTGCCAAGTAAGGGAAAGAAGACTTCAGCTGCCGGTATTAAGAAGAGGAAGCTCAACACTAATGAGGGAGAAACTTCCCAAAATATGGTGAGTTGAGTGTTTCTGGTATATGACTTGTTTTGCTAATTGAAATGCTTTAATTTTGTGATTTAATATGGTTGTTACTTGCTGCAGTCAAAGAAAGGGCAAAAAGCACCTATGACTGCAAATGAGTTGAGGCAAAAAGCCAAGGAGAGGGTTGAGTATCAAAGGGTAATAATCCACTTTATTATATAGATGTTTTGTATATGTTTGCTCTAATGGGCTGCCTTGATTCATATGCCTCTAAATTAATGTGTGTCCAGAAAAAGATGGCTAACTTGAGGGCAGCAAGGCTTGATGCAAACAGACCTGCAAGTGGAAGGCCTCCAAAATCTAGTAGTGAAAATACAAGACCAAGGCCTCCAACTGCCCCAAATGCCTTTACAACATCAAGACCCGTACAAGCTACATCTGCCAGCATGAGTTCAAGGCCTGTACAGCCTTCTACGGCATCAAGAGACAAGGTTGCAACACCATCAAGGTCTTCACAAAGGATCAAGAACAATTCAGGTAAAGGAGATGGAAATTAGTTATTGAAATGGAAGATTAGACATCCTCTTGTTTTGGGCAACCTTGTGCTGTGTCACTTGGTTGCTAGCTCTAATCTTTTGATAAGATGATTAGAGCTATGTTAGTTTGCTGAACCATTGAGGATGTAATGCTCTAATTTTTGTTTTTGGTAAATTAGAGCTTTGTTTTAGGGCTAGATTATGCTGCAAAAACTTTGTATTTTTGGGACCATTATGAATGAAGGAAAGTTGCTGTTTTCATTGTACTTTTTGACTATTTTTGGTATCGTTTTGAATCTGATCAATATTTCTGCTACAATGTGTCCAGATTTTTCTTTGGGATCAAACTTTGGTTTTGGTTAGGCTGCTTCATATATGTTTTGGTGGGAATTTGGGATCAAGAAGGGTGAAATTAGGCCATGAGTAATTTGGACATTTTATACTGACGTGGCAGGCATCCAGCTGAGCTGGCAACGCAGTATTTGCCATGTTGGCAACTTAACAGAATTTTTTAACGGGTATTGGATGGCGTGGACCTTAAGTGTGAGAAATGAGAGCTTAAGGACTTACCTGTTAAATTTAAAAGCCGAGGGACTAAACTGTTTTTCAGTGAAAAGTATAAGGAGTAACAAGTATTTAATCCAAAATTTAAATTTTCTAAAATATAAATACTGTACACAATACATTTCATAAAGTAGGAGAAAAAAAAAAAGAATATGATAATGACCAATTTTAGTTAAATATTACAATAATTTGGCCAACTTGAACCCGTAATTTGTACACATGCATTCAGAAGAATCTGGAATTGGACTGGAGTGACTGGACAGGTAATGTAATGCATCAACTATGAAATTGGGTTTTCGTAATCATCTAGGTCTCTATTTACATCTTAGTTCTTACATTAACCAATAAAAGAAAACCAAAGAAAAAGTTTATTAGTTTGGTTCTCGAGTTTGCCCCAGAAAGCTCTGCTGGGCCCCATATCCAGTTTCATTTGGCTGGGGAAGCTCTTGGGGCCATGGGATGGAGCTCAGTGGTGGGAAGCAACAGCTACAGTCCTCTTGGCATGGTTCTGGCACCAAGTCCTCCTGGTTGCTTGAGGAAGCTGCCTTCTGGTGTCCCCTACCAGATGGTGATGTTGCATTCCTGAGTGGGCCCCAACATTCAACCTTGTTGAATTCTGGAATGTTGGAGTGAAAGTAAACCCAAACCAAAGCCTCCTCCAATTCTGGGTAACTGTTGAACAGGTTGCCATCTCCATGAATAAAGGCCTTCAAAACCTGTGTAGACATGTGACCTTTCCATTAAGGGTTTGTTTGCCTTTAACAAAAGGCACAGCTATGAAAATTATTATGGACATGATTCATTAAGGATGCGGTACACCATCGTTGAAATCTATAGCCTAATTTTAAGAATTCAACTAAGAATACCTAAATTTGTTTACCAAACCATGTGGCAGTGCTTCATTCATTCAGTTTTATAACCAGTAATTACTTACTTTTAAGAAAATAGGTCCACTACCATGTGATTTGGTAAGTTAATTAATTACGTAATTAGCATTTTCTTTGACAATAATTGAGCTGACACTCTTGTGTAGCTTTCGGTACTGAACTTTAGGTACTCTAGCTAGTTACGTGCCCGTTAAGGTACCACGAAGCAACGAGAGAGTGCTAGTAACAACTGTTACTGATTTAAAATTAACAATAACAAAGAGAAATGATCACACTATGAAAACTTACAACAGGAAGCTCTTTGCAGAAGATGAAGTATCTCAGCCTTGAAAACAAATCCAAAAGGAAATGACCTCCACTTATATGGCAATGAACATGGAGAGACATATTGTCCTTTACTTTCCTCCATTCTGCCACAACCTCATCTCTTTGTAATTTGTTGTACCATCCTTGCAACTGCAAATCAATTCCCATTAGTTCTTCCTTCAAATTTATCAATCACAAACTTTGTTTAAGGCCAACACTTACCAATATGAAGTTATAAACTATAAACCATTGCAAAACACAGATACACAACAAAAGCAAAAGGCATAACAACAAAACTTGAAGAGTAATATATTACAACTGAAGACATGTGATTGAGTATCTAGAGAAAACCCCCTAAAAATATTTAAATATAAGGATCTGGGCATATGGGTTTTGCTTAAACCAAAAAAAAGGCATGTTTGAATATTGGTTTTGCAGATCAGGATTACCTGAGAATTGTTTGTAGTCTGTGAGATGGCCAGAGTGAGCTTTGAGGTTACATCACTATGAGTAAGTGTGTAAGTCCTTGGAAGATTCCCAGGATGTTTCTTTTCATCCACTCCTACGAACAGAACCTTTAGCTTTGATGCTTCAAATATGGCTGGCCCAAATATCCTTGCAACCTAATGAATCGAACCCACAAATCAATACCAAATTCTTGTTCATAATCACTAAAAACAGAAACCCAACTTATTGTAAAATTAGTGAAAAAAAAGAGAGGAAGAGACAGAGTTACATACAGGAACTAACGCTTGGTTCCTCTTCTTCGGTATTCTTCTATGGTAAAACAGAGAGCTTTTGGGGTCAGATAAAGAGAGTGAAGGTTTAAACTCTGAAGGAAGCAAAGAAGCAGCAGCAAGAGTACTCATCTCCGAGTACCGGCCCAATTTTCTACACAAAATTGCGTATTCACTGCTTAAATAAGCTTATACTGTACATAGAACTGATAGAAGGAAAAGAAGGAAAGGAAGCTCCTGAAATCTTGGGTGCTTTGCTAGTTTTGCTTCTTCTTTTGCTTTGGGAATAACTTGTGGGTTGTGGCTTTAAGTGCCAACTACGAGAAGAGGACCTTTGCTTTGCTTGTGAGCTTGGCATTTGAAACGTTGAAGATTTTGATTCTGAGAGACGTGTCGGTTAGGCAATTATGGCAGTTGATCAAACAGTTGCTTACACACTAAACTCTTCTTTTTTTTTTTTTTTTGAAAGGCACTAGACTCTTTTCATTACTGGACCGTAAATTGTTCCAAATGATTTGCTATCGTATTGTACCGACTCAACTGTTACTGTTACATTTGGACTCCTTTGGAGCATTCTGTCAGCTCCCCATATTTCCCACGGGAAAATACTTGGCTGACCACATATGGTCAGCCCTTCCTAACCATGTCGTACGTGGCTCTCTCACAGCCAGACACCTGTTCAAAGTTCTTCTCTTCTTCTTCTCAGCTCTTGGTTATGGGTTCCTCCACCAATCAATATGGCCGGAAGAACATGAGGGAGAAACTGAGAAACAAGAGGGGTGTTAGGTCTGGGTAGGATCTGAAGGTCCTTTCTCAACCTCATCAATGTCCTCCCTCGCGGCCAAAAGATCATGCTCATGGCTTCTCAAGGATTGCACCAAGGGGTAAAATTTCCTTTCTAGTAATCTGAGTTTTAAGTGACCGGGTTTGAAGTTGAATTGTTAGACATCGAAGAACCCACCTATTGAGTTGAGAAGGGAAGCAATTCAGGATATTATTGGCCCTGGTCAGCTTAAGCTAACCAGGGCTGGTTAGCGAAGTAATGTCCCATGCCCACGCGCAATTTCCAGAACCAGCAAGTCCACATAGACCTTCAACAAATTGAAAGCCCACATATAACTCCACATGTCTTCCCAATAATATTCACCTAGTTAGTAACTAATCAAAAAAATTATGATTAACCACTCTTTGTACGAAAAACAAAACTATTATTTCCACCATTGGATTTATATCTAATGGTGATTGAGTATAATTTCTTTGCTCAGTTACTGACTAGCTAAACACCACGAATAACATTTTACTTCTCTTATCCCTCTTTTTGAACTGCATATATATACACACACACATAGTCATTCTCTGCTAAGGAGGTCCTTAGATATTAATATCTAAGGATTTCCTTGATAGACCTATTTTTCGATCGCATATCAATATCTCGACTGTTCAGTTTTTAGGTCCTAATGTATAGATCACTTCTGCAAATTTTCAGCCAAATTAATGATCATTAAGGTATCGAATTAGATTAAATCAATAAACGAACCAAATCTGTTCAACCTGAATCGTTCGTGTTCATAATTGTAAATCGCAGTTTTGAATGCCTTAATGATTATCAATTTGGCTGAAAATTTGCAGAGATGATCTATTCATACATACCTAAAAACTGAACGGTCGAGATGTGAATATGTGATCCAAAAATGGGTCTATTAAGGAAATCCTTAGATATTAATATCTAATATATATATACTAGCCTCTTGGCATTGGCTGAAAATTTGCAGAGATGATATATTCATACATACCTAAAAACTGAACGGTCGAGATGTGAATATGCAATCCAAAAGTAGGTCTATCAAGGAAATCCTTAGATATTAATATCTAATATATATATACTAGTCTCTTGGCATGCGCTTGCCAATTTGCTTTCATAACAAAAAAGAAAAATAGTGAAAAAAAAATTGAAAAAAAAAAGGTGAAGTTTTAAGAAAATAAAAAAGAAAAAAAAAATTAAAGGCAGCATAACGGTTCAAAACGTGGCATTTTTTCCTTATTTTTTGGCTATTATTTCTTGAGAAAATAACTGATTTGATTTATTTATTATTTTAGCCTCATAATATAATTTTTATTTACTAAACAATTCAATTAACAAAGGGCATAATAGGATTTTCAAAAATTTAACCATGGGAAGTAAGAATTTGCTTAATATAATAGATATATATATATATATATATATATAGAGAGAGAGAGAGAGAGAGAATCACGTGTTCATGATTCAGACTAATATATTAGTTTACGCAGTAATATGTTTGTGTTTATATTTAATTGATTTAGTGGATTATCAAGCTCAAATGCTGATTGTATATTGGACGAGACCACCACTTAATTCTACCACGTGGTAATCTAGGACTATATGGTGGTAGATCATGGATCGGTTGAGGTCATATCATTTTCTTTGGGTTGTTTGAAACTTGGTAGGGAGTAGGGACACAAAACCGTACTATTGCACGGACATCTTCCAAAATGTTTATAGTTTTTACTATTTTACATTGTAAACATCTTCCGAGTTGTTGAGATTTGAGAATGCAGTTTTAAATACACATCCCTAACTACTTAATACACACTCCCTACTCAATACACCACCCATTTAATTTCTCATTCTAATACTTTACTAATTACACAACCCAAACTGTGTGCATAAGAGTATCAATCAAATAAACCCTAAAACAGGGCTTCTTAAGATTAGCAAATCCCAATACCGGGCTTCCGTTTTTACAATACCATTTCTCGCCCGGCAGCACCCAGACTTCCGGGCTGGCCTCTGGCCTTGCCGCCGTCATGGGGTCTGCTACTGGACGGGTAAATCGACATCTACTACTCCTGAGGCTCCGTCAGGGGAGGTTCACGTTGGGCTTATCAATTGGTTTTCTGGCTGGGTTAGTACGAGGTAGCGGTTGTGCGGTGCAGGTTTGGCGATCGATCTCTGCTGATGATTTTTGGTCGATGGCGTCGGATTGATGGCAGTGTGGGATGTGAGGATCTGGATCAGGGATTGGTTTTGCTGTGGTGGCACATGCTTGTGGTGGTGTAGCTCGTGGCGGTTTGGGTCGCAGACGGTGAATGGCCATGGCGGTGTGGACTGTGGCGATGCAGGGCGTGGTGATGCAGGTCATGGGTCAACGGAGCATGGCCGAACTGGTGCGTACGGCGGTCGGCGGGGGGAGGGAATGACGATGATGGACTGGCCCAAACCAAGCTTGATGGGCTTACGTGGATTTTCTTTGGTGGATGCCCTCTTGGCCCTAGTCCATTAGTTATGTTTTAGTGTAGTTTTTTACAATAATTTCATTTTAGGAAGCTAATGCACGTTTGTGCACTCTATTTGTGCACTCTATGTATCATTAGCGCCTCTGGAGTAGTACCAAAGGAGGATCTCCGCTATGTCTACGAACATGACATGTCTAATGAGTGAGTCTATTTCTATGTATCATTGTGAGTACTACCACTATCTTCTTGTTTGTCTGTAGATGGCAGCGGAAGGGTATGTAACGGCCTATTCTGGCTTTAGGAATATATTGACACCCGCCCTATGGGTTTGGGTTTGATTCAAAAAAAAAAAAAAATACACAACCCAAATTACCTAAAATATCTTAGTGTCAAAAACCATAATATCCTATTATTTGACTATATTAAGGCTACTATTTAATATGATTAGTATATTGACGTTTTGTAAATGACCATATCGATTACTTAGGTTAGATATTGGGAAATCCGTAAAGATTTATTATTGTTCCCTTCAAATAGAGACCTAGAAATAGGTTTTGTATTATTTGATGAGTTCTCATCCACTAAACACCATGTTGATCAAGTATAACATTTTGAGTTGAACATTCAACCAAAACTATATCAATAGTTTCTCCATCATGGCAGAACTACGAAGTTAACAATGGAGGGCCAAATAAATAACTATTACAAAGTTTTCTACGTGTGATGTTTTATATTAGATAATAGATTGACTGATCATAATTTGTAGAACAAAAAAAAAGGAAATTAACAAAAAAATGGGAGCGAGCAATCTGATTTAAAAACAATTAATGCCATTGGTTCTAAAATTCTAAATTATATGGTTTCTCACCCCATTTAATTACAATCTATTTAAGAAAAATTTAAATTAGAAGGTTTCAAACTTTATTCTTGTGTTATATGGGGAGACCATGTATAGATAACACAATACATAATTATAGAATAATATAAGAAAAATATGACTATTTTTCTTCTTCTTCTAATACATAGATGTATGTTTTGGTCGAGTTGATGTGAAACTTCCAATAGTAGCAGAAAAACTTTTTGACTTTTTCTCTCTATTTTCGTCTTCTACTCTCGCTTAAGAGGCTATGGTCGGTGGTGGTGGGGGGCTTCTCCTTACATCCGGTCAGGCCTGCATGGGCGGCTGGGGCAGGGGAACTCCTCTCTCTTAATTGTGAAGGGGGAATCAGTAATGGGGCTGCCAGTGATGTGGGTTTTCATTGCAAATTCCCAAAGCTCTTTGGATTTGGGTTTTCGGTCGAAAGTTGTCGGTGTCTCAATGGTTTGGATGCGAGAGTTTATGCGGATCGACTTGGGGATGGTACGACCTCAACGGCTCCAGGCAGCGTCATGCGGTGGAATTGGTAGATGATCGATGGCAGCTGGTGGTGTTACACGATGATGCTCATGTATCGGCTAACATGATTGTTGTAGCTTGGTGCCATGGATTGAGTGAATTGGTGTTGGGGCTGAGGGATGCAGGTGGCAACGCAGCTGTGACCAATAGCGAGTTGGTGGCTAACAAAGCAACGGTGGTCTGGAGATCGGAGCTCCATTAGAAGGGTGGCTACAACCCTGAAGCCAAGATGTTGGGGGCTGGTTTGGTTTAGGGTTGTCCCTTGAGCATCGGGCTGGAGACTTGGGCTTCTAGGCTTGGTTCTTTTGGACTGGGTTTGGGCTCCAGTTGGCATGTTTTATTTTTTGTTATTTAATCATGTAAGGACTTCTCCTTTTTTAAGGGGGGAAGTTTGTAGGTCCTAAGGCTTGAGGAATGTCACCAGGGTTATCCATAAAGCCTACGCTATTTTTCCTCCTGGAGCCGTAAGTAGTGTAGGGTAGCTTCTGGATGTGCTTATTAGTTTCTTTAAAAATGTTGACTTACTTAGGTAATAGCTCTATCTGACAACCTTGCATGGGTGAGTTATTATGTGTAATTTCGCTGAACTGCGATGGAGTTTATAATTTCTCTCAAAAAAGAAAAATGCATGTTTTGGTGATTTAATGTACCTACAAAATCTTATTTAAACTATAAAATGATAGGGATGTGTGTTAAGTAAGTAATTAGGGGTTTGTATTTAAAATTTTGCCGTTGAGAATGATGGGGCCTTATAGCTTCAATCAGTTCAATGATTGAGAACGTTTCAACAATGAGCTCAAAAATAATTCAAGGTTGAACTATTTCATCAGTATAAAAAGAAAAAGGTTTTTATCCTGAATAGGGTCTGGACTTTCTTGAACCGGACAGAATAGTACCCAGACTTTCAAAGTAATCAATTAGGTACTTGAACTCCAAAAAACGTACCAATTAGGTACTTCCGTCACTTTTCTATCGACTCCCTATTAAGAGTATGGGCAAATATGATATTTCAAAACTTTTTCACATTGAATTTACTTTTGTGCCCTCAATTGGGTCTATAACAAGCTGACTAAGAGCAAGTCCACCGTTGAGGTTGGCAGGTCAATACTGTTCACTGCTTTTTGCCTTTCATTTCCACCATCTAGGTTGGCTGGTCAGATATTGTTCATAAAAGGTCACCAAATGTCAGTTGGCAGGTTAAGAAATTGACCCAGAGTGACCTTTTGTGAATAGTATCTGACCAGCCAACCTTAACGGGTGGACTTGCTCTAACTTTATAGGATGGAATGACAGATCTTTAAATGAGAATTTTTTTTTTGTCCTCATCCACTCATCTAAGGATATATGAAAGAGGAAATCAAAATTACCTCCTGGGAATTGGGAAATGATTAAAATTCCTGCGTAAGCATCACATGTCAGCTGGGGAACTAATCAAGGTCATAAATAAGCAACCAAGCTCCATTTAACACATTCAAAATCTCATAATTGATGAAGACTTCACATCGCCCTCATCTGCAGCCCCAGAGAATTTAGCAACACTGGGTCTCTTTCTTCCAAATAAATTTCCAGAAAAGTAAAGAACGCTAACAGCAAAAAAGGATGATAAATCATGAATCCATTCCTCTGCTTTCTTTGCCATCTTAACTTCTTCTTACTCTAGATTTGATCTACTTCTACCTCCATCCAATGATATCGTCTTCTTTCAATCTGCCATCATCGATCATTATCTTACCAACACCTTCGGTGTCGTCGTATCTTCTTCTCACCATCTTCTTCTGCCATGATGTCAAACATTAACTAGAGCGGAATCAAAACCGATTCGAACTAGTCAAAAGAAAATAAATGGTTTAATCCAAATATGGACCATGAGATAGCAGATAGACATATGGTACACATTGTGCAAGTGGATTCAGAAAAAACTATTTTAAAAATTGTGTGGTCGTATTTCTTTTTTGACATAATAACACATTTTTTATTTTAGAAGTCGAGAATACGAACACATTATCTCACAAACTTCAAAGGTAATGGTCACATTCTCATATTTTTGTTTTCTTTGATCTTCCGAGCTGTTGCATGTAAATTATTTGTAATAACTAATACTTTGGAGGCCACGAGTTCAATTCTCATGGACATTATGAAATAAGTGGGATGAAATTAAAAATTGTTATTTCTTCTTAAAAAAAAAATGAAAAACGCAATGGTGCTGTTGTAAAATGACCTAGCTGTGCGATTATGAAAGTAAGGAAAACACAGAATTTGGTCCTCAATTATTTGAAGCTGCGAAAGCATTTTGTGGTGAATGCCACAAAATAGTATGATTGATATATATGTCCAATCCCGCACGTGTAAAACACTCTGACTCCGTTATTTTCTTTAAAAGAGAGTTATTTGAAGACAAAGTAATGCGAAAAAGGGTTACGGAGAGAGTAAATGGTCCCACGCGCCGTTTCGGAAAGTGATGGGACTTTTCCAAAACCCTTTTGAACCAAAAATATCTTCCACCGACCGGGAGGTAACCTTACGCATGAGGATTAAGACAACGATGCTAATATTTGTCATAAAAATATGAATCAAATTCCTAGACGTGTAATCTTAACTTTTGAAGACGTGTACTCCTAATCTGCCTGTTGTTCATTACTTGCAACATTTTTCCTTGTTTTGAAAGTTGAATTAAAAGAAAATCATGTGTTATGAGTGCGACTGATGAAGAAGTTTTCCGTCATCATTTCCGTTGATAGAGTTCTCGATCTAGACCTGTTTTAGACTTTTTATAATGAACGAGGGCTTGTCTTCCACTTTTTTTCGAGAAATTTTTAGGTGCTACCGTCAAACCAGCTGAGATTGCCAGCTGGTCTGACGCCCCAGTAATGTTTTGACACGTGGACTCAATAAATATTTAATTAACTTATAATATTTGTAGAAATACAGTTTTAGACTCTCTCTCTCTGCTATGTTCATCGTCATCTTCCAACTTCCAGATCTTTATTCCCTTTTCAACACCAGGTCGCGATCAATATCTAGTTCTCCTCAAAATCATCTAGAAACAGTCATACATTTAGCAATGGCTGTTGTTACCATATCACCGAAATCTATTCTTTACGAGATTCATACCAATACATCGCATGAGATCGACGATAAATTGTCAAATATAACTCCAGAAGTTGGTCCAATATAGAAATTAACAATAGTTTAAAGTACATTAGTATTGTACGGAGAAAACCTAGAGACGCCGCCACCAAACCAAGGCTATCTTCTGAAATCCCATACTCGTCCGGTGGCGTTCTAACGTCGCCTCGTCGGCGTTCTAACGTCGCCTCGTCGGCGTCGGATGCTGCCGGACGGGTGATGTTTTGGTCTATGGTCTTCAAGTTCTGAGAGGGCTTGGTCTTATGGGTATTGACAGTGAAGGTTGAGGTTTTTCTTCGGATTGTTGCAGGTTGTTGTCTGTGTGCAGCGTTTCAGGATTGAAGAGGAGGCGGCGAACTGGGATCGAGCCCAAGCAAGTGCGGCGGTGAGGTGGGTTGGGAAGAGGTGGATTCTCACCTATTTCGTTTGTGGATCCACCTTTTCTGCAGGTCGTTCTTTTCTTTCGATTTTGAGTGGGCAACGATGGTGGTTCCTGAAGCGAAAGCAAGGGAAGGCGGCGGCAGTTCGGTGCGGCAAGGCGGCGGTTGGGTTGTGGCAGTGAGGCTGCGGCAGGTCAGGTCGCTGCTGCGGCGAGTTGTGGTGGCTAACGCTCGTGGGTACCAGATTGCAGTTTGTGCATTTGGAGTGAACTTGGGCCTTGCTTGTTGGGCCTAGGGCTTAGCTTTCTTTGAGTTTTTGGGCCTTTAGTCAGTTTATTTCTGCTTTCTAATAAATCATTTTCTTAGGACCCTATGCTCGTTAGTTCTTAGTGAGCGCTAATGAGTATTAGTTACTTTCAGTACTCGCATATTGACTATGGATTTGTCATAATTATAGGCTCGCTTCAGATAAGTGAGCGATAAGTTCTAATATAGTTGGTCTATCCTATGTACCACGGTGGCTCCTCCACGAAGTCTTGTCTGGCCATTGTTATGTGTCAG